>NC_142624.1:32214285-32892857 GCF_059453375.1 Lepisosteus platostomus | reverse complement strand
GTGTCTTTATTGGGTGTTTATGGAATCAGTGCTGATGAAAGGTGTCAGAGCCACTGGCCCACTGTAGCCAGGCAGCACGCCAGCTGGTGCTCTGAGCCCCTCTTCTAATGGCTCAGCCAACCCAAGACCCCAAAGACAAAACTTCAAAACGCCACAGCAAGCACTTGCAATGGAGGGACAAAACGTCTGCTTACATCCAGGATCAAAAAAAGGAAAACTCTGGACTCGCTGGGATTATCTGGGAATCTTTATATGGCAGCCACTGGCAGATCAGCGAATACAGCAGAAAAGCTGAGATGGGATGAGAGACTGGGAGGGAGGCCTGGGTTATTGGAAATGTACATGCGCATTCCAGATATTGAAATCCCAGTCACTGTGAGTGGCTGCACACTTTATATTCAAGACATGATGCATCATGAGCCAACATGATTACACCTGGGTGACTGTCTCTTGTATCCTGGTCTTGTACTGCATAAACCTTCAGCAATTACCGGGAAAGGGCTTGAAAAAAAGCATTTTGTTATTTAAATGTTCAAGGTGTCATGCGTACCCCGCAAGCAGCTATCGAGTGGATATGAAGCTGCCTGCTAGCCATGACATGAATGATTATTACCGCACCATAGTTCAACATTGTATTGAGCTCTGTCCCCAAGTCCCCATTTTCACCTTTTCTTCAGAAGTATAATCCCCTGCAATTCTCATGACTTCGACTATCTACAGTATTTCACACATCTGGTGACTGGCAGGTAAAATAATATGAAATGGTCCATAGGTCACCAAACACAGCACTAAGTAAAGGAATAGCATCAGCAATGGGCGGAAAGGGTTACTGGGAATTAATCGTATTTTTTTTTTAAATGAATGAAAAAAAAATTAAGAAAAAATAACTGTGCACTTATAAGATCTTATAAGATGATTCAGACCAGAAACCAATCATAACCCTGTCCCTCTCTAGAGAAGAATGGCTGTTGATTAACAGTCACCATTACCATGAAAAAAGTGCACAAGATTGTATATCTCTTCAGATGAACAGCGTGATAACATTTTTCTAACTTAATTCAGTTTAACCCCCCTGTCTTCTAACAAAGAGGATATCGGCCTTTCCTTATATCCATTCTCTCCAACCTAATTAATTTGTGCTGGTGTTGTCTCCACTTCAGTATCCCCTGGAAACCTGTATCCCCTCCTCTGTCATGCACATGTGCTTCACAAAACATTCCAGGACATCTTAATGATATGGGCAACAGCTCAAAAATTCCAAAGTTTCTTCAGAAATGAGGAGAAAAACATTTGAGAAGGCAGAACAATGTGCTTCAAAAGTCTGGCTAACAGCAAATGAGGTTCCTAGTCTTAACAGAAGTGTCTTGATTGTGCACCTGCTTGTACCCTTTTTTGAACAAAAAAAATAGTTTAAATCATGGTTTTATGAAAATTATAAAAGGTGAGAATTCTATCCTTCAAATGAAAAGTATATTTTTGTCAATATTGTTACCAACAGTATGGGCTATATAGTATATACTGCACAGTGTGGGCTAGTGGGAGATCACAGTCAGATCTGGAAACACTATGCACTGTATCCATCAGAGTTAAAATGATTAAAAATAGAGAAGGTCTGGTAGCATATGATTATGGTATTTAAAAGACTAATTAAAAAAATCTTGGCACCTTATTATCACTGGCAGCTGGAAGATACATTGAAAGTTTGTTTCATTGATGTTAAGTACATGTCACAGCTAAGAGCTCCATTGCCCCTTGTACATCTGCTCTCTCCCGTTCACAGTGAGCTCTGGCACCTTGTGATTTACAAATTAAGCATTAATGATACCCTTCAGGTAGAACAGTTCCACCTTCAGTGACCTGTTTACGTGCCCTTTCAATCGCCTCTAAGGCATACACATGGCCAAACCTTTGTGCTTAGAAGGAGCACATGACATGGAATAAATAGTTTGGGTTTTACAAACAGCCCACAGTACTGGTTGCACTTCAATAGGATAAAGGCAGTTTCTTCTTACCAGTATTTAACTTAAGCGCCTTCCCTCAAGTTAAAAAAAAAAAACTAAATCCCACCTCAGTGGACTTGGAGCTGGCCTAGGTGAACCAGTGTGGCTGAGAAGTTCCTGTGGTCTCTGCATCTCTGGCAGAACAAGCAAGATGCTGTTTATTGGTCACTACGCAGAACTAATTACTGTCAGTATAAATTAAAAACATATTAATAGTCATATTAAAATGAAAGCAGATAGTTAACTGATAACCACGGCGGTCGTAAGAGAGTAACCATAGATGAAATGGAATAAAAAACGGGTCCTTTTGGTGTGTATGAAAACCGAAGCATATTTCGCTGTGTTTTGCGGTGCAGCAGTCATTTCATCTTCTTCAAAGCCCCCCTTAAACACAAAGGGAAAGAGACCTAAATGTCACAAAGGCTCTGCTGTGGAAAAGGACCAACACAGTCTCACTCCCTCTCTTTCACAGACCTTGATGCCCACGTAGTCCATGGGGATGAGGGGGTTTTCGAAGGACGGCAGGCGGGACTCGTCGATGTGCTCCCCGATCATGACCCGGGTGGCGATGTCGATGAAGTCAACTCCGATGGTCTTGGAGACAAAGGGGAAGGAGCGGGAGGCACGCAGATTGCACTCGATGACCTGGGCACAGGGGCAGAAAGACGTGGCACAGCTGGGTTACAGGGGGCACTTCTTTGATGAACATGCTACCTTCAGCTGGAAGAGATCCTCAGAGCAACTGTTTACTAACTACCAAACTGGCTTAATGGGTTGAATAGCGGCCTCTGGTTTATAACGTCTCTTATGTCACCCAACAGCAATAGGCAGGAAGTAAGCTGCAGTCACGGTGGATAGTCAAGGTTATCAGTCTCTTTGTTCAGTTATCTAACTCAGAGCCTGGTCAATAACAACAATGATAAGCATCCTGGCTTCTAAAAACTAAAGAAAATACTTCTTAACTGCTACAAAAGCCATTTTTAAACATACCCGTAATCCAGACCAAACTCCCAAACACAGGATCCCAAACAAAGCAAAACAGGGTCAAAGCTCAATAAAGAAGTCTGATGCTACTGACGTCATCAGTTAATAGGGGATTGAGAATTTTTTTCAGAAATCTCAAAACCACACAACTGCATAGAATAGTAAGTTCAAATTAAAATTTTATACCATGACATCATTCCCTTTCACGAGAAACTGTGTGTTGAATGGTCCAGAAATATCAAATTCCATGGCGATTTTCCGAGTTGTGCTCTTTACCTATGGTGGAAAAAAAATAAGGTCTTACTCACTAAATACTGTATAACTGGTTTGATTTTTTTCACTTAACACTTTTTTAGATCTTTACAGTATCCTTCTCAAACAGTTTGCACTCTCATATTATAAACATTCATGTTTCATCTGTTTAAAGGACACTGGAATACAATTCCTTACTATGTCCCCCACACCATTTTTAGTAGGCCAGGTGTTACAGTAAAATTATCTCCTCCGTAGAAAACTAGAGACACTCAGACAATACTTTCCCCCTGCCTGTGTTTCTGAAGAAAATTCCGGAGGATACTAGGTGTCCCAATGTGGGAATGTCTTGATTTTAATACTAGAGAAACAAACACAAGACGGATCGAAGAACTTTGAGAGGGGAAGGATGAGGAATTCTAAATCAACACTGAAAAAAATTGCCATCATTGTTGAATGAAACCTCAAATTCTTGCTGGTGTTATTTCCCATTTAATTGAACAATAAAGAAAAAAACTCTAAAGGCAACAAGACATGCCTTTTTAACATTTAAAAAAATATATCATTTTTTGTATGTTATATCCTCCCTTTTGATTATAGCTACATGTCCACAAAGTCACTTGCAATGCTACATGCTACAGGCCCCGCAGTTGCTTTACAGGAAAATAGGCCCCAATTGGAAGAAAGTTGTATCTTTCATTAATGTCATAGCAAGAGGCAGGTGTCTGGCAGCCCCAGTTGGCACTGTTTTGGTCAAATCAGAGAGAGCCGGTCCTGGTGGTGCTCTGCCAGTTGCATGCTGCTCTTAGAAGAGCCTGTGCCACAGGTGAACAGTATGGACCAGTACATAAACTTCCAAATATGAGATGGTTACCTTCCTTCCATTGAAATTAGCACACTGTTCTCTCAGCCTACTAGAGAGATATCAGAGGCCACAATTACACCACAACACAGTAACTTCACTTTTAAAAAGTCTTGTACCATCAACCTGTATTCATTTTAAACTTACCAATGAATGGGCTAGTATATAGTTTTCCATCTCTGTAATGCCTACAAAAGCAATCTGAAAGAGCACAACTCCTCAAACTCTCCTAGATTACAGGAATACGAGTCTCAGCTCATTTGCCACTATTACACGAGACAGGAGTGGCTGCTCTGTTTTTAGTCAAAGCATTAAGGATTTTCTTGGCTGCCATTTTGAGAGCGTCTTGCTGTGGATTGAAACCACCTGCCAAAGTGTCCAAAAAGGAATAGTAGCTTCTGCGTGAGCTGCCGATTCTTATCGATTTTTTCGATTCTCAAACCTGGCACAAACCAGGTCTTTTTTTGTGGATTTCACCATGAGCAGGTTTATATCTTTAGCCCGTGTGTTCTAATTTGTCTGGCGGAAACCTCTCGTTACGCAGAGGCGAAAGAGGCAGAGGAGCCGCGGAATGTTGGCGCGGGGTATTCCGGAATGCCCCGGTGCTCTGACCTTCTCCAGCGCCCCCTGGCTGATGGTCTGTGTGGGCAGCATGAGAGTGGCGTCTCCCGAGTGCACGCCCGCGTCCTCCACGTGCTCCGTGATGGCGTGGATGAGGACCTGCGGCGGGCACACACAGAGAGGCGTCCGCAGGGTGAAACACAGCAGGACCACCCGGGAGAACCGGAGCGCGGGGAGCGAAGCGATTCCTCGGCTCGCGATGAAAACACGGGCTTTTATAAATGAAAGTTCACTTCTGAAAAACTCCTTTAGTGCTGCTGTTTTTTTTTTAAATTCCTCTTAGCTGTGTAGTTTGCAATTAAAAAAATATTCTTCTTAAGTAATGCATGCTGCCGACAGAACACTGCGGGGTAAAAGACCTCTCAAATCTCATGACAAAAATCCAGCCAGATCCTCTTCAGCAGAAAACAAGAATGGGAAGGAAAGGGAATTTAACATGACGTTATCTGTCATGGTGCCGAAAAACATCATCTTTTAGCTGCAATCGCTGCTAAATTGCGCAATAATTTCCGAGTCGGCCTATTACAGGGGAAATTACAAATGAATCAACAAATGGATTACCAGGATTTTTATTTGTAAATATCTTCACTCTCTTTGCAGTTACAAAAACAATTTATTCCAAAGGCCTGAATGCCATCTTTTCTTTTTTCCCAAATACCATTTTCTTCTCTGGGGAAAGCAGCGGAATTTCATGAACTGCAATATCATTAGAGCCTCTAAACACTCAATAACTGCAACGTTCATTAACACACTTCAAATGAACACTATAATTAATATGGAAAAGGCACATGAAGTGTTCCCAGATTGCTTTCACAGTCTGACTTGAATAATGCATTTTGTTTGGCATTCTGTCAATGCTCAGGACAAAACAGGCAAGAGGGAGAGCAGCAGAGACTGTGTGTGTGGTGCTGCACGGAGCTCATATACACATCAGCAATTAACATTATCAGCTAACTGCCAAGTGTCACAGACTCTGAAGTGCGCGGAACTCCCCAAGGTGGGGAAGCTGGGGCCTGACTCCACTACAGCGTGTTAAAGAACCTTTCCCCTTCCCACCCCAGGCTAAAAAGCATCGTACAACGAAATCCAGGGGACATTCGAATATAAAGATGTAATACTTATCTCATGAAGCTGGATTCAGTTTACAAATAATGTCAGTAACCAAATACTGGTGCCCGTTTATTCATCAATAAAAATTATTACTATTATGATCGTTATTATGTGGGCTGCAAAGGAACAAGTAGAGGCTAACTCCACTCTGAAAAGTGGGTATTTTGGCTATGGAACTTCCTTCTGGGGTGTCACAATGGAGCCACAGAGGAACTGTGGCGTGTCTCGTTTGTAGACAAGATTAAAAAGCCAGGTCCAGCTTTCAACAGCTTGCTTTTCCAGATCAGATCAATTACTAAGGCATGAGAGGTGGGACACTTTTGTTCTGTGATTTCTTGCAATGTATTTCGTTTGGAGTTTTTACACTGGCAAGCATACACACCCTGTGAACTTGGAACACCGACTTCTTTCCAAGAAACCACCAAAAACCACCAAAGGACTCGTGACAGTGGACTCTACCAAGGTTCTCCAGGCATTCACCAAGATAGGGTAAGATGGAGATGGCCTGGGTTAAAAGGATCCATCTTCCTGGTCTGGGGGCTAGGAGGCGAGGGTGTCTCGGGCTCCCCTGCAGTGTTTAGAGATCAGCTAGCCTCATAAAGGATGTCAACAATCGTCAGCACTCAGCATGGGATCCTTCTGCAACATACTCCTATATAAAAACCCAGCCTTTCAAATTAAATATTAAATAAATTAAAATGGCTAAGGTGCATTTCTTCTGTGTTTTGCTCTTTCCACTTAATCATGTCCTTAAGAGTCTACCTGCAGCACTGGAACTCATGAGCATCTGCAATATTTGTAAGTTGACTATGAAGGGCAGCAGTGTCATGCAGTGGTTACAATTCTGGACTCTCCAGACCAAGAGAGGAGAAGCAGTAGTTTAATTTGCCATTGGGTTAGCTCGTAAAGAGCTCTTGCCCTCTGCTGAGTATGGAGATGTACTGCTCGGGCAGGTTAAATGGTTAAGATTTTAAAACAGGACACAGGGACTTTGCAATAAAATGTCAGAACAGAAAAGCTACAGGAGGGTAGAAAAAAAAAACAGCTACAGGTCAGCAAAAGTAGCCCAATTTAGATCACAGAGCTGGGAAACCAAGAGTTATGGGCTGTGAATGCCAAGGGTTGCTATGCTACTGCTCACAGAGGTGACTGGGCACACAGCTACAGAGACCCACCCTGAATGGTACCTAGGCCCAAATAAAGATAGTGCATTTACTGTGTTTACTGTCTTCAGACATTCAGCCTCTATTTTAAGGTTGTCATGACATGTCTCCGTGACACAGCTGGCAAGCAGAGCGACTATGAGGGCAGGTTAGCCTCCACTTCCTGCAAGAGTGCTGCAAATATGGAGGAGGCTTTCTGTTCTGATGAAGCAGGACCCACCAAACCTCTCACTCACTAGCAACAGCAAGCTCTTGCTAATTTTCCTCTGCATCATTAAACTCCTTCAGCAATTACACATAACAGCACTTCAAGCACTTAGCAGCTTATTATCTTTAACTGCTTAATGCTATAAACTGATCTTAACCCAAATCTTCCTCACAATTATCAATATATAGTTTAGGACACAGCTGAGTTTTTTTTTTCTTTTGCTGCCATAAGCAAAAGGCGGAGAAACAGTTGTGTAATGTTGAAGAATCTATCAGGAAAGGGTTTGGTGATTTACTAGGACAGGATATCTCCCTTTTCACTTTAACCCACCACTTGAAAGAAGATCAAGAGGATCTGAGGACTGGCTCAAGGAAACTGAGCTGTGTGGAACAAGATGAACTTTAACATGGACACCCAGCGGCCATGATTGACTGAAATGGGAAGACTACCCCCAAGCCAGCCAGTCTGAAGCTGAAATTCAAACTGGCTGGACCAAAGACAGCAGCATTTCTGAAAAGTTCTGAAGTGACATACTATAGTGGACACAACTGCATCCCATAGGTCACTAAAGCACTAAGGCTCAACTTGATGTATGACAGTAATGTGGGATGACTGCTGATGTAAAATAATATTCTCTCTTTTTTATTTAGCCATATCCCATATCTATATTCAGAAACCTCCCAGGAAAAGTATCTTCTTGAAATATTAAAATCCTACTTTAAAGAAAGCCAAGTACATATGCAGAAAATATCTATAAAAATGACATTTAGATTTTTATTTTTTGAGGGTGTTCCTCCTCAAAACTTACAAAATCCCACGTTAATGCCAGGTCACCATGCTATTTATGCTTCAGAAATACACATGCATAACTTACAGACTGACCACAAGCTACTGTGCGTCACTGCTCTCTCCATATCAAAGATTGCCCTTGGGGGAAGAAAGCTGTAAAAACCAATCGGGTGCATGAAACAGAAAATAAAATTAGAAATGGGAGAGATCACAGCTGCAATTTACAGCAGCACTGTTCTACAAGTTAAAAAGGGTTTCATGCTACTGCATACAGTGGAGATCACTCACCTTCCCTATTAACCTTAGACTTGCACTCTCGCCCTTTGTACATTCACTTGCATTTGATCCATCCTGCTATGATATGGACAGTAACTGGTCAAATCCAGTTACTCACCTTCCCATTCCTTGCCACTGCATCCATTTCTATTTCCCTGGCTCCCTCAATGAACTTGGTGATGACAACTGGGTGTTCCTGCAGCAAAAAAAAAAAGCAGAAAGTGGTTGAGGCATACTTACTGCATTGTGACGTACAGCATCCCACAGAAAGCAAACCAGGGAGACCACTTTACAGCACAAACAGGAAGGAAGCTTTTATCCCTGTAACACATCAGTTTGGTGAACCCTTGAGTCCTATGACTTGCTATGGGCCAACAAGACTGCAGCGACATCAGATAGAGATGCAGCATTCCCTCAGTCAAGCACTCTCCTGCACGGCACTGTGGAGCTCGAGAGAACGTCAAATCATACATGACTCTGGTGCTGAAGGTGGTTCATGGTTGCAGGCCCTCACTGGTGTGCACTGCATGGGGCTGTACCCATAAAGCCCACAACACCAGCACCAAAGAGTCTGATAAACAGCTGCAGGTTCCAACCGAGAGGGTACAGATTAAAGAAAAATGGGATATTCTGGATTTCAAAAACACAGAACTTTGTGTTTACCTGCAATTTCCTCATTTTATCTTATTACACAATGTGGCACAGTGTAATTGAGCAAAAGACCATG
This sequence comes from Lepisosteus platostomus, assembly GCF_059453375.1. Lineage (NCBI taxonomy): Eukaryota > Metazoa > Chordata > Actinopteri > Semionotiformes > Lepisosteidae > Lepisosteus > Lepisosteus platostomus. Next base: position 32,883,865 of record NC_142624.1, on the reverse strand, counting down.
TTCCTTTGATTAAGCAGCTTGCAGTAATGTGAGAACAGAGGCTAATAACTTAATAATAATTAATCAATAATAATATTTTTTTTAGTTAAGTGAGCTTTTTTGTAGCTTAATGCTTCTATTATTCTGTTCTTTTCAGTCAATGTGCCATTTGCCTCATCTTTTCAGGTCAAACAATGTACAACCGCTTCCCAGTCTGACCTGAGAGGGCAGTGGCAGGGAGTGTTATGAAACAGCCTGTTCATCAGTCTGGAGGGCAGGAGCTGCGTAATCTGCCAGGTGTAAAAATAAGCAGGCAGAGGGAAGAGGAAGACATGTGCCAACTGCAGCCGGAGCCCCAGGACAGAGAGGTAACAAAACTGATCTGCAAAGCCAATAAACCACACAGGAACAGGGAGCACTTGAGACAGTGTGTCACCATTGGACTCACATAACATCAAAGACATCATCCAGGCAATGCTTGGGGGACAGTGCTCACTTGTGTTTGCTGATGTGGAGAAGGGTCTGTGGGTTGGGGGGGGGGGGGGGGGGGGGGGGAATCGTCTCCCTATTTAGCTGGCAAGTGGGCAATGAGGATGAAGCCGATACAAGTCTGGAACCTCAGCGCGTGAAGGTCACTGATTCGTTTAGTACAAGAGGGAAACGTCAAAAATGTATTGTAATATATAATTACACTGTCCATAAATATAAACGTATAGAAAGCAGACGCCTTTACTAATTGTCACATCAGAGGTTTCATTAGCAATTAACGATTTTAATTAGCAGGGCAGGACATTTAAACTGATGCCCACTGTGTTCAGAGTTGAAAATAAGATTAGAGAACTAAACAAAGATGGTAAAAGGCTATTGATGCCCAGTAACCACTTCAGCACAAACTTTTAGGGGGGATTCAGACTTAGAGGAGTTTGGCTTTTCAAACAGGCACAGACACCAAATGTCTAAAACCTGCAGTTCTTCTCGGACTGACTAGGATTCCTGCTCCTACAGCTTCTCATCAGCGGGGTAAAACTAACCTGTCTCAGAGCAGGCATCAGAGTACTGGGAAGGTCGTGGGTTCACACTCCCACTGTGGAGACAACTGTTGTGACCATTGAGTGTGATACTTTACCTCAATGGCTCCAGTCTGTCGGAGGCTAGACTGTGATGGATTAGCATCCTATCCAGGGGGATGTCAAGAGTTCTCCATCTACTTAGTGGTAAAAGAAACTGGGACAAAATCTGGCCCGATGAGCCTGTAAGCTCGAGTATGGATGAAAAATCTATCTCAGGCAAAGTGTCAGAAAAATCCAATCTCATCCGACAGGTACAACACATGGAGACACCTGAATCATAGTCAGTCTCAAGTCTTTAAGGGGATAGCCTCTTGGGGGATAACTCTATTTCGCATGGCTTCTTAAATGTATTCCCAGGCAGATGAAATCACTTGTATGCAATAGCTACCTCTTCCAAAACTTTGCTTCTGCTTTCAAAAAGGCTTTGTATAAAGGTATCTGTCCCTGAATTCATTTTAAAAACTGTTACTATTTCAATCGCTGGGAGATACAGAAGGAATTAGTCAGTGCTTAGAAGATGAAGACCAATATTTCAGACATTCCACTTGTTCATTTATGAAGGTCTTTATTGAATGTAAGAGGGATCAAGAGATGAACATTTTGCAGTTCAAGTGTCTGCAAAAAAAGAAAAAAATGAAACAGGTCTATTTTTTTTTAAGCAGCAAGCAGTTACCAAAGAAGTACTATTACTCTTCATTTGAAACAATTACTTATTACTCATTGGGTTTAACAAACTATAGATATTTATACATTACATCTACTGACAATTGATTAATCTCAGTAAGAAGTACTGCAGGACTGAATTTCAGGTGTTGTTTTTTAGACTGGTCCTTCAGGTAATTTACCTGCAATCTTCACCAGCACTCACTAGAAGGAATCTGTGCTCAATTAACTTTGAAAATAAATCATAATTAAGATCAATATGATAAACCATATTTACTCAGCTGGTAAATGCTATCTGTGAATAACTGTTTCGGTGCAAATCCATTTATCCACTAAACAGGCACGGTGCTGCCCAGACCCTTATAGCTGTTATTGTGCAACTTTTGTACACAGCTTTTGGACATGCAAAGACGTAAATTAAGCTGCAATATTTAGTTTAGGATGTGGAAATACAACCAAGATTTACATTTAAAACAAATATCTGGGCAATTCTTTTCCCAAAGAGTTGTGGGAGTATGGAACAAGCTATTCAGCCATATTGTTTACCAAATGGGCAAAATGGGAAACACGGTCTCCTTATGTTTATAATCTTTATGTTCTTATGCTGTGTACAGTGCATTATCTCAAAATCCAATAAAGCTACTTTTTTATGCTGAGACTGGTGAATGCAAAATTCATTTTAGCATTAAAAATGATACTGATCCATCGCTGGAACTTAGTTAAGTCTAAGTGAATTATGTAAGAACAAACATGTTTTTTTTTTCCTTGTTTTTGTATCATCTATTTTTAAATCACTTCAGGGCCCCCGTGACATATTACACTGCCCTGAAAGTTACTCAGATCTCTTTATGCAGCTTCCTCAAAGAATACCGCCTGTAGTAAAGAAAAAGCAATTCTTATAATAGTTTGATCTGTTCAAAGGTTAGCGTGGAACAGAAGGGGAGACCAGGGCATACGTTTTCAGCTCCACAGGCAACTAAAACATCCCTCAACACAGAAAAACTGTCAAAGCAAAGTGGGAATCTTTTTTTTTATGGAACTACCTCAATACAACATTAGCTGCTTTTGACTGCTTTCAGATCCTATGCATCTGAACAGTTTCCTGATGAGAAAAACAGAAATATGCAAAAAACAAAACTCCTTTATAGAGTTTCACATCCAGAGAGAAAAGCGAAGTAAAAACTATTTGATTATTTCATTTATTATGTAACACAAAGAGTCAACTGTGCATTATCCACAAACGGTTTATCCAGGTTGTGCATAGCATTGGTTCTTTAATTGATCTATTGATAATATACTTTTACAAAAACAGAAGCAAGTTGGACATTTAGTTCTTTTTATTTTCTGATATAGTTTATGGTCTTTATAGCTGTTCTAAACAGAATTCTTTGAAAACTTAATTCTATGTGTCAGGAACGTGGTTTGATCTTATGGTTTACATACTCTCATTTGCACTCTGTTGTATTACAGTGCATTTCACAATTATCTAAATCCCTATGCACATTTTTCATTGACAGTCTTTTTTTTCGAAGCTTTGTGATTTGTCGACTTTATTTTCAAAATCAGTTTTTTTTATACCATCAAAGGCTATGGGTCTCACAGATAAGATAAACTACTGTTTGAGGTACAGGACAGTTACAAAAAGACCAGTGTACTGTATATGATCACATAGGTTACATTTGCATAAAATGGAGGTAAACGATGAATGTGTGTAGTCTGTCTTGCATAGACTTTCTTTACATGTTTTTTTGCGTATCCAGATCTCCACTCCCTTCATTACCCTGGACATGAAGGAGCTATTTAAAACTACAAGGTGCAAGAGAAGACTAATTCTGAGGCAGGCTAATGTCAAAAACATAGTTGCTCTGTTTTGCACAAGCATTAAGAAGTTTGCATGTCCATTGGAGATGTCTGAACCTCCAGGAGAGAAAGACCATTATTACCACAAGCCTCTTCCACAATGTTCCACGTAGAAGCACAAACCGTCTTTCATTCACTAAAGAATCTCTGCGACTCTTAGCGTGTCGCCGGCTGGACTGGACTGCGTTTGCCTTTCGCCACCCTCCCTGAAAATGGCGCCGAGGCTAAATCAATCAATCAGCTTTCAGTGCAGAAGTGAGGGAAATCATGGAGTCCGCAGATTTCAGTGGGAATGACGCGAAAAAGAAAAAGAAATAGCGCCCCTAAGGTGGAGTGAGGGGCAGAGAGCTGACAGAAGGCACCGACCAGCTGTGCTGCACCCAGTCGATGAGGGGGCAAACGTTGCCGCGGAGATGCCCCTCCACTCCGCTTACCTGCGACACCTGCGTGGCCTCCTCTAGAAACCGCTTCATCTCGCCCTCACCGTACACCACGTTCATTGCCGAACCGCTTCATCCAAAGCGAGAAAGAAAGAGAGGGGGGGAGAGAGACAGAGACATTCAGGTCAGTAATCACTCCAGGCTCTTCAAAATTACTTTTACTTTCCCAGCAGAACTGTGTTAAGGTTTGTCATTAAAAACAAGCTTTTAGAGTAAAATGACTTTTTTTCTTTTTAGCCAAACAAGCCCAAATCCCTTCGCACTGCAGAGGAGCATTAGTAGATGTGACTGGGAATGAAGCTGTCACAGCATCTCCCAGACCAGCCTCCCAGCACACTTCATCAGCTGCCCATTAGGCTGTGAGCTTCAGGGTATGTACTGCGCTCACAGACAGGAGGGGGACTGGGCTGCATGTCTGAAACCACAATGATGCCATGCATGCACCACTCAGCGTGGGCTCTCCAGGAAGGCCAAAATATCCACTGAGATAATATCTGCACAACAAAATGTAAGACAGGTCTTGTGCTGCAAGCAAAGCCTGACAGAGACACTGATGCAGAATACTTATACCGCAGGTAAACCATTTACCAGAGCATTGGGACAAAATGCCTCAAAGTCTCTTCTGATCACTAAAGCTGGTCCACCAGGGGCAACGAAGGGTGTTCTGGTACATTGCAGCTACAGTCTTTACCTGATGTCACCAAACCACCTGAGTACTGTGAACACTGCTCTTCTCACCCCAGTGAAAACTAAGAATGAGACTTCATGTGAGATGTGGAAGTGTGTCTCCTCTGAGGGATTTCATATGCAATTAAAAGATGTCTCACATCCTATTCTCATATTCTTTTCTCGGTTACCCGATTAAACACAGACTTTATCCCGTATTTAGTTGTGTGTTAAACTAATTGAAGTTGTTTTATTAAATGATACCTCAGGGTTCAGAAAACACTTTATTAGCAAAACACTCAGAATCGTGCCTACTGTAGGCAAGAAAACACAAACTTCAAGGGTGTCGGCCAATTTACAGTGTAAGGTGATGATTAATTTTTCATCTGATGCTTTCAGCTAGTAGAAGCTATTTTGAAGACAAGACCCCAGAGGGATTTTAAATTCTTTTTTTTTTGCAGAATGATGAGTGGAAACATGCACTCAGTCATTAATTGGAAGATTAACAAGATTGATAAGTACATTCATTAACATTCTGATGAGGAAAAAGGCGGCTGCTTCCCTCAAAGCTTTCTGAATGCAGCTTTCCCTAGATGTCTTTGGGGTACTCCACCTGAGGAAGTTTCTGGAACAGACGGTCCTACTGGCCAGAGAGGGCTCACTCACAACAGCTAAAAACAAATTTCCCTGACTATGAAATGAAGTATCCAAGCAAGCAAGTTTCAACCAAACCAAAGTCCAAAACAGCACCACCAGCCAGTGGTTTAAAGCATATATTGATCCTCAAAACTGTGAAGTAAATATATCACACTTCTGCTGATGTTTTTGTCTGCTTATGGTAAAATGACCTTAGAAAGGCAAATGAAAACACGAGTGAGAATTTCGAGTGTCATCCTAAACAAATATTTCCTTTTACCTTTTCTCACTTGAGAACACCTCCCACACATTTACCTTCTAAAAAATGTCCTCGACCCTCTGAACCACAGAAAAGGCTGAAGAAGACTGCTTTACTTATTGAGGCATCTCACTGGGGCGCTGGGTTTCTGACACGACAACTAAAACAAAGTCCCAAAGACAAGGCTCCTCACTGGCTGATGCGATAACAGCCTCAGGAATGCCTCATAGCTGGAATAATAATAATAAAAATAATAATAATAATAATTGCTTACACTTATATAGCGCTTTTCTGGACACTCAGCTCAAAGCGCTTTACAGGTAATGGGGACTCCCCTCCACCACCAATGTGCACCTGGATAATGCGACGGCAGCCACGGTGCACCAGAACGTTCACCACACATCAGCTATCAGTGGGGAGGAGAGCAGAGTAATGAAACCAATTCATAGATGGGGATTATTAGGATGCCGGGGTTACACCCCTACTCTTTTCGAGAAACATTCTCGGATTTTTAATGACCACGGAGAGTCAAGACCTCAGTTTTACGTCTCATCCGAAGGACGGTGCCTGTTAACAATATAGTGTCCCCATCACTATACTGGGGCATTAGGACCCACATGGACCGCAGGATGAGCAGCCCCTGCTGGCCCCACTAACACCTCTTCCAGCATGTTGTGCCATGTTGACGCCACATGCCCAAATTCAAGATGCGATGGTAACAGCCAAAAGTTCCTTGCTTTAAACTCACAATCAGGAATGTTAATACCAGCTGGAAGCCTGCAGGGCAAAGTATGATTCATAAGGCATTGTGGGTCTTCCTCTTGTTGCTTAAGATGCTCTGCTGCTTGCAGTCTAATACTGTAGCAGGAACAAAAAATCAAATCGCTTTTAAGGGTTAATGTCTCAGGATGGGTGTACAGTATGTTGTCTCTCCTAGGTTGATGTAGAGTCAAGCACTGAGTCAGGCTGAATAATAACTGTGGCCATTCAGAAACTAGGCCTTCTTAAAGGAAATATTCACGTAGCAATTCAGCTTACTCTTTACTCTTTGTTAGCTACTATTTAAAAATTAAAAAAATTAAAAAATGAGTGTGTCACTGTTGACACAGCATCTTAGGATGATATTACTCAAAATTTAGGTAAGTATTTCCTGGCACAGACCTGTGTATGGGTTGAGAATGCACACTTCCACAATTATGACGTTTCCACAAGAAACAATTTGAATCATAGCATATCAAATTGTAAAATTGACTAAATAAATGCAATGCTAAATGCTTTCAACTAAAATAGCACTAATGTGAACAGCTTCCAAAAAGTTGCAGTGGTCTCTCCACCTATGGCAGAAGAAGCAAGAGCTTGTGCTGTTTATTGGTCAATACACAAATCTTCTATCCATCCGTTTCCTAATCTCTTCCTCCAATTCAGGGCTGCGGGAGAGCTAGGTTCCCTGAGCTAACCTCCCTGAGATACAATGGGAGAAAGCCAGGATACACCCTGGATTAGACAGGGGTGTATGTGACACTCACACCAGGGCTAATTAAAATAGCAGTATGTTTTTGGACTGTGAAACTCCACAAAGACTCCACACAGACAACACTCCTAGTCAGAAAGTAAACTAGAGAGCCACAGCTCTGAACAGCAGCAATGCAAACAACTGTGCCATCTCTTCTGCCATTGACAATGAAAATAAATCCCTACTGGGGATACCACCTTAGAAAAATAGGGCTTCCTGCAAATTTTTAGACCCTGAAGATGGAAGGACACTTTTTCTGGTCCCATTACTATTTTTGTTCTGCATTTATGCTGCAATGTGAAAAAACGAACAGGTTTTAACAGAAAAAGACCCTTTCCAGTGCTTTACTGTCATGGAAAAAAAACAGAAACACTAGTCCCTTGGGTATAAAAGGAAATTAACTTCACTACTGGCCTGGTGTTTACAATAGAGTGGATACTAGGAAATATTAGGCAACACATTCACAAAAGAGGAACCAGTCAGACCTGTCTGTACAAATTCTCACCTCAGAACATACGAAGGTCTCAGAAGACAGGGATAACCAACTTTATTGGCAAAGGCAAAGGCATCTTCCTAAAACACAATACCAAAGGAAAATAAGTCATCATGCAAGAGTTTGTCTTCTGTCACTGGATTTGTCCAGTGACTTCTGTCAATGTGTGTAGTAAGATGCTACACATCAGTCGGTGGTAGCGAGTGCCATTTTCTACGCAGTGGTGTGCTGGGGCTCTGGGATTAGAGCAGTGGATTCCAAAAGGCTGAACAAGCTCATCAGGAGAGCAAGCTCTGTCATTGGGTCTGACCTGGACCCCTTGGAGGTAGTGGCTGAGAGGAGAATGATGTCCAAACTAGAAGCCATCATGGACAACTTCTCCCATCCCCTCTATGACAGGCTTGCAGGAATGAAGAGCACGTTCAGCAACAGACTGATTCATCCACGGTGCGACAGGGAGCGCTACAGGAGGTCATTCTTGCCTTCTGCCATAAGACTGTACAACACATCCACCTTGCGTCTTGGCAGAGGCAACATTGACAGTGACCTGTTTCTGGACTAAACGCATCTACACATCTACTGCTACATCTGTTCTCTTTCTTTTTCTTTTTCTTTTTCCCGTTTACAACCATTTTTTGTGCAATATATGCCAGGGACCTGTGCAATACATTTATATTTATATCTATAGCTACATCTATATTTATATTCATATGTGTGATACGATTTTCTGTGTACTGTTCTGTTCTAGTTTGTTCTTGTGTGTCCGGACTGTGAGTAACTCTTGTATTGTATTGTATGTATTGTACTATTATTATATAATTCGTTACACTGAGGCTGTGTTGTGTGTGTTAAGCTGCTGTTGCACTGCAATTTCCCTCACGGGATCAATAAAGTACCTATATATCTATTTCTTGTCAAATGTCTCTGCCATCCAGAACATTCCAGAGTCTCAGGCAGCCTAAGAAGCTTAATTTCTGCGAAACCTCAGGCAAGCTGCAGCATCAACACAGAGGGCACCAAGTGAGACTGAAATAGAGAAACAGCACCACCACTTGTTAAAATAAAGACCTGAGCCTGTGTTACAGGGATGATTTGTGGTTGATGAAAAGTAACAGCCTCATTTATCAAAGTGGTACTTAAGGCGATTTTTTTCTTAACAAGCTCCAGAGCCAGAAGTAACTATTAGATGCGTCTTAAAAGCGAGGAATTCAACTCATCCTGACCAAGCCTAAAAGGACTCCGACTTCATGAAGTCTTCAAATAAAAGTGCAAAAACCGTTAAAACACCAGAAGTCTGGATGGATCTGTGACGCAATTAAAGGAACACATTGTAGGTTGTTTGACAGCGAAGAGCAATCCTCAGCTGAGAAATGATTTATTAGCAACCCCCACCTCTTAACAGGTGGGACTCACTTTCACAGGGAAAGCAGCTACCAGGTGTGCCTGAGACTGTACTAAACCTGGAAAACTGGGTCACACCTTAGGTTTGCCATTTTTTCAAAGCCCGGTATGTGCACTTCTCTTTACCTGTCACCAACCCCTGGCAGGCAAAGACATCCCAAGCATCAGAAGCAGAGAGATGTGCTTCAGGTTACGAGGGTGGGGGTGGAGAATAACTCCCCGTTTCTGCTCACCACCTGACAACAGCACCCATCCCCTCCGGTCCCCGCTGGGAGCCAAGCGCAGCGATGGCCAACCAGTGGCCGTCCTCCTTACCAGAGACCTCAGAGCTTTCCATGGAGCCTGCGCCACCCCCAGCTCGTCCAGGATGCTCGAGAAGACGGATCTCTCCTCGGCCCGGTGGATCTGCAGCGGGCTCGTGCCCAGGAGTTTCACCCCGTTCTGGTGGAGCGGCATGGCCAGGTTGTTGGGTATCTGACCCCCGACGGAGATGATGCTTCCACTGCAGCCCTGAACATGGGAGGAGAGACGGTGGGAGATGGGGAGAGGACGCAATAACGGAAGGATGACTGCAGGAAAGACAGGGCTGTCTTCGATACTCCATGGTCCGCTGATTATGCCGACATGCTGATTTTGCACAAGAAAGTAATTCAGATGTTTGATAAAATATCCCAGGGATTCCAACCACTATAACTGTCATTTTATCTGTGAGCCATTCAACTCTTTTTGTGTAAAACAGGGCATTCGAAAAAGATCTATTACATCTAGCTAAAACAGGGACCAACAGTATATTAATGCTATATCTAGGATCCCAGTCCTCTGCATGGTTAAAACAAAACGGAAGCAGACTGCAATCCAGATTTTTCACTGAACTGCAGTTTCTTACACGGCACTCTGCTCTTAAATATCAAGCTTGTTTTTTTGCAAATCTAAACGGACACACCGGGGAGCCAAAATAATGTTAAGTATATTGCCTTTTGTGCTTCATTAGTTTAATTTGTATAAGAGCCTCCAGATCATAAAACCTGTAATGGACCAAACTGCTGGGAAATTTGAGTTGTAGCTTTTTCCCTACAACAAGAAATGAAGTGTGTGAGACATCGTAACACAGCCAATTCCAGAATAATATATTTTTAAGTAGACCAACCTCCCAAAACCAGACAGAGAGGTTTGGAGGCAGACTGACGAGAGAGCACTGCATTTGGACTCCTGTCTCTGTCTTTACTCAGCAGTGAAGAAAAATACTTTATAACATCACCTGTGTTTATAAGACATCACTAACTGTCATTTAATTTATTAACCAGGCAGGAATACCTTCATGAGCTAACTATAGATAAGATATGCGTGTAACTGACACAAATATGTGCTTTTATGAATGGATCAATGCTATTCCTGATTTATGTTTCAGAATTTATGACTTTAAAAAACCCAGATAAAATTAAAACTAGGCATTTAGGAATAGCTAAAGTACTGTAGAATTTCCTCAGTAAACCTGCTTCCTAGGATATGCGCAACATCCTTCAATTTCAATTGAGACACAAGCTAGACACCCAGTGCTTTCCTTCTATTTTTTTTACAAAAGAAGGACCTCCAGCATACAGCAATCTTGCCAGCACTCCTTTAAATTACATCTCAAGTAGTGTCTATTCTGCTGAGCCACGGGATGACTTAGATCTCAAATCAGTGTCTTATTTTTCCAGCTTGATAGATAAATTAGGTATCAGGTATCTGTTATCTGGAGCAGCCGAATAAATAGGACCTCAGATGGCTGTTATTTTCCTATCTCTGGTGAAGGGGAAAATCACTGAAGAAGGGGTTGCTTAAACAAGAGCCCCTGCTGTAGGGACCTACAACTGAGCTAGTGAGTTAAAGACAAAGCAGACTTTAACATGTAACTGGTTAACCCAGTACTGTAGTGTTAAAAGCTGCCAGTAATCATTTACTTGAAAGAAAATGTAGGATCCTGTAATATATCTACCTCGCACATAAAACTATTGATGTTTTTGCCAAATTTAGGCATACACCGTGGTGTAATGTGGAAAAAGCTGCAGGGGATATCAGCAGTTTTTTAGCTGCACATTGGTTGAATAAATTAACTTATTTGCTAAATGACAAGTCAGATCTGATAAGTCCCCATCTTTCCTGACTAGCTCATGGTAAGATTTAATTGCTTAGAATGTGTTCTAATTCCAGTTGTCCTACCACATGCTATGAATAGCTCCAATAGGCCCAAACCACTTCATCAGTATCACTGATGATAAATGTTGATAAGTGTGTTAAAGGAGCAATCTTTCGGTATTCCAAATAAATAATGGCCTGAGTGATCCACACTATTCTCAGATTGCTGCTCCTGGGGTACAGTCAAGCTATCCTCTGCTTCTAATCACCTCAAGTCCAAAACACAAAGGAGCTGGAACTGAGGGAAAGAACTGTATTGTGTTCGAAAAGGCACAAAACAGTGTTTACCACAGAAATATTGCATATATAGAGTAAAAACTTGAGCAAGGCAAACCCAATAAAGAGATAATTATTCAAATTTTAAGAAACTTCAAATGGAATCACTTTTATGAAAATAGCCTATCCACTTACAGGTGTCTGAGTAGCAGGCTAAACCATTAGACAGCATTTAAAGACACACTGAGGTCAATACATGATCCTCCCCTTCCCTCTGGAAAGAAGGTGACGAAGATGCCACACCTCTTTATCTCTTTCCTAGCACATTATGTCAAATTTCGACACACTCTTTCATAGGTTAGATGTATTCGTTCAGGCAGCTGTTTGTCACGCCGGGGCTGGGTCCTCGCTCTCCAGCCAAACCCACGCAAACGAGTTGTCTGTCTGGCTGCCTATCAATCAGGCACCCAATCATCCAATCAAGCTGCCAGTTAAATACCACATAAAGGCTTGATGCACTGCTAGACCAGGGCTCGGACATTTAGCTACTGACAGCCCTGGTGTCTCTTCGTTTAAGCTGTCAGTCAATCTGTCCGCCAGGAACCTGGGCAACCTGCTTGTCTGCTTGAAAGCCTGACCTGCTCTGACCCGTTCTGGTCTGCTCGGGACCTGGGCAGCCCTGCACCGCAGGTACGCGTGGCGCGACACTATTATGATGAAAAGTTGCACGGAACACTGTGAGAAATGGCCTTAACAAAAGGCAAACAAAATCCTTCATCTACCTTACCTTTCCTGAGCCCACAGAACCAGTCTCCCCTGGGAGAGGCCATGGTGTCTGCGCGTTCTTAGAACGAGCCATTCCGGGGGTGCTGTGCCCTCCAGCATGAGCGGGCGAGAAACAGAGAGTGGGACGGGACTGACCTCCTGCTGCAAGATGTCCAGCACACGCTCCAGGGTGAGCTCCTCGAAGTACAGCCGGTCACACTCGTCGAAGTCTGTGCTCACTGTCTCAGGGTTGTGGTTCACCACCACCGTGCGCCGCCCCAGCTGTCGCAGAGTCCGGATGCTGGAGACTGCACACCAGTCAAACTCCACACTGCTCCCTGCAGGGAGAAGCAGGAGAAATGCACACCAGTCAAACTCCACACTGCTTCCTTTAGGAATAAGTGGGAGAAATGCACACCAGTCAAACCCCACACTGCTTCCTTTAGGAATAAGCAGGAGAAATGCACACCAGTCAAACTCCACACTGCTTCCTTTAGGAATAAGCAGGAGAAATGCACACCGGTCAGGCTCCACACTGCTTCCACACTGTTGTTTTACAGTAATCCTGTCCAGCTGATATTTACCTGCTTCACTTTTATTGCTCATTCCATTTATTTCTTCCTTCTGCTACCTGTTGACCTCTCAATGTGGTGTTTGAAACCAACAGAATAAAGCAGTGAAAGCAATGTGCATCACTAGGCCTGTATACTGAATTCATTTCACAAAAATGAAAGACAAAAACTCAGAACTATTAAGCTGAGGTATAATTTGAGAAAAGGTGAAAGCTGAGCAACGTGAATGAAATCAAATGAAGTGAAAGTGCTCAGCATTAAGTTAAGCGCATCTCACCAATGTGATAGGGCCCACAGCCAAGCACCATCACTCCCTGATCAGTGAAGTCCAGGTCATGTTCCTAATGGGGAGACACAACACAGGAGAATCAGTGGCAGGAGCTGTGCTAAATTAGCTTGTTGACAGTGGAGATGGGAAAGGGTGTGTGTCATGGGACATATTCATCTGCCCCTTCCACGTCCGGTAATCTGCATCCAGTAAGAGGAACTAGAACAACCAGAACCTACTGTGTGTCTCTTAATCAACACCATGTAAGAGTGGACACAGTCAATGGTATTCCATTAAATCTTAAAAAGCATAGTATTACTTCCAATTTAAACAGCAAACTCCCACAGGACTCTGAGATCAGGACATGTCAAAGAAACTGAGCTGTGCCCAGAGTACAGAGCTATAACTGCAGGCTGAGGTCAAGTATATTATTTCTTTGCTCAATTCTGAACAGACTCTCACTCATAAAAAAATAGACAGTACCCATTTGTGCAGCTGGGTATTTACTGGAGTAAAATGAACTGAAGTACCTACAGCAGCTCAGAGGTAGAACAGCCAACAGCCTATCTGGGACTTGAACCTACTGTACCACCTAACAGTACAGATACCAGGAGCCTAACCACAGCTCCACATCACTGCCTAATATCACCAATAATGAAGACATTTTACTTTATTCTGTGCATTATCAACATAAATTATGTTTAAAAAAAGAAGCTACCATCTTGCTTGTCAGGCTACCTGTTGCCCATTGTTATGACAACTTCATGGAGTAGCTTCCTGGCAGGTTCTGGAAAGAAAGCTTTGGCAGGACTCACCTGGCCATGATAAGTGCAGTACAGGTAGTTGGTCACAGCAGGGTACTCAGCAGCAAGGGTGTCAATCTGATAACAGGAAAAGGAAAACTAAATTTCACCAACAAAAAAGGTCACAACTAGACATGTGATACACACTGAAACGTCCCACCAAAAAAATATTGCAAGAAAGATCTAAACTCAAGCCAGGGGCTGTAACCTTGTCCTCAATATGCAAAGACAGAAACAGTGAGGAATCCTGGTTCGGAAAGATTTATGCGTCACATGTGAGGAGATGGCATGGTTCAGACAAGATGGAAGCTACATGAACTACATTCCCCAGAAAGGAGTAAGGAATGACATGCCGGCCTCAGATCACCTGGACAACTGGTCAGAAGACAGTTTAAGGAAAAAAGGGAAGCCGAGACCAACGTTGTTCCCCATCTTCTGTCTGGAGACAGAAGGCAGATCCATCGTAGCGCGTGGCACAGTGGGAGAAGCAGCAATCGAGAGAGGGACCGAAGGACAGAGCTGTGGAAATGATTGTGAGTTTCGGGTTTTGTAGTGAATTCCTGTAGACAGAGTCTAGGGGAAGGCAGTGAGCAGCCAAGCCTCTTGGCAGTGTGTGTAGTGAGAGATGTTGAAACGTCTAGTTCAGACGCTCAGAATGGAGCTTAGGACTTTGTTTGGCATTTTTAAGTTTTTGGAGCTTCTGTGCATTGTATAAAGAAGAGCACTGCTTTTTCACTCTGCAGCTACTAGACTTCATTCTTGCCTATTAAAAAAAAAGATGTGTTACAGTACACTGCCCCCAGGTATGATACAAATACCAGCCCAAGCTCTCAGCCACCTGTTTGACCCAGGGCCTGATGTTCTTGCTGAGTCTCAAGTCTCTGGCCTCAGTCTCTGTAACTCCCAGGATCCGGCCAAGCTGTCGATCAGAGAACCCATCTTGCTTGGCCTTATGCAACAAATCTTCTGGCACAGTGGAGCTGGACAAGGGAGACAAAATAACCGGGAGGAATCTTTACAATATCTGGGGGACACCATCATCTATAAGACATGGGAACCGAAACCTTTTTTGAAAAAGTCTGCAAGGTTTTTAATTTCACTTAACTATTGAAGGTCTATGCAGAACTAAATCCAAACTGCCACGTGCCTTCAAATTCTCTCTTCAGTTTTCTAATAAGTTTGGGGTAAGATTTTAACGTTTTCAAGATTGTGAAGATTGTGCACTTTCATTAATAAACAATGTTGTTTAAATTAAACTATAAGGTTCCTGCAGTCACATCAAGAGCATTTGTAGGATGTGGTAGTTTGGAGGTCTTAGAAACAGCAGCCTTCCATATGAGTTTTGCTTTGAATCATTTAGATACTTGGCGCCCATATAAAGTGTAATTTCAATTATTTCTGGTAGACCCAAAACTCCAAATACTCCCACTGTCCAAGTGCAATGAGATTATTTTTAAATACTTTAAAACAGAAATCACAGATTCCATACCGTTTCTACATTCTGACAGTTGAGAGATGCAATGGCTGTTTGTCTCTCTGGCTGAGAGCACAGCAGTTTGTTTAGTATTTCTTACCAGTCGCAGATGAGAGATAAAAGACAGATATCAGCAGAGGGCAAAAGAAAAAAAAAACAGAAAGAGGCTCGTTTTCTCATCTAATTGATATGCTTAAAGCATGTCCCAGACTCCACTGCCTCCTGTATCCTCCACACGGCCGAGATTCCCTCATTACGCCAAAATCCCTGCTATCATTTATTATTAAACACCGGCGAGAGGAGGGAGGAGATGTTACAACAACCTCTATACACAAAAAGGAAAGACATGAATTTTCATTCTTTGGATATATATATATACATACTGTATGTATTTCTAAAGTAAGTTCTAGGAGTTTTTTTTTTGGTGGATGCACCGCAGCGAGGGAGAGGGAGTCGAAGAGGAAAGCTTCTGCTGTGGGAAGGGAGACTAATCTCTCTTCAATCCCTCACCTCCCTGGGGGAGATGCCTGCAACCACCATGCTGGCTCACTTGCAGTTGTGAGGCACGTGTACCTGCTAGACAACCGCCCCTGCACTGGTGGACGGGTCGGAGAAAGACTGTCCTCACTGGGAACACTGGTGGCCCACGGGGATACCACGCCATAACCTCAGATCAGAAGGCATTGAAAGAGACTGGCGTGACACGTAAGTGTTGACAAGGAAATAAATCAAAAAGTTATCCGTATCCTATAAGCTAAACAGAAAGACATCCATTTTTACATTACTATTTGGCGACGTATGAGAAGTAATAGTAACAGTAGTGGCTGTCTGCAAAATTCAATAAAGAAAGTTTATTGTGGTTGAAGTTTCCCTCTCGTTTATCCACAAATACAGTACACAACTGCAGGCCTGCTAAAACAAATGGAAGCCTCTACATTAACTATATATCATGAGGCACTCAGGATGAAGGAAGTTTGAAGAATAGACAGGTAAAATGAAACAGTGTAATTTCATTTCTAATTAAACAAGGCTCGAACCAGTTTACTGCAATGTCGCCCTAGGTTTTCAGTATGACAGGCATAAGGATTGTATGTGTACCCAGGCTCACAGAGTGCAGCTCCCTGTGAGATTTTTCCTACTTACACACATTTATTCACTGCATCAGAGGACGCAAGCCACTCGAGGGCTGTTCCCTACCCAGAGCGGCATTTATAACCCAAATGTCAGCCAAACCACACAGCTTAAAATAAAAGAGTGGAGGGGGGCTGGAAACAGATGCTCCTTAATTAATGCAGGTAGGGGACAGGGTCAGGACAGAGATGGTAAATCTTAGTTTAGCCACCAAGTAGTATGTGATACCAAGGTCTGCACTCTCGTCTCTCTTCAAAAGGCAGACATTTATCTTTAAAGTCCCAAGAGTAGGCGAGAGCCCATAAGGATTTGACCCATCACCGGCTTATCATGCAGGGTAAAAACATGACTTACTGTCCTATCAGCCGCTATCTACACTTCCTGCCTTGCTCACGGGTCTCCCTGCCTAGTGCCGTGCACGGCCTGGCTTGCTTGCTTTCAGAGATGTGACAGGTCCAGGCTTCAAGGCAGATGGCGGCAGTACCAGCTCCGCTCGCCGCAGCGCACTGCGCGTGAGTCACATGTGACTGGGCCTGCGCTTGGCTCCGTGTCACTGGTGCGCTACTGTGAAGTCTGCTATTGCCCCCAGCACCCAGCAGGCACGAAGCCTTGATGGGTATGCTGCTCAGGGCAGCTTCCACGGAGGGCATCGCAGTCTCAGCCATGTCGCATCGCGCTACCTTCATATCAGCCCTGACTGCATCCGAGTAGCTTAGTCATGCTTCCATTCTGCTTCTGAGAGTCAAGATGAGCCGCTGGCCTGTCACTAGGAACGTACACTTGGATTTCAGAGTGAAGGACAGATCTATATCGCTTAACTTTCCCCAGGTTTTCCGACCGCTCGTGTAAAACACTTACGATGCTTTAGGAGTGTGGAAGGGCGTGACTGTACAGTACCCGAGAATTCTGTTTCTCACTAATCGTCTCAAGACGTGAGACCGAAAGTCAACCCACACCAGACACGACTCCGAAATGCGTTCCTTTTTGACACAGCCTGTTAGATGCGCAGGCCCAGCAACCACATTGCTTAATTTTAGATGACCACCAAGAGCTCTCACCCTGCTCTGCAGATACATTTTTCGGCTTAATCACTTTAATATTTTTTGAGAACTAAATAAAGCAAATCACTGTTAATAACTCATGGTATTTTTTTCTAATAGATAGATACTTTATTGATCCCGTGAGGGAAATTGCAGTGCAACTGCAATAATGATATAACAGTGCAGTAATGATATAACAGGTTTTGGTTAAATGTGATTTAAATGTAACAGTACATTAATTCCTTGAATTTCTACACATAGGAGGGGTCTCACTGGATTCACCATCACTGAAGTGTAACACCCGCCAAGGTGATGCACAGCAGCCATTGTGCAAGAGCAGCCCAGCTATACTATTCCACAATTGCATTATGCCCTCTAATCCTCTACATCTGAGAACTGAATTTTATGCTGAGGTGTGTTAAAAAGCATTTAACCTTGCATTAAATTGGTAAATTAGTTATTTTCCATTTGCACTAGGGAAAAAGATAGCGACAGCTTCTGTAGTAGAAATTCGAATATTTCGCAAAACCATGTTACTTTTATATTCGTCACTCACTTCACATGCTTCCAGTACGGATATATCTTTACTGCTCTCTTTCTTAAAGAGAGAAGTGTTTCTGTGAAACAAAGAGCCCAGGAAATGCAGGTGAATGGACCATTTCTTGACTACTACATTTTAAATATCCTAATTTGATGGTTACCCTTATCTACTGTTTACTGTTTTTTATAGTGGAATTGGAAAGACACACCTCTTTTTTACTGATAGTTTCTTAAAGAGAAGTACAGTATTTTTAGCCATTTGCGTTTCATGTCTGAAGAAAACATGGATTTCTGGAAGAGTTTAATGACCTATGATGTTTACAGTTCCTGCCAAAAATAATTTCCAATATTAATAGTTTTAGGTATTTCTTATCAACAGTTGAAATTAAACTCTCAAAAAAAAAGAAATGAAAAGAAGCTTAAATCTTTTCAATAGATGAGGATATTGTCAGAGTAAAGCCTCAGAAAAAGAAGCCATGGTATGACAGTATTTCAAAATTCATACCCCCTTATTATTTAAGAGTAAGTATGGAAGCAGGTGTGCTTGGCCTAGCGATCAATGAAAGATAACAGTTCACAGTGAGCTCTATAAAAAAACCTTACAGGATTCCTGCCTGGAAAAGATAATAGCCTTGTGCTGCTAGTTCACATCTTTTCAAGTCAAGTTGCCTTGTTCTTTAATTAACTTCATTTTTAAAAGGCATTGTGCTTCCTTTGTCTGAGCCTATTAGCTCCATGTTCTGCTAAATCTTTGCTTCAAAATGCCTTTGTTCATTTTGTCTTGGTGAATTTTTAATTTCCTTTGATTTTTGTGTTTCGTTCTAAAAGGAAAGGAATAGAAGTGAAACTTCTTCACTGTGGTGCAGTGCCATCTTCTGTTTCTGCCACTGTACTACAACAATGGTAAGCAAATGAAGCCCTCAAATTTCAAGTTATGTTAGGTGCATATATACATATTTCTCTGCCAAAATGTAAACTTATTCAATGTGATGTTAAAAAGCAACAGTGCCGTACGCTTATATCCAGACCATACAGAGAGCTCACCCTAAATGCTGTGTGAACAAGCAGCTGGCACTGAAATTTTAACAAATTTTACGAAAAACCCTGCAAGATTTTGAGGTCAAAATACTTACTGATTCCTGCAAACATCCTAGAAGATCACTTTTGGAGTGCCCACAGAAAAGATTCCTGTGGCCAAAATAAAGGAGACCTGCAGAGAAGTCCTGTCAGGCAGACATGTTGAGTGTTGTCTCTCACCTGGTGAACTGGCCAAGATGTTTCTCCAGCTCAGTGATGTGACGCAGTTTGTGTAAAAACCACTTGTCAATGGCTGTCAGTTTGTGAATTTCATCCACTGTCACCCCATTGCAGAGAGCCTGACACAGATAAGTGGGGGAGAAGAAAGAATATGAGCTGGCCATCCTACACAGTGTGTGGGGCAAGTTTACCTGTGAATGTGGGAACAGAATTTGAGAAAATGTACCAACGAAGACTTGGTAACTCCAGACAAATGGATACTGTAGGAATACCACACTCCACAATGTGAAAAAAAAAATAGATTTTCTATACTACAAATGGCATCTTCTTTTAAATCTAAAATAAATTCCACTTGGGTCCTCTGTTTTGTGTTCTACTGTTGACTCTGACTGCATTGGACTGACTTTGTCAATGCTTTTGAGGATTTTACAAAATTGAATCAGCTGCCCTTGTAGTCTTTTTGTTCGGGCCTAAAAATGGTTCAGTTCGTTTTGCTTTTCAGTGCAGGACATTCCCTTAAGCTTTGAAACGTATCTAGTTACTGTTCTCTGAAATACCTTTCTTGGAACTCGGTGACCAAATTGTACACAGTATTGTAAATGAGGTCATTCAAATTCTACTTTTTGAAATTTGTGCTGCACTTGTACCTAAGGAATTTTCCCAATGAACATTGAGCATTTTCACAGTATGCCTTCTAATGTAACTCATAACCAGAAATTCTAGATCCAGGAAACAATATAATATTGCAGTCCATTACAAGGCTAACCTTGAAAGTTATTGATGTCTCTGAGCTTTATGTGATTTGGCCCATTACTTCTAAATAAATCTGCCAGCATCAATAAATTCATTCCACACATGAAACATTCTCTTTTCAAAGGGTCAGTGAAAAAATAAAGGAAAGGTATTTTCAAGGAGAGTGAAAACACTATTGAAGTTGTACCCTCAGCATCTACAGTCTTGTTCTGAAGCTCCCAAAAAAGTTTTTAAAAGGACATAAACACATTAATATACATAGAAAGGCACATTCCAAACCACCGCAGAACAGAGGGAGAGGAATCAGTTTCAAGTCAGACAAAAATACAGTGTCCTCCAGAGGTATTGGGACAGAAGTCAGAATTGTTATTTTTGATTTACTGTATAGTCAAGCAATTTGTATTTGCTTGAGATTTGCCATAATGTTAACATGAATGATCTGTATAACATAACATATTACAATAAGTACAATATAACATATTGCAATTTGCTGTGTATTACAAATATTAAACAAATATTTTATGGGCAGTTGAGACCAAGACAAGCATTTACCAAAGTAATTAAATGTTTGAAGTGTGAAAGGCAACCAAGGACTGACTTTTACATTCTGAAATGTGCCCCAATACATTTGGTCGCTTGAAATCACTGGATTGAAATGATTTTGTTCTAATATGAGCAAAGTTTTCATGGAATCACCCAGAACAAATGCACATACAGTAAGCATCGTACTTAATCACAAATATAAACTGGCTTGACTTTACCTCAAAAAACTTTTTTACATTTGCTGTAAATTCCAAGAAATTAATACGACGATTAAAAACAGAAATTTCCAGAAATTGTGACACGCAGTCTTTGAATACTTTACCAATTTACTCCAAACCCACACCAAATGGACCAGAAGGAGCAAAACTAATTGATACTGGATAGTGCCGTTTGCTAGAAGAAAGGCATTCACATGAGAGTGGAAAGCTTCATCATAGATTTAGATTTTGGTCTTTCTTTCTTACATATAGTGTAATGAAATGATTGTATTGCAATGGGCCCTGAGAAGGATGTGGTCACAAGAAATGAAACTTCACTTCTTCAGGAAGAAGCACAGCCAAGAACAGGACAGAGCGACAAGGTCGATCAGTCGAGCTCTTCTCTCTAAGATCACGGTTGTGGCCATGGCTGTCTCAGTACCTTTGCCAGGGAGAAGATGCGAGTGCTGGAGGGCACGGCCCAGTCCTGCTGCAGGTCCTGATGCTCAGTCCAGGCCTTCTTCATCGGCACCTGGGGCACAAAGCCATCCACAGAGGGGTGGCACATCCGCAGGGCCTTCTGGATACTCTCCTCGAAGGTGCGCCCTATGGCCATGACCTGGGGGGACACAACAATGCCGTTACTCAGTAACGCTACTACAGGCGCCTAGGAGATGGACATCGGAGATCCTTTCAAAGAATCAGAAGGAGAAACAGACGTTTTCATTATTACAATTCTCCTGGTACGGATGATTTCATAGCTGAGCTCCTCCACATGAAATAAAAGTGCATGCAATATACCAAACTAAACTTTATTGCATCTGACATTTTATTGCACTATGGGATTAAATACATACTCTGCTATTTTACTCACATTCACTCTATATCTGCCATTCCTGAGACCTGAAACGGGTTTCAAGGTGAGGGTGTTCGCACTTATCGATACGAGCGCATGTCGTGCATGCGCGCGGTCCCCGGCATGTGTCTGCATGGGCGAGCGGGCTCACCTCGCCCACACTCTTCATGGCACTGCCAATTTCTCGAGACATGCCCTGGAAGCGGTCCAGGTCCCAGCGAGGGATCTTGGTGACGATGTAGTCCAGGCTGGGCTCAAAACAGGCCGTGGTTTTCCCCGACATGGCGTTCTTGATCTCTGGAAGCGGAATGCCAAGCGCCAACTTAGCAGCGACAAATGCCAGGGGGTAGCTGGTGGGAAAAAAAACAGGATCGGAAAATTATGATTATACCGGGGTCTGGAGGCTGCGAGCTACACTCTACTTTCAAATAAAAAAAAAACAAAAAATACAAGCTACAAAGAGAAATGTACAGAATACATGAAAAAGCTCTTACTGCAATGGGAACCCATTCAAATAATTCTTACTGCCTGTCACAAATTGCCCAATGTATTATAATTTCTATTTGGATTTAAATCTAACCATTGGATTCTTCTATCGGACAGCTGCTGTAGCACTGTCTCTGCTTCTGCAAGCATGGATACCTGGTCTATTCTTACCCTGCGCAGTGAACCTAGCTAGCCTGCGGACATTACTCATAAAACACAAAGGCTCTCATCCCAATCTCTTGTGAATGTTAAATTGAAGGTACCTGTTCACGGTGCAAACAGTTCTTTTTAAGTTTATAACTTTAGAGGTTTGGGTTTAGCTTTTATCTTGATCTGCTCCTCCCATCTTAAAACGTGAGCTGCGATCTCATCATGGAGGCCGATGTACAGGGCCATGTGTCTCACCCTGTGGCTTTGGAGGCCAGAGCGGAGCTGCGGGACAGCCGGGCGTTAACCTCAATGATGCAGTACTCCAGGGAGGCAGGGTGCAGGGCGTACTGGATGTTGCACTCTCCCACAATCCCCAGGTGCCGCACGACCTTGATGGCGGTCTCCCGCAGCATGTGGTACTCCTCGTTGGACAGGGTCTGGCTGGGGGCCACTACTATGGAGTCGCCTAAGTGGAGAGAAAACCCCCTGCAATTGCACCTTCTCTTTGCAGAATGGTCCTGCATTTCTACACAGACATCTGTTGATCCCTTCTCACGTCAACCAATCAGGTATAAAGATGGCATGACAGGGAATGTGACTCTGGGGATGCATCAGTGCAAATGGGGAATTGGGTGCTTTCTTTTGACGAATGAGCGCTCTGTACCTGTGTGGATACCGAGGGGGTCAAAGTTCTCCATGTTGCACACTGTCACACAGTTATCAGCTACGTCCCTCACCACCTCATATTCCACCTCCTTCCAGCCCAGGAGAGATTTTTCTACCAGGATCTGTCTGCTCAGCGCCAGGGCCTGTGGAGAAATAGCCCAGCCAGTCACATGGGTACAGTAGGCCACCACCCCCAGCCAGTGAAACTGAAGAACGGGTCCAGTTACAGTATCTGCCTGCCATGTGGAAATGACATGGAAGGAACTTTGTCTTATTGTATAATATAGGCAATGATGTCATTTTGAGGACTAAATGCAGCCTTTGTTGTGACAATAAAATTAAGTAGACGAGGACCAAGAACATACAATTCAGCCTTTATGCTTGCATGCCTATATTTGATCCATTTCAAGTTTTGCAAGCTGGCACCAAATAGAATAAACTTTATTTTTCAATCTATATCATTGCACATTTACCCATAAAAGACAGTACCTATGAACAAGCTGGAAATATTTTTATTATTGCTGAATATTAAATAATAAACATTGCTGTTAGTTACTTACAAGGCCCTGCAGCATGCAGAGAAATATTGCAGCTGCCAACCTCATAAGCAACAACACCTGGTTTGCTTCCATGAAATGAGACTGCTTGATGACTAACTCTTGAATTGACTAACTCACTTTCCTGGCAGTCTCCAGGAGCCTCTCCCTGTTGGCACACAGGCCAGAGCCCAGCCCTCCCAGGGCATAGGCAGAGCGCAGCATCACTGGGTACCCAATCTGCTCGGCAGCCTGCAGGGCGTCAGCCACCTGCGGGAGGAAACACGAGTCTATCATGCGTGTGTGGACAGCCCTTTCGATCTAGACCATAAATACACAGTGCCCCCCAGTTTGTGTGTTTGTTACAATCTGAGTGTTACTGTTAAATAAGACGCCTCCAGGCAGAAACATGCAAAGAGCTTCCTGTGCAAAGATTCAAGCATATGAAATATAAAAGGAATTTGGTCCATCCATCCCTTTTAAAACTGTTTTAACCAACACAGGGTCATTGGGGGGAGCTGGAGTCTATCCCAGCAAGCAACAGACACAAGGGCAGAATACACCCTGCATGGAACATCAGTTCATCACAGGGCACACAAACACAAGCACACATTCAGACCTGGGCCAGCTTTTCCTAAAAGGCATTCAAACTACCGGTACTGTATGTCTTTGAAATGTGCAGGGAGGAATACCCTGTTCGTCTGAGCTGCTGCGGAGGACTAGACCACAGTTTCACAACTAGGACAGGGAAAAGGCATGGACAACAGCAACGGGTAGAGCTTGGAGGGATGCAAATCCAGCCTCAACACGCACTTGCTCGGCTTGATAAAGGACAATCGCCCGTTTAAAAAGGTTGGGAATACAGTAGAGATTGCACGACTTGCTAGAGTGTGTACTAATTGCAGGACGTCTATTGTGAAAGAAAGTTTATTTTGTTAGGGAAAAAAAAGTATGTCTTTGGGCTGACTGCGGGTGGAAAACGGAGCACCCAGAGGAAACCCATGTGAACATGCAAAACCCACGTTCCAGGTCAGGAACTGAACGCAGGGCACTACTGCTGCACGGCAGCAATATTAATCACTGCACCAGCATACCACCTAGAGTTAGGTCCAACATATACACTAGGAAATAAGAGCAGTTTCAAAACGGCTAACTGCAAATAGTCTTATCTAATTCATATTCTTGTCCATAACACGCTTATACTTATATCTATTATATATTTTACACTTGAACCAAAATATGAACCAGAACAATAATATGGAAATCGACATAAATATTTAAAATTTAGGACAAAATAGGCATTAGTGGAGGACTCGGGTATTACTTCACAACTCTTTTTTCAGCAGTGCAGTTGATTTGTTATATTTAATTTGTGAATAAGAAGCACCTCTGACGTATCTGAATAACTATTTGTAAGGAATGATCTTAGCAGGTGGGGACCTCAGTAAGAGTAAGCGACAGGAGGAATGAAAAATAATCGGCCTGCCAGAATACTTCATTAAAATTTACAGTTCCGTACTGGGAATGTTCAAGAAAGAGAAAGTGGAATGAATAAAAGCATAAAGCCTTGAAATGACTTGAGTAATAGCAAAAACTAATTGGGTAATAAACCCATTTTGAACTGCCCCTACTGTGTGTTCCATACTCAGCACTCAGTTACTAAAATGAGTTATGTACACTAATTTCTCCAATGTAAAGTAATAACCAATGTGTTTTAAAGACAAAAGAAGTCAAGAGCACCAAGCTTCAGCCAAGCTGTTACACCAGTGGCACATCTCTTTCTCTCTCATTACAGTTTACACAAGTATGCATCCATAATGAGACAGACTGCTATTGCCTATTAAACTAGTAAAGCATGACATTTCATTATCGGCAGACTCCTGTAAAATAAGGTTTCATCCCCTTTTCAAAAAACTAAATTAATATGAGCAGATAAGGTGTATAACGATCTTGATTTGAGGTGATGAGATCTTCACGGCAAAAAATCACCTTTATAACTAGAACACCAAAGAAAAAGAAAGTACGATCATTAAAATAAGAAGCAGTGAAATTTTATCTCTGCCAATAAGGATTTTAGATGTTAGAGCAGAATACTACATTGAAAAAACTTCAGTGACAGTACTTCACTGACTCAAGACCTCTTAAGGGAACTAATATCTGCTATTTCAACAAGACTATGCACAAGGAATTAGTGGTTCAGGTGCGTAGCTGCGTCAGCATGCATAGTCTGCAAAGGAACAAGTAATAGGTTTATTCCATGCTGTAAGTCATTAGCTGAGACAGGTTTATTCAGTAATTGAAACCGATATTGTGGGTTGGAAGCTATATAAAGTCTGTGTACATTTCAGCATTTACTATCTAATCCTTTAACACAAGACTGGGGCCCAGAGCCTCACCGTCTCCACTGCAATGCTGGGGGCAATTTTCTCATTGATCGCCGTCAGCTTGTCTGCAAAGAGCTGACGGTCTTCAGTGGCCATGATGGACTCCACTGGCGTACCGAGGACCTGGACCCCATACTGACGCAGCACCCCACTCTTAAACAGCTCCACCCCTGAGGAAGGTAAACAGGGACATACATGAGCACCCAAGTCCAGTGACCTCAGACGTCAGCACCCGAGAAGAGTCCAGTGTTCACAACACAAACACAGGCTACAGCACATATATTCATGTCTCTCCACCTCAAATCACAAACTAAGTATTGGTCTTTTGAAAGAACCACTTTATAATAGAGGAGCTTGTATCCAATCAGGTGGTTGTCCAAAAACAATACCAAAAGGCCATAACTCTACTATTCTTTGATTTTTCTATACCATAAGAACTGAAATAAATATGAGGAGGCCATCCTGTCTATCTGGACAATTTGGCAGTAAGTATGTAATTTTTAATACACCTGTGGATAGCCATGACATTATATTTTTTTGTTCACAGAACATTCCAAATCACCCTGGAGAACGTAGAGAACCCACTTCAAGGGTACAGTACAGCACTCACCAGAAATCACGGCGAGGCCAGACTGCTTTTGGGCTAGGACCTTCAAGCAATGAGCAAACACAGCTGTTCCATAAAGGAAAGAAAAACAGACATAAAGGCCCTTTGTCCGAACTCACCACAGTCAAGAGCTGTCTGGCCACCCATTGACAGGAGGATCCCATCAGGCCGTTCTGCCTTGATGACCTCAGTGACAAACTGTGGGGTGACAGGGAGGAAGTACACAGAGTCTGCCTGCTTGGTGCCCACCTCGTTGGTCTGCACAGAGGCAATGTTGGGGTTCATTAGGACCGTTTTCAGGTTTTCTTCCTACAGCAGGAATTAAAACAGGAAAACAATAAGAAGAAACTCAAATTAGTAACGATGTGTCTGCCACTCTTCTCAGGCTACACATTTCAAGCCGGGCCTGTTGGTAGATGGAAGGAAAAAAAAATCCAAGTAGCAATCTCTGTTTGTTACACTAGCAGCGGTTAAAGAAGATTCCTGCTGTCTGTAGACATCTCTGGTTCAGCGCATTTCAGAAGCAGATGGTCCCTGATGCATCAGCCTCAGAGCTGTGCTGTTTACCTTCATGGCTTTGATTGCCTGGGAGCCGGAGTAATCAAATTCCCCTGCTTGGCCGATAGACAGCCCCCCTGACCCCAACACCAGGACCTTGGACACCTGCAAGGAGAAACACTCAGAATATCACTCACAGCAGCACCAGGGTCCACTGGACCAAACTGCCCCCCTCCCCCTGCATGTGCCGGATATTCAATGCAGAAACAAAACTACTTTACTATCTAATATTGCATGCTTAGTTTCTTAGTTAAACTCCATACAAGTCAGTGCAAATTGCAAAGTTTCATGTATTGTGTACCAGGTACAAATACTGTAACTGCAAAAGCCTGGAGTCTGTAGAACCTGAGACAGAACTGCTATATAATAAGAGCTATTGTGTCCCTCAGACTTCAACTACCCTTTGAGCACTGCAACTCACACACAAAATACAAACATCACAAGTTCCTGCACTTCATTCCATGGTTGAATGGGACTTATTTTCATGGTCATGATTATTTCTCTATGAGTAACTAAAGGCCAGGAGCTCTTTAAAGACCATGGAAAAGAACGTGACCTTTTCCTTAGAATAAACCATTAAAAATGTGATTTTTTTAAAGGGAAGATGAATTGTTCCTCAAAAGACCAGGGCTAATTATTTAACAGTTTCATATAATGTCCTGTCATAAAAGTGAATTTACACAGCCGCAGCTTCTTTTTGCTAATACGGCAGTAAAAAAAGAAAAGGTCTAAGGTATAGAGAAAATTTCAGGCGTAGATACAAAACTGTACCTGTGCTCGCTTTGGAGGCTGGACTTTTTTGGGCATCACTGACATGATGCTGCTGCCCTTGTCTTTCTTAATCAGGGAGATGAATACATCAAACAGGAACTGCAATGGAAGGCAGACAAATTATTTTTTTTATATAAATGCAGAAGAACGTAAATGAATATCTGCAGACACCTATTTTCTTTCTTTCGAGAATATCAGCATGAGTTAATAGTTTGGCATGGTTCTGAAAGTCCATGATAAATAACTCCCATAAAACATATGTGCAGCCTCAAATTAGACCTCACTCGATGGACACAGGGTCTGGTAAGTCTTGCACCCAGAAATCTGAACGCTACTCAAACTAATAGTTCTGTTGCTTCTCCTGTGTAAACACTTACCACTGTAAGATTACAAGTGTTCTTGTAATAATGGACTTGTAATGCTTCAAAACTCTCCACCAGGATGCTAATTTCGGAATCCCTTCAGGTTTCTGAAATGTGTTGTGTGATGTACATGTCCCTCTTTTATGCCACGAACCTTATCATGCCTCCCTCATAAAGCATAGTTTTTTTAGGTTTCAAACTGTTTCGCAGCAATGTGCACTCATCATTCCCAAGTCGCCAGTCTACATCATGCCAGACAATGTTATATACAGGACCTACAGTACCTCAGTGTCAGTGGGGCCCCCTTTTGCCTCAGGGTGGAACTGCGCGGTGAAGATAGGCTTGGTTTCATGCATTATTCCCTGAGAATGACAAGGACAAGACAACAATCCAAACCAACCAGTAAAAACATGGCACTACCCTCTTCCACACTACCTGTATCCCACCGTAGTATTTTAAATGGTTTATGGCTTTGTATAAGATGTAACTAGGATTTATCTAGCTCGTCTATGCAAGGTCAAAGAAGATCCTGCAGTACCAGAAATGAGTGTAATGTCTTTTGCCTTTAGTATTTATTTAAAAAAGACCCATTTCAAATTCAACCTAATTTGTGCTACTTTAACCACTGCAGGTACATATAGGGCTTTAAGAAAAAAATCACAGACAAAACACAGACAGAAGAGTTGCATCTTATTCTCGACAAGCTGGGCTTGGTCGGACCCCGCTCTGCGCGGAGGGCGACACCAGCTGTACCTCATTGGTGCCGTCATTGGCGTTGACAAACAGAGGGCGCCAGCCTGGGGGCAGAGACTGGCTATCTATCCCATAGCCGTGGTTCTGAGCCGTGATGAAGGCCTGGCCATTCACCACATTCGTCACTGGCTGATTCTGGCCTCTGCAGTGAGAGAGAGGGAGAGGAAAGAAGGAAAGACAAGGGGACATGGACAAGGAAAAACAGATAGTTTTTTTTGGACAACCCTGTGCTTTAACTGCAAGTGCGACTGGCACCATTTCTAGAGCGAGTGTTTCTAGTCTTGGGTGATTTAGCGCCTGAGCAATCGAGACGCTTATCTGGCGTGAGCCCGCTGTGCTGAGGGCCGTGGCCTGGCCAGAAGGATGAGGTCACTGGGACTGCACCCCTGCCAGGAAGGGCGAGCCCGTACAGATGCAGCCATTCAAAATGGGTGAGGTATTTCGCGGCATACCCCGGTGGGCGTGTCACAGTATCACGCGGTATCACGCATTTCACGTGTGTCACGTGACTAACTATCCGGCGTCGCCTTGTAAAACCGCCAGGGGGAGCTTAACCTCTCATGTACAGCATTTGAGCCTTTAATTTTGAACTGTGTATTACAGCATGTTAATCATCAGTCATTAAAATGTTGGTATATATTATGAAAGCAAGATTGCTCAGTTGGACAGAAGTACACAACCTACCTTTATCAGAAATATTTATGCATCAAAGCCTTTACTGAAGATATTACTAATAGTATTAATAATGGATGACTTTGGACAAGCTGTATACTCAAAGTATAATTTCTTTAGCACATTTGTACAAGCACTTGGAATCTGTCCAAGCCATACTTTGTCAGGCATTTTGTTTTACTTCAACGGGGCATAAAAACTTCCTTGCTTTTAACAGGGCGTTTCATAATTTCTAGCTACGAAAATGATTTAAAATGCGACACCTATCATTCAACTAGAGCTTAAAATATCACAAGGAAAAATACACACCGGTATTCCATTTCTCCCTAAACATTGTAAGCTTCGAAGTCTTTAACTAACGTGATACCGGAGTCAACAAGCATACTTTTAGAATTTGATTAAAAGGGAATATAATATGGAATCGCGTATCTAAAGAATTTAATAACGGTATGATTATATCCGTGTACTGCGGCAGGACTGTGTAAGGCTGTTTCGCCTACCTGAACATGCGAGCTGTCTTGTAGCCTACTGGTCTAGGTGCGTGACTTCCAACTGGTAGGTTGTGTGTTCGAATCCAGCTGGTGCTGGACTTTTATTTTAACAAACATTTCTTCGAAAAAATAGGTAAGCGATATTATGGACAATCAATTGACTTTTATATTTCAAAATATCGCAACATGATCGATATTTGCGATATTTTGAATATATCTTCCCTTCTGACAGTGGTTCCTGCTTCTATTGTGTGTGTGTGTGCAACAGTAAATTGTTATAGAGAAATGGAGGCGGGACAGTATGCGTTACAATATAAACATTTATATTGATTTAAATCGTGTTCTGATTTAAATCGCAAACGCGTGTTTAATTATGTGTTTTTTAATCATGATCAGGCTAATGCATTTCTACATTTTCTGTATGAACCAGCTTAGAGGTTCATACAGAAAGACAGCTTGTGTTTAAATTGAGTGTAAGGTAATTTATGCTTCTAAAGTCATGGTCAGTATTGTTGTACTGTGCTGTACTGTGTCACATTATTTTATAGCGTTTTTATTGCGTTATTAAATCCGGTGGCGCTGTGTTAGTTTCCTGACTCACATTATTTAAACTGCGACACTGATCATTCATCTCTAAATAAACTTTATTTTATATAGCATTTTAAGCGAATAGGTAATTAGATTGCTCATAAACCTAATCACTTTTTCTTCATAAACACAGCGTGATTGCTCTTTGAAAATGCTTTTCCTTTATTTTTAAAGTAGGCTCAGATTTCAACTATAGATCGTATTATTATAAACTTTCTTGGAAAAATGTATTTTATGTAAACCATGTTTGCTATTAATTCATTTAGGGCTAAAATACGTTCATTGTCTTCTAATCGAGTCGAGTTGACATTGGAAGCCTGCCACACCCGGACCGTTAACGCATTAGCACGTCAAAGCCCATTGAGCCAGTATTGGCTTTAGTATCCCCCCCTTCTCCCCTCAATTCAATTCAATTCAAGGTGTTTTATTTACATGACAGATGGGTACAAGCAGTGTTGGGTACTGTATGTATATTGTAACGCTTACGGCAGACAGGCACTGTGTAGGAGCCGACGCACCAGAGCAGCGCCTGCAATTTTTATATTTATAACTTAGTTTTTAAAATTAGTCAAGCAATACGAAGCATCTCCTTTTACTTAGTGCCTGAGCATACTGCAACGCGTGTGAAGCCCATAAACGATATTAATTTTGGAACTTAAACATACAGTATATGGCTGGTCTCGGTACTTTAAAGAAAACATACACACCAGTATTCCATTTCTCCCTAAACATTTTAAGCATCGAAGTCTTTAACTAACGCGATACCGGAGTCAACAAGCATACTTTTAGAATTTGATTAAAAGGGAATATAATATGGAATCGCGTATCTACAGAATTTAAAGACCAGACAATCGCAAACTCGTTTTCAATAAAATTATTTTATTCATTCAGCAGTTTGTGAGAGGGACATCCAGCAGGGAGAGACACACACACCGGTTTTCATTGACAACATTGTTTTTTTTTCAATTCCTCTTGTCTAACAGGAATGTTTTGTTTGTGGACAGACTGTTAGACAAGAGGAAAAGACTGCCTCCTCCTACGAAGCATTTCGTTGATCCGATCACGAATTCTTTTCCAGTCGTACGCAGCAAGGGTTGAGAATCTCCGATTCACCATCGTACTAATGGTTTCCCGGAGATTGGGTTAAAAAAAACAAAAAACATACTAACAACTGTGCCATCCTACTCCTTAGTTAATACATTTTATTATTCATAAACAGTTAACATTGTTAGCAAAATATTTTGAATTATATTTAACCCTATTTTTTCTTTAGTTTTGTATTTAACTTATTATATGATAGTCAGACTTAATGTATATTTGAACAATGAAAATATATTTTTACAAGATTTTACATTAAGCACTTAAAATTAATATGGTTAATAATAGTAAACTGTAACATGCTGTAACAAGATCGGTTACAAGAAGAAAATGCTTTCAGAGAAAATGTTTCAACCAAACTTATTCCCACACACCCCGCCCCCACTACCATTAGAATATACACAAACATTTTAGCGTTTCATTCTGAGCAGAAGACTCTCACACCTGAAGAGTGCTGGCTGTGACGAATTAAACCGGTTTTACAGGTTTCAATCACAGACCATGTGACATGGGACTCAGTAAACTACAGTAACACCGTATTTGATAACGCTTTAAAAACGCTATAAAATAATGTGACTTGGCACAGAACAAGTTTACAACACAGTACAAAGATAAATGCTGACCATGACTTTAGAAGCATAAATTGCCTTACACTCAATTTAAACACAAGCTGTCTTTAGCCCTCTAAGCTGGTTCATACAGAAATGTAGAGATCTAGGCTCAGAACACACAGCTTCATTAGCGAATACATATGCAGGACAACTGGAGAAGACGTTTTACAGAGGATGGATTTTTAGAAACATCCCATCAGACATCCCATCATATTCACAACGTGAAATCTAGAAAATAATATTACGTAACCAAAATCCGCAATATGGAAACAGAACCTGTGTAATTGTTGATAGATGATGTACTCGTAACATTTTTTCAAGACGAACTACAACATTTAAAAAATGACTTGTATGTACTTGATATCTCTAATCAATCCACGGGTCCCAGCACAAAACGAAAGTAAAACGCATACCGTTTCTCGCTTCTTATTGCTCAAAAGTAATTTGACCGTATGAAATGCATAATATAAACCTAGAAACATATACGTGAGCAGTACTTAAGCACTGTAGTATCGGTGTTAAGACATACCTCTCAAATACTGTAAATCAAGTTAAAAATATCTCAAGACCGATTCTGGTCGTAATGAAACCATGCAAGGGAGTTTTTATGTCCGTTGCAGTTCTTTTGCAACATGAATATAATTATATCGTTATTAATTTCTTGAGATACGCGATTCCATATTATATTCCCTTTTAATCAAATTCTAAAAGTATGCTTGTTGACTCCGGTATCACGTTAGTTAAAGACTTCGAAGCTTACAATGTTTAGGGAGAAATGGAATACCGGTGTGTATTTTTTTCTTTAAAGTACCGAGACCAGCCATATACTGTATGTTTATGTTAAGATTTCCCTTCAGTGGTAAAATTAGATATGAATATTCAATACTTAAACGGGCACAGTTAAGACATTAAATATACATGTACATATTGTATACAGTACAGTTTGCATACGGTAATATGTTTATGTTACGCGATTAAAAAATAAATAAATAAAACTGGAAGGTCCAGCACCACCATTATGTTTATATGGTTGTTTTTGTTGGTTGGTTGTTATTATGGTTATTAATAATTCGATCTATAGTTGTAATCTGAGCCTAAATAAAAAGAAAAAGCAAGTGATTAGGTTTATGAGCAATCTAATTACTTATTCGTTTAAAACGCTATATAAAATAAAGTTTATTATTAATTTGCTGGACAGAGCGGTGAACATTATTATGCATAAGACAAAGATAACGATCCTGATCAGTTTAGAAATCTGTGTACGCTGTAAGGTTTTTACTTCTTAAACTTTTAAAATACACGTTTTGAATGGAAAGAATCCTCTTCCTGGTATAGCACGCCAGCACGTCTTTTTTCTCCAATCAGAGGGGTGTCAGATGGTGTCAGCCAATCACCATTCTGCGTTGGGTAGCAACGGGTGACTGTTCTCAGGCGGAAGATGTAAACAGCTTAATGTTCGTGTTAAATATTTTTTTTTAATTAAAATTCATTCTATACAGCAATCGCATATTTGGGTACCGTTTCATAAAACTTTCATGCTTAAAATGTTTAGGGAGAAATGGAAGACTGGTGTGTATTTTTTCTTTAAACTACCAAGACCAGCCATACACAGTACAGTTTACATACATACAGTAATGTTTTAAATTAATATCGTTTATGACCTTCAGATGCGTTATGCTCCTCTTCTTTTTATGCTCAGCTACTAAAATTTCCCTTTAGTGGTAAAATCCATATAAATATTCAAAACTAAGCGGATTAAAATGTGCACAGTAAAGACATTAAATGATTCAATCTTTGCACTACCAACCAATGCACCACGAGTGCCCCTGTCGGTCATTTTGGCCAGCCAATCACTTGCCCTGCGGTATGCTCCGGTGCCCCGCGGTGGCTTGTGGGTAGGTTACCGTACCGCGGGTTTTTACCGCGCATTTTGAATGGCTGCATCTGTATGTCTACCTACCTGGGCGGTTATCCCCTGCTTTTGAACATTCGTTACAATCTTCCATAAAGGCAAAGAATAATCAGATGCTGCAACTTTAAGAACGTGAAATTCTGCTCTTCAGTACCCTCTTTGGGCTGGGATATTTGTCTGTCAAGTTCTAAAACCAGACTCCACCAGTGACATCATAGGCAAGAAAAAGAGCAATTAAAAATAAATCATTTTGGAAAATGAGCCGACAGTTACTCAGGTCTTTAAAGAAAATGAAGCAAACTACACAGCTGTAAAAGCCTTTGGAAGTTGCCCAATATGTCACAAGGAATCTTGCTCGCTGTGAGAAGAATAGCCCCTGAAGATTACCTGTTTCCCATTGGGAGCTTGTATGACTTTGTACCAGCAGCCAGCGCGGTTATCTGGTTCCCCATGCAGATCCCAAACACAGGCTCCCGACGGTCGCTCTCTAGGACCTGACGACAACACTAATCCCTCAGTGGTGTGACAAGTGAATCATGTTTCATTTCTATCTAGTGAAGAACAGTGGCAGACAAGTGGAATAAGAATTGCAATTTCTCTTTACACATCACCTGTTACGGAACTGTAGGTTTTGATTAACATTTAATTCAATTGCTTTCCAATCCCCGCTCAAGGGATCTCCTTAAGCTCTGTTTTAAAATCACATAAAATTACGACAGTCAGATCTTACTGGATTTAAAGTTCTCTTTAACATAACTGGACCTGTATAAAATGTCATGGTACCCCACCAGAAGACTGCAATGCAAGTGGCGCTGCCATTAGTGGTCACTGGACTAACACTAATTGCTTAATTACAGTGTAAGGATTTGCACTTGGGATTTATTTGAGTACAGGGAGTATCACAGAGTTACAGTAGATGTCAGAGTTTGAGTTAGAGCTCTGGGACTGTGTCTGTTTATATTTTAATTTACTGAAACTTTGTTTTGCCAATCAAGCAAATTGTGAGTGACCCTGTACCGTTGAGTTACACATGTGTTGAAGTGAAGTTTTCATGAGTAAAATTAACACATGAGAGACACACGACACACATGAGAGATGGCTTTACAGCAACGCAGAGGGAGACAGCACTTACAAAAGGAGCTACCTGAGCTACCTACCCCAAAAGATCTTTCACAGGAGGTAGAGCAAAACAGAAACTCTGTGGCTATTGAGCACAAAATATGGGCACCCCTTGCAAAAAGTTATACTGTATCTCTGGGACTAACTCTCTTAGACAATCCTAATGTGCAACCCTCCCCCCATGTTAAGCAGTGCTACACGGGCAAGTACCTTGCGGAGATTGTCAATAAGAGTCCTGGCCAGGGCAGGGTTCCCAGGGCCATTTGAGATGAACAGCCCATCATACTCCAAACCCAGCAGCTCCTGATCCCATGGTACCAAGTGTACCTCAGCCCCATGCTGCAGAGAGACACCAAAGACACAATATTAGTGCACCGCTGTAATGGTAAATGAGAGATGGCATTACAGCACTGCAGAAGGAGACAGCACTTACAAAGGGAGAATCAGGCAAAGCCTTCACTCATTTAAGCCTCTGGAAGTGCCAGAGGACTATGGACCTCATCTGTTCTTACAAGGTTAAATGGAATCGCAGTTTAATTTCCAAGCAATCATCTTGCAGTTTTCAGTAGGTTTCATGTCACTTTTACGAAATACAAAAAAAAAACACGAAAAACTGGCTGCAAGCATATTCTCAAGTTCTTTACCCCAGGGTGCAAGCTGATCCGGAGAAAGTCTGTTGGCAGATGGTCTGGATAATAACTTTCCCCTAAGAATCCCAAGAGGGAAACTACTGTATAAATAATCTAGCAACCTCACCTTCACAAGAAGTCGGATGATGTTGTGCTTGATCCCACAATCGACTGCAACAACCTTAATGGGATTTCCTTTCCCAAATACCTTTTCCTCCTATATATTGAGGGGAAGAGTCATCAAATCATCACGCACTATGAAAAAATATTTAATACTTAAGTGCTGTTACTCCTCAACAACCCAAATGCATGATTCCTAAGAAAGCTTTCCTGTTGTACTTCTAGCACTAAAAATAATAAAGCTGTTCAAAATGGTTCAAAGATTTTTTTTTTTCATTTTCTCATTTGTCAGCAGTATTAAACTGGAGTATGTATACAGTATAATGTGTGGTTGCTTCAAAGGACTTTGAGCAACACGCCACTCTCTGATGTGGAACTACGCCTTCCTTAATCTGGTGTGAGCTTCATGCATGTGGCAATGATGCATCTAGAAGCCAAATCTGGACAAACGTATTGTATTTGTCCACAGACCTCACACAACAATTGACTGAAAGGCATACTTTAAAGCAGGTACATAATAATCCAGTTTGTAAGTGGCTTTGGTGATACACACACCAACTGGCAGGAACACTCAAACACAGGGGATGACAGAATAGGTTGGTTTACTCAAAGCTAAATAAGCCAAGAACATCAATGATCCCCATCTATGAATTGGCTACATTACTCTGCTCTCCTCCCCACTGACAGCTGATGTGTGGTGAGCGTTCTGGTGCACTATGGATGCCATCGCATCATCCAGGTAGATGCTGCACATTGGTGGTGGTGGAGGGGATCCCCATTACCTGTAAAGCGCTTTGAGTGGAGTGTCTAGAAAAGCGCTTTATAAGTGTAAGCAATTATTATTATTATTATTATTATTATTATTATTATTATTATTATTATTATTATTATCATCATCATCATCATCATCACAGAGTTTATTTGGTTCTTTAAACAAAGACTAGGCTGTTGCCACAATAACAAGACTGAGCCCACAGCCTCCAGACTATTACCTTTGTAGACACCTCAGCTACTAGATTTCGATGATTTGGGTCTGAAATTTTCATTGGCTGCCCTTCAAATTCAATTTTTCCCAAAACCGTACCCTGAAAAATGACAATAAAACCAAAGAAAACCTTCAGAAAAAAGGAAACTATCTTGTTTTTAAAGAATTCATGCTAAAGCTTTTTTTTCCAAGAGAGGAAAAACACCCAGAAGAAGGAACGTTTCTGTAAATATACTTTGTTAGCTGAAACTGTCAAAAACATAGCCTTATCTTATTCACCTTATCTCTGATAATTTTAGTCAGCATCCTCGTGTCCACTCCATACAAAGCTGGGACCTTTAGAGACAGAATTATTGCGGGTTACAAACACTAAATATTCACAGTCAAACAGGTTGGTAAGGTGAAATTAAGACATTGAAATTTAAAGTGTTAGTTCGTTCTGTAAGAACACCTGTATTTTGTCCTCTGCATATTCACTTTACATTAGCGTAATACCATACACTGTATACATTACATTTGTCAGCCACATCCAATTCACCTTACCAGACTTTAATAAATACATTACATTATAATGTATCTCACTGACACTTTCATCCAAAGCATCTTATTAATTGACCATATTTTTCCCAAAAAATATTAAACCGAATTTATAAACACAAACATGAATCCAAAGTACACAGCTGGGTATGCTGTAGCAATCGAGGCAAAGCATCCTGCTCAAGGGTACAGCAGCACCCTGGGATTTGAAATCACAAGCCCTGATCTGGAGTCTCTGTTCCACACCACCAAACCTTGCTTGGGGAACAACAAGGAGTTGCCAGTCTGAGAGGAAATATCTGATGTCTCTGATGTCATATGTACAGCAAACATATGCTTTATAATGCAACCCACATACTGAGCTATAGAAGTATGGAAAGAGTTTCAGGAGTCAGGAAACTGCCCAGCCATGCTGTTGGTGCCGATACCCTGGCTTCTTTGAAGAAACTGTTGGATGAGATCCTTGGATCAATTAACATTTCTTGTGTTCTTACTGGTTGGGACACTACACAGGGAGCAATGTTTAGCACAAAGGGTGTCTGAAATAAGCTATCCAGCTATGATGCTGAAGTTGACATCCTCGCTTCGTTCAACCAATGCCTAGATGAGATCTTCAAATTAAATCGTTTGGCTTAGCAGCCAAATGACCTAGACAGGCTGAACGACACTCTCCTGTTTTGTTCATTCTTCCTAAGTTCTTATTTATTTACCACCAGGAGCTCATTGGGCAACTGTAAATAATGGCACACACAGAGAAAAGGTGATGAAAGGCTGCCCTTGTCTCTGGCAGTTTCTAGTCGACATCTCTATGGCGCTTCACTTGTCTTTGATATGTAGGCCCACCAAAAACCGCTTCCAAACCATTTCTTTGACCCCTTAAGCCATTCACCTGTTTCTGTGGAGCTCTACTACATAAAACCAAATAAAACACTTAACAGATTTACCTCCCTTGACTTTGTCTACTTTGTCACTTTGTTATACTTTGTCTCTAATATCTTAAAGAATACACATATACCCTCTACATTAAAACCACAAATATAGTATATAGTATAAAGTATACCAATACTAAAGTTCACACTAATACTGAATAAAATAGCAAATGCTAGATTACTGTACCTTCTCCTCCTGCAGCCACTGTGCCAATGACTTTACCGAGTTCCAGTGACTGTACTCATGACTATAGTCCTGCACCAGTAACCCCGATACCTGCAAAAGCAGAAGATCACCAAGACTCAACACTCTGCATTAATTAATTCACAATTAAACAGCACATTTCAGCAAATCTAGCACATTAGTATAACCCAAAATTTACAGAAACCTCCAAGATCGCCGTTAACACTCACCAAATGTTCTTAAATCCAACACTCTCAAAATCTCAATCCAACCCTCTCTTCATCTCAAGATCTTCAACATTTTCTCAAAAGGTTCAAAGGGGAACTGCAGTCCCAATTTCTCAGACCGGCTGTTAAATCTCGGTAACAAAATGAATTAATTGACATTTTAAAAAAATATGACAAATTTCAGATTAAACACATCATGAACTTTGCTAATGTACTGTAAGTCGCCATGTTGTCGCAAACTCGCATTTGAGTTCCCATGAATTGCGACGGGATGCGGCCCTTCCTGCTCACTAGTCACCATAACGACTAATGGAATGTGATGTATGAGTGAATAAATACAGGCGCAGCAGACATTTTACCGCAGAAATTTCAATGTTCAAATGTGATCTGCATCCAGAGTTAACAAGTACTCTAAGTAGTATTTGTCGGCAAAACCGTCTCGAAATTGAAAGCAATATTTCCATTGGATTAAAAGAGATATATTCACAAACTTGTTCGTTTACAATGTAATAGGGCTGGAACACGTCACCTGATGTTTTGTTGGCCCATTCTGAATCATGCAATGGCACTGTACATACATGGAAAATTCCTCTATTTTGTGATGTACAGTAAATTGGAGATTTTACATGTTAGTGTGCACATTTGACTTTTATTGTGGTTTAAAATCTACTCATCAATGCTGATTCTTTCTAACCCAAAATATAAAAATAGCATTGCAGTTCCCCTTTAAATCTTATGATTGATTGTAGAGAGGAGAGAGGGAATGGGGTCACTACTTGGTGAAGGTTTTAAAAATTGGATTGCTCTTTATTTGTTTGTTATGTTGGACTGTTTTCTCCCCAAACAATTAAAAAATAATTATTCACATAATTATTAAATACTCTGTGAATAAAGAACTCTATTCATGAATACTATTTAAATACTGTATCTATACAGTAAAACCTCAATATTCACGTGTTCTACATTTGAGAATTCACCTATTTCTGAGAAATTATTAGTGACCACTTTATCCATATTCACAAACCAAAATCGTGAATATTGAGAATAGATTCATATAATGGGTAATGGTTTAGTTATTCAGTTATCATTAGTTAGTGAGCTGATTTGTTTGCATGCAATAACTTGAATTATAGGGGGTGAAACAAGGGGGTAAGAAAACTTACTACTTATTCATAGTTCATTTTCATTATAAATACTTACTACAAATACATAATAACACTACTTCTGGAACAGTTAATTATAACAAAAATATTCCTATGGAAATGCTTGTTTCACAAGCTGCATATTCATGCCTTATTTTTCCCAAAAGATATTAAATCCCATATTTGCAAATTCACCATTCGGGAAGACTTCAATGTACCTAACCCCCATAAATACCAAGGTTTTACTGTACGGAAGTCTACTGTTGATTGTTGAGGCTTACAAACAGAAATACCTGAATGCAATCAGACTCTATGTGCTTCCTGAGCCCCAGCTCATCCAATTCCTCAGTGTTGGGAACTCCGTAGTTGCCCACAATAGGGTAGGTGAGGGTGAGAATCTGGCCCCTGTAGCTGGGGTCTGTCAAAGCCTCAGGGTACCTGCAGCACAGAAAGGGCAGCAGACCGGTCAAGTGAGGAGGCCAGACAGCAGGCCAGCATCCACTCTGATGGACACACCTTCAATGGTGCTAGCACAGAAGGTCATGCTTACAGACACAATATTGGCCGTTCTGTTGCACATAGGTTTTTAAATGATGTAAGATCAATACTAAAATGAACATAACTGACAGCTCAGAATACAGTCTTCAGTGGCTCACAGGTTTAGGACCACAATAGCAAATCCCCCCAGCAAAAAACGAGAGAGGGAGAGGTTTCTGTGCCAGAGAAGCACATGAGCAGAGGGATATGGCCCTCGAGGAAAAATCAGAAAAGACTTTAACCTTCTGCAAATGTGCAAAGCATGGAAGTCCCAGTCGCCCTTGGCACTGTGCTTCTGCCAATGCTATGAGCTATTAGTCTATTAGCCCTTACCCCACCAGTCCAGTATTAAACACCAGCTCTCCAGAGCCTGAATGTGGGGATCCAAAGGAGAAACCTTTCATCCGTGTGCCATCCTCCAGCACCAGGTGTGCCGACTGGGCCTGAGAGACAAAAGGAGAGCAGTTTATTGCCAGTTGAAAACCGCTGTCTTCATGTTGAACTCTGCAAATGAATCAGGGATGAGTAACTGCACATGAACACAATAAACAAACATAACCTACTACGAAAAACTGAAGCTCACCACCATTCCAGGCATTTTTTCAAACCTGCTCTTAGAAGGTAAAATGGCCTTTTCCCTAGCCCTATCCTGTCTTGTATGTTCAATTTCTCACAACAATTAGCACAGAATTTGATAAACAATAAACTAATCTCGGTCACAGTACTGGCTATGTACAATGCTGAAGTAGCACATGTTGTAAAAGCAGCTGAAAGTTCTCCCTTGTGCTTTAAACCAGCTGCACATATCCTATGCAGCTGTGCTGAAACCTCCTTTTAAATCAGTATCTACTGTTCCGACTCCAGTCTTTGCCATTTAGTGATCCATGCACACTCCCTTTCTGGAGGCATAATGATATTGCTGTTCTGAATCTTATAAGATACCATAATAATCCTTCACTATACAAACAACTGCAATGTGTTAAGTGCATATAGTACAGGATAGTACCTAATGGTGATGCATTTGCTAACAACTGGGAAAACTGGCCCTGGTGTGAGTGTGTGCGTGTCTGTGTCTGCCCTGCGATGGTCTGGTGTCCCATCCAAGGTGTATCCTGCCTTGTGCACACTGCAGGCCAAGATAACCTCCTGCTCCCCCGCGTCCCTGAACTGGATGAAGTGCTTATAAAATTAATTAATGTAACAATGTAACTACGGTAGTGTACCGTAAATGAGCAAGAGTGTTATTGTTTTCCTACATGTTGTTACATTACACATTGGTTAATAAGGATGTGACCCGAATAATTAACCAGGAGTGTTAGTTTCAAGCTCAGGTATCCTTCTCTGCTGTATTAAGGTGAAGCTTGGGTGTTTGAGGGCACATTATTCAGTTGTGGATTCAATCAGAACTTATAACATGGGAAGCAATGGAAATGTAATATTCGTTATACAGGTTTTCACCCTACGAGCAGTTTTTGAGGA
The DNA here is from genome assembly GCF_059453375.1 of Lepisosteus platostomus. Taxonomy (NCBI): domain Eukaryota; kingdom Metazoa; phylum Chordata; class Actinopteri; order Semionotiformes; family Lepisosteidae; genus Lepisosteus; species Lepisosteus platostomus. The sequence continues at coordinate 32,841,759 of NC_142624.1, read as the reverse complement.
ATGAATTAAGCTTGTATAACAAAGGATTACTGTAGTTTTTCTTTAAGAACATAAGTAGGTTTATAAACGAGAGAAACCATTTGGCCCACCTAGTTCATTTGGTTTTAAGTAGCAATGATTAATATATACATATTAATATAATTGATCCTGTGATCTCATCCAGCTACATCTTGAAAGACGCCACAGTATCGTCTGGGTAGCCAGTTCCACACTCCCACAATGCTCTGTACCAACAGTGCCTCAGACTTCTCAGTTCTAATGTGCTTCCTCTTCATTTCCACTGGGGTCCCAGGTTGACTTTATCAATGTTTTTGATCATTTAGAGCGCTTGAATCAGATCTCCTTGTCATCATCTCTGTTTAAAACTCAAAAGATTCATTTTCTGGACAGGGAAGACCTTTGAACTAAGAAATGTATATTGCAGCAATTCTCTGAACAGATTCAAAAACACCAGTAACTTTTTTGTGCTGCTGTGACCCAAAATACTACATTCCAAATGGGATCTTAGTAGTGTGTTCAATTTTAAGATGACATGCATTGATTTAAAATTCTGCATTTTTAATTATCCTCATATACTCTTTGAGCTTTATTGCTTTTGTAGTGTGGACAATATAAATTATGTCATCATGCACTTATATATATCATGCCAGTCATTTGCCACTTGTGAAGTCTTTCTGAAAGTGTTTGTTGAATATGGGCTTTGTAGCTTGGTCTTTATTTTTAAGAGTCAGCAGGACCAATTCCAATTCGGACAATTTCTTGCATTAGGAATTTGTCTTTTCGCATACCCCAGCTTTTCCCCATGGAGACACAGACACACAGACAGGGAGAGAAGCTTGGGGTCAGAGCGCAGGGTCTGCCATTTAGACGGCGCCCCTGGAGCAGTTGGGGTTAAGGGCCTTGCTCAGGGGCCCAATGGAGTAGGATTCCTCTGCCGGCCACGGGATTTGAACTGGCAACCTTCCAGTCACAGGCGCAGATCCTTAGCCACAGAGCCACCGCTCCAGTAACTCCACCGCAAAATAACAGGCTGTAAAAAGAGGAAGAATAAGAACAGCCAGCCCCACTAATGTCGAACTGATTCCGACTCACGCCATGTGTAAAACACACAAGGGCAGTGGGCAAGCAGCTTCACTGTGCTCCTTACACTGCATACAGAACTCTAACCACACAGCTCTCACCTGCTACAAATGTACTGCAGGGGTTAATCCAGGCAGCAGAGCCCTGGAGCACGTGTGTGCTTTCAGGTATTCATGAATTAACTACTGATAAATTACAGTCGTAAAAATACAACTTTCATGAAAATATGAGACTAAGGTGATGTGTCATTCCACAACTTGTTGTGACTGGCAGAATTGACTCCCTTTATCGGCAATCATAATGGACATATCCTGTCATGAATGTGACTGAGGAAAGACTGTCAAACAGGTTCTTACATTAAAACGTTTGGGGGGGGGGGAACGTTTTTTATTCCAAACTTCACTATAATGATATAATGATTATAGTGATATAATAATGATTATATTGAATGATTAAATTGAACAAATGAGATGGATCTTTTTTTTAAGAACATGTAGGCATCGGGTACATTCTTTAGGCTCATTGCCAGAACAGAACTGAACTGATACTGGGGTTTTTTGTTTCTCTCATCACGAGTTTAACAACTTGCAAAACGTGCCTCAACATAAACCATAGATTTAGAAACGGGGCCGAAAGTTTTGCCGTTTCAAATTAGGACTACAAGTTATTTCTAGAGAGTATATCTTCATTTGTGCTTAAAATCGTATTATGTTTGGAAAACGTGGTTAAAACATAGCCAGGATGGGTGCTGAGCCTCGTTTTCCAGAGATGTACGATGCATTGAAATAATACGCACAGAAGCATAGTACTGTAAATACACAGAATGTATGTTTTTAAGAGCTCATATCACCTGTGTGAGTCCTGTTTCTTAATGCTCTCTGATTTCAGACTTGACCATGGGTCCAAATTCGGGTGTCATTAAAATAAGTATGGTTTCATTAGCGTTGTAAGGGAAACCAGACTTGCAGTGGATTACACTTCGCCAATGTTAGAGGCTCTTGCACAAGCTGCAGTGTTAGTAATACACACACCTTTTCACTGTGTTTTTTAGACGTAAGGAGTTTTATGATACATTACTCGTCTTACATTTAGACCAACACAAATGTCAGTAAAAATATTTAAACCAGAGCAGCCATTAGGGTCATGTCTATCACCTTGCCCAGAAGTGAATAAAAAACAGTATTTTAAATGTCAAGAGTATTTTAAGTGAGTGAGGGAGCAAGATGCATGTGAATTTAAAGAAAAAATAAAAATAACCAGAGCTGTGCAATACGACCATAGTATGTAATGTTGCGGGTCATATATTTCCTGGTCGAGGTAATATGTTTAAAACTTAAAAATAATGTTTTAGGTTTAAGAAGAGGTTCACTTCCTCGCTGGCAAGAAAAATAGACTCAAATGTACTGAAGCATGCAACTGCGCGCGAACTCTTCAAGTCACTTGCAAATTAAACAGATGATCTAGTACTGCCTAGGGTTCGCTGTATTTCATATGACCACGACTACTACTTACAATACTAATAATGATAACAATAATACAGCTTACCCCTGCGCTGAACAATCGTGCTCCAACGGCTCTCCAAGTAGCGGTGCTACGGTTGAGTGTGAACGGCAATCCATGCTTCCAAGCCCTGACCAATTTAGAAGCTGTCAATATCTTTGGCATATTCGATTTTTAAAAACAAAAATGTCAACGACACCTCCGCGTTAAACCACAGTCTGTTCAAACGCGCGTCTTGTGCGAGCAGCTGCGATACGACACCGGCGCAACCTGTCGCAGGAGCTCGACTCTGGGCTGAGTGGTGCAGTTAGCTGGGTCTGCGAGGAAGCTGGAAAACTTTGCAGTACTATTGCACTGCGCTTATGCCACATGTGCAACTATTGCATCTGTCTAAATTAGTCCCTTTGACTCCCTAAAGACAGACGTGAGTACATTTGGAAATGAGCTTTAGAGAAGCACCGGTGGCCTCAATTCTTCCTTTTTTTTTACTTTAAACGACTACAATAAAAATGTAGGAATACGAATTTCAAACAGTATACGCAAGTACATGTCAGATAACATTATCCGACATACATCGGATTTTACATTGTATTGTATCAATATCAATTTAACTTTATTTTATCAGGGCTCTTTTTGGTGCATAAAAGGTCGAGTAGAGATATTAATTGAAAAATCGTTACACGCTGTCCCGCAAAGAAAGGAATTTGTAGACGTTCCCTAAACCCACACACACACCCATGAACTGCTCAAAACAGTAGCCAGAGCGACTGAAAGATCAGGTACAGGGTGTTTTGCTACAATATATTCACGCTTACATTTGTATTTTTGCAAAAGTGATTTTCGTTTAGTTCCTAAAATTTTGCAGATGCGTTTTACTTCGGAAATCAAGTGGTCTGCATAACAGTTTTACCTCTCCTGGCTAATGGGGACAGCAGCCTTTCAGCGATTTAGTCTCGTACTGCGGTGCTTATGGCCGGGTTCGTGATGTCTTAAGAGCAAAACGTTGCAAGTAAGGGAACTTCGTCTTCAAAATAACAGCTAGAATTTGGTCGGTGTTTTATATTTTATTACAGAAGACGCCACGGAGGCACTTCGCTTCCTCTAGAGCTGAAGGAGGCCCCTGCCCACGCTGGCGTTGGCGATTTTCAGGGGCAGAATTTTCTCCGCTTCCTGCCGGTTCGGTTCCTGGTGCACCAAGCCCGAAGTGGGCCAGAGCAAGACCCTGAGCATCTGCGGCAAGAGAAATATGGAGCAAAGAGCGATCAAGAACCCGTACAGAGACTATGAGGGCACACCTGCGTGCACCCAGGGTCTCTTTGACCAGCAAGGCAGAGTAAGTCAGTGCGGTACTGTTTACAAAAGTGGTCTGCAGACGGGGGACTGTGTAACGGTGTGAGCAAACCCTTGAAAGTCTGCAGCTGCCTTTCACGAACAGAGACAGTATATGTTTCTCCAAACAGCGATTTGATTTCATTTCGCTCTGGCTCCTATAAATCCTAGCGCGTAGTCTTCTACAAAAAAATAAAAGTCGAGTGGGCTAATCTGAACATGGTTTTTCTCTGATTTGGTTGCTGTGGTGAAAACTACGTGAATTCTAAACGTGCTTTAGAATTTAGATCACAAAACGAGAGGACATTCGCCCCAATTGTTTTTTAGACGACTAAAAAAATCCGAGGGTCTTTCTTGAAAGTGCTGAGTTATTAATTGCGCGCCGGGTGTTGCTTGGATGCGATCTTTCTCTGCAGGTGCGTGAAAACGTCGTCCTGCGGTTTGGTCTGAACTGAAATCTGGAGGCTTTTGGATCCAGACTTGTGTACGGGAGTTCTTGACAGTCGGTGGCGTTTTTATTTGAGAGCAGAAGTTTGAAAATTCCACCTTGCACCGTTGCTTAAACTATTTAGGCCCTGTGGCAAACCAGAAGTTATTGCTGCTGGTCTTTAAATTAAGTATATTATAGGCTGTATCTTATTTTGTTACACAAACCCCTTCAGGTAGGGGTCGAATAGCTCAAAATGAAGTGTAGGGACTACAACGAGCCACGTCCGGTCATATGTAATTGATTCATTGTCCATTAACATCACAAGAATATAAGAAGAGGTCATTTGGCCCATCTAGTTTGGTTCGGTGTTTCATTGAAAAACACAGTGAGACTTTTCAAAGCAGTGCTTCTAGGTAAAGGCTATTTGCAGTTCAGTTTTCCCTGTCATAAACTACTGATGTATAGCGAATAAAAAACGTTTTAAAATTAAGGGTATTAACAAAGAAATGTGTGTTTATTTAGTTACCTCCTGACATAACCCAGTTACTATTGAATCCCATACAGTGCTGGTTTCCAGTAAAGAGATGTATTTCTTCTCAATAGGAGCAATCCACAGTTAATATAAAAATAATAAAATACCAATAATAAGAATATAGCACAGCCCTCCTTTGTTATTATCTTTAATCTCACTCTACTTGTCACTCAAATGAGGTCTACTCCTTGTGTTACTTTTAAATACGATGCTACATCTAAAAACAACATAAGAAATTGCAAACATTGGAAATCTCAGTTCTATAATTGGTCTAACTTTACAGAAGCAAGCTTCATTTTAATGCAATGAGAGAGCTAAACCTGGCAGTTTAGTAACCTAGTTCTATCTTTTTAAAGATCTGAAATAGGTCTGTTCAGTCTCATTGGATTTCAGTCCAATGTACCATTTTCAGAGCCTGTATCAGATTTTGTATGTTGTAACATTTATTGAAAATTTAATATTTAAAGTAATTGCTAACATCCAGGCAGAAATGCTCATTTCTATTAGTCAGTCTGAAGATTAAATTTGTGTCATTTTATTAAGTTTTGCTAACTGTACAACAGTGCTGTGCACCTAATTTGAATCATTCTGCAAATTAAGTCTAATATTGTCTTAACGTTTGTGATGCTCACCTAACTTTTGTTAGAGCAGATAAGGTGAAACCATATCACCTTATATGCGTTACTACTCCAATGTTCTGATATCATATTAAATTGAGACTCTTTAGGGGAAGGGGGACAACATAGTGTTGTGGGTAAGTCTCTTACTGGTGGGTTGTGGATTCAAGTCTCCACTGCAGATATTGATGTTGTACCCTGCAGCTACAGTAGGTACTGTACCCTACTCCAGTGTCCTCAGTCCACCCAGCTGTATAAGTGAGGAGAGAGAAGTGTTGTCCTTGTGTTGGACTGGCTCCCCTTCCAGGGGAAGGGTCACCCTCCCTCTCCCATTTAACACTACAGAAATCAAGGTGAGCTCTGGCCCAGTTATATCATAATTTCCTACAGAGGTGCAGAGTGATCAGGGACAATGCGTGTGGTAAAAGCAAGCTTTAAAGAGCAAAACAGAAGTGAAAAACCAAATCAGATACCAAAGACAACACGCTTTTGTATGATGCTGGCATTATACAGTAAATTTCCATTAAATTGCACAAATGTGCACGTTTTGCCAAAACAACTTGAAATGTTCAAGCTTGACAATATGCGTTGCTTCTTGAAGGAAAATACTTTGTTTTCAAATATGCAGCCTTGATAATAATTTTTTTTTAAAGCTTTCCCTTCTGAAATAAGGCTGACAATAGATTTCAGCCACTGTGCACAAGGTCGCTGATTTGCAGGACTGATGTGCGCTGTGTCAATAGCCTGCTATTCAGAGTGGAGCTGAGTTATTTTCTTTTAGCTGTGCATCCACCCTGTGTCCTGAGTGACAATAGTGCAGCCCCAGTGACCAGGATTACAAGCAGACTGTAAGTCTGCTGATCAGGGCAGTAATTCTCGATTAAGGACCTCGACCTCTAGCCCTCTGATGTGGAATCAGCATTGTCTGAGGGCAGGCATGCTGGGCGGAAGTCATGAGTAAGCTGAATGTGTCAGCAAAGAGCCCAGATTTTGTATTTGAGCTGGGAGCAGTAAGTTAGGTTGTTGTCAGACATTTTCCAGAAATGTTTACACCTGCATGATCTTTTGGGGGGTGGAAGGGAGTTTCAGTGGACAAATGCAAATCAAATAAAGTGGTCGAATGCTTTATAGTGATCTCTATTTCCTAGCACACTAGTTGTTTGTTAGGAAGAGACAGGAATTGGGCAGTCGTAGTTTGAATGGAATTTCATTCAGTAAGACAATCCTCCTTTTGTCATGTTTGCTTCCCATGCCTTGAGGGGTGGTAAAGTTAAAAAATCCACTGAAAAGAACATTATCACTGATAATATCAGCAAACACATTGATATATACAGTACCTGTAAACGTAGTTCACGTAGGGAGCTGCGTTAGAATGCGTAGGCTGCAAAGGAACAAGTTAAAGGTTTATTCCACGTTGAAATGAGACGAAAGGAAACACAATGTTTCGGCTGTGGAGTCAAATGTTGTATAAATAATGTTTGAGAAGTGCGTATCATTTCTTGTAGCTCACTCCAGACTTCGCAGGCCGTCTGAACAATAAGATTGGTGAGCTGCTGGCGCGGATGGAAAATGGGTTGAAGTCCGCAGACCCGGGAGACTGTACTGGATACACTGGTTGGGCAGGTGAGGATCCTGGGAGAGGCACAGGAGGGTGGAGAGGTGTGGGATACTTCTGAAGTCAGATAGGCTGGTTCTCAGATGTGTTGTTGCCATCTTTGTAAGCTCTTCTCTTCCATTAATTTGTTAATGAGAAATAATTTCTTAGATACAATTTTTTTTTGTATATTAATGCCAGGTGATGCACACAAGAACTCTACGCATAACTTTGTCTTTTTGAGAGTTAAAGGTGAGGCAAAAATATAAACGTACTACCACTATAAACATACGCCTCCTGTTGTGTACTGGTTCACAGCAGCTTTCAGATTCAGTGGAAGTACATTTAAAACCGAGATCTTGAGGCACGTTTTCCCCCAAAGGATTGTGGGAGTACATAACAGTCTGCCCAGCCATGTTGTTGTAGCCGATACCCTTGTTATTTTCAAGAAACAGCTGGAAGACACCCTTGGGTCAATTAACTGTCAACTGCTACACAGGCCGAGTGGGCCGATTGGCCTTCTCTCGTTCGTAACCTTTCTTTTGTTCAAAGGAAAGAGGACAGATACAGCAAGCTGTTCCCAGAAGGGCCTTCTTGTGGCTCCGGATTTACATCCTCCTCCCTCTCATTCCCAGGCATTGCCCTGCTCTACCTCCATCTGTACAATGTGTATGGGGAGTCTTCCTTCCTCCAGAAGGCCCTGGACTATGTGAGCAGGAGCCTGAGGTGCCTGACGCGGCGCTGGGTGACCTTCCTGTGTGGAGATGCAGGGCCGCTGGCAGTGGCAGCTGTGGTTTATCACAAACTGCAGAGGAAACAGGAGGCTGAGGACTGCCTGAACCAGTGAGCACAGCACAGAGCAAACCTCCTTGTGTTCCGTCAACCCAGGGGTTTTACTACTGGTGCAGCCGCTAGTCCTAGAGACCGTGGTTAGACAGTCTTGACTCTTGCATTTCTTCCCATTGCAAGCTTGTATAAGCTTGTGTATAAGTTAATGCTTAACTGCTTAAATGATATTGGGTAGCAAGAACAACTGAGTACTTAAGGAGCTGTTTGGACTGAGGTCCCGTGACACCGACATGAAGAACTAAACCTGTCTGCTTCTGGTAGGGACTGCCATTATGAATTAATTTAATTCCCTGATTGCTCCATAAGCACAGTGCTGCCTTATTGACTGCACTAGTGTCTGTTGTGCAAGAATTAGCACTTTCAAGGATCTTCCTTATTTCAGGGACTTTAATGTAGAAAAGGATTTTCTAGAACGGTGAAGAAGGTGTCTCTTTGGTGATTTGCTGTGAAATCTTAATCTGCTTTGTAACTCTGTGTCGCAGAACATTTACACCTTTTAAGGCGTTGGGGTTGTCATGAAGGTATCCAACCATAATCCCACAAATTGTGGGTTCTGTGTCATTGGCTCCTCAGCCAAGCACAGACAGGCATCAAGTGTCTGAACCTGTGGTTCCTCTCATAAAGAGCAGCAGATCACAACAGCAATCGCAACATCGCATCATCGGTAAAGCCATGAGGTAAAGTTAATCTGTCTCATGAGTGTCTAACCCAGCTCACCTTCCCATTTAGAGGGTGAACAATCCAATACTAAGTGAATCCTACTTCACAGTTCTAGGAAGGATCAAAGGATCAAAAAGTGATGTCGCCCTGTGCAGCCCACTGTCCTTAATACTAGCCCTCCCCACCCAGCATTATCCCTGGACCGAGTCTGACTTGTGACAGGAACTCTTGTGTCATTGCTCCTTTGTTTTGATTAGATATATACAAATAATAAGATCATATTTGTTAATACATTTCCTTTTCTGCTTGAACTCTGCAACTTGTACCAGATTGCATACAGTGCATACAGGCCAGTATACAAGTTTATAGCAGATTGCATACAGTGCATACAGGCCAGTATACAAGTTTATAGCAGATTGCATACAGTGCATACTGTACAGACCAGTATACACGTTTATAGCAGATTGCATACAGTGCATACAGACCAGTATACACGTTTATAGCAGATTGCATACAGTGCATGCAGACCAGTATTAAAAATTGTACCAGGTAACATACAGTGCATGCAGACCAGTATAAAGACCAGGGTGAAACCAGTGTGCCGCGACAGTTTGTTTGCTTAGTCTGCTGAGGTGCGCGGTGTCTCTCCCCTCCCAGGCTGCTGCGTCTGCATCAGTCCGTGGTGAAGGGGGACTCCCGGCTCCCTGACGAGATGCTGTATGGCAGGATGGGTTACCTGTATTCGCTGGTCTTCATCAACCAGCAGTTCCAGCAGGAGAAGATCCCCATGCAGTACATTCAGCTGGTAAAGGACTGGTGCCGGGGGCTGTTAAACATTTTATGCCCCTCATGCTAGAATAAGTGAAAGCTGGATTTTTTAATCTATGAAGTGAGGCTTAATTCAAAAGAAACAGAAAGAGAAAGGATGAAACCGTATTTAGATTACATGAAACATCACATCATCAGAGCTCCTTTATCAGTGTGAAGAGATTTTGAAGGAAAATATTATTTAACACAGCCTCCCTGGAGCGCTTTTGTTCGTTCATGATGAGATGGATTTCCCTTTGACAATTAGAAATCTTCAGATTGACAGTTGTTGGGCTGAGTTAAATGCACTCACTGTGTAGGGGTATAACAGGACATGTGCCACTGTGGGTTTCAGATCTGCGATGCAGTCATTGCTTCTGGGGAGAACCTGTCCAAGAAGAGCCGGCACCAGGAGAGGAGCCCTCTCATGTACGAATGGTACCAGGAGTACTATGTGGGAGCAGCACATGGCTTGGCTGGAATCTACTATTTCCTCATGCAGGTAAAACCTTTCAATGGGCTTTACTTGCTCTGATTTGCTTTTGGACCCCATTAAAAAAGGAGTGTTGGACTCTTGCCTGTTCACTCTGTTTATTTTAGTATAAACAAGAATGTGTGTCTTAAATGTTTAATATAAACTATTTGTATGATTGATCCCTTCTTTACCACCTTGTGGTGCGGTGGCTCTGTGGCTAAGGATCTGCGCCTGTGGCTGGAAGGTTGCCGGTTCGTATCCCATGGCCAGCAGAGGAATCCTACTCCGTTGGGCCCCTGAGCAAGACCCTTAACCCCAGCTGCTCCAGGGGCGCCGTATAACCCCTGCACTCTGACCCCCAGTTTCTCTTCCTGTCTGTGTGTCTCATGGAAAGAAAGTTGGGGTATGCGAAAAGACAAATTCCTAGTCTAGGGGAAGTTTGCACAGTAATTATAGGGAAAGATCAGGCTGTTAAGTGACATTACTGATCATCTCTTAGCCAGGCTTTGGGGTGAGTGAGGACAAGCTTGTCAGGCTGGTGAAGCCCAGCGTGGATTATGTCTGCCAGCTGAAGTTCCCTTCAGGAAATTTCCCTCCCTGCATCGGTGACACCAGAGACCTACTGGTGCACTGGTGCCATGGCTCTCCAGGAGTGATCTACATGCTGATCCAGGCCTACAAGGTAGGCAGAGGTGGAGAAAGTGCACGTACTTCTGATTAGTCTTGTCTCTGGCGTGCTATACCCTTGCTGTTGTCTGCCCCCATTGAAGAAAGTAGTTGTGTATCTATTGGAACAGGGTTCAGTGTTATTTAACTGCAAATAACGAGGCATTTCTTACATGTGCTTACCAGAACTTAGGTGTAATACACTGTGCAGCTATTCCTTTGCTTTAAAGTAAAGCAGCGGACGAAAACGGCGATCTCTTGCTCATAATGTCCCTTTCCAGCTGCTGTTAACCTGTGTTTTCCTGTAGGTGTATGGTGGAGAGCACTATCTGTCTGACGCATTGCAGTGTGCCGAGGTCATCTGGCAGAGAGGGCTTCTGAAGAAGGGCTATGGGCTTTGCCATGGGGCAGCTGGCAATGCCTATGGGTTTTTGGCCCTCTACAAGCTAACTCAGGACCCCAAGTTCCTGTACAGGGCCTGTAAGGTGAGCGTCGAGTCACCACAGTAGCAGTCGCCAAGCTTTCCTCTACAGCTCGTAGTCAGACCTGTACATCATTAACAACTTTTTTCATTTTCATTTTTGTTGGGATAACAGATGCATGGCTTTGCACGTGCTATATTTCTGTAAAACACGTTAAGATGGAGCTCACCTTAATAAGGCACTCCATGAACTGAAGACTAATGATAAGGCTCTCTAGGTGAAAGGGGCAGTTCCTTTATTATGATCTGTGCAGAATGAGTATTTATAAATGCGTTTCGTCCAATTTATAAACACAAATCCAGCTGTGCACCAAATCCACTTGAAGGGTCTGGGGAATGGGGGGAGTTTTGGGTTTGTATTTGTTTGAAAGGTGGAAACACTGTATTTGTGCTGAAGCCCCCAGAATAACATCAGCCACGTATCAAGTCTGTGTTAAGTGGTATTTAAAACATGCTTCAAAATAAGTATAGCTTTCAAAAATGTACGTTACGTGACACTTGCATAAATGCACTTGCGCTCCTGTTACATAACACATAGGCCTCTGCCACACAATAGATAATCTCACTGTCTCTGATAGCTATTTCCTCTCTTTTCTCTAGTTTGCTGAGTGGTGTCTGGACTATGGGAAGCATGGCTGCAGAACCCCTGACACTCCCTTCTCTCTCTTTGAAGGTAGGAGGATAAAAGTGAACAGTATAGAGTATATAGTGTGTGGTTATAGTGATACTGCAGAGTTAATTGGATGTTGCCTTTGCTAGAGATGGGCAGGCTTGTTATATCTATCCCAGTCCAGTGTAGTAGGTGAAGCAGTTAAAGAGCCTCTTAGGTATTGACTGGAAGAGAGTTCTGCAGTTGGATGGGAATATTTGACACTATTATATTAGAGTTTGTATAAAACCAGTCTTTAGATGTATCGTATCTCTTCAGCAGCCTTATCCTTCCTGTAACCCACTTTTCTAATATTACAACACTACGCCACTTATCTGCATACTTCTGGAAGAAACCATCATTGGTTCACTCAAAATCAAAAACTTTCACACTTTGTAGGCGATTACTTAAATTCTTTTTTTTAATAGTTCAAATTAAATAATTCCAACCTTTTCTGTTTTTTTGTACCTGTGACTTCCAAAGAACAGGAGGTCTTGGCAAGTGAATGATCCTTTCTCCCTAAAGATTTTCATTTCTTAAATGGAAGTGTCTAAATTTTACTTTTGTCTCGGTATAACAGTCTCCTGTGCCGATAAAGCACACATAATGGAAAATAATAATTATAATCTGAAAGGGTCTGTACCGATCTATCCTCTTGAGCAGGACTCTTATCCTGGGGAGCCTTATTCCAGCAGATTTTGCAGGTCACCATTATATCGCCAGTTTCTAAAGATATGAAACCACTCCCTAGTTGACTACTGTTAAATCAATTAATGTAGAGATCATACAGGATTTAAATCTAAGTACTCTTTGGCCCTCAAGGACAAGCATCTCTTTCTAATTCATAGCTGACAGGTGTTGCCAGTCTCTATGAATGGGTGACCTACAGTACAGTATAAGAGTAACTGGATTGAGGCTCTCCATCACCAGGATTGAAGACCATTGCTCAAGAGAGACTTTCTTAGGAGGGGCAGTTGATCATCAGTTCTTTTTATTTGGATCTGAAAGAATAGGTATTGGTGGCAGACAAAAGTATTTCTGTTTTTTTCCAAAGATCCCTCTCTGCAATGCCCTAAAATGTTCACACTGATCATTAGAGTCACAGAGCCTTCTGTCAGTAAACTGCAGCTGTGTATTTGTCAGAAGAATAGGGCAGCACGTGAAATCCTATTCTGCATCATTTTTTTTCTCTTTAATTTTTATCTGCAGGTATGGCTGGGACCATCTATTTTCTCGCTGACATGCTGCAGCCAATGAGATCTAAATTCCCAGCATTTGAATTGTAGAAAGGGGAATATTACCATGAAGTAAGCTGGACTGCATCACCGGAATATACCATGTCCTGTTCAGCACTGTGCTTGTTTTTCGTTTTCCGTTTTCCTGCATTTAAGTTTACTGTTGGGGGCATATTGGATCTGAATTGTGAAGCCCTTGCATCCAGTCAGAATGGGCTGAGGGGCAGTTTGTAGTTTTTTTGTTAAATAAGTAGTGTGATGCCAACTTCTATGTTACCGTTAACAACATCTGCATAATTCTGATTTTATGGTGTTCATTTGCAGGTTTTGTTTTGTATTTATTAGCAGTCCTAAATGAAATGCAGTATCAACTGCAAAATAAAGCAGCATCATTCTCAATAGGTTTTTCAACATTTTGCGGTGGCACAGAGCAGGCTCAGCGGAGAAGAGAGGACTTGAAGAATAAGCCATGTCTCACGTCATGTCACATGACATTAACCTAGTGTCCAGTGAGAGATCAGGTTATGATGCAGACTCCACCTAAAACGCTAGATATGTATGCACTGTGGATCAGGGTAAACATAAAATGTCTTACTCTTGACTTTCTCTTGATAACCCCACTCAACTTGGTATTTGAGTGTTGTGGTATTGAATGTCTAGAATCTCAGAGATCTGCCAATTGGCAGATAAAGCTTTGTACCGGTAGTTGCCAAACACCTTTGCGTTTCTTTTTTTTGATGGCTCTAAAACAGGAGTTGTCTGGTCCTGGTCCCAGTGGGCTGACATGTCTCCAGATTTTCAAGATCTTTTTAAGGAAGCAGCACCTGAGGAATGGGAGATGTTGTAATAGGTAACCAGCTGGTTTTGCTCGTTAAGAGCAGAGCTGAAATGGAAGCCCATGGGCACATGGCCCTCTTGGACCACAGGACCAGGACTGGACAGCCCTGCCCTGTAGGAAAAGGTGGTCCATGCAATGGTATGGGAATTGTCTACAGCTCGAGAATGATTTGAAAAGGCACATTTGTAGATGCATGGTGAAAGAGATTCATTCTACTTTTCATACATGTGGAAAAGAAAACAGCTATACTGTATATGAAAGTATATTTAGAGCATAATTGAAGCTAGCTATGAAATACTCAAATACAATTGATTTGCAATGGTCTTTTTGTAAATATGTGTTATGTTTATTGCTATACATTAAAATATGCGTTCTGCCTTATATTGTTTATTTATTTCAAGCTTTTCTGTAGAGGAGAAAAATATTTTGATGTACTTTTTTATTTCTTGATTCATGCTTGTATTTTAGTTTGTTTTCTTTTCCCGCTATTGTATTGCTTATGACTTAAATACGTTTAGAACAATAAACAAGTATTAGACACTTCTGCGTCAGGCTGTCAGCTGAGGAAAATCCTGCTGTGAAAGTGAGTGGTCAGCATAATCATTTTCAACCTTTTATTATTGTTTTTAACTCGTTAACGTTTTTATTTTGGGAGCCTAGTCACTTTTTTCATTGAGATCTTTATATAATCCTGATGATATACATAAATGCTTAATATAATATCCAATCCTAATACTGTACTAGAGTCAGGCTGGGTCTGATTGCTCTCTCCTGTGGTTTTCAAGGGAGCACTTATCATTTGATACCCTCACAAGAAAAGTGCATTTCTCTTCTGCGTAGAAAGTGTTTATGAGGGTATAAGAAGATAATTAAGACCTTATTTAACTTTTTAACTTAAGGTATAATTTTGTTAGCATTTTTATTTCAAAGTAACATGTTTGTCTTTATGGCCCAGTTTGGAGACGCAATTGTTACTTGACTGGTGACAACAGCCCTTGTGAGAAGTTCGTGTGAAATGAAGACCTCATCAATCTCATACATCCACTGTCAACACGTTGTCATATAACCCGCTTTGTTTTCACAGTCCCAGGCCACGGGTCGTATAGTATACTCGATGTAAAATGTCAAATGGAACTTCCAATGCAACTGGCTGCTGGCACTGCAAGCTTTAATAATCAATGCGCACTGGCCTATTTTGGCCACTAGGTGGCAGCAACATGGTTTGATTTCATTTGTTCCAAAGCGCAGCTGCTGGATCTAGCCGAGTAACAGAAGTGTACAGCACTAGAAGCTGGGCTGATCGAAATATTGGAAGAATTTCTCTTTTATTTGGCATGATGGTTCAGTTTGTAGTATTATCATATAAAATAACTGTACTGTATATTTCTCATTTGGAGTTTTATAGAAATGATCATGCTTGCACGATGAATTAATTAAAAAAAGATGGAGCGACTACTGTTCTCTTAATGAAGCAGTGTCCTAATACATTTGCAAATAGTCCAAATTTAGGAAGCCAGTCTATTTATATTTTGGACAAAAGCCATAACAGATTAACTTTTTTAATCGCTTTGTACTCCCTGTAGAAATCTGTTCATGTAAGTTTAAATTCAGTTTATGATTAATTTAAATGTTTCAGTTTTTCTGCTAAAAAGCCTTGTGCATAATGTAACCTCAAGGTATTTATGCCAAAGTCAAATAGATCTGTGATTATAGTCAAGCATTGGAAAACATTCTCATGCTTTTAACTGTTTGAACCTTGTAAGGACACATAGAAATTTCTATTCTATTAAATGTTTTGCTTACTGTGTCCTTTTTCGAGTTCCAGTGGGTTTTCTGCAGTTTTCTTCCCTTTTTCAAAGATGTGTTCGCTGGGTTACTGGGTGTCTGTTATCTAAATTGTGCAGTGTGTGTGTGTTCACCCTGCGATGAACTGTCAGCCTGTCTGTTATGCAGTCCCGCCTCACACCCTGGCCTTCTGGGACAAGCTCCAGGGATTGGCGGCTTTCTGATCATGGATGAATAATGCAAGCCAATTGCTGATAATGGCCTTCCTGTCTGGTATATTGGTGTTGCTGTTAGAGCTGTTGGGTCATAACCCGTTTGCCCCAGGTTCAATACTGAGCTGGTGAGCCTTATATAAAGTTTGTACTGTATGTCCTGGTGGGCAGGGGGTTCTCCAGCTTCCTCTCACTTCTGTACTAATTCAATACTAGACATTTGTATTGCCATTTGTAATCCTAAATATTTTATAGGAAGCAATTAAAATGTATAGAAGCTCGGAGAAACAACAGTAGGGCGCCACAGTGGCCCAAAAGCCAGGAGTGCTGCCTCACAGCGCAGGGGCCCTGGGTTCACTTCTGGACCTGGGGTGGAGTTTGTATGGTCTCCTTCAGTTCACTTGAATTTGCTCTGGGTTCTCCAGTTTCCCCCCCACAGTCCAGAGACATGCTGGTAGGTGGTTTGGCTTCTGGGAACGTTGGTCCTGGTGTGGGTGTGTGTCTGTGTGTCTGCCCTGCGGTGGACTGGTACGCCGTCCGCGTGTTCTCATTGCTTGCTGGGTGAGGCTTCGGCTCCCCAGCAGCCCTGAATTTAATGAAGAAGTTAGAAGATGGATGGAAGCAATAGTAAGAGGAAACTAATTCAGCTCTCATGACAGCCTTGCTTTCTGTTTAAATTCATTTTAAATGAGCGGCTTCCTTTAACTCTTTCTTACACAGCTCTCTGATGTCTCAGGTAATCTGCTGCAACCAAGTCTTGAATTGAAAAGGAGTGAGGGAGTGAGGAATGTCAGTGATGGATTTGAGCTCTTGAGTGTGTTTTGTCTTAAGCAGAGAGCTGAGCAGTGATCAAGTCGAAAGTGTGTTTTATTTTTCTTTAACCCAGCACTAGAGTAGAGTGAAAATAAGTGTCAAAGTCAGAGCTGGGTTTGGGTTTAGATCTAGGGAGATGGGAGCTATGACTGAAGGAAGTGTATGGCATAGGTTTGGTGCTAGAGTAATGGCTATTCTTTTGATTGGGGTAATAGCTCGAAGATGATTTGAAAAGGCACATTTGTAGATGCATGGTGAACGAGATTCATTCTACTTTTCATACATGTGGAAAAGAAAACAGCTATACTGTATATTAAAGTATATTTAGAGCATAATTGAAACTAGCTATGAAATACTCAAATACAATTGATTTGCAATGGTCTTTTTGTAAATATGTGTTATGTTTATTGCTATAAATTAAAATATGCGTTCTGCCTTATATTGTTTATTTATTTCAAGCTTTTCTGTAGAGGAGAAAAAATATTTGGATGGACTTTTTTATTTCTTGATTCATGCTTGTATTTTAGTTTGTTTTCTTTTCCCGCTATTGTATTGCTTATGACTTAAATACGTTTAGAACAATAAACAAGTATTAGACACCTCTGCGTCAGGCTGTCAGCTGAAGAAAATCCTGCTGTGATAGTGAGTGGTCAGCATAATCATTTTCGACCTTTTATTATTGTAATAGCTCCTGTGACCTCTGACAGGCGTACAGTGACAGGTGCAACTCCATTTGTTGTCCTCTCACCTCCTGGAGTGGAGCTCGTGGTGTGTCAGCTGACACTGCTCTGTAGGTGGTAGAGCCTGGGTGCGTCTTCTCCCTACATGATACAGTCTGCGGTGATAAGTAGTGTA
This sequence comes from Lepisosteus platostomus, assembly GCF_059453375.1. NCBI lineage: Eukaryota > Metazoa > Chordata > Actinopteri > Semionotiformes > Lepisosteidae > Lepisosteus > Lepisosteus platostomus. The sequence goes on along the minus strand of NC_142624.1, from coordinate 32,824,352 downwards.
GGTGTTTCCCAACTGAATTATAATTCCTAGCAGCAGGTAAAGTGGGTTTTGTGACATACTTCTGTAGATTAAGAATGATAGTAAATGTAAAAGTAGATGAGGGCTACATATAAGGTGAGATTTTCAAAACTTACTCTGGGCTTCTAATTGTCTTTTTCTGTTATTTGTCGTCCTGGCTACTACAGTTCAATAACTGCTGAAGATTAAAGATGGAAACAATTTTGGATCCGTTTTCAGTTTCTACAAAGTAGTGGATGTTGCAGTCGCAGATTTGGTTTATTCAGAAGATTGGATTGTTCAAAAGATCTGCATTGGTAAAAAGAAAAAAACAAGGGGAAAGAGCGTTCTCATTGTGTAAGAAGTAAAGTTTCTAACTCCGGTGTCTGAGCGGATATGTATAATACAGTCTGTCCACCCTAAAGGACCCCTGAATTCAAGTGGTGATACAATTTCTCACGTCTCTAGCTGAGCTGCTGTGCGCCTGCTGGCTACAACATGACAGCCTGGTGAACAAGCTACGTATCCCCATGTACATAAAGTGCTTTGAGATCAAAATAATTTTATATTACTGTCATTTGTAGTTGGACATATTTTTATCAGTCATTTCAGAGTATGTATAACTATTGTATATCTTCTGTCCATATTGATCAAATCAACTGGTATTATTGCAGTTCTCAGAGCTGATCCATCTTATTTTTTTAAGCAATGGGTTCATACTCTTGAATTTTTTCTAAAACTGTGGCAGATAAAAAAAAAACTATTCTGCTCTTAAGAAAGCAATTTGGTCTATTATCAGGCTGAGCTTCAGTCTGGTTGCTTAGAGCTTGTCAAGCAGTGAATCAGTGCTTTAAGGAGCTGCACCCTCTTCAAGAAATCCCAAGACATCTCACACCCCCAGTTGGAGTGCTATATTTAGATTACATCTGTCCCTTAAGATAGTCTCGGTTTCAGTTCATTCCTTCCATTGCACTCCAACTGGTGGGTGCTATTGATAGGCAGCCATGTTGATTGGACAGTCCAGCACTGACCTCTGTAGTGTCCTGATGTTTTGGTGCCTTCTGTTTCCTTGTACCATTATTGTCCCTGGGAAGCCTCACAAGGAGCGTTACGAGTAAGTCACAACACAAGGGGACTGCCTGTATTCTGACCTTTGACCGTAACTGGTAACGTAAAGCCTGCCATTCCAAGGCTAGTGGAGTCACCTGACTCCCTGCCTCAAGCTGGGTGAGCACTGTCACTCAGCCATTCCAGGGAGTTTTGTATCCAGGTGCTCTTGCCAAATCTGCTGCATACTTAAAGGAGACAACCGGAATAGCCTGAATTACCTCTCTATTTTAGTAACCTCTCAGATGGACAGTCAAGACTGATCTCCATGCTCTGGCCTGCTAAGCCTTATAGTAATGCTGGGAGTTAAAGTTCTAACAATTTGACTAAAAAGAGTCACTCTTTTGCTGAGCCACACGCCTGTTAGGTTAAGGCTTAAAAGTCATTCAGCAATATGTCCTTCATGAATCTTAAAGCAACAGAGTCTGTATATAAAACCATATTGATGATGTGTTAGAGCAACAATCTGACCCAGACAGATCCCTGTACTGTATCGCTCATCTCTTATTTCAGCTCCTTAGAGCAGAAATTACTGATGGCACATGCATGACTTACCACCAGATCATTCTACAGGAAGGATTCAAATAATGTGCTTTTTAGCTTGTGGGTTTCAAAGCCTAGGTTTTTCCTAGCACTAGAAGCTGGTTAAAACATTGTTAGTCTTCAACTTGCTAATAAGCACATAGATAATCTTCAGTTAGAAGAATAAATGTTATGTTGCATATCCGTGTTCATGTTCAGAGTTAGTAACCAATACACACAAGACAGATCACAAATGGACTTAGGAGCTATTCAACACATCTAGCTCATTTAGTAGTTTGTACAGTAGTTAATTAATCCAAGGATCTCATCTACAGTACCTGTTTCTTCAATAAATCAATTTTATTGGCTTCAAAAACATGGCTGGGTAGCTCGTTCCCAGAACCATTTGGGTAAAAAAAAGTGCCTCCTGTTTTCTGTTTTAAATGCCCTTTCGTTATAGTTTCCACATGCTCACTCTGGTTCGTGTTTCACTGTTTTCCATCTTGCAGGTTTTGGGTTATAGGATATGGAAGATGTACAGTAAGTGCAGAGTTTAAGGTAGAAACAGAACACAGCACTTGTGTTAGTATCACAGCTTTGAGAAATGTCAATAAATACGTGGATTTATGTGTGAACAGCAGACAATATATGAAATATAATAATGTAAGATAATGTCAGACTTTTTTATAACTAGAAAAAAATGGTTTTGATAGGCATCTGTACTGAATGACGTCACTGATTATATTGGGATATTCAGAGCATTTCACAACATTGCGTAGACCTCAGTGCCATTTCTCCAGTACAGTTTATCCTCGTCAGAAACTTTGGCCTCCTGTCCAACTGTACAAGCTTTCCAGTATTAGGTCATGCAGAGGAACCTATATTAATCCAGATAGACATGGAACTCCCTTGACATTTACTCTACTTTGTGCATCAAGCCTTCCTAATACTCTTTGGTGAGACTGCAGAACTGAAAAACAGAAATCGCCACACACAACAAATGCACAACATGACCATAAGACTTTACTGTGGTGGTTATTATTGTCATACTGTGTTACAAGTTTTTTTTTTACTCTAAATTGTCCATTTATTGTGAATTTATATATACTGTAAAAACAGAATACCTGGCATTGGTTTCTAGTTTTTGTCAGACGTGTAATTAAGCAATATAGGGCAGATGACATTAATTTAAGCAAGGTTTTTTGGAGAACAAAAATAGAACTGGGGAATTTTCTGGTATTAATACAATATTCTTGTGATCCTGTGTGGGAAGAAGGCATCTGAGGAAGAGTGACATAAGGGAATCATCATACACATTAGAAACAGGGGAACAAAAAAAAGAACTGAAATAACCAATAACAACAGCATCCCAGCCTGGGATTATTCTTATTTTTATCACAAAGGATAGCTCAGAAATGCCTTCAGTTGTGACATTTTAAATTATTTTAATGTTGAGTCCTCAAAGAAAGATGACCCAAGATTTCCACATTGTCAGTATGGTTCACTGCAGTACAGTTTTACTGTACTATCCAGTTCAAAACAAATTCCTCACTTAACAATACAGACACCCCCCACAGACTCAACTAGTTGAAAGTTGCCTTCTGTTTTCACTGATGCTTCCCAATGTTAGTGATTTTTGCAATCAGGAGACCTCTACCTTGGTGTGTTTTCTCAGCTGCCTCCGTGTGCTGGTGGATGGGGATGCAGCACATCTGAAAACAGGAGTAAACATCCAGACACCTGGACATCTTGCATAGTCATGTGCTTTTGTGTCGCAGTGTCTGTAGAAGGAGCTCCCTGCCTTGCTCTTTGCAGGTACCCTGTGCCTTCTGTTTTCAGTTGCAGTGGAGCTCTCCGGTATCTCCTCCAAGCCTACCCTGAAAAGGTAACTTGCTCAATGACAAATGTAGCAACCAACTTTTTAACACTTGGAGGATTTCAAGCAACCCCCTATTATTGTCATTATTCATGTACAATTCTTCCCAGCTCAAGAGACGAAAACAAGCGTGGTTGTTAAGCCAGTCGTGAGGTCAGGTAAGTGGGATGAAACAATCAGTCAGAGCAAAATGCAGAAACCGTGGAGCACCCTGGCACTACAGGTATTGCACTTGGTATCCCGATGACAGCTGACACGTCCTCCCTCTCCCATCACCCATTCTTCGGGAGGGGAGTGGCGAGGATGTGAGGTTAGAATGTCTTGAAAGGCCCCCTCTCCCAAGCTGGGAGGAGACTGGCAGGACGAGGACGGGGGCTGGGCTCGGGGCAGAGACACTTTTAGAAGAGGGGAGACAAAAGGCGGAGAGCCTGGAGTGCAAAGTCAGCCTGGGCAGGTTACTGGCACCGCCAGCTGCCTGCCGCCTCTTCTGCGATTTATTGGGTTGGCCACAGAAAGAAGAGTCACGCTGCTTCCTCATCAAATGTCTGCTGGGGTTTAAATTTGCAAAATGTTGCTAGGCATTCCCCTACATTTTAAACTACTCTTTAATGGGCTTTTGTGCATAACAGGACAGTGTCAAAACGTTCACATTGCAATGTGTGTATTTACATTAGGCTAAAAGAATGAAATTAAGGATAACTACAGTATACAAAATACCACACCCGCAGAAAGCTAGGGAGCTGAAGCACTGTGTCTTTTTTGTGCTTTTCAACCTGAAATTTACATCCTTGTTCTTTACTGCCAACGCGCACTTTACTGCCAACTCCCAGCTCGAAACTCTCCAAGACTACTCTGTACGTCTACCCGTGCTCGTAAGCGAGCATGCCCTCGCAGATGGTGTTCACTGAATCTTCACCAGTAGTGTTCACCCATTAGTTGTACTGTAAAAGAAAACTGCTCATTTTACAATGATAGATTTTGTAAGATGATGGACCACTCACTCGGATTTTCTAGTCAACTTGGTAATTTAAGGTACGAGTTAGTGATTACTAATCTAGGCTGGAAAGGATGTTCAGTAAACTTGGAAAAGGCGCCACTGAAACGTGTATAGAGCTATCTGCTAAATATGAACACGAGTAATGTTTTATTAGACCATATGAGTGGAAAAACACTGTTTTTAAATGAAAGCGCACGTAGTATTTGGAGTTCAGGAAGCTGCGCCAGGGAGTGGAAGTGAGATGTGCCTGGGGTCCAATGTACTGGCTCATAACGTATCAACTGCCACAGCAACTGGTTGTTAATGTGTCACAAATATGCAAGACTGTTCCAGTGATTTCTCTGAAGGGACCTGAATCAAATGTCTGTACTGGCTCACATCCAGGGCACTGGAGGTTGACTAAGGAGTTTTGTTTTACCCAAAAGCAGCTCCGCGGCTCTACTAGGTCCAACGCAGCACGTTGATAATTCCCTATCAAGTGTCAGTTCAGTAAGCACGTATTGAATGCCGAATTCCCCATAATGGAGTTCCGGAATGCAGCAATTCACTCAGACCATGCAATACTATTTCAAGTACCATGGAAGACTTTGAAACGGTGAATCAATATCCTTGCAGATATCACAGGCAGTGCGTCTGGATATAGGGTGTGCAGTCAGGGGGCACTGTAGCTTTAAGGTCGCTTTCCGCGACTATAACTCTTTTCTGTGGCGAGAATTATATTTCATGCAAAGGATGGTACCGCTCTCAGAAGCTGAGAGGATACACACGTGATCCTGCGGTACTTTCCTAATTATAAAACCCTCGCAGAGCCGAGTTCAGACACCAGAAAACGAACAGATTTTGTCTCGTTGAAAGTAAACGCATTGGTTGGCGGAATAGCAAACAAAAAAAACTGGAAACGACAACGACATGTTTTCTGTTGTTTCCATGACGAGTTTAGACATTTCTTTGGAGAAGCACTAGAAAAGACGGGTCTTCACAGAACGAACGCTGTTCAGGGAATGCGTCATTAGCTACGGGAGAGTGGCCAATTCGAGCTAATAAAGACGTAAGAGTAAGTGTGGTGTGTGCTTCTTAATACAACAAACGATTAGAAGCAAGATAATTCGTTAGAATCTGATCGTTGGAAGATGTACTTCAGAAGAACCGGTAGCGGGCATAGAGAATGTGCTTTAGCTCGCTTCCCTCTATTAGAAAACAGGGATGGGCATAGACAGTAGGGAGTATATGTGACGACGAGGACATCTCTGAATGCATCCTTATACGACGAGGTGTTATTTTTAAACCCTTCTCTTGCTTATTCGACAACTTTCTAAAAAGAAAAAGAGGGACGCTGGTGGGCGGGGCCCAGAGGGAACGGGGCGTGTACGACGCCGTGTACACGCCCTCTTCCTTGCCACGCCCCCTCGGGCTGCCTGAGCCAAGCGTCCAGGTGTAATGCGACCCCGAAGGTATGTCGCCTATGTGTCAGTGGAAAACCACACATTCCCCCTTCAGCAAAAATAAACTTCTAGGAAAGGTTAAAATGCAGGGAGCCACGAACCCGAGGTGTCACCGAACCCCCTCAGAAATTCCTTTTTGATTTTCGCTTTTCAGTTTAAAATAAACAACGCCGGGCTCTTTCCCCCTGCTGGCCCGGTTTGAGTCGCCCATATTCCATTTATAGCCCGAGCGCACAAAAAAAGACCCCATCTCACCCACCCTTCTTTGTATGTCGTCCAATCCTACTCCATGTGGTAAAACAGGAGCGATCGCTAAGTGAAATATATATACTCCCATTTAGCGCCTAACACGTTGAGTTCTCTCCAAGCCACTTGGGCTGTAGATCCGTCTTGCTATTTCCACCTCCTCGACTTCCTCAGGCAGGGATCTTTGCTCGTGCTCTTTGTTCATCTTCTCTTCAAGTACTTAACGCGGCTGTAGACAAAAAAAAAATGGCACCTAAGAAGGACGTTAAGAAAGCAGAGCCTAAGGCTGCTGCTCCCGCTCCCGCTCCCGCCCCGGCCGCCGCACCAGAGCCGGAGAAGCCCAAACCTCTGGACCTGTCCAGCGTCAAGGTAAAGGCTCGCTGTTCCCCGGGTCCCCTCAGCCCCGGGCAACTTCGTGATCCCGAGCGTGTGTTGTGTTTTGTTTTCATTTCCACGGTTTCATATTTTCCCGTCCCGTAGTGAATACTTATCGCTACCGAGAAGTATTCTTCTCCGTAGAATATGGACATTTATGTCACAATTGCTATCATACGCGCTGAAATGAATACGGGCTGTCCCGCGTCTTGCTAGAAGATAACGTCCCGAATTAGCATAGTGATTGTGATGACGAATTGAGGGAGTGCGAGAATCAGATACCTCAAAAAAGTCGTTTTGAACAAAACACTTTGAACAAAAGTACTATAAATTAAACACAGTAAGTAAATTAATCATAAGATGTATGCTGGTTTGACAGGAGTTGTTTTTAACTTTACCTTAAAACAAACAAAAACAAAATCTGAGATGCTTGGAGATATACTAAATGTTGATTTGGAATATGTACCTATGATAACAACTCTTAACTACAATTTTTAAGGATGATAGATGACAAGCACTTCTTTAAATGTTTGAATTTCGTTTGACTGATAACGGCATTTTAAAATAAGGCACACCGAGTACAAATCAAAGAACAAATGTGTGTCCGAAAATGTATGGTACTAATGTCTGCTATTCAATTCAACGTCAAAATTATTTTGCAACAGTTTTAACTATTTAACATTTGCATTAAAGTAACTTAAAAAAATACTCCAGTTTGGCGCAACAGAACTCGAACGTTATGATTTATTAAGCGTTATGGAAAAACATCCGGTTGTGGAAAAACACAGTATTTCAAATACCAGCAGTCATCTTTCACTCTGCCTTTTAATTTGGGTTTACTTGGCTTTGGTTTTTCTTCAATTTGCTGTATCCGTTTTAAGAACATTAGTATTCATATTAAAGAGAACATTTAAAATAGGAAATCCCCGAGCCGTAAAGCAGCTTGTGGGAAAATTGTAGCATTCGTTTTTAATCACTATAAAAAACTTTGACCGTGTATTAAAATATATAGTTTATTTCTCGGTCAGTTCGTAAAAGACCATCTTAATTTACAGTTATATAAATTGTATACATTGTACTTTGGGAAAACAATATTTTTATTTGCAGTTTGAGAAGTAAACATTTCATAAATGAGAGATTCTTAAAGGGTCAGCTTGTTAATCTTGTTAAAAAAAACATACATTTAAAACTTTTGTTTTCAGTCAGTACTGACTACTTTTCAAGCTCAACGAAAAAGGGATGCTCTGCACAATCAGTACTGCGGACAGCTCCTGTCTGTCTCCCAGACAGCGTCCATCACCCGCTTATACCCGTCTAGAGGTCTCTGTCCCTCCCCGGCAGCGCCGTCATTGGACAATGGAAATATAGGGGGCGTGGACTGTTACGCGGCGCCGAATGAGGAGTTTGCAAGTGTTAATTGCACTCGCGAGGCCGCGACACCGTGCCGTCAGCTTAACGTGAATTAGAGACAAAAAGGATGTAATAGTTTTCATGCTATGAAGCCCCAGGGGCCGAAAACCAAAAGCTATTGGCAGCTGACCAAGGTGTGATCAAGTATACATCAATGACTGAGCCCTGCGCCCAGGGGTAATTGGCTAACGAGGCAAACTGATCTCGTCGACTTTATATTATCATCCAACATACTGACATGATGTAGTGGGTCAGTTTCACGTGTTATACACTCTGTCAGTGCTGCATGTCAAGAGGCCATATTCATTATTATTGTTATTATTGTGATGATGATTATTTATTTATTCTTGATATTGTATTATGATGTTAATTGTTCTACTGTGTTTTCGAAAAAAAATCATTTTAATTTACATTTAGGTTTTGTATCTAATAATCAATATCAGAGTCATATCTACGTTTGCATTTTTGCATGCCAAGTCTATGAGCTTTATTGTTTTATCAGACAGAGGCTGGAGCAATGCACCTGCAAATGAACTGTTTTGTAAAGTTATACTTAATTTACCTTTTGCAGCTCACCGGCACAGAAAGCTGGACTGCCTTTAAATTCCATAAAGGAGTCGGGGTGAAACCAAATGCACCAACAGATCCAAATGTCACGGTTAACGCACAGCATCTTCCAGCCAATTCTTAGAAAAAGCGAAGAAACCGGTATTGGTAGAATATCATTTGCTTGGGTATACATAGACGTGTAACGTCTGAATACACCACACGAACTATTTGCATTCTTTCATGGTGCTACAAATGATTGATTGATAAGGACTACGATCTCCACCGGAAGCCGGAGCTGACTTGACTCACCTAGCTTGAAGCCCCTACAGAGATCTGAGGTGCGCTACCAGCTGTCTCATGACTGATGGCGGAAGAACGTCCCAGCTATAATAAGAGGGGATGACGGAGAATAGACGACTAAGTAAATTCAGACTTCCAAAGCCTTTGGTTTCTTTAACTGAGTCCAACAGAAATATGTGGTTTTAAATCGTCTTTTGCATCCACTTCCCGGCGTGTACCTTGTCCCTTTAGAACATGTGCTCCTTTCACTTTGTAGCAAAGACGTTCGAGGAACCACCCCTAAAACACAGACCGGATAAAAACACAACTGAAGCTGGTGTGTGTGTGTATAACGTTGACCAGTTGTTCTTCATCTAAACTGCAGCCTGCATCCCATTTGGTACTCAAAATGTGCACTCCGCACCCCTTATCAAAAATCACTGAGGTCATTTCTGGTTTTAAGTGATTTACCTTCTAATAAATACGGCACGTTTCGCACCCCCAAAAGGGGCGTGCAACCCAAGTATAGAACCCCTGGCGAAGACCAAAAATGTCCGTATAGTAGTACTGATATCCCCCATACTAAAGCACCCATAATGTAAAATACAGCTTGTTTTAAATTAAAGTTTTCGGGCACGACCGCATAGTAGGACTGATATCCCCCATACTAAAGTACCCATAACGTAAAATACAGGTTGTTTTAAATTAAACGTTTTTAGACACGACAATACATTGCCAATTGACAGTTGAAAAACGAATTGAAAACGAAGTAATTTCCTCGCCTTTTTTCCCCCTTGAGGTTGTTACTTTATTACCCGTTTTTCATCTTCTACCAGTAAATAGCTAAATGTTTTCTACACAAGTATTTACTCATTTCCACGGTTCATGTGCAGCTCTATTTTAAGCCAAGACGCACGCCTGGATGTCAATCTCCGTCCCCGGGAGCAGGCCGCAGTCTTGGCAGGAGTGTCAGTGTCTGATCTCCGACCGTCCTGTTGCGTCCACACGCTGTCCATAAGAGGTCGTTTTCTTCGTGCTCGCCGGTGGCAAAATGCGAATCTCTTGAAAGCGCGGTCATGAAAATACATCTCGTTCAAACTGGCGGCATGTCGAATATTTTTTTTAAAATAAACCCTTTAAATTATTTTATGTTAGACATATCTATGTGTATATTCTACCGAGCGTCAAAAGCCCATACAACATAACCCCTGGATTTATTTATTTTTTAAATCGTGTGGTTTCTTTAAAACCATTCAACGCGTACATGTATTACAAAAATACGTTTTAAAAAAGCAGATCAACAAAGCAATAGGAAGGCCCAGGGCTTTATAAACTGTCACACGTGGGTGAAAAAAATAAATAAAATAAGACTTTGTGCGTTCCCAGAAAAAAATCTGCTGACCGAGACCAAAGGCTCTTGTCTGTGGCCTCCCATACAACCCAAAAATAACCCAAACCCTTCGGCCGGTCCTTGGTGAGGGGGGCGGCAGCTCCACTTTCTCCTTGCCCTAAGAAAGCTAAAGAACTCCCCTGCGGCTACCTGATCCCCCCCGTGACGTCACGGCCCCCGGATAAATAAGAAGGGCTCAGCCCGGAGAAGACGACCACTCTCCAGGGACACAGTCGCTCCTCCTGCCTCCGGCCTCTGCCTCCTGCCTCGGCTCGCCTGCTCCAGCCATTCGCCATGGTGTGTGTCGGGACTTTCTCTGAACTCCGCTGCCGCGACGCGATTTTTCTTCACTTTGACAGACAGCTTTCGGCATCTGCGCTTTGTTAAAGGGATTTAACGTTTACTGAATGGAAATTTAAACAGATCAATGCAACCACAGGATTATTTTGGGATATAATAATAATAATAATAATAATAAGAAGAATAATAAGAATAATAAGAATAATAATGATAATGACATGTTTTAAATACTAGCAAACATTTTTTTCTACCCGGGATTGTAATTTAAGAGTTTTTAATTAATACGAATTTTAATCTAAAACAATGAATAACCAGGGAAATGTTAAAATTACTTGTTAAATTATTATAACACAGGTTGGAGGAAGCACACCTATACATTTTGATTTGCTATTTTTTTAAGCCTCGTGCAAAAAATGGTCACATATAGCGACCCCCAATATCATAACTAACTAGTTGTGTCTTTCAAATGCTTTTAAGAGAACAGGCAATAAAACCAATGACGAACACTTAGACAATCAATTTCTGACTGAAGAAGTGACAGATCTTTTGGTGCATTTGGTAACACAAATCCTATCTTTCTTTTTTGTTCTCTCCTTCCATTGCAGTCTTTCTCTGCTGATGAGATCGCTGGTAAGTGCAGTGGGGTCTGGTTTAGGTTGGGGGCAAAGTTCTGGGCCACCTAGGCTTGGGCCTGCTTGTGAAGCCTCAGAGGGTGTTTGCTCCCAGCCTCTCTCTCTGTGTCTCTGGGCTCTACCCCCCTGAGCCAGGCAGCAAGCAAGCCTTTTCTGTCTGGCTCTGGGTGGGAAGTGCCCATGGGTCCACTGGTTGTTAAATGGGTGCTTAAGATGTTTTCTGGTTGGTTTTTGCCCTGTACAGATCGATTTCTCCGCAGAACAGCAGGAAGGTGAGTTGCTATCAGTGTGTGTCGGTGTCACTTCACAGTTGTATAGCTGTGTTTTAAAAGCCTGCTAAAGAACCAGTGTGATCTGAAGTTGGGCCTCTTAGTTTAAATTGAGGTTGGATTAAAATGAGATGGTTTTATTGTTAGATCTAGATGATGTAAGCAATTTTCCTTGCTTATTCATCTTTCAGGCCTATTATATCAGTCTTTACAAAAGGAAGTGAAGTGCATTTTTTGGATCACATGGGTTCTTTAGTATCAATTGTGAGAAAATGGTTCGATGTAAAATGTATACCTATTCATCATGCAGAACATCTTGAAAATCATGAAAGGCCAAACAGAATTTAAAGTCCAAGACAGTATGCTTAAACTTAAGTAGGAACAATAACCACAGACTGTTGGTTTTAGCAGGTGATAAAAATCTTCAATAATAAATTCTTGAGTATTTAATTTATACTCAATAGTTTTGTATTTTAAAGTCATGACAAAACCTGACAAATCCAGATTACAACCCCCCAAAGTTCTGCAAAATGAAACATATACCAACAGAGTGGGAGCATTAAAATGGAAAACCAGAACTCAGTCTGATATGTGCAAAAAATAATGCATTATTGTGCGTGTTTCTAAAAGAGTTCTTCAGCCCAGCTGCCATATGGCAGGCTATATTCATGTAAAATGGTACTGCTGTATCTATCTTTTGGTTTGGTTTTCAATCAAAGAGTAACAGAAAGCTGAGAAACCAGGGAAATGAGAAGTTATTTGCTGATGATTACTGGGTTCCAGTTTTCATTGCCTGTTGGAGACTTTTCCATAATGCTGAAACAGGCCTTGTTAGCTGAAGGACCACTAGTCATAAATGCCACAGGGCTTGTCCTGAGTTAGAGTGTACAGGGACAGGACAAACTCTTCCTGAAGGGTTGGAGCAAGACTGCTGGTGTGTGCCCTGTATCTTTGTAGATTTCTCTGCAACCTTTGCTGTACATTGCAGATGATGAGCAATAATTGCATATTCTGCACAGAACAGGATTGTGGTATTAGTAATATTAGCTGTATAATTTGCTGCCTGTATGGACAGAGCCACTTCTTGCAGGCATATAGGGAGGATGCAGAGCCTAGTATGGGAGTTCAGGTGCTGGGGTTTAAGTTACCCTCCAGTCAGCATTCCTCTTTAAAGAGGATCAGGTGGAAGATATCACTTGCTTTATAAGGAAGGAGCTAGTCCCTGTGGAACAGATTGATTCCCAGTCACGGCTTAAAATGTCCTCCTGAGAGAATGGTGGAGAACAGCTGCCGTGTTTTGGAATCGAAGGGTCCCATTAATCTTTCCTCAGATCACTTTTAAATTAGCGCCTGAAACAGCTCATAGAAATAGCTCCTTCTTGTCACATCTACAGTACGTTGCACACTTGAGCCGCAGCTGTGTGTAGGAATGAGGAGATGAGTAAAAGAGAAAGTGTCTTGCATCGCTAGTCTGTTCACAGAAGAAAGATATGGATGTAGTGGACACAGTCAACTACTGCACAGCTTGGCAGTGTGCCATTTTCTATGCTCTGCTGAACTTACTATAGTCTTACTGGTTTGATTCTGTAAGAATTTGAGCTAATTGTTTTTGTTTAGGGGCATTCTGAGTAAAAATGAAAACATTCACTAATGATCCAATTGGACTTTGTAACGTAGGATTTGTTATTGTTTTATGTGTGGGGACATATTCATTACTCAGGAGAACTGTAGCTGTTTGAACTTGATGGTCATATGTGACCTTTTGCATTCAGCAATGCTCCCTTCTTCACCAAAGAGCTATATCCTGGCTGAGGTGTCCACCCGGAGCTGTGGGTGTGACATAAACAACAGAGACTGGCCTGTAGACCAGTCCTTGGACAGCAAAATAAATTATGTGAAGTCACAATCAGTGCTTACCAATATACTGTATGATTTGACCTTAACACTAAATCAAATGAAAATCAAAAGTGGAAATGTTATATTTGAAGGAAAAATGAAATTTGAAAATGTTTTGCTAGATTTTATAAAAGAATTTAAGCTGTAATGCATACTTTTTATTTTTCAAAGGGAAATGAAGCATTGATTAGAAATCAAACTGTGGGTTTCTTGGGTTTGTCTTCTCAATAATCCTGTAATGTGGTCTAGTGGGCTACAGCCTCCTAGAGGGAGTAAAGTGAAACAGAAGCACAGAGGCAGCTACAGTATGTCTTTGCATTTACACCACAGTGTATTGTGCTTCATGTTGGTTTCTGAGAAAAAAAAGAGCATTTTTAATTTGGAAAAAAAAATATGCTTAAAAAGTCAAACAGTGCAAAACATTTAATGATGGATATCTGAGAATTCTTTTAAATGTGTTTTTTTTCACAGTTCACACTGTGGATTGCACTGTGAACAGAAATGATTTGTGATGACAGGGTGGGACATAGACAGCAGTGATTGGTCAGGAGCTTGACCCAGTCTGTACAATGACTGAGCTTCTAGAAGGCTGCAGCCAGGCCTCCCCTCTGAGTGGGAGTATCTGGGGGTACCTGGGTTGTGTGGTCTGTGAATTTGGCCGTTTGCGTGCTTTCCTAAGTAGGGTCACCATACGCCTGGATGTCTCTTACTAATGCCACCCTGTGCTGTTCTCTCCCAATCTCTCCTCCCCTCCAGACTTCAAAGAGGCCTTCCTCCTCTTTGACAGGACAGGCCACAGCAAGATCGCCTACAACCAGGTGGCTGATGTCATGCGTGCTCTTGGCCAGAACCCCACCAACAAGGACGTGAACAAAATCCTGGGTAACCCCACCCCCGAGGGTAAGTGGGTGTTCCTCTGACCTTCACACATCAGCCTCATAGTCACAGCACTGGAGCATAATACTGCTGGAAAATATCCTATGAAAATAAAAAGACTGTGCAAGTGCATTGATACTATCAGTTGCATATTTTATTGCATTCAATTATATAAAGCTCTGTATACACAGTACTACATATTATTGCAGAGATTTTAACATTCTCTTAAAAATAAGAGCTTTGTGTTAGCGTGGCACAGGAAGATTCTTATTTTACAATATTTTACTGTGTTACATTACAGTTCATAGTAAAAGGTGAGAAAGTTGATGGTTTCCTTTATACTGTATACGCCACAGAAGCAAAGGCACTGAAACGTTTTCTTCTAAAAGTCACTAATCAAAAACTGCACTAAAATATAAAAGCTGTTTTTAGAAAAAAGCATATAATGCATATATATACTATTTTGTGCCAATAAATGTATTTTTCTAGAATGCTTCTAGAAAGCATAGTCTAGCATGCTTCAGGAAGTTCTTTTTTTTCTGCAACAAAGTACCTGGCCCTTTATCAGCCATTTAAAAAAAAACTTTCTGCCTTTTACTTGTGAACTAAAAGTGCTAATAGGGGACAAGCCCCAGAGGGGGCTGTGGTTGACGCTGAATCTGAATCTGCCGGGCACCAAGGCCCTCCAGTACAGCCCGTTTGTATGTGTCTCCCAGTACCTGGGGCTCAGCCCTGCTCACTCTGATCTCCTGCAGAAATGAATGCCAAGGCCATTGACTTCGACCAGTTCCTGCCCATGCTGCAGACTGTGGCCAACAGCAAAGACAAGGGTGGCTATGAAGACTATGTTGAGGGTCTGCGTGTCTTTGACAAGGAGGGCAACGGCACTGTCATGGGTGCTGAGCTGCGCATTGTCCTGACCACACTGGGTGAGGATCGCCGGCCTTTGGCCCATCTGGAGAGACTACCTAGCATTCTAATAAGCACATTAATTTCATTCTATTAAAAAAATTCAAACTGTCCCTCCTTATGATGGTGGAAAAGATACCAAAGGCACAAAAGGTTCTTATGTAACACCGTGCACCTCATAGGTAGATTTATCATTGGATAAGTCAACCCTTTTCACATATTAAACTTTTTCTGAATAAGGCCATTAATGTTCTTGAACTTTATGCTGCACGGTCACATAGAAGCATTTTGAAAGAACGAATTACATCAGCAACAAAACATCAGATATATTTTAAGAGCAGAAAACTAACTGTACAACTTCACTTCAAGAGTTAGAAATGTGTTTTTTGGATCTTCGCAACACGTCCGATCGATTCAGGTTTTGCGGCCCCCCGTCTGCACCACAGGAAACACGTGAAACAGTGCTGTTGTGTCTCTCCTCAGGTGAGAAGATGACTGAGGGTGAGGTGGACACTCTGCTGCAGGGTCAGGAAGATGAGAACGGCTGCATCAACTACGAGGGTTAGTTCCCAGCACATGCTATGAGTAGTGGGTGTCTGGAACAAGCTAGCCAGCCAGATCAATTAGTTACTATCAACCAAGTGAGATACTGTAGACAGGTTACAAATGAGAATACTATATGCCAAGTCCTGGCAGATACCCTGTACAGTGCAAAAAATATAACCCTAAATAATTTGCAGACCTCATTTTAAATGTGTTCTAACTCACAAAGCCATATGCTATTTTATTAATCTTCTGCTAATTGTGTGCTGGATTGGTGGTGTCCACTGTTTTTTACTGATTGCACACTGCATACAGGATGTAGTCCATGTTTTTTTGCATTATCAGCACTATCCATGACCTTCACTGTGTGGTCAGCTTTCTTGCCTGCTAACACTCTTAGCACTTCACCAGTTTCCTAAAGCACTGTTTCTCACTGCTCACTCTCTTTCTCTCCACCCCTCACTCTTCCACAGCCTTCGTCAAGCACATCATGTCCGTGTAAAGCAACTTGAAGAGGTACGTCTGCTCTCCTTTTCCCAGCATGCCCTCCAACAGCCTACCGCTTTTTGAGATCTAGCTCTGATGAATCGGCGACAGGCAACGCCGTGAAAAGGTCCCGATCGGTTCTGCTGTGTGGAGTTCCAGCCATAGAATGAACAACTACAAAATGGAGGGATTTGATTTTCTTGGTTTCATAAGTATCTTCTTAGGGAAGATTTTATTTTATGCCATTTACTTAATTGCTTATTCAGTTAAACAGTTTTGCCATGCTCTGCCCCTAGTTGGCTGTTAATGGAAGTTACCCAGAGCTTTTCTGCTGTTCTGTCTCTCATTTGCGCATGAAGCCCCAGCTGTCTAACCCTCTGGGCAAGGATCCTGAAGCCAGATCTAACTCTGTTTTTCCCTTTCAGGACTGGTGTGAGTGCGGAACTATATCTGAAGACCCAATGGTGTCAGGACATCTACTTCACCATTTTGTAGACCAACAAAGGAAAAAAAGGACTATGGGATGTATTTCTGATATGTTCTGTTTTTTTTTCTTTTTGTTTTCCTTTTTGGATCCCTTCACCCAACATCATCCCCCTCTCACCCCTCCTGCCCCAGGACAACAGTCACGCAGCATTCACTGAGGTGTCAGTGGACGAAGACCGTTCTCCCCTGTGAGGGTCTCTGTCCACCCTCTGTCCACTCACAAGCAGTACTCTGGCACACACCTTTAGCCTGTGATTGTGCTGCAATCCACTCGGAATGCCCTCTGCTCCTCGAAGTCTTAATTTATTTTCTCTGTAATGTAATTTCACAAAATAAACTTTTAAAAAAAGGTTTTCCGGGTGAAGTCTGGTGCCTTTTCTTTTTCAGAAGATTGTGATTCTTATGTTTTGCATGCACTAAATATAGAACACGACAAATAAATTAAAGAGGGGCCACACAAGTTACAACTGACTTCCATTTAAGTATCATCACAGCAATAATGCAGATGTCCTCTGACAAATGCTTTATTTTTACTTTATCAACTGCATTATTGCCCATATTGCTATGTTACTGCATTGCATCTGAACCCCTTACTTCTACAATATACATCACAGCAATATCCTGCCTCAGAGTAAGCAATGGTGAAACTGGTTCACAAGTCCAGAAAAGTGACTGATGAGACTTGACACTATTGTGGAATGAATTTTCGAATTGTCACTGTTTCATAAAAATAATTTTGTAGATTTCAGGGAAATTCTGAATCTTTGAAAATGCCCTTAATGAAGGTGGGCCTGGTGTTTTTGCACTCAGCGATTTATTCATATCTGGGTCCTTTGTGGCTATACATTTTTCAATTAGAAAAATCACAAATCTCAGACACAACCAAATCTTATTCTATAGAGTCAAGACCCATTTTCTGGGCCTATGCATTTTTCCCTGTATTTTTACATGAACACGGACTCAAGATCTGGAAATAGGTAATGTTGACAATATAAAAAATAGTTGATTTTTATCAAAGTAGCAGTCTGTGAATTCAAAGTGAGGAAATTTGCATTTATTGGGAAGTTCAGACTGTAAATGATTTGTTATTAATCAACTCAAGTGTTTACAAACCAAGACACTCAACAGCCAAACATCCCCTATTGACTGTACACTGATAATAAATTAATGTAACTAGTCACTTCTAGCACAGGGCAAGTGTAACACAAATAAAGCTGTTTTCTTAAAATATCAAACTCTAAGCATGAATTATATTCTAACTCTAGAGATAATTTCCTGTAACTGCAACCCCTACTTAAACTGGCCCGCCACACTCCCCTGTCGTTGTAACCCTTCTTACAGTATGTTCTTAACCAGAATGATACTTATTTGGTATATGCCTGTCATTGCATTAATTTAGAATTTAGAATTTAGAAAGTACTAGTAAGACCAAGGTTCAAGGGTTTGAACCCAGTAAGTTTGTTAGTAGTCAGCAGTATTTAATCAAACCTACTGTACTAACTCTATGTGTAACATCACAGTTTATTTATTAATATCAGTTTATAAATTACAGATTTGCTTGTCTCGGTATGGTTTTTGACTCTCTTTACAACCTACAACAGTTGTATCCAGGATGCTTTCTGAAACTAATAAGTGTTCAAGCATGCGAAATGCTGATACTGTAAATACAATAAAACCAAATCCTCTCTGTTTAGGACAATAGTTGCTAGCTGGCTATTCACCATATACTGTATGATTTATACATATGTAATATTTATATTGAAATCTATTAATTACTTGAGCAACTGTGACTGTTTATTTGACATTATTAATTTATTGTGTAGTTATTGAAACATGAAGATTGAAAATGGGTATCATATTGAAACAGGGACAATGGGAAAATACACAAATTACCATGTTTATCACAAGACGTTTACAAAACTAAGTGCACAGCATAAATGAATCCACTGGACTGACTATATTTAAGAACTCTGAATATTTCTATGTACAGTAGTCTCCTCCTCATGTCCTGTGTTCAAGACTAGAGGGGTCAGTTCCTTTAACCTACAGTATACAGTAATCTCTCCGTCTGTGTTCTCAAAGGCGGTTTTCCGAACTCATACATCAGATAGACCACCGAAACTAAAATTATTCTGCAGCTAGGATCAGACATTCTCCCTTCCCTTAACGACAGACTACTGTTCTTTTAAATTTTCTCCATTCATTGGAAGTTTCATTTCACACCTCTCTGCACCCATTCTGACTTCACACCTCTTGATTGCCCTCTCTTTCTGTCCCCCTGCTCCCGCCTCTCACTCCTCCTCCCTCCCAACCTTTGTTCTCCCGCTACATTACCTTTGCCTACTGCCCTGTCTCTCTCACACCTGAAGAAGGCTCCACGGCCGAAACGTTGTGTTCTCTTTCTTCTTTTTTTCAGCATGGAATAAACCTATTACTTGTTCCTTTGCAGCCTACGCATGCTGACGCAGCTACCCACCTACAGTATACAGTATGTGTGTTACATTCCCTTTGGACATGGAACTATAGTGGTTGCTTTTCTTTCAACTCTTTCTAGGCCAACACTGCCTTTTTCACCCAGAACTGAAAACAAGTGCAACACAAGATGAAGGTCCACTTGGAGAGAAATTATCTTAGAGCCGAGCTGTTCTGTTTTTTTGCTACTTTGTTCCTATTAATAGTTACAAAGTCAGCCATCGGAGGGCGCAAGCCTATTTCGTTCTGTTTTTCCTCTGGGCAGCTTCTGCAACTTTGCATTCCGTATGTTGTACTGAAGGAAGTTTGTGCGGTTATTCTTTTGCGCGAAATTAAACCGAAATGTATTTAAATCCTATTTTAAGAAAATGCCTTTCCGGTTTCAAGCCTTTCCATTACGGAATACTGAATAAGAAAGCTGGTTTTGTTGGAAGTCTCAGGTAAGCCTGTTTTTAAATGTATTTATTTTCGATGTAAAGTAGTACTGCACTGTACAGTATGCTTACTTTGGGCACAGTATTATATAATCGGTAAATATGACTAGATCAATACCAGCACTACATTAATAACTGGTGCATTTCATATGAACTGTTTAGGAACAAGTAATAGGTTTATTCCATGCTGAAAAGAGAAGAAAAAACAATGTTTCGGCCATGGAGCCTTCTTCGGGAACGGGGTAAAGGTAGCTCGAAGTTCGGAAACGATTTTGGCACGCCCGTTGCGTTTTCACGAAACCTCCTCGAGTTACGAACACACCTGCTGTGTGTACTAAGTACTGTACATTGTGATTGTTTTCACAGCCTTCACTATGTCGTTTTTAAGCCATTTGTTTGACCCCGCACGAATATTCTTTTGTCCATATCTTCGCAAGGGAAACACAGAAAGCCTTCAAACCAAATGCATTTTAAAGACTACGACTTAAAAAGCCTCCACATAAAACTATCAGTGAGCTAATTATCTTTTTTTAAACCTCAGTTTTTTCATCGATGCGTAATTACACACTAACTGGAACCCGGGGGGACCGCTCTGTACACAGCTTCAAAACGCGAAAAATATTGCTCAATACGGCTTCGTTGGAAAAACCCGTATATGACCATAGGAAGCAAAACAGCGCAGTCTCCAACCCAGCCTGTAAGCACGGGAATAAAGCTTTGTTTGATTTCTGAAACCCTTTCTTTATGTCCTGTTTTCATTCAGGTAAGGGTCAACTATATTCACAATACTGCTGACAGCAGCGAAATTCAAATATTCTTTACTCAGCAGCTTAGTAAAAACAGCTCCCATGATGTTCAAACCGATTTTTCACACAGAAGACTGACACAGCTTTGCGTTCTGAATCTCTTTTTTTCTCGTGCTTTTATTTAATGTGGCACTCTGCACTGGGATAGAGGAATGCTGTGCACAAGCCAATAGCATTTAAACCACAGCACCCACAATGCTGCAAGTAAGTGTTTTACACACTAAGCAGGTCCTCTGACCTTTCCAAGCCTTGCTTTGGGTTGTGAAACCTCTTAAATTTTTTAATGATTTTTTCAACATGGCACCATTAGAGAGGCGGTACATGGGGATAGGGGGGTGCTATACACGAGTCAATAGCTTTTCAAGCACAACATTCACAATGCTGGAACCAAGTGTCTTACACACTAGGCAGACCCCCTCACCTTATACAACATTGCTTTAGGTTGTGAAAGTTTTCTTTATTATTTTATGATTTTTTCAGTATGGCACCATTAGAGAGGCGGTACATGGGGAAAGAGGGGTGCTATTCACGAGTCAATAGCTTTTGCACAACCATATTCATTATGCTATAACCAAGGGTTTTACACACTAGGCACGCCCACTGACCCATCATAACCTTGCTTTGATATGTGAAGCCTTTCTTTCAGATACCTGGCTATTTTTTTCAGATATCTGCATATGTACATTTTGCAAACCCTGGTCTGATGAGGGTACGGTTTGCACAATGTCACAGTGGTAGGTTTTGCAAGCAGGAAATGTAGTGATAGATTTGAAAGAAACGAAGCATAGTTCAGTGGAAGGACTATAAGATTATCTGCAGGAGTATTGGTTCTGTAAACTAGGGTAAAAGGAATCCAACAGCAAGACAAAAAGGAAACACAGAAGTGTTTATCGATAAATCAAATCTTTTTTTAATCGTTGTATTCCTTATTACATGCATGCACAACCATCGCAACTATAGAAATCAGATGCGACAAATTTGATGATAAAATATGTATGCAGCTCAGAGTTCTATCCAGTAATATTAAAACAAAGGGGGGAAGACTATGTCTTCAGGGATGATGTTACAGACCATGTTGTTTGGCATGCTGGAGCCAGAAATGTTTGGATTAATTCAAACAGAAAAGCATTGTGAAAGTACTCCAAAATGTGTTTCAGTTGTACAGACAGAACATAATTTCTTGCTGTAAAAAAACGTCCCTAGGCATAATTGTTTTGCTATAAATATGTTCCTAAAAAGGAATTTAAAAAGCCATTTGATTCAAATAGCTTTGGCAAAATCTATGGATACTTTGCCTTTGAGCTGTAAAGCTTTTAGATTCTTTGGGTCCTTTAACTGTAGGAACACCCATCATTTAAAAGATTTTAAAAACTATAGTTTTCATAAAAATGTGAGAGTATCTTCATGCATTCTTCTTCATAGCACTTTACACTTAGTTTAAACTACTGAGTGAACAAGGTTTAATACAGAGAGCAAGGGGCAGTTCTTTAGCTGGTTGTGTGTCAGCTTCAACAACTGTCCAACTGTGTTTTTGATCATTTTACTTGAGCTTCCACTATTGATAAGTAAACAGCCACCAAATACTGCACAACATAGCATAATAGCTATGTTTGAAAATCAAGAAAACAGTAAAGAAAAGTACATCTTTTCTCAGGATAACTCCCCTCACAAAGAAAGTTAAGTAAAGGTTTTAAGATGCCCCAAAACAGTATGTCTTGCACAAGTGTTAACTTTCAGAACCAATGTGAAACTGAAATAAAATACAAGAAACCCAGAAATAACTGGAAGCACCCCCCCATCCCAGTCCAATGGTGCTATCTTCTAGAAATAGTAAAACATTATGGAAGGGATTCACATTGGAAATCATGATGGTGCAAGATAAGAGGGCCTGCTTAGTGTGTAAAACACTTGGTTGCAGCATTTTAAAAGTTGTGCTTGAAAAGCCATTGACTCGTGAATAGCACCCCCCTATCCCCATGTATTAAGAAGACACCCTATTCCAGTGCATTACCTGTAGTGTTATCTTCAAAAAATCATAAAAAATAAAGAAAAGTTTCACAACTCAAAGCAAGGTTGTATAAGGTGAGGGGGGCTGTCTGGTGTGTAAAACACTTGGTTGTAGCATTGTTAATGTTGTGCTTCAAGTGCTATTGAGTCACGAAGAAGTCCTCCCTATCCCAGTGTATTGCATGTCTAATAGGTGCCGTATTGAAAAAATCGTAAAAAAATAAAAGAGGTTTCACAACCCAAAGCAAGGCTTGGAAAGGTCAGAGGACCTGCTTAGTCTGTGAAACACTTACTTGCAGCATTGTAGGTGTTTCCCTTGCGAAGATATTGAAGAATGAAGAGATAAGAGAGACGCCCGGGAAGTGTGATAATATCATTTTCGTGTTTTTGTATGTTTTCGCAAACTATGCAGTCTAGTAGCTTGACGTACAGTAGGCTTTGTGCTCAAATGTATATAAAGATGCTGCCTGTCCTTGGTCAGTAAGATAACGGGCATGTATTTGGTAAGCTGGCTGTACGCCCAGAATCTGAAAAGAACTAACTGTTGTCTAGTCTGCAACTTAGATATAATTAATTGGCAGGTGTTGCTGTTTTCTCATTTGTTTAGAATACAGTATGTCATAGTAACTCTTTGTGTTTTAAGGTATAAAGGACCATCTTCAGCTACTTATTTTTTAAGTCTGGTGGTTTCAAGCCGGACTTCCATATGCATATGAATAAAGAGACTTCTGCTTCACAGACACCTGAACTTTGTCATTTGTTTGACACTACAATATGGACACAAGAATATTCGTGCGTGGTGAAATTAATGTCATAAACACGACAAGTGAAGGCTGTGAAAACAGCCATGATGTACTTTATACACAAAGCAAGTGTTCTCGCAACTCTAGGAGGTTTCATAAAAATGCTACAGGCGTGCCAAAATTGTTTTCGAACTTCAAGCTACGTTTACCCCAGTTTCTTCAGGTGTTTAGCACTACAGAAATACATATTGTATTATGATATTTAACTGCTTTTCAGGTTTAGCACTTCAGGGACAGTCCATAGACTCGGATAGTTTTAATTTCTGTTTTACATGTTTAAAAACTTTGATTAGGGAAACAGGGGATTACCAACGTGTAATGAATGTGTTTAAATGTAAATATGTTTTCAGTCATGTGTTACGTCTTACACAGGTAAGCGTTTTTTGGACCCTTGGTTTAGCGTGGGGACATATTGTAAATACTTTTGCAGTCTCTCTGTCAACTCAAATCAAACTGCACTGCCAGTAACCTTTGTCCCGGATTACGAAATACTATGTATACTATAGGTCACTGATAACCCAAGTTCTGTATATTAAATAATGCTATAATAAACAGTCGATGGCAATAACTAAGCATAAAAAGTAAAATACGATATTTCACCTTTTCTGGATAGAAGTCTATTTTCTTTTATATAAAGAAAATATATTTTTGCAAACACATAAACGGAGTAGACCTTGTGTTTTTTTTTGAGTATCCCGCTCTTTCTTGACGTTAAATGCTTTGCTGTCCTTCTAGCACTTAGGGAGCGTGACTGACAGCGCTGTGCTCTGTGTTTCAGGCTGCAACACACCCAGTGGGGGCACAGCGAGGCACAGAACTTCCGCCCAGAGACCTCCAGTGCCAAGAGTATGATGGACATCGGCACCCGCCGGATCTTCTCCGAGGAGCACGACATTTTCCGACAGAACGTCAGGCGCTTCTTTCAGGTGGAGGTGGCCCCCTACCACGCGGAGTAGGTATCTCAGACAGTGTCCTGGTCCTCTTACTGTTTGTGACTCCACGCACGGCACAGGGTCCAGCGTTTCCCAGTTCCACTGCAGGGCACCTGCCAACGCTCCAGATTATTGGAGCCAAGATGGAAGTCCTGCAGGTGCGCTAAAGAAGGTTCAGCTTTTGCAGCCACTGGAAAGCCATATTCTCGGCAAAAACAAAAAGAGATGGGCACCAGACGACTTGAGGCGAGGAACTACAGAGAAATTTAAAAGCATATCAGCTGGAATGGAGAGGGGGGAGAATTCAAATATTGCAAGTGGAACAAGGCTCATGCACTGAGTGTTACAGAATTACAGAAGTGCCATCAATCCCTCCTCGGAACTCTGGATGAAGGGAGCCACACTAGTCACTGGTGCCATGTAGATTTCTCCTATGCCGGAGCACCTGCTCTATGGGCCTGGAGGAGCTACCCCTCTGTCTAGGAAGTGGCGCTGTGTGTGCTCAGAGCCCACAAGCGACTTTTATCAAATTCTGGCAGGGGCAGAGAGAACGGCAACATGCCCTGCTGGTGCCACGTCTCAGGTTTCTCAGACTCATGTCTGTCAGTCGCTGAGGTGGAAGGAATTTAGAAGGGGCGAATATAACAAGGTTCGGGCCCAGACACTGGTCAGTTACAGAACTGACGTCAGTTCCATCTGAGATCTGGGCTATGTAGAGTTCTGCCACTGCAGAGGCCCTGGTGTTGCTGTGTGGCAGAGTTATCTGCTTTCTAGATATTAGGTCTACGTGTGCAGAGCCCACACGGGGCTCCTGGGACAGATAGGGCCAAGGAGAGCTACACTTGGTACACAAGGTCAAGAAATGAATGGATTTCTTTTTCTTTCATAAGCTGATTAAATGCTTCTAACTAAATGTCCGGCAATTAGTTACACAGCATTCCAAAGAGATGGGAAAGGGGCAGTGCTGTACATCAAAAAGAGAATTCAGACATGAGACATAAGAATTTAACCTTGACGGATCTATAAAATACATTCAAGGGATAATGTGAGTTTGCTACAGACCTCCAGACCGACATATCAATTACAATGTGGTCTTTATGCTGAAAAATTTATATGGGTATAAAGGAAAAAAAGTTACTATTCTTGTAGATTGGGAAAACATGTTAGTCATGTCTACTTTTTTGTTCCTTAATGCCTAGATTGATCTATCTTTCCAAACTGTCAAGATGAATCGCTGAAAAAGAGAGAACTATCTGTTCTTGCAGTCTTTTATGGTATATTTAAAAGTGTATGTTGAAGTTGAACCAGTAAAGAATCCCAAATAAAAGTTTGCAATTTCAGGAAAGCAGACTGTGGAGGAATGAAACTGAGTTTGAAACGAGCAGAGTGTAGTGGGTTACAGCAGAGACTAGATGGCAATATTGTAAAGATATTCTGCTTCTAACACAGCCCTATGTTTAACAAAGTCTAGAAAATAGTGATGCAGTTTCTTAATTTTGTTATGAAAACTATAAGGAGAAACAAGTCAATTTATCAGTGGAGTAAAAAAACTCCTGTTAAAGAACAGAAGTGCAATGAACAGGAAGCATGAGTGAAAGAGGATTATCAGAAATGCCTGAAGAGCCATAGCTTAAAATTATAGTGGCATTTTCCAACAAAAATGGGAAAAATTGTTTGAATTTTAAATGTTTGGGTGGGGAGCTGAGTCAGTGTACACTGACTGCAGAGGAGTCTGCGAAATAGGAAGGAGAAATGCAATGTTTCGTCTTTTCCAGACTCTACAGGAGGCTCTAGTTTACACCGTGAGCTGTGGGAGTCTGGAACAAGCAGCCCAGCCATGTCGTTGAAGCTGTCGTACAGGCATCTCTCAAAAAGCAGCTGAATGAGATTGTGGACCGCTTACTGAATTACTAAGAAACAAACTAGCTGCCTGGACCAAACGGCCTTCTCTGGTTTCAAGCTCTACGCTCATCCTGAGCTGCCGCCCTGTGTTGCAGGTGGGAGAAGGAGGGACAGGTGAGCCGGGAAGTCTGGGAGAAGGCAGGCCAGCAGGGGATGTTGGCAGTGTGCATCCCTGCGGAGCACGGTGGCGTCGGAGGGGACCTGCTGTCCGCAGCTGTGATGTGGGAAGAGCAGTGAGTAACGGGAGGGGGTGGGGGAGTGGAGGTCACTGTAGTCCAACAGGAACAGCGAGGAGACTTCCTGAAGCAATTGTGAAGGAAAATGGCTGGTCAGTGCAGAGGCAATGAGTGATGTGGCGGGTTTGTGGAAACGGTGAGTTGAGGATGGATGCAAGGGTAAACCGCGTGGAAGCACATTTAAAACTGTGTACAGGAGGTCCGGTTTTGCTTAAAGGGTTGTGGGTAAAGTACTGTATGGCACAAACTACCCAGCCATGCTGTTTACTGTAGATTCTTTTAGGAAGGAGCTACGTGATATTCTCCAATCAATGAACCGAGTGAGTCAGATGGGCCAAAGGGTCACTTAAACTTTATGTTCAAACATTTGTGTGCTTTGTGCAAAGGGTGAGTGTTCACAGGGTTGAAACACATGCTTTGTGCTTCACAAAAACCTACATTTTAAAGACTTACATTTGCTGTAGTAGAGTGCTGTATGAGTCACAATATGGCCACTTTTTAAAAATGAGCCAATATTACATATTTAAACTTGCAAGTAAAGTTAAATGTCTGGTATTGCTTAATGATTCTGTGCATTTCTTGAAAAACCATCAGCTCTGATAAACAGTCTGTATTGGATAGCACCCTTGTGTGCTTTATGAAGCTGTGAGGAGTGCTCTCTGAGCTGTCTATCTGAGATTGACTGCCAGGAGTGTCGTGGAGGAGGAAATGTACAGTAGACACAATGTTTCTGCTTAAAAGTGTGTGTGTGTTTGTGCTTTTCAGAATGTACGTGAACTGCACTGGACCAGGGTTTTCATTGCACTCAGACATCATTATGCCTTACATCAGTCACTATGGCACCAAGAGCCAGATAGAGCGCTACATCCCTCAGATGACAGCAGGAAAGTGCATTGGTGCCATTGCTATGACAGAGCCTGGGGCAGGCAGGTGAGGCACCGAGTTTCAAGAGGGTGGGAACACGTACCTCCTTCGAAAGTGGCAGGCAGAGCTAAACTAGTCTGTTTTAGCCCAAGATGTTGTGGGAGTGTGGAACAAGCTGCCCAGCCCTTTGACTGGGTAGTCGCACACTGGCTTCTCTCTTAGGAAACGACAGGATGAGATCTTAATGGGCTAGTTTGCTACCAAACAGGCTCTATGGGCTGAATGGCCTCCTCTTGTTTGTATCTTTCTTAGATGCTGATAAATGATGTAGCTTCCTTCACTGTCAATATGCTTATGTTCTTTCTTAGATGCTGATACAAGATGTAGCTTCCTTCACTGTCAATATACATCTTGTACATCTTTTTTCAGTGATTTGCAAGGGGTGAAAACCTATGCCAAGAGGGATGGAAGTGACTGGATTTTGAATGGGAGCAAGGTACCATGTGCAAGTGCTCTGTTCAGTTCAGTTTATTTTGCACATCTAGTGAGCATTCGCTACCCAACATCCTGAGAAGACAAACCAGACTCGATCGTTCTTGACAAGTGCTGGTTATGCAACGAGGACCTCATCGGCTGTATAAGGCAGTGGTGTGAAACGAAAAGTATATTTAAGGCGTCTCCCACATGTGTCCCTTCTCTAGCATTGTATGATGTACGAGAAGACCCTGTAGTAATAGCTGTGCGTCAGTCGCACAGTAAGTGTGCTGGCAGCAGAGTTGTAAGCCCGGCCTGTTGTACTGTACATCTCCAGTTTAAAACATCTTATAAAACTCACGGTTTATAAATCTCAGAACTCACCAGACGTTTAATGTCGAGCTGCCCTTTGAGACCCTATCAGTCTCTCCTATTGAAGGTGGTGAGTTCTTTGTTCTTGGGGGCTTCAGTTTGGGAAGGCATCATGCTCTATACTATGGGGTGCCTAAGCTTGGAGAAAAAAAACTCCACATGGTATACAGATAGATAGATACTTTATTGATCCCGTGAGGGAAATTGCAGTGCAACAGCAGCTTAACACAGACAACACAGCCACAGTGTAACAAATTATATAATAATAGTACAATACATACAATACAATACAAGAGTTACTCACAGTCCGGACACACAAAGAACAGACTAGAACAGAACAGTACACAGAAAAATCATATCACACATATGTCACAATATAGATGTCAATATAGATATAGATATAAATATAGATGTAAATGTATTGCACAGGTCCCTGGCATATTTTGCACAAAATACGGTTGTAAACGGGAAAAGAAAAAGAAAGAGAACAGATGTAGCAGTAGATGTGTAGATGCGTTCAGTCCAGAAACAGGTCACTGTCAATGTTGCCTCTGCCAAGACGCAAGGTGGATGCGTTGTACAGTCTTATGGCAGAAGGCAAGAATGACCTCCTGTAGCGCTCTCTGTCGCACCATGGATGAATCAGTCTATTGCTGAACGTGCTCTTCATGCCAGTTGGAGGTTTTCAAATGGAAAAAAAATACTTTTTTAACCTATCACTGGATTAGAATCCTCCCCAACCACACCAGACTGTTTTTTTATATTGCCACAAACCTATTTTCACCGAAGCAGAACATTACTGGAGATCTGAAAGAATCAGATGCTATTTGGATAGGCACTGTTATTCATTTTTATTTGCTCTTGCTGTCTTTTCGGAAAGCCAGAACTGTTTACTTGTGAATGACCTTTGAATAGTATTGTTTGCCAAGTGGGGAAAACGTATGGACAGTTTATGTTAATTGAAGGCATTGTTTATTTTTTTTACCAGTGAGTTGTTCTTTGTTTACTTTGTTGCTTTCTAGTTTGAATCCCCGTTACTGTTGTTTTCATTTCCCTGAGTCTGTCCTGCCCACACCCAGAATGCTGATAAACAGTTTTTTTTTGGCCAAATTGCCTTCCCAATTCTTGGTTTTGCTGTTATTCACATTTGGGCTCCAGTTGTCAAATCAAATGAGCTGCATATCCTCAACAAATGTTTTTTTTAAGAATACATTGTACAGAATGTACAAGTCATGCACAGTAAGTGTAAAGAAGATGTCTTTCAACCTCATGAAGTTTAGAATCATCAGTTGTTTTTTTAAGACTCATCAATCTGGTAACGACTCCCACCTTCACTCTGGAGAAAAGAAGAATGTATCTTTTTTTTTCCACATGGAAAGCTCCACCGCTCCCAAAAGGTTAGATAGTGTTGATAGTAGCTGCAACACATCTCTCAATCACATCAATGCAAGCTGGCAGGTGCCAATTGTTATGCCTCTTGGGAAATCCTTCTCAGTCAGTTGGGAACATGATCTAGGCTCAAACTTTCAACACCGGAGCTCCAGGCAAGGGCCTTTACTGTATTAACACTGAGGTTGACTGTGAACCCTGACACGTACTGTACATGCTGTCGAGTTATTGTAGACACGCGGAGTTACTAGGGTCTGTATTTCTGATATGTAGTGGAACTACAGACTAAATCACCACTGCAGGTGGGTCAGTGATGGGTGGGGAGCTTGTCCTGATGGCCTTCTGTCTCTGTCCTTCTACCCAGATATTCATCAGTAATGGCTGGATGTGTGACTTGGTGATTGTAGTGGCGGTGACGGACCTTAATTCCCAGAAAGCAGCACATGGAATCAGTCTCTTCCTGGTGGAAAATGGGACGAAGGGCTTCCACAAGGGGCGCAAATTGAGCAAGATTGGTCTGAAGGCGCAGGTACTGGGCTGTCACACTACAGAACCATGACCACCAGCTATGGGGCATGTTTACAGCATCTTCCTTTTCAGATGAACCCACTTGTTTGTGTTCTCTGTTATATTGCGATTTTGTAGGTTCTGACTTGGTCCTTTTTTTCTTGCACGCGGCCAGAGAAGTGAGGAATTTCTTTTTCTTCTCTAGCCGTGCTGATGTACGCATCTACAGTATTTCCCTGTGGTCTGCCAAGTGAGTTGAGTGGAGTCATCAGTGAGTGCTCTTCAAGGTATTCTTCCCCAAAGGACGCATGATTTCTGACAGGCCTACGGTTAAAGGCTCAAACTCAATCCCTGGGGGGCCTAGCGTCTTCTGTTTTTTTGTTCTGCCCACTTTCTCAGTTATACAGTTGGTCCGATAATTTAATAAGCCAGATAATTATAATAACTCCCAACCAGGCTCTGAGGTGATTTACAGGTCACTGGCCCGGAATATACAAGGCCATCCAAGGAATGAGTGTCCCTGCACTGTGTCCCTGCACTGTGGGTGAACCTGGTGACTGAGAGATCCATCTTCTGTCTCTTCAGGACACGGCCGAGCTGTTTTTTGAGGATGTGCGTCTCCCTGCTGAGGCGCTACTTGGCGAAGTTAATAAGGGCTTTTACTACCTGATGGCTGAGCTGCCACAGGTAAGAGTGGCATCTCATTTTCAAGTATTTCAGTATTTATTTACACGAAGGCACAGCAACTAAGAATGTAGTAATAACACAGAGTAATGGTAATTTTCTGTCCTGGGCTTTGAAAAGGATACCATTATTTAGTATGTGTAACATACACTACAGTCTAATGAATCTAAATTTTGAATCATTTTCTTACATAATGAAAAGCACTTCAAACTGTTTTAGAGACCATCTGATTAAACCCTTTATTACAAACTGGTAGGAGTTACTTTTTGACCCTGTCATTTGATAAACAGGTGAATTCATAATTGTGCCTTTTTTGGTCTTTTAAAAACACTTTTCTGGTCCTTATCATTTTGAATTGGTCTTTTCGAGTGCATCAGAAGGATTAGTACACACTTCATTGCCATAATTGTCTTCCTCTTGTAAATGCTGGTATGAGTGTAAGCTACCTTTGTCACCCCAGGAACGTCTGGTGATTGCTGACCTGTCTGTCGCCAGCGCTGAGTTCATGTTTGAAGAGACAAAGAGCTACGTCAAGGAGAGGAAAGCCTTCGGCAAGACTATCGCGCATCTGCAGGTGAGTTGGCTGCTACTGTATGTTACCCTTTTCCCTGAAGGGGTTTTGAGCAGTGAGAGAGACAAGGGGTCAGGCGTCTGCTGCCTCTGAACAGAGACGCAGCGGCTGATCTCCCATGAAAAGCTGCCAATGCCCACAAACCACATCTATCGAATTCACAAGCAGGCAGGGTCAGTATCAAATCGGCACTGCAGGTCTTGCTGGGGAGGCTTTGACACAGTGGAAAAACATAGTTATCCAAGACACACCATCATTTTAAAAGTCTGTAGGTCCAATCTATACAATATCATTGTGTGATTACAAGCCGCCGTGCTCTTTAGCAGTGAACCGGAACAGTCGGCTGTCATGAGCTGCCGTGCTTTGGTGATATCAGCCCCTACATACACGCTGAATTCTGCTGCTTATTTCAACACAGACGGTGCAGCACAAGCTGGCAGAGATGAAGACGGAGATCTGTGTGGGCCGGGCCTTTGTGGACAGCTGTTTACAGCTGCACTTGGAGAAAAAGCTGGATTCGGCGACTGCCTCCATGGCCAAGTACTGGTGAGAGTGCACCCTCGCGTACTATTCCCCACACGCAGTTATTACCCGGCAGGTCATTTCAATCAGCTCCGCTGGTGTGTGCACCTTTTTTGTTTTCTGTGTTTTCTTCTTTTAAATGGCTTATTTTCCCTCCGGACTTCAATTTTTTACAGGCTTAGCAAAATAGTCTTTTTTTTTTTATTAAACAACAAGTGTCCTTGTATCCATATGTTGTCAAGTGGGCTATATAGATGGTTATTATTTATGCATGTGTTTTTAGAAACGAAAAACCTTGATTAGCGATTTTAGAAATGAATAGTGTATTTCAGATTTAGCTTTCTCACACATTTCACATCCTGGATGTGAAAGGCGTTGTTACAAGTTGTGCAGAGTGCCTTGATGCACTAGGGTGGTCACCACAAATGAGGTCTCTTGCATAAATGCTTCACGATGACCTTTGTTGCTTGTTGCTGTATGGACCATCAGGTACCGTGTGCTTTCATGCTTCTTGCACTGGGCTAATGTCACTCTGTGGATAAGCATTATGAAAACCCTCTCGCGGATGTGTCTTTGATTGACATCTCTGCTGTCTCTTCAGGGCTTCTGACTTGCAGAACCGTGTGGCCACACAGTGTCTGCAGCTCCATGGTGGCAGTGGATACATGTGGGAATATCCCATTGCCAAGTGAGTGACAGAGCACTGCAGACAGCAGGGCTGTAACAGCGTGACTCTGTTAGTCTCTGGCACCAAGGAGAATTGCGTGCCGAACAGGCAGGGAAGAATACACGAGCATTTTCAGACACCACAACGCTGCGCTCCATTCTTACAACTGCCTGTTGATAGTCAACTCGTTGGTGACAGCAGATGGCGAAATTTGCAGAGGAAGCTGGCTGATCCTTTCCACCCGGCTGAAAGGATCCGCTGTCTGTCAGTGGATTACGAGAGTAATAACGACAATCGGAATGCCAGGCTGTTTCTGTGTTGATTTGGGAAATTGTTAAAAAAAAAATTCTGATTTTTAGAGGCTTGTCCCTAAACTGGAATTAACCAGACCACAACCCCACATCTTGCTAGCTGCAAAAAGTCATTGGTTCTACATGGATTCTGGTATTTGTAGACAGCTGGCAGTTACTGTATGTGATCCAGTATTGTTTGCTATTTTGCTATCAAAATATCTGTCACACATTCATACAAAGCCAGCAGCTCACTGTTCCCACAGCAGCTGACTCCGGTTCCCACATGACCCATTAAACAAAGTGGTTGGAAAATGGACGGATGAACGGAGAACATTTATCACCTTTGCACACTATGAAAGCACTGCATTTGATGTTAGAAATTTACCTCCCATTGTCATTATTATTGTATTAATCTGAATGTCTTCATTTCTTACAGAGCCTTTGTGGACGCACGGATTCAGACCATTTATGGCGGCACTAATGAGATCATGAAGGAGCTGATTGCACGCAGCATCGTTGGAGGGCAGTGAAAGGGAATGTTTGACATTTCTTTCAGATGCGTCTTTTTACTGCGCTGCATATTCACATGCCAGCGTCACTGCCCTCTTTTGGTCAGCCTTTGATACTGCACTGTAGAAATGAGAAGTGGTGTCTCTGATGAAAGTAGGGGTTTCTTAGCAATATAGTAGAACAAAGGATTTATTAACAAAATGATGTCTCTATTAAAAATACTCATACTCAGTTTATTGAATGTACATTCTCTTCACAGCTTTCATGTTTAATAGCATTTGGAGTTCTCTTAGAACTACACGCACAAAAGAAAAGTTACAAATGTGAGGTGGAATGGGAGGTTTGGTAGTTAGCAGTTAAATGATACCAGGACCCCAGTATGTGTAGCTGTTTACTAAAAGAATGTAGGGTACTAATACACCAACATGGCTGGGTAGCTTGTTCTTGTACCTTTAGATATAGAAGTGCCTCTTCTTATTCTTGGATTTAAATGCACTTCCCTGTAGTTTCCACTCGTGCTCCCTTGTTTGTGATTCACTGTTCATTCTGAAGAAATTTGCTGGGCTGACTTTGTCTGTGCCTTTGAGAATCATGAAGACTTGTATCACGTTCCCTCGTACTTTTCACGGTTCAAGACTGAAAAGTTCAGTTTCTTTAGAGAGTCTTTAAGTCCCAGAATGTATCTGGTTGCTCTTCTCTGGACTGACATAAGAGAAGCAATATACAGTATTTTCCATAAAGTAGTGACCAAAATTCTGTGCAATATTCTAAATTCATACCTGTATACTAAATATTTTAACTAAACTTGAGTTAACGATCCTATAATATCCTAGTATTTTGTTAGGATAAGAAGCATCTTCTGTCTCAGTGTTTCCCATTTTGTATTTATCTATCTACTTCCTGTGCAAAACCCTGCACTTGTCTACACTAAATGTCTTCACCCAGGTGTTTGTCCAGTCCTACATTCTAAAATGTCTTATTTGCTGTTTCTACAGTGCTTGTCTGCTTAATTTGGTGTCATCTTCAAACGTTTATGAACTTTTTAATTATGTACAGTATGTATTTCATTAAGTACATTGCACCAATCTGAGTAATCAACCCCCTTTTTATGTAATAACCATTTCTTATTCCAAACACTTGTTTCCCCGAATGTCTACCACCTGCAGTTTGCAGTATAATAATTTCTCAAAAGCCTACTGAAGCTCTCATACTCCATATCATATGCCCTGTGTATATCCATTACTGTTGTTGCTTGTGTAAAGAGTTGGCTAGCCAACCAAACCTTTTTTAAATCAATGTTGTCTGTTTCCATAGGATATTATTTCCTGTTGTACCAGTGTACTAATTTTAGTAATTGATGTGTTGAATTAATTGGGTATCATTTTTAGCCACTAGGACTATTATAGCCTTGTATACTATGGTCAAGAGTTTAGTAGTTGTCGCATCTTTATTGGAGTTTGATTTTTCATTAAGTGTTCAGGCGCATTATGGCTGCCGTCGCATCATCCAGGTGGATGCTGCACATTGGTGGTGGTGGAGGGGAGTCCCCATTACCTGTAAAGCACTTTGAGTGGAGTGTCCAGAAAAGCGCTATATAAGTGTAAGCAATTATTATTATTATTATTATTATTACAAATAGAGACATTAGTGCTTTTAACACCACACAAGGCTTCCTGTGCACACATGGACTTCACGGTAAGATTCAGGGTGATTAAAATCAACCAAACACCTTTGCCTTGGGTCGTTGTGAAGCTGCAATCCAAGATACAGGATGGTCTGTGAAAAAGGAGAGCAATTAGTGTGTTGTAAATGAACAAAAATACCACTTTGCTAAAAAGCAATTTCAGATTCCAGCATAAAAGCTTTAAATACAAAAGACTTGCATGAATATGTAAGACAGAGGGACAGAACTTTCATTTTGCTGTCTGGATTAATGCAAATGCCTATAGAATTCTGCAGCTGGCAACTGGAAACAGAGAAAATCCTGAAGTCTTTTTCATAGTCTTGCTCATTTTTTACTCTGAAACCTTCAATTATGAAAAGCCTCCTACATTATTGGTTTGACAATGGCAGCAGTTGGCAGTGGAAAACTGTTTTTATCACAATAAAAATGTTCTGACCTGACATCAAAACTTCATCTCACTCAGCAGCATGACTTCCTTCAGATGAGGTTTTCTCAATGGAAGTCCTAAAAATTCTCAGCTCACCTTTCTCTCACTGACATGCAGTCATTTATTCCACAGAGATTGCTCCCATTTTCACAGCACTAAATTGCAGTATTTTCCTAAAATGCACTTGATTTTTTAATTCTGGTTTTAAACAGCAGATACATTATGGGTGTGTTATTTTCTTTTTTTTTTTCAGAAGATACACAGGGTCTTGCCTAAAGCCTTTTGTGCAGATTTATTACACGGAACTGTGAATTTAAATATGAGAAGTTACATTCAGTAGCATACATTAAGAAATTGATTTCACTTGTGAAACACAGACAGCACTGTTATTGGTTAACTGCCACGAGGCACTGTGGAGCTTGTGGAAGTGTAAATGTGTGAATGCATGGCCCATGTCTGTCCATGTCTATTCTGTGCGCCTGAGCAGTGCAGAGTAACTGAAGGTACCAAACTGGACTGTTTCAAAAGAAAAAGTAATATGTGATTCTGCATTTAAAATTTAATAACTATAACTGTAACTGGAAGAAACTGGACGTTGAAATAAAAATCGGCGTGCTGAAATAAAGTGTAATTTTTTCTTTTACAGAAAATGAATGCAACAGTTTTACAATAACCCAATACAAAACATCTGATATTTCATAGTGCAGAGTATGTCACTAGAAGACTATATTCACACCTCTCTACCATCCTTTAAGGACAAATATTCCCAAGATAAAGCTAAAGACAGCCACTGAATATTGAGCAATTGTTTTAGGTTAATTAAATCTTTCCTGACTTTAGACAGTGATGACTATGATTGTTATGTATGCATGCAATGAAGCAGGAGCCTAAAACCAGTCAATACAAGTTTTCTTTTGCATTAAACTCCCCGGTTTATGACAGAGAAGCTTCTGGGCAGCGGTCTGGGTTATGCTGCTTGATAGCTTTTTGGTTGTCGAGAAGGTCCTCAGACGGTGGATCCATATTTTAATATGTTCACTGCATCACCACATGCATTGGAATATGTTCAATATCACTTTATTCATTATGAATCTGTGAAGATTGACATAAGAAGGGTTGCATGAGGCCTCATCCAGCCCATTTGATAGTAGCTAATAGATCCAAGCGTCTCATCCTCTCATCACCTGCTTCTTGAAGGAAACCGGGGTCTTGGCTTCAGCAACATGACCGGCTAGCTTGATCCATACTCCCCACCCACCACCCATTTGGGAATAATGCAAGGAGCAGGATGATCTTACAGGAGATGATTGCCTGTGCCTTCTCTGATGATTGTTCTGATCCAAAAATGGTCTCCTCTGCATAATCTCTCCAATGAAGCAAATGAGGACAGCAGAGACATTGGGTTTTTAATTCAGCTCTCATAGTGTTGGAGAAAGAGACATTCAATCAGACACACCAGTCTCAGCCACGAAAGTGGATAAGCATTCCATGTCAGGTTTCCCGTACTGGATGTTCCACTTTCCATCTGTGGAAGAAGCAAAGTTCTTCCGACAGAAGACGGAAACCTTTTCTTAATTTGTTCTTAATTTGTTCAGTGCATTTGTGCTCTCCTTATTTCCACCATTAGTCTGAATATCAGTTTCAGACTTGTATGTGCAAACATTAACGTTGACTTTTGTTCAGCTCACAAAAACTTGTGTCGAGAAAAATGACGATTACACTTTTTAGATTAAGCCGCAAATGGGGTTTCGTATCTCAGACGCTTTCTCTAGTGAGTGTGATGGAAACCAGCTAGCAGAAGCGATGCTAGTTCCTTTGGAGGAAACATGAATTTGGGTTCGAACAGGAACACTCTGGCAAATTAACCCGTCCATCAAGATGTGACGAACCCACTTCAGCTGTAGCTAGCAAATTCGACAAAATGTCTTCGTTCAAAAACAAAAAAAACAACTGGACACTCTGCCTCTAACTACAGTAAAAGTAATGCTATTCCTTTTCATTGTAATTACAAAGAAAACGTTAAGAAAATTCTCAACATGTGGTGAGGAACTACTGTGACCGCTCCTTTTTTACAGACCCAGATTAGACCTAGTCTAGTTTGAACCTAAATTAACATCAGTCCGTGATCAGAGAATGACAAACCGAATGAACCCATTTAAACTTCCTAGCACAAAACCCATGATATGTAAACATTAGGTTTTCCTTCCATAAAAAGTAAAATCTCTCACAAAAACACAAAACCTTACTTTGTTACAGTCAGGCCTTTGATTTTTTGTCAGACAAAAAAGTCTTTGTTTTCGTATGTTATCTAATACCGCCGCGAATACGGCGTAACTTTCTCCGTAATATACTTTGTTGATCTAATTCGTTGAAATATGGAAATAAGTGACCACCCTTTGCCTGAAACAGATCACTCTTGTAAACAGCGTCTGATTCGTCCTCCCTTCTTTCCAGCCAAAACACAAAACCACATGGCCATGGACCAAAAAATACACAACCCCACTCTTCCCGCCCTTTCTTTCTGATTGGTCGAGGCTTCTGGGTGGGTGGGAGGAGGGGGGAGAGGGTGCGTGAAACTGGTTCCATTTTGGCTCTGAGGTAGAACTAGCGGGAGCTGTTCAAATTCGCGGTAAATGAGAACCGAAATGGCGACCTACGAGGAAACAGTTTCGTGAAACGATTGGTGGGACCGGGGAACACGATTTGCATAAGCACCCCGCCCACCGCTAGTCTCGCCCTCCTTGGGGCGGTGGAGCGCTGACAGACAGAACTGGAGGCAGTTGGTAGTGAACGGGCGAGGAGTTTCGGCGGCTGTTGTTACTGTTATTTGTTAGCGTCCTGTCGTTCTTTTTTTATCTTAAAAATACAGATTTTGGAAAGGTGGTCACTCATGCCAGACTGGACGAGTCCCACAAGTCCACCTCTCCCATGAATTGAGTGCTAAAAGGGACCTAACGCCGGTGAGTACGTTATTTTCGAGTTTGACTGTTGCTCGTCTGTTCTGCGGGGACTCTGGAGAGCCGCCGAGTGGGAGGAGAGCGGGAGGGAGCTTCAGATTCAGTCTGGGGAGCGTTTGTGTTAACTTATAATTAGGTTATATATTCATTCAGCATCAAACACAGCAGGTGACAGCGCATCTAAAATTACCTTCTCTCAATCCCGTTGATGTTCATCTGCAGATCAGCCGAGGGAGGCACTTGAATATTTATGGGGCGACGTGACTTCTGGGGAGAAGTTGGCATTTTAAATTTCAGTGTTTTTTTTTTCTCTCTGATGGGCACACTGAATCTTGGTTAATAATGTTCAAGCCCACAGTCAGTGCGGCTTTTACTTTTGTGAACTCATTAACATAAGTATGTCATTTTCTTCTCTGAAAACTGTTTAGAACGTCTTCGATTTACAAGTGGGTTTGCTCCTAATTTTTTTTAGCAAATAGAAATAGCCTGTACAAATAGAAGCAATTATTTTGCATGTTTTACTTGAGTATAGGTTCACACACGGTCACAAAGGGTGCCTTGGCCAATAATCACATCTGTAACGAATTTCTATTTTTCCAGAGTTCTCCCCAAGTAGTTATTAAAATGAGTTTTCGTGTTTCGACTAACGTCACATCAGCGCTATCCTTGGTAGACTATGATTTTAGGCTTTGCATTCTAGTCACAATGTTTTCCTTACACACGATTCATGTAGGTTTTATTCTTACGGCTTTTGTTATTCAGGATGAGCTTCTCCTGTAGTGACATTATACCACATATATTAATACGTCCTCTTTTTGCAAGAAATGTGCTCACTTTATTTTCTGCCTTTTAATTAATTAATAATATCTGTTTTTGATAATAAACGACTGCTGTCTTAAGTCTTTTTCATTTCAAAACGGAGCAGTCTGCCGTTTGCCATTCATAGCTTATCCCTGTTCTCAAATGTTCAGTGTCTTCTGGTCTTGTACTCTTTTGTGAAAGTTAATATTAAAATAGAGGCAAATAAACAGATCCTCAGTGACCTTAAATGACACAAGAGTTTTATAGTATATTTTAATATATAATACAGTATTTTAATATTTAATATAATATATTTTGTGTTAAAGGATCTGAGTTGGAGATTGTCCTTATGTTATTAATTTTTTAACTGAAAATGGCTTGAATAGAAGGTACTGAATAGAAGAAAAACAAACCTTTTATCTTATTTTAGCTTGTTTGTTATCGTCCTCTTGTTCCTTGTTGTACTGGCAAAATTGACAGTTGACTTGAGTTTAAGCAGTGAATAGCATAAATGTGTTTAATGGCCCCCTAAATATTCAGTAGGAGGATCCTGTCTTATTAACGAACCTCCAAGCTGTGAAATTTAAGCTGATTGGTTTGTGAACTTCAAATACTGGTTTATGTAAAACTTGTGCTTAAGCACAAGGGTGTTATAAAGGCTAGTGGACACAAAATGTCTTTAAATTGTAGCATTTCATCTTCCGAAAGAAAGTGAGATCAGTTGCTTTTGTGTCTGGTTGTAATAGTTCCTACTCCCCTGTTTTTGTTCACATAACAGGTGGCTTTGTGAGGTCATGGAAATTCATTCAGCATAGGCATAAACTGGAGTCTCAATTCTATGTGCCCTTGAATTGGAGAGATCTTTATAAGCTGTTGAAGTCTGGGGCAGAGCCGTCTTTTCAAATGGACTTGAGAATAGTATAGTGGAATTGTGTGGTGCAGTGACTTCACTGTACTGTAGTTCACTAAGAGCCTGATGTCTTCATCAAGAAAGATATACACTTCCTCTGCGAGAATACAGGGGATTACCTTAAGATAAAAGTGGTGTGAAGAATTCATGACAACGTTGAAGCAAATATCCAAACAGAAGGTGAAATAGGAAAAAAAAAAGTAAATAAAATCTATAACTGGACTATGATCCAGATCTCTTCTGCTGGTGTAGCTAGTAATGGATGACAAGATCAATAATAATTCATTTGATGATTAAAGCCTTCATACAAATAAAATACATGGGTTCTTTTTTTTTTTCAGGTAACGAGATCCGCATGAAGATAATTTTTCGGTTTTTGGTTGTGTGTTAACATTGGAGACTCCGAATGGCTCCAGCCCTGACGGAGACAGCCACGGATGGACATGGGGTCCACCTGTCGTCGCCATTGCCCTCCAGCGCCCTCGATGCAGACGCCACCATGCTGGGGAAAGAGCTGAACTCCCAAATTAAGCTCATGGGGGACAGCGCGGCGGAGCCTGTCTGGCTGAATCGCACTTTCCTGCACTCTGCGAAGGTCTGCGGCGAAGGGGCTATGGAATTGGAGGACATTCCTTTCACGTCGCCTTTAGCGCAGTCTCCAGGGCACTACAAAACAGTCCTGTTTTCAAGCTCAAGCTCAGTGTTAAATCTTCTGTCTTTGAACAAGAAACAGAGCGGGGATACAAATTCAGCAGTTCTTAAGGGATCTCTCAAAAACCTCTTTGATCATCCCAGCATTTTCTTAGTCTCAATCCCCGAACATAAAAGTCGAGGTATCCCAAAGGCTTGCGAGAGAAAGATCCCCCACCTAGTTCATGAACCAATGCCGGACTCTGGCTGCGCGGTGAATTCTTCTCAGATCAAGAGTCGCAGACGGAATGAAAGCGAGTGCAAGTCATCAGCTAAGGGCAGTTTCACATTCCTGACACCGGCCAAAATAAATGGGTCACTGGGGAGAGCACCAGCATGGCATGGCAGTATTGTCAGAAAGGACATGAATGCCCAGCCCTGGGATTTCAGAGGAGCGGGAGATCTCTCGCTTACCCACTGCACAGCTGGGGAGGAGGCTGGAGTTAACAGCCAGCTGTTTCAGTGTCTCGCCAGGCACCAAACTCTTGTCAGTCAAGCAAGCCAGATACAAAAACGCCTGCAAACCCTTCTCGGGGAGCATGCAGCAAAGCACTGCAGTGAACAGCTTCAAGGGCTCAGAGCGCATCACTTCAGAACACACACAGCCTCCAGCTCAGCTGCAACTGAGCACACTTGTAGCCTTTTAGAAGAAAACTCCTTTGATCTTTCAGAAGCGGAGACGCGTCTGTGGAACGGCCTCAGCTGTTCCCATCCCAATCAGACGACTTCCATGCCCTCTAACTGTTCTTCAGAGATCCAGAAATTTACCCACTATGCTAAAGCAGTGCTGTCTGGAATCAGTGAGGTACTGGATTCTGAAGCCACAGACAGCAGTTCAGATGAAGAATGGGACCACGAAATAGGGACAAAGAATGTGCCAGTGTAAGTAATAGGTACTTATGAAGGTTTATATTGTTATAAAGACATTTCTTTTTCTTTTCTATGTGTATTAATGCTGGGTTTGAGTTTTCTGAAGGTGTAATCTCTGTGTCCTGTAATGTATGGTTTGTCTTCCTAAACGATCAAGGTATCTGAGTGCATTCTACAGTCTAGAATGGCTTTGCTGTTGATAGACAGTTTGTTTTGAGCATTTAGGTAACACAGGTACAATAATTGCCTTATCTGAGCCACAGCGGTTCATCAGGTCAGAGCGCCTCCTGGTTTCTGTGGCCTTAAGAGGACTAGAGAGCACATGACTCCTCTCCTTAATGGGACAGCAGTCCATCACAGTGATCACCCCCCAGGAGTTCTGGTCCCTGCTTATACAACGGGGTGGACTGGAGCAGTTGGGGTAAAATACTGTACTTCACACAAGGTAAAACAACAGTCTCTGCAGGGGGAGACCCAAAAGCACAACCCATCGTGCTATACTGCCCCTGGTTAGGGAAAACAAAAGAACAAAACTTATTCTGCATATTCACCAATTGCTAGTGATGTCCATCCACCCACCCATCTATTTTCAAACTTCTTCATCCTATTCAGGGAAGTGGGGGAACCAGAGCCTTTCCCAACAAGGCAGGGTACACTCTGGATGGGACGCCAGCAGCTCACAGTGTTAATCATTTATCGATACATATTCACTATATGTACTGTATAAGTAACATACTAAAGAAAGAAAATTTACTTCTTAAAAAGAAGGGACTACTAGACAAAGCTCATTTTTCATGCTGAAGTTTTGCCCGTCATGTGTAATGACATTTCATGGGTGATTTCTGATCAGGAGAGTACTTTTGAAACATAAACAGCCAAAGCAGTGCTTTTGGAGCTGATTAATAGAAGAAGCGGAGACAATTTCTCTTTGTTTCGGAGAGGACATTTCTTATTGTAACATTACCAAAAACCTAAGCCAGTATTATCAGTTCAATAAAAGAGTGGCACAGCAAACTGGAAAGAAAATGTTTGAAATTACATCTCTTTTGATATGATTTTGGCCTTTTTTCCTCTTTCATGTCTGAGAACAAAGGAGTGTTATTGTACTGTGGGGTAGCCGGGTTTTTTCACAAGGTTATGTCTGCTGAAGAGTCATCATCCCATGCCTGCTTGCCTTCCTCAATTGCCTCTTCAAAGGCTAACTTAGGTTTGATTGAACTATCCCTGATTGAATGCTAAAAAAACATATTTTTTTTTCCTGAAACTGTGTTTCAGTTTTATGTTTCAGTACATGTATATGCGAGGTGAATCTGGGATCTGTCAAAAGAAAAACCCAACCATTTTTAAATTTAACCTTTATTGGCTTGTAATTTGCAGTCACGTTTTACAGCTTAATAGATATTCTTTGTAAGTTATTATAAAGACCTTCTCTTGCATATAAAGAACAGGGAAGAGGGCTTGGGGGCACAAGTGAAGCCCCTTGGACTGGTAGAGAATGAAGAAATGCAGGAAGGGCTTTCCAGTGCTCACTTCACACTGACTGGACAGGGTGGGGGCACTGCTGTCATGTCTAATTCTTCTCATTCTCCTCTCGGTTTTTCTTTGCCTATGTTAGTTTTCCTTTGGACACATTAGAACATCTAGTTTCCTTCTCCCAACAATTTTACTCTTATTGTCATCTGTTGCCCCCTGAGGTGAAATTCTTCTCATATGGTTGATATCTCTCTAGATTCTGCTTCGATTCATTCTAGCCCTGATAATCTTGCATCTTGTTGATTTTAGCATTCACATTGATTCCAGGTCTTCTCTTGCTTTTGAATTTCTTTCTTGTGTTGTCTACTTTGTTCTTGCTTGTTCGCCTGCCTACACGTTCAAAGCAAATGTTCGATTTTCTAATCCTGCCTGGTTTTGAACTTGCTGATGTCTCTAATAAAGAGTACTCTCTCATTCCCTCATCTATCTTATCATTTTCGCATTGTAGCTGATATCAAACCGTCAGCGAGATAAGAAACACTACAGTCACAGTAGTCTTACTCCATTCATATCTTTTTCTCGTCTCTCTTCCTCCTATGTGTGTGGTAGTACCTCTCCTTCCTGGTAGGACATACTGTGTTGTTGCTTCATAACTCCTCGT
Organism: Lepisosteus platostomus; assembly: GCF_059453375.1. Taxonomy (NCBI): domain Eukaryota; kingdom Metazoa; phylum Chordata; class Actinopteri; order Semionotiformes; family Lepisosteidae; genus Lepisosteus; species Lepisosteus platostomus. The sequence goes on along the minus strand of NC_142624.1, from coordinate 32,780,847 downwards.
TGACAGATATAGATTAATCTCAGCTTGCCTTAGTACACACCTGAATAGGCCTCTGGCCATGAACGATAAAAAAGGGGCCTCTTACTGTTCTTAGAATTGCTTTTTCAGGCAATCTCAGGCTACCAGTAAGCTCTCTCTGTGGCCCAGATGAGATGCTGTATTGTTCCCACACCTGCAACATCTTCTGAAACCACTGAACTACTCTTGAAATTAACTTCTTCCACCTGTCATCTTGAGCCCTGGTATAAAAATCCTGTTCACTTTGTGTAGGAATGTACCATTGCTCTTGCAACAAATGTAACACATCAGTCTCATTCATACTTAAGATGCCCACTCTGGATTCCACTGTTTTGTTTCATTTTTCTCAAGTTACGTTCTTCCACTTTTATCCAAGGTGCTTGTATGAGGTGTTGCCAATCAGCTGTTACAATATTTGATACTAGTCTCCTTGAGTGCACTTTGAAAGCTGATCGTATAGTTCTCTAATATTATCTTTTTAAAATGTTTAGGTCTTTCTGGATTTTCCCATTCCTGGATGAGTTCCTGTCTGTCTGCTCACTGTATTATTTCCTGGTGAAAACTCCATGTAAAACCAGCTTGATTTAGCTTTTTCTCAGAGTTCTCCTGTCGGCTCTTTGCTGTTCTTGACCATAAAAAGTCATCTGCACATCCTTTTTTCCATTCCTATGCTGATGATTTTTCAAAGAATTTCCTCTGAAATCATCAGCACGGACCAACCTGTCTAATTGCTTGAAAGCTGAGGCCTGACTGCCTGCCAGTGTAATTGGGAACAATTCTTAGTTGTAAGATCCCACTCTCAACCTAAAAACTCCATTTCCTTTCCTTTTTTATTTGAGGGAACTGTTGCCAGGTGTCTTTTCACTGAAATCAAAGTTAGCTTACTTTGAATCCCAAATATTCATCCTTAGTGAAATATATTTTTTTACTACTTCCATGATAAGAAAATCTGACTTTATCTGATGCTGAGAGTCTTTGCCATGCTTTTGTTTCCTCCCATCTGGACTATAGCAGTTCACTTTTCTTTGACCTTCTGACATGTGCTTTCAATAGGCTTCAAATGATACGGAAGGTAGCTGCTAGAAGCTTTACTAGAAGCAATAGTCATGATCATATTACTCCTTACTTTGTCTGACTCCCTCGATACCCGTGAAAATAATTTGCAGGTCCCTTCAAAACTCCACAAACACCTGTGCATTGTATTGTTGCGTTATGGTCCTATACACAGCTGGTGATTCTCTGGTTCTGGCCTATTTGTTATTCTGAGGTCAAAACCTGTTTTACTTGGCACCTATTCCTTTAGCTCTGTTGCTCCTACTGTCTGGAATTCTTCTCCCACTTGTATTTATCATTTTCCTACACTTTGTTTGCTCATGTCCAGATTAAAACCTCAACATTTTTCATTTGCCTTCTCCAAAGTGTCAGAGTTAACGCTAGTCTAATGGACTTCTGGTTTTGTATTCTTATACTTTGCATACCCCTGTGAATGGACAATTCTGTGCTCTTAGATACAGTACATACTGTATATAAATGTATACTGGATTTACCTTTCCAATTTTTACTTGAGAAAAAGTATTACATAGGGATCCTTTGTTCCACAATAGTGAAATAACAAATGCTGTCCTTCTAACATGATTCGTTTTTTTCCTTTTTCTACCGTTAGCCTGTTTATTTAAAAAATAATATTGTCCTCTTGAACATTAAAATAAAGTAACAAACGTAACTTTTTAGGTACATATTTTTGTAATATTCATAATAAAAGTGGCGGAATTGATTTTCAGAAACTTTTTGAAACAATCCCCTACAAATCTACTGTAGATCAGTCTACAAAGAAATCATTGATATTACAATATATCTTATAACTCATGTTACCAGTATATTACAAACCAATATATTACAAGTGCCATAGCAAATTTTACTAATGCAGCAGTGCTCTAGTTCAGATCACACTCTTTTTAGTCATTTGGTACAAAGCAATTTATAGGTACTAGTGATTTAGAAATTCCATTCCTAAAATCAGATGGACTGTGAATTCCTATTCTTCCTGGAATCAAGCTGATAGCTGCAGCCGTAGGAATCTCATCCTCAGCTTTGGGATTTGTATGTCTTTTATTTTTCTGGTGCTGCAGTGGCCTCTCATGAAGGCCCTCGATGGATATCAGGAAACAACATATTCAAAGTGTTTGAATTTCCTGGGCAGAGTACTGTAAATAAACCAAGAAATATAATGCTCTCCTACATAAGAGGAGAATATCAAACATAGCGAGCTGTGGGGGTTTTGTTTGCAGTTTTTTTCTGATGACAGCGGTCTAGCGGACCACAGCTGAAACATTGTTAGTTGGAAAAATAGGATGAAACTTATTATTCTTGCTGTTTCTCTAATGGAGATTTAGTTTCCAACCTTAAGGCTATGGAAAGACCAGGAGCTTTACTATTTTTGCATCAAATGAGTGTGTTATTGAGCACTATTACTTAATATTAAGTAATCTTTTATTTTTTTGTCAGTTTCAGCCTGTGAGAAGATGTTAGAATGGCTAAGGTTAGCTAGGCTTGAGAAATGACTATAAACCTCCTGGGATCTCATTCCATTGCCAGGTTACTGAACCTTTCCTCCTGGAATGCCCTTGTGACAGGCATGGCATTTCTTTACAATGGAAATGGCTTTGGAACTTTCCAACCCTTACAATAACAATACATGAAAGGTAAAAGTCCAGCTATTTATAGACTTTTGAAAAGGGGCATGATTGGGATTTTCTGGAATTAGCCAGAGATCATTGCCATTCTTTAAGTTTTTAATGAATTCATTGTAACTGTTTAAAGAATGGTTTCAATAAATTTTGTTTTAAGGTGAGATGCTGTATGATAACGCATTGTCAAATCCTTAAACATTTTTTCAAAGTCGGCTCCTACTATTTTGGCAGTGGATTTGAGAGAAGCCTTTTCTTTTTTAAGACACATTCTTTATTAGACGAGTAGGCCTGCAGTGCAGTTTCAGACGTGAAAGCAACATGGGAGTGTGATCATGTGGCAAGCAGAGTGAACATGTAGGGACTTGTGCAATATCTGCAATACTGCCAGTTCCTTCCAGGCTGAATAATGTGGGAATCATTCCTTCCATTTTTCATCAGAGAGATTGAATGTGATAAATACTGACACAAAATTTATAAGAACCAAATTACTGTACTTCAACTGAGGTTATAAGTGCAAGCACTAATGATTCAAGACCTGTCAGAGATAAAAGTTCTTTGTGGGGGGAAGAAAGGCTTTCTACATGTATACAGACATATAAAACTAGCAACACTATTTATCTTTTTGTTTTTGCTTCTTTTTTCCATGTTGCACACTTCTAGAACTTGGACATTAATTGTTATTACAGGGCATTACAACTTGTTTCAAACCTTGTTTAGATGTTAATTTAGTCTTTAGTCCAGTGCCAAAGACGATGGCCTCTATCTCAGCCTTCTACCTTCAGAGCTTTCTGGTTATGTTTCTGGCGTATTGAATGGCTGCACTGTAAATATTGCTGGTATTTTCTTAATTAGTGCGCCAGGATCAGAAGGAGTACCAGGTATTGTATAGCTTCAAGGGATAGTGTTGGTGCTTTGGGAATTAGCATACATCATGGAATTAAATTCCTGAAACCTTCCTAGATTCTGCATGTCATGCCCTGTTTACTGTAATACAGTAACACTGTTTTGTTACCAAAGTATTTTGCTGTCTAGTGAAAAAGAGGTTTTGTCCATTTTTATTATTCTCTGCAGCTAAAAACGTGGAGCTACGGTAGGTATTTTGGCTGCTTGTTTTTAGTCCAAAAAACTTCCTCACATTGATTTGTGGCAACAGGTACTAACAGTGACTAATACTATAGGAGAGCAGCTACAGTGACTAACAACGTAGGAGACCAGTGCTGTGCTCTTATCTTGGTGCTGTTGCAGTACTGGTTTAGTCTTATGATTTATTAAGCAAAGTTCTGGCATGCACAATATTGGGGGAAACTGCGAAAGCAAGATTAGTAAAATTGAAAGTAATGCATTAAAAAGACTAATGTCTTGTGCCAATATTAGAAGTCCATAGGCAACTGAAGCTCAGTTGATACACAAACATATATGTGAATAATTCTTCCCTGTTTTTATGTACCATATAATTATTTTAATCTAGATCTTAAATATGGATTTGAGTTTTAAAATTAAGAACCCATATAGAAATGGTATATTTAAGCTGCAGGACCCATACAGTGTGAAAATATATGCGCAAGAGATTATACTGTTCCAACTTAATTTACTTCTTAAATCTCTTCTTTACAGATACATGTCTTCTTTTATTGAGGGAAGCTTTAAGATGAGTTCAATAGCCTGTGGTTTTAAAGAGTTCTCACTGGCCTGCCTAGATAACCTTTCCATGTTTGTTTGAAGTGAGCAGCTCATGGAATTCCCAAGGTCGCAGTCAAACACTATGGTAACTGGTGCATGAAACTGCTAGCAGAAGGTTACCAGAAAAGACAGTGTAATTGGGAGCTCCATGGAAACATGCTGTAATTTACAAATCATTTATTTGTTCTACAGACTGTACCCATTTACCTGAGTAAGTGAAATGCGAGGTTTCTGCATCGTATTCCAGACTTTGCTGTTAAACATCTCCGAAAGTTTATCTTTAAAAATAATTTAGTAACATTCTAAAAATGCTAATAGCAAGCTAAATATTGAAACTGGAAATAGAGAAACGAGGTGTGTAATCCTTAAGGTTTAAATGCTATACATAAGAAAAATATGACAGAAACAGCTCACCGTTTGACAGACAGTGAAGAGGGTTTCAGTTTTATGAGGTTACTTATACTTTTTGATTTAACTATATTGCCAGTAATTTTATGTCTTCAACACGGTGCAGAAAAAAATGCAAAGCCAATTCATTGCAGACACGATTTTCTGAATTATTTAATTGCCTTCACAATCTCGGTATAAAGTTTCCCTTGTAATTATGTGGTGTCATTTAGCTGTTAATGAATCATATTTAAGTTGACATAAAGCTGGATTGAAAATGCTCATATCCAAATCTTTCTTTACAAGTATTAATTTAAGTTTACTAGAGAATAGCTTTCTGATATATTAATAATCCATGACTTATGCAGTTTTAATATTGTTGGGGAGTCCCGGTGCTTGTTTGAAAAGAAAATAATACAGTACAATAGCAAGTGTGTGCTTTTTAGTAAATCATGCCTTCCAGGGACACCGAGCAATTTAGCCTTGGAATAGTAATAAGCTTCCTGAAAAGTCACAGCCTTCTGTAGATCAGTCAGGTTTGACACGAAAACAGATGAAGATGCAATCCGACAAGCAGAGCTGAGACAAGAGCCTTAGCAATGAATGGAAACGTCCCTCCAAGTTTCATTCTTTATATTGTTGTTTCACACCCTTTAAGTGGTTTTTCAAAAATCAGAGGAGGGGTGCGACTTATAGGAAAATTTTGCCTTCATATTTCAATTGAGGGCGGTGTATCCTGAATAGCTGTTAAATGGTAATTGGGCTGAGTTAGTTGAAAAAAATTGGATTTTTATGTATATAAATCATACATACTTCACACTGAATCATAATTTAATTGATTGAATACATTTTCATATAATTATTTAAATGTATGCACATTATGGATACATTGATGCTATGCAAATTAAAGTCTAATTTCCTATATAAAATCCAAGGTTGGATCACTGTTTCTGATCATAGCCTAACACGTAATGGGGATAACGAATTGTAAATGTACAACTACTGCACAATCCAGGTTTAGTGAGGCTAAAGGCTCATTTAAATGTAAATTGAATAGCTTTGGTAATGAAAGCATACAAATGTCTTTCATGTTGAATAACACTACAGAGACTTGCTGATGATAAGTACAGGCAATGACAATGGCTTCTTTTGTGTTCAGATCTTTAAGGCTTTTTTTCCCCTCTGACATCAAGGGAGTGCACAACCTTTTTCAGAAACTTGATGTGCTACAAGTACGTTTAAAATGTGTTAATTAAAAGTAAAAGCATGGAAATTTTTGGAAATATATCATTATAGGCTAAGCTTTAAATCAGATAAGATACTATTGGAAGTCTTCCATTTGTTGACTGATTTGTAATTTATAGTTTTTAATTGGAACACAGTACTGGTAAAAGTTTTAATGCGGTTATTACAAATGACAATTACTTCAGCAAATAGCATACATCTATGCTGTTTTCTTCTAGCAGAGATAGATAAGTAGAAATTAACCTCATTATTTTACTATTCTTTCATGCACCTTGCACCAACGTCTGGGGCGCATGAACATAAGTGACAGTTGTCCATCTCTACAGAAGGTTTGCCTACAAAATGTGAATATATGGTGTTTTCTGTATACAGTGCTAAAATAGTATATGAAAGATGAATGAATGATGATGAAAGACGAAAACAAGCCTTTAATACTTTACAAATAGGACTTGGGTAAAAAGTGTTACATGTCATTTTATTTCATGCATCGTTCTTCATCACTTAATTGTTTAATTGTAAAAATAAACAATTTTTTTCATATTTATTCTTATCTATCCGTTATCAGAATGATGCTCATTCCTGGTAAAGGTAATGAAAACCCATGTGCACATGAGAGCATGCAAACTCCACGTAGAAGTTGCTCAAGTCCTAATTATATCTCCAGTCCTAATCTTCACACCACCATTCTGCCTTCTTATGAAATATGTATATTGTTACTTTTATTTCTACATCAAGCTTTTTTTATTAAAAAAAAAAATATCCAGAATATTGTACTCTTCCAGCCTTGCCCCATGTGCTTTCAACAACGCTGAAAATCTTTCCACCGGAGAATAGAATTGGATGTGTAATCTTCAAGAAGTAGGAGGAGAGGAGATGATAATTACTGTGCTTCACACTTCGGAGCGTGATTGCTCTCAGACGGGCTGCAAAGGCAGAGGCCATGATCAGCGTGACCGAATTCACTGCGGTACACTAACAATCACTGCTATAATTACGCCAAAATATGACATACATTATGTCTTTATGATGCTCCTCCAGTGTGAATGTGACTTCATGATACCTCAATAACCACCCCAGCCTTCTGTACCACCCAGTAATCACAGAGTGCACTTTTCTGCCCGTGTCTTTTCTTGTTTGTAATTTCAGTTTACTGTGATTACAGTTATTCAACAAGTTGTACAGAGTGATTTCTGTTTCCAGTTTTTTGTAGTGTTCTTCTGTTCCCCCCCCCACAGTAGTCCCAGTTGTGAACAGAGATGGCTTATAGACAGATCTGAAATTAGCAGCCGTTGGACATGGCTTCAAGCCAGAATATCCGAACTGGAATATAAAATCCAGCAACTTGGTGACCTCCACCGGCAAATACTCTCTTCAAAGGTACAGTTACTTACGGATTGTAAAACAGACAATGCTTTTAACACCAAAGACATTATCATATGAAGCCAAATATTTAATTAAAATTGCATTGTTTTTTAATTTTTAGAAATACTGAAAATTCTACATTTTATTAGTTTAATAGATCTGACTGGATTCTTAGCAATACACACTTCCTATTTTACTTTTCTTGACTATTTATATAAATATACAAGAAAGTTTATGTTATTAAATCTGTTAAGTCATTTCAACCATAATGTAAAAAAGGAAATGTTTTTTTTGTCAGATACAGTACATTAAATTTATATGTTGGGCTGTTTTTCCTTGTAGACAACGTTTTCTCAAAATAAGTTTTCGGTTTTCATCATTTCTCACAAAAGCACCTCCTTTAATGGTTTAATGATTACCTTGGTAGGGCATTTTCATTGTCAACTTCCTCATTTCTGAGTGGCAATAATGTTTGCAGTGAAGATTAATTAATCTGTTTCTTTACCTATTTGTGTGAATGTGTTACTCTAGGGGAAAGTAATCCTGGCGGACTCGCAGCCCTTAACAGACAGGCTGATTCAGCAGATGCTATTGACAGAAACTGCAGATCTGTTGAGCACAGCCAGAGACAATAAAGCCCCTGCAGAGGTAAAAGATTTGTCTTCAGAACTAGATTTTGAAATGGAACCGAGCAGCCCGACTCATCTTCTGAGAAATATAGAGAGACAGGTAAGCCTTAACAGATTACAGTGCTATAGGATGTACACTAATCAGTTTGTAGATGTCAGCATTATGTTTTCTATTTGCTAATAGCTGAAGTTCAGTCTCTGCTTTTCTCATTAAACTGAAATTGGGTTTCAACCATTAAGAGATTGTACTAGAAGGCTACAGTGCTTCTGAGAATTTGATTTGAGACCACCCATGTTGAAAGACCACCTGCCTACATAAGTAGTGGCCACCTTTAGTAATTCCTGTACCTGTAGTATACAGTACTTTTCATACATAATAATCACATCTGTAGCTTTTCTTAATTAAGGCTGATTTTGACATTTTATTGTGTTGTAAAATTGTATAGCTAGTACAAATGGAAACGAAAAGGCAATATACAGTAGAAGGCTGTACATCTTTCTACCTACAACCCCCTGTAACTGAAGTATAGCTGCCTTCAGCAGTGTACTTTTGAGTTTCTCATCAAGTAATTATAGAAAACATCCATTTTCATTTGTTGAAATAATTGAAAACAATCAAAACAAAACTATTGATTTTTACTGCTGAGATATCCTAATTGTGGAAAGTATTTTACTTTCTCTTTTTAGCTGTTTAATTATCTGACATACAGAAAAGCTGCTATTTAGATTGCCTTTATAAAGTGTTAACTTTAGGTCAAAGTTTGTGCTAGAAAAAGCATGAATGCTAAGGACACAAAATTACAAGATGCTACAATCAGGTATTAATTGGGGAAAAAGTCAACATTTAGTATCATTAATTTTTGTCCAGCTGGATGTGACCAAGTGACTGATCCAGCAAAACCGTTTTTGGAGCTCAGTCTGAATTTTCAGAGTAGGCTGTGTTATTGCTTCCTGACCTGGATTTTGCAGTCTTGGCTACAATTAGCCAGGGTGTTGTCAGATAGCTGAAGTGTTGCATGTGGTTTGGTACCTGTAATATTATATTATATCAGTTCTTCATCCCCTCTGTCTTCGTACAGAACTCACTTTTGAGCTGAACTGATGAAAAATAAAAATAATGACTGATTCTTTATTAAAAAAATGCATTTATGCTGACAATCATATTTTACCTTTCCTTTTCCATTACATACATATATATATTTCAATATATATATTTCTGCCAACAGAGCGCCCAGCTAACAGAAATAGTCAACAGTCTGATGCCTCCTTTAAATTTCTCTCCCACTTCATCTCCGGTCTCCAAAGCAAGCAGATGGAAAGGTCAGACAAAGTGGGGCTCTCACAGGTATGAAACAAGGGACAGTTGCTGAAAATGTAAAGAAATGTTGATTGTGTGAAGTGTGATTATATTAAACAATTTCATACCATTATGTTCTATGGGCGTTTTGTTCAACAGCTGTTGCAAGCTTGTAATTGTGCTACTATAAGGTCTACGGTATTATCTTTGATACAAAAAATTGTTTATGCTTTCTCTCACCTCCTGTTTTGTATAGTATTTGGATCTTACAAATGTTTCATGTTAATTCATGTGGGCGAAAGCAGAGTGGAATGTAGTAAAATATGGAAATAATGATATTACCATAGCTAGGCATACAGATGAACACTAAAATATGATACAATTGTGGAAAAACAATGAGATACAGTAGCTTTAAGAATCTGGTGTATATTTGCCATGTAGACTTTCAGTGGGATGTGCATGTCACTTGTTTTTTTCTTAGAGAAAAATATTCTAATTTGTTTCTGTGTTTTTGCACTTTCTGTTGCTTAGACATTGATAGAACATTTGGCTTATGACTTGGTGAAAGATTACCATACCGTAGGATACCTGAATAATGTTTCTAAAGCACTTTGATATTTAGACTATACACTTCAAATTACACACTGGAGCTTCAGCTATGTCTGAAGTGTTCCTCCTGCCTTAAATATTTGTGCAGCTAGTTTTTATTTTCTGCACAGCAGAGTGATTTTATTGAGTAAACCTAGTGACTTTTTTAAAGCATAAGCCAAGAGTAGCAGCCGGGCAAATCTCATTTAGAAAAGGTCACTGTGTCGGCAGTGATCTTCGAATGAGCCTGGACAAGTCACTGCACAACTGGTCTCTAAGCTCAGCAAATGGAAAGGCCAGGGAATAAAAATCAAGGGATTTTAAGCTATTTTGAAAAAATATAACATTTACTGGTCTGTTATAAAATTATGTTACCTACTGTAACTGTGAGGCATAAGGTAGTCATAACTATTGGTGCTGCTTATTATTGTTTTTATATGCATGTATTTTGATATTAGATTGCCCAGAACATTGTGTTTGTAGTACTAGTACCCTCATTATCTCTGCAGGTTTAAATAAAAATAGCTTTAATGGTTTTCTGTGTGTTTCAATACATTGCTAATTCTACAGTTATAGGCAGGTAAAAATATGTGTAGAAGGCTCCACAGCTGAAAATTGTGTTGTTCTTCTGTCTCTAATTTTCTGTGTAGAAGTTACCTCTACTTATTCCTTTGCAACTCTCATGCTGACGCAGCTCCCCACTTGAACCTCTCAAGAATATTTTTGTCTCCTGTTGATTTTTGTTCTGATTAACACGATTATAAGCTTTGGGGGTTGTGATGAAGCCCTGAGTCCCCTTTTCCCCTGTTTACCCTTTCAGTCTGCTTGGGTTGCTGCAGTAACAGCCTCTTGGTATGAAGCCGTTATTGTGCTTGCTGTTCTTGGCTCTATACTATAGAGTTTTTCTCAGCACGGCTGACTGCCAGGACCCACTCATTTCAAAGGCTCTGTCTCTACCGCTGTGTACCCCTATACTGTACATAAAACTTCATTTAATTTTGAATTCTTTAATCAGTGGAATAGTGATACCTGTGGACAAAGATTGAATGATCTTCTCATTGATTTGATGTTGGCACTTGCTTCTAATTTTTAAAGTAATTTTGTTTGTACTTTCCTTAAACGTATTCAAGAAATATAACTTTTTTTGTTCAATGTGCGCATGCTTCATTTTGCAGTGAAACTGGAAATGGAGAACTGTTCCTTCAGAACAGCACTTGTGTTGCTCCTGAGCATACTGCGAAGAAGAGAAGGGTCTGCAAAAGAAAACAGAAACTCCCACACATGAGCAACACATGGGTATCTGCGAGAACTCGTCCCCTCCAGACTTACCACAGGCGCAGACTCTTTGTGTTAGATACGCCTTGGCATTCCAGCCAAGAGGTCTGTATTATACTCTGTTTCTTCACATTTTCATTCTCTTCCCTGTCCCACAAGTAATGAGTTCACTGAAGAAATAATAAAGAAGAGACTGTTTATTGCATATTTCTTAACAGAGGTAATTGAACTGTCAAAAACCAGAGAGTTTAATGGCAGGTACTGTAATATAATTGTGTGCGATGTTACAGGAAATGTAAAAAATCTCTTAAAATGTCATGCTAAAAAAGAACACAGAGCAAGAAAGCTCAAAATAAGATGTATATTCTAAAAGAGATTTTTCATAAAGTAATAACTTCCAGTATGGCAGAACTGTTTTAAATGGCATTACAAGGAGTTGAGTAGATAGGTTTTAATGCAAATGGTAATGTTCACATGCCAGGTGTGATATGATAAACAGTCATAATTGGAACAGTAGTGAATTGATACTCTCACAAGATTCCTCGCAAGCTGAAATCACATAGCAGAGAGTAAAACCTCTGTTTACAGGGGTTCTTAGCTTAGTTATCTGTGCTGCTAGTGCATGTAAAGAATGTTGGGAAAATGCCAGCACCCCTACAGACATGTTTAACTGTGTGGGCAGTCATTTCCTTCCACCTGACTGCCCTCAGCCTAGACGCTGTTAATTGTTCGTTTACCTAAGCTGAATTCCTTTGGGGTAAAGTAAAGCAAATGTTTATGCTATTATGAATGGAAAAAGGTTGAAAATCTGGGCTAAACAAAATTAATAATTGAAGTTCAGTTTAATACTTCATTTGAGGAGAAAAACTGAGGGACGTTTATAAACCAAATTGAACATAAAAACAATACATAAAAACAAACTTCAACATAAAATATAGAAAAAGATAAATATTTTTAGTCCAGTTTTTTTTATAGTTAAAAAAGTTTGGGGATTTCTTTAGTTTACAGTGGCTATCAAAATTATTCACCCCCTAGGTCTTTTCACATTTTACTGTGTTACAAACTCTATAATGTAAAAGTGAAAACAAACTTCTACAGATCCTCCTAAATTAAATATAAATATAAAATGGAAAATAAGTGATTGCATATGTATTCACCCCTTTACTACGACACACCTAAATAGGCTCTGGTGCAACCAAATGTCTTTAGAAGTTGCATAAGTTGTTGAATGGAGCCCACCTGCGTGCGATTAGGGTGTTTCAGGTGAGGTCAGTATAAATATACATATCATTGGGTGGTTCCACGGTTAATAAGTACAGCTCCAAACAAAAACTACATCATGAAGACAAAGGACCTTTCAAAGTAAATCTGGAATAAAGTTATTGAAAAGCTCCAATCAGAATTACATATTCTCCAAAGTACAGTAAAGTCCATTATAAAGAAATGTAGAAAATATGGCACAACTGTGAAGAACAGGGCGTCCATAGAAGCTGAGTTTCCAGGCAAGAAGTACACTAGTCAGGGAGTCCACAAAGAGGCGTTCGACAATTTCCTGGGTGCCTCACAGATTTGGGCTTCATTGAGAGTGACAAAAAGTCACATCAGATGTTGACTACACTTTGCCAGAAAGCATGTGGGAAATTCTGAGACCAAGTGGAAGAAGATTCTATGGTCTGATGAGACAAAAATGGACCCTTTAGACCTTAAAGGTAAGCGCTATATTTGGTGCAAGCAAGCATAACAGTGAAAACCATCCTGAGAACACCATGCCTACTGTGAAGCTTGATAGCAGTATCATGCTATGGGGATGCGTTGCTCGTTAGGTCCAGGATGACTTGTAAAGATAGAAGAAAAGATTGATGCAGCAAAATACAGAGAAATCCATGAGAATACCTGCTGCAGTCTTCAAGAGACATGGGACTTGGGAAAAGATTAATCTTCCAGTATGACAATAACCCAAAACGTTCAGCCAAAGCCACACTGGAGTTGTTTAAAAAGAAAAAAGTCAATGTTCTGGAGTGGTCCGGACCGCAGTCCAATTAAGAATCTGTGGCAGGAGCTAAAAATTGCTGTTCACCAACAGTTCCCACATAATCTGAGAGTGTCTGAGGAATTTTACAAACAAGAATGGGCCAAAATTGTGGTGTCTAAATGTGCAAAGTTGGGGAAACCAATCCAAGAAGAGTTATGGCTATAATTTCTACCAAATGTACCTCTACCAAATACTGACTCAAAGGGAATACATATGCAGTCAGTTATTTTTTGTTTGATATTTACTGTATAATTAATTAATTTCGAATTTTATTTTCACTCTGACATTAAACATTAAGTGTTCTGTCAATCAGTAGCAAAAACTCTCAGTTTTGTAACAAAAAAAATGTAAAAAAGACCAAGGACGGTGAGTACTTTTGACAGCAACTGTATAATCTTATAGAAAAGTACAAATGTAAATTATTTATTACTGAAGCATTAAAAAGTATGGTCTTGTCATAAACACATAATATACTGTGTACATACTCGTGTTCTATAAAACTACATTTGAGATGCAACATGTGGAAGGAATAGGCATGAGTTAAATTATGAAGCATTGCTGTGTATTTCATTGGAATAAAGGAAATCTGGTTGTCATCTATGAAGATCACCTACACAGAACTGTGTGAATTTCATTTGTGTTATAGCTCTGGATATGCAATTGTTAATGCATGAGAGGGCCTTGCTATAATTCTTTGAATCTAAAAACAGTCTAGCAGACAGTAAAATGAATAGATCCTAATGAATCCCAGAGTGTTCTGTGTGACATGAAGTCTTGTTCAGAGGGGAAACTAATTGTCTTGTTATTTGCAAGAATATAATTCAGTGGTGGAAGTGCGTCATTCCAAAATCAACATGCAGCATTGTTAAGCATCCTCGCTGTGAAACATGAACACCCACAACCTTCAGATAATCCAGTTGCATTGGCAGGAAAGATTCTTCATGGTTAAACCTGTACAATAACTGGACATTTTTATGTTATTTTGCACAGTCATCTTGGACAGGACAGACAAAACATTCTGGAAAATAACCACAGGAAGTCTGAGTCTTTTAAGTACCTGCCACAAGAGTTTTGGAAAAGCAAAAATTATGCTTTTTGATCATGCCAATCTTTATTTGGGTTTATCCAGTCACTGCATAAATACTCATGTGAAAAATCTGTAATGCTTCATAATAGGAACACCTATAATGCGTGTATTGCTACTTTATTCGTGAAACAGCCTGTTCAGTGATGATAAACACCTATTACATGCCTTAACAGCGAAACATGTAGGGTGTATGTACTGTATGTCACTGTTTGCTGAAGAGAGGTAGTACATACCAAAACACATATTTTCAACATTTGTTAAGTATTTTTAATGCATATTAAGTACATAATTTAATTAAGTTTGTCTGTTTGGTAGTATTTCATTAAAATGTCTTACAGATATATCCTACAAAGTGTTCTTTAAATCTTAATGTGGGATTTTGTTAATTGAAGTACATAATATGCTGACAAATGGCAGGCATTAGGTGGCTTTTCTTATTCAAAAAGCTTATTCAGTTATATTGTTGATGTAAGTGTTACAGTATATAAGACTGACTCCATTTTGTGAATGGTATTTCATACTCTTTTTCTGTTAGCTCGAAAAGCTTGAAAAAAGCCAAGCTTGAAAAAAAATATTACTTTCTATGTTCTATAATTGATCTGTTTCATTGTTCATTATCGAATATGCCATTGCAGGGACAGATGCCTACAACTGCTGCATGTCAGTGCTACAGTTCCTGTGATCACCCAGCAGTGTGCTCCAAGTCGGCATGTGTCAGGGAGTCCGTGATAACTGGAATGACAAAGACAGAACAAATGGGGCTGCTGGAGTCGTCCTTCCATCCTGTACTGTCACTGTCCTCAGGTACAGTGGTTCCCTTTCCAGGTGTCTTTCAAGACATGATGGCCTTTTAGTGTGTTAGAACTCTTGTGCTGATACAAAAAAAAACACACCTTCTCTGGGGAGCAAGAAATTAAGGTATAACATCAGAAAAAAGCTGTAAAACTCACAAATACTGATGCGAGAGACCTACCACTTACAGTACATGCCGCAAAAGAGTCTTGATGCAATGACACATACTGTAGGTGTCAAAACCTGCATAGATATAAAGAGTCTTGCTGATGTGCTTAGTTTATAGCTGAATTACTGATAGACGTAAGAGGTTGTAATCTTGTTTTTATTTTCATAGCATGTCTTCTGTTTCCTGCAATTCACTCTTTTAAATGTACCTGTTCCTGTTCTGGGTTTCAGGGCATGTTTATATGCAACCATGGCAACCAAATGTTATTCACTGCTACTGGTTTCATCTAATGAGTCTTGTAAAAACAAGAGTGCTTGAGTTTAAAACACTATTTATAAAAAAACAGCTAGATCGTGTTACAGAACATTTCAGAGAGCCCAATACATTCATTTGTATTTAGTGGAAAGCTGAAATACTTAACATTTGTAACTTTGTAACATTTTTGCTTCACTTTACATGCAAATGCAAGACAAACGTTGTTTCAACTAATAAGGAAAGTATAATTTTCCAAGCAAATGATTGTACAAAACAAATAAGAGAACAAAAAACAAAATGTGAGCATTTCACCTTTTGACCATAATTGATCTCTATATTTTCACTAGACAGAACATGGGGAGGTGTTTTGCCATGAAAACAGGAAAAATGAGAGAAGCACAGATAATACAAATATGCAATGTGCTGAAGGTAGCAGCTGCTGAAAAGGCTTTTGCGTTTATAAGAAACTGTGTTCGTCCACAACAAACATAACAACAAACTCTAAAATGAAAGCAGACGGGTGATAACTGAAATCCGAATGATCAAAATTAGTTAAAAAAAGGAACTGTTTAAAAAATGACAAGGTATGCTTTTACAGCTACATGTTATGGAAGTTTTTAATATTTTCAACACAAGGTTTAGAATTTTGTAGCCAGATCTTAATGAAAGTTACTTCCACAGTAACTTAGAAATTGTTAGAAAATTATATCAAACCCACATTATATAGTCTTTATACAGTAGTGATATATTATTTTCATGTACCTGTGCACTATACACTATTTGTATTGCTAAATATTTTGTTTTTAAAAAATAGCAAATGTGCAGTTGCTTATTGTCATCTAACAGTCTAGAATATCAAGAATAACCATGATTTTTTAAATCACTTTTTTATTAAAAAATGGGTAATGAATTTGAGTATTTATTATTCATTTATTTTTGCCTCCTCAGCTCTCCTTTTTTCCAGGTAGTTTAGAATTAGTGTACTGAGAAAATCGCAACGGAACACAGTCCTGCAACCTTCCACACTGCAGAGGGTTACTCTTTTTTCACTCAAGATGGTGTGCAGGAACAACCGATTTCCCATGGATTGTTAATATTTGCTAGTCTGAATACACTAAGATTGTACATCTGCTCTTGCGAATGCCCTGTTCTGTTCCTTGGGGGTTTTGTAATTGTTTGGTTTACAGAGGCAAGGCCACATTCATCTCAACTCGCATGGTTTGCTTATTTGTTTTTGTTTTGTAGATATTCCCATTCCGCTCCATTTTCAGGCAGTATTGCATCATGAAGACTGGGTGAACCGCCCAGTTGCTGTGAATCCAGTTGAGAAAGAGGACATTAGTTCTCCAGATTTCACCAGCTGTGAAAACACGTATCCTGATTTCTTTCCATTACTCGGTATGCAGTATTTCTGTGAAGGGGATTTAAGAAATAGCTACTTTATATTACATTACCTCTTGTGTAATAGAATTAATGGCCAGTTGGTTTCATATTATATTTAAAATAATTTAATTGTCTTTAAATGCTGCTTTATTAATAAACTAGAATATAAATTGACATAAAGGGCCATTTTAAATAGAAATATTTATCAAAAAAGCTTTAGTTTGAATACACTTTACTCTCATTCTGTTTTTAATGTTCCATATGATCTTCAAACGTCAAATGCCACTATTCATATTGTTTTTATTATGAGAAATTATATTGACAGGACATATAAATACAATTTTATTGCTATTTACTGTATATGTTGTCTTCTTAGTCTTTTAATATAGTTCAGTGTTATGAAAGATTTAGAAAAGTTTATGGATAAATATGTTTTAGTACTGTAGATGTGTGGCAAAAGAAGGAAGAAAATGCAGTGATACACCAAAGGCAGATAGTGTGAATGCTTATGTTCCCAGGACACACTGGACTACTGTGTTCAATGTAATTGAAGAACCAATCTCTTTGCTCAGGTTTTCCAGCTCTGCAGCTGTTGCACAAGATTACAATAAGAATTCAATTACATCAGCCCAGTACTTCAGATACATTCTTTTATTAAGGTTAAGAGTTTCACAAACAGAAAAAAAGGTTATAACCTTCACCTTGAGTCATAGCCAATATCTCAAGATATTTAGAAAATCGAAAGGAAATTATCTTGTTTCTTGTTCTTAAGCTTTTCTTCCATTTCGGTATTTGAGGACCAGGCTTGGAGTAGAACAATAATCTCTTATCAATTTCTGACCACAATCTTTTCTTGCTTTTCTGACATTATTTGGTAAAGGTGAAGGGAGCAATGACAGTCAATTTGGCATTTTTACTCTGTCTGTTTTTAAATCTTCTTCATACAGATTGTGACCATATTGAGAATCACCATTCAGAACTTCAGAAGCAAGAATACTGGGATTTATCACCAGCCCATACAACAAGAGCAGGTCAGGAAATGTCAAAACACACAGGCAGAGGAGGCAAGAAAAGGAGACATACCAGTCAGACAGGAGAAGGTAACTGAGTGTTTTGCTTAATGTTCTTTTCACATGTTTCTAATGCACTTCATTTTTTTATATTGATGAAAACTTTAGCTGAGGTTTCACTTCACATCTCAAAGTTACATAAGTAAGAAATTCTAGTCTAGAAATTCGAGATCTCTAGGGCTAAATTAATTGATATTTTTCAGGTGCGTCTAGAGTGAAGTCATATAAAAATGACTCATTCTGGACCTCCAACAAATATCAGAATGGCAGGATTGACTGCACACAACAGGTTATTGACACTTCAAATTAGAATATAAGAAGAACATAAGAGAAGTTACGAGAGGAGGCTATGTTGCCCACCTACCCTGTTTGGTACTTAGTAGTTAATTCACACAGGGATCCCATCCAGATGTTTCTTGAAAGGAGACAGGTTATCACCTTCAACAACATAGCTGAGTAGCTTGTTTCATACTTTCACAGAATTCTGTTGTAGTACTCCAGTCCTGTCAAAATGTGTTCTTGTAGCTGTCCACTTTGTTATATAGTAATTATAGGTGAGATTAGTTTGCTTTAGTAAAACTTCAATTGTAATCAAAACCCACTTTGAACAATTCTTAAGTGTCTGGATTCTAAAGACAACAAATACCAAATACAGAAAAATGTATGTTTTTTTCACTTCTTTCATAGTGCTGTTATACTTTTAGAATTTGGATAGGTTAAATTGTTTTTCATCTTACCATCAGAGGAATGTGTAAATGCTCTAGTAGTGGTGTGTGTTGAAATAAGCATTGTGCCCACATTTATCTTTGTGTTGCAGATGAAAAACTTTTCCTGTCCCAACTATTGGATACCTCATGTTACTTTAGGCCCACTCCTGAAGAAAGTCCTTCAGATCTCGCAACATCCTCACAGGGTCACAGACATTCTGCACAGGTAGTGTGGCAGCAGTAGAATTCCTTGATGTCTGTTTCCAGATGATCTGCATTCCTTCGTATGATTAGGAAAAGCATTTTGCTGAACATAAGTAGTATTTTATCAGTTCCAGAAATGTAATTAATTTGTCTGGGACTCTTTTGACCTTCATAGAATGTCTAAAATTAAACGTGACATCTAGTAGCCAGCCAGGTATCTTTAATTACAAATAGTCTAGATGTACACATTTTTTTTAAAAAGTACATTTATTATATAGAATATACTTAAATGCTGAGAAATACTGTAAGCTTCACTGTTATATCAATAGTCAATCAACAAGGTGCCATTATAAGAAGTAATTACCAAAAGGTTTTCAGTATTTTTGTAATTGCTTACATTTTTATGAAAGAAAAGTGTTGGAACCAACATCAGAATTGTTGATTAATTAATCATTATCATTTTGTTCATGTTGGTGGGGGATTTGGCATTGGAGGGTTAATTTGAAAGCTGCAGTAAATATGAGTGAAAAGTGACCATATGTGTAGTTATTAAATAGTGCATAACTATCCTTATGTTTACATAGTTCTCGTATGAGGTTACTGATCACTCCTACAACAAGTAGTTCACTACCACTTGTTTGCAATCATAGTTTTAGTGCTTGGCTCTGTACATTTGCTGTGGAGCAGTCGGTATCTGTTTGCCTTCAAATGTGTATTACTAACATAAGCACAGTTCAGAAACAGCAGCTGGATATTATAATTGCATTAAAAAAAAACATTTTTTAAGTTGATATATTTTTTCTGCTTCCTCAGAGCAGTTTTCAGCTCATGTATTTTAAGGCTTCCTCCAAATGCAGTGCTGCACTTTGTAACAAGTAGGAACTATTCATGCCAGAATTCCTGCCTTTTTTCTATTCAACTATTAAAGATATTTTATGATTATTCTAAAATTGACCAAATATTTTACATAATTGTAGCTTGAGGCTGTATTAATGTTTGTGAATCCGAAATTGATGTATATGCTAAGAAATGTCGATATTTAAAGTGACAAATGGGATCGTTTTCATTGAAAGGACTAATATTCCTGTGTTATAGTACCATTAGTTTAATGTATCATACTTGCTCAGTTACTGTGTATCAGTATCAGCGAATATACCTGGATAATCAGCATCTGTTAGTAGTAAGAAAATCATCACGCCACTCTTAACATATGCTTGTAATTCCATGTGTTAATGGTGACTGACCAAATGCTCTCTTACTGTAAATGTTCTGAATAATGCTCTCTTAGAACTCTGCCAGGAGGCGTCTGCGAACTGAGTGTTTCTACGACATCGACAACATCGTTATTCCAATGTCATTGGCTGCAACCACTAAAGTAGAGAAACTTCAATATAAGGATATTCTTACTCCAAGGTATGCTTTAGCTGGTTATTATCATCAGTTATACTAGTAATTCTAATCTAATAAGGGGAAAAAAAATGATAATTACTTCCTAGGAATTTATTTCTGAAATGAAAAAATACAAACATTGCCTTGTGTCAGCAACAGCATTGGTTGTCATGCGAAATGTCTTTGGAATTCAGCTCATATATTGAAAGTTGCTTTAAATAGAAAATCTTAACTAGACTCAAATTTAGACGTACACATCTAAAAGATGGAAGAATGAGAACCCACCACTATTTAGTTTTACATTTTATTAAAACAAAGTTAACCGCCCTGGCGGTTATCAGAAAGTAATGGGTTATCATAGTTTTAGCCAAAAACCTTTCATTCATGACTGTTAAACAAATGCCTAGTGGAATTTGTATTTTGAGTTTAATACATGCATATTACAATTTATACCTTGTACAATTCGCTCTTTATCTATGCCTACAGAGTAATATTAAAACACATTTTGTTGCAAGGAAGCAATTCTGGCATTCCACGTAAACTACTTGATCTGGTAATTGTTTCTGGTCCTTAAAGTTCACTTTAAATATTGGGCACTTTGATTTAATGTGAAATGGGCATGATGAAGCAGCTTAAGACTTACTTTCTGACAGTAGCTTCCTTCCTATATTGTCTGTAGCAGGTTATAAAGAAGGTGGTGTTCGATATTATTTGCTTAGAAAGTCATATAGTTTTATTTGTTGTTGTTTCTAACCAGCTGGCGAGTTGTTGACACTCAGTGCTGGGAGAAAAAACAAGGGGAAATGGAAGAGGTATGGACTTGACACTGAAAATTAGTTCCAGTATGTATTGAATTAATAAAAGTTTGAATTGTTTTTAAATACCGACTGTATGATGATTAACATCTAAAATATTAAAAATTCTCAAAGATTAGAAATGATTACAAATGTACTGTTTAAGGAGATGGTGTTAGCAAGGTATTGTACATGAATGATAATTAGAATCTAGAACTGAATGTGTTTGAGGAATATGACTTAAACCGAGGACCTAAACAATGTGTTTCTAAACATCTTTTTAGCAGAACAAGTGTAAAGGTTCACAGTAACTAGATACATCGGTGGGACCATTACTTTTACTTCTACTTTACTACTCTGAACCTTCCCAAGAATATTCTTTACACAATGGGCATTGTCATTTGCCAGATTTTTTTGCCAGAAACAAGATTAATAGGCTTCTTTTCTGGCTGATAATTGATCATTTTGTTGAAATAATTCATTAGGCTTTTGCTTTTGGGCTTGCAGATAGAAGAGATTTCCGATGAGGTCATTTCCTCCAGGCATATGAAATATGAGGAGAAGGAGAAGGCCAGGTGGTCTTCCTGGGAGCATAACAGGTGGCAAAGGAGAAACACCAGGCAGGTGGACTGACGCACACTGGATAGACATTCTTTATTCATGCACAGTGAATTACATATTGATTCAAATCGCAAGAGTTTGACTGCAAGCTGTATGTTCCCCAGTTTTTGCCTTTTGTAAAAGTCTAAAAGTCTAAAAGTGTTCTAACATCTAGATGCCTTTAAAATATGAGAAAACCAGAACAATGCAAAGGTGAATCATATTTATGGGATGTGTCTTCATCCAAAAGTCTCTCCTGCTTCTAAACATTATTTACATTGCCTTTGTGTGTGTGACAGCTAATCCACATGGGCTAATAGTCACATTTCGTCAGTACTGCCATAGTGAGATGTAATGGGTAAAGCTTCGAAGCAAAGAATGTCTTTCTCAAAGGAAAAGAACTTTGGTGGTTCAGAGGTTTTAAATGACGGGCTTTGTCTCTCATTCCAGATTGTCCAGCAGAAATGCTGACTTATCTCTGAGTGGTGATCAGGCATTATGGGCTGGCAGGGCCCAGAGTGAGATGTCCAAACAGGCAGGAAGAGCCTGTTACAGTACAGCAGCAGCAACTGCGGGCATTGATGACAGCCAGCAGGAGCACACAGTAAGGGCACCTGCACCTAGTGTGGTTTCCCCCTTTCCAGGGTGTTAGAGGAAGTGACTGCTGGGCTAGTGTGCTATGCTAGCTGGCAACATAGGAGCTATGTCATCATCTGGGCATGAGGGGGTTTGTTTAGATAAAATGACAAGAAAATATTTCTATACAGAGTCATAAAAAACAGATTAACTGTCAAATTAACAAGCAAATACCCATTTTAAAATTAAGTGAATTTAAATTAAATGACATCGGCATCTCTTTCTTCCAAAGTGGAGATTATGATGATTCATTTGTTTTTAGCTGAATCTTTTATTCTAAGCAATTGACAGCAATTAAGTTGTGCTCATTTAAAT
The DNA here is from genome assembly GCF_059453375.1 of Lepisosteus platostomus. NCBI lineage: Eukaryota > Metazoa > Chordata > Actinopteri > Semionotiformes > Lepisosteidae > Lepisosteus > Lepisosteus platostomus. The sequence continues at coordinate 32,758,243 of NC_142624.1, read as the reverse complement.
AGCTGAGCATTTTCACTGAAATAATCTAACAGAAATACAGTACCTTGCTCAGAAATACTATTGCTCTGCTCCAAGAAGTCATTAAACACTACTCTTACTCTCCTAATTCACTTTCAGTCTGCTTTGTTTTTGGTTCAGAATATTAGGTCTAGTAAATGTTGTTTATGGCTTTGTGTAGCTACGGCTCTTAATTTATTAATATCTAAATTATTGTGTTTAATATAAATGAATCGGGTTTGCAACTTGACTTAATTATAATGTAAAATAAAATTACGCTCTTAAAATATATGCATTAAAAAATAAAAATTTTATTTTGCACATGACTGAGTGCAATTTAGGACAACAGCGTGCTCATCAGCTAAAAGAAAAATATTTTTTAGCAATCAAACGGAGGTCTGCCATCAGTTGTTTGTAATTTGTGATTTGCAGATGGGTCAGTATTTCGGTTTAACTTGATGGTATGTACGTTTAATTGACATCATTGCTCCAAACAGCTATGGACACATTAAACCTCCTTTTTAACGTGATATTTCATGATCATTTTTCCATTCACTGATGAATTCGTTTGAAGGCCGATTTGCTACCTCCCGATTAGTTTGATTCATTTTCAAGTTGCTTTTTTCTGTCAGAGGTTTCCACTTTTCAGATGATGCTCTCTACAGCATGTGCATTGAGAGGCGTCCCTTATGTAAGTCAGCCTCCACTTACAAGGGCGTCAACAGCCAGCTGCAGTCCAGCTGTTTTCCCTTCACGTATTTTGGATTCCTTAGCTGTGAACATATCAACAGGCTCACTTATGTTTCATCCAGCACATGTGCTATACTGGAGCACTGAGAAATACCATATCTTTATCCTCAGCTATTTTAGTGACTTTGTGATGTTATTTCCTGTTGCTTACATTATCTTAAAATACTGGGAAGCAGAAATGCATTCCGATATGTCTCCTAACAAAATCTGGTTTCATGCTGGAAATGTGAATGATGTCTAGAGCCCTACGGTTTGGCTTCCCACCAGTAGGAAATACTTATGCTGGAAACAGTATACTCTCCAGGTCTGCTACATAAATGGTGATAAGGATAATCTATCATTAAAAATATTTCTGGACAAAACTGTTGCAGTGCTTGCCTTGTATTAAAAAGCCTTTTCAGGAAATGTAAAAGGATTTACTGTTCCCCACTGTCAACACTGATACGCTGAACTAAACAGACTGTAATATTTGTTACAAGGCAAAAGATACATATTTTAGTAAGCTTTAATATAAATCTTTTCCATTTTTTAAAGCTCATACTTCCATGGGAAAGAAGAGTATTTCCTCTACAGGAACACGATGCTGAGGCATTAAAACCTGAAAGAGATGTGGATCCTCTTGAGAAGCTTCTGCATTGTCAAAGGCCAGAGTCCTGCAATTCAGACAGCAAGGCATCTGGTTCCACTCCAGCCTCTGGTGGAATTGGAACTATCACACCCCCTGCTGGACACCCTGGGAACAGCCCTAAGGAGGAACAGAATGCTTGCTCATTAAATAGCTGATGGATTTAGTGCTTGGATTGATACTTGCAATCTCTTAGCCGAACATATATAGATTACAGGTGAGCACTATGAAATACTTTGTGGTGTTATTTAATTTACATATGTTTTTAATCTGACTGTATTTTTCTTTGTGATGGACTGGTGTCCCGTCCAGGGTGTATCCTGCCTTGAGCCCATTGCTTGCTGGGACAAGCTCCCCTGTGGCCCTGTATTGGATAAAGCCATTAGAAAGTGGATGGGTGGATATTTTTGTATTTGGAATATAATTAAAGAATTAAACTGTCCTAGTAAAATGAGGGAACAATTTGGATGTGAATTTGTTTTTTATTATATTTGGATACAAATTTAGCAATACTAAAGTAAGGTGTCTGAAACATTGTAAACATTTGAATGGAAATAGTTCAATTTTTGGCTATATATAATATATATAAAAGATAAATTGCAATGGAAAAAACAGTTTGACACAGGATTTCATTCAAAAGTAATAGTAGAGTATTATCTTAAAAGATAATACTGATCGTAAACAATAAAGTGCAAAGCCTTTTTCTGGCAACGCTCTTTCCTAGCTGCAGCTTATTATCTTGACAGTACGGCCCTTGTAAAGCTTCCTGTGGATGCTGACTGGTAAAGAAATATAATTAAATAAAATATTGTGCCTTCTGACTTTTCTGGTAATTCCATATAGATATACAGTATTATATCTTATGTGCATTCTGTGTCAGACCTGTGTCGCCTAGCGTTTCAGGTATGTTATATACAATATACTTCCTATTTACTAGAGTAAATTCAATTAGAATAAATTTTATTATTTTTTTACCTATTGCTGAATGTGCAGATGATATTGATTTGTTCCTCCTTAAAAGCTCCTTAAAGGTGTATTACTTCCCAGGGTCCTCGAAGTCCTTGGGACTGTGGAAGAGATGTCATCCCAGTTGGCAACTCCTGAACTAAACTGGAACCAGAGGCTACCAGAGGCACTGTGGTCATACTCCATGTTCATTTTCATTTTCAATGTTTTCTGTTTTCTTAGATCAGCTGCAGAGCTTACTTGTTATGAGAACATTGTGAAGAAACTTTTTATAGTAAATGGTCTTTCATATTGCAACATCTTTTGTTTTTAACAGGACAGTTAAAATTCTTTATTAAAAAAAACATTGTCATCTGTTGTGAAAGACCATTCTTTTAAGGAGACATCTTAGTTAAGATGTTCTACATTTCATGGAGTGGACAGGCTAGCTGAAAAAAGTATGACAATGTCTTAAGTCTAGCAGACCAAAAAGTTTATACTGTAATTGGATTACTTATACAAAGAACTACATCCTGGTAAAGGATTTATGTATTTTAGATCATATTAATGTTATTATCGGAGAACCAGTCTGTAATGAGACAGAAAAGATTTCCAGACTTGTATTTTTTTTAATAATATTCTCATTCATCACATTGATACACTGTCAAATGGAGCTGCTGTTTTATTTTCACAAAATAAATACTGTAAGTTGTTTTTAAAGTTTTGTATTTGTAAAGGTTGTATTCTGAGGTATGTTATAGTGCTGTGATGAATAGAAGATTTAATTAAGAATAAATTCTTAAATCTCTCAGTTTTAATGTTGGAAAATTAATTGGTGTATTACTTCCATTATGTTTTTTTCCCAGAATTAACTGGAGACCAGATTCACTGGAGAACTGAGATCTGTATTCATGTCACAAATTCCAACTTTTCTTTCGGTTGCAGTACTGTGCACAGATGGCTGTTGTCTGATGCAGCCTTGAACAGATCTGAGCTGTGCTTTAAACTGAGCTGCTTTTTAGATAAGATAAGATCACTTTATTGGCCATATACAATTTCTTATATTAGGAATTTGTCTTTTCACATAACCCAACTTGCTCTCCATGAGACACACAGTCACACAGACAGGGACAGGGAGAGATCTTATGTGTTGTACAGTACATACAGTAGAAGTGGAGATTTCAGATGTTTTTCATATTTGGCAATAGGAGTCTGCGATAAGAGCATTTAGCATTGAGGGTATTATAGAACTGAATTTGTCATGAGTGTGATTCTGTTCAGGGCATAATTAGTATATTATTTGGAGTTTTGGGGCTGACAAAGGCATAATTTCAGCAGGGAAATAATTATGTTTTCTGCACAAATCACAAAATGAAAAGGCATTATGTAATATGCGAAGACAGACTATGATTGTTACTCTTTTTCAGGCTTTTCTATGAAAACTGCTGGGGATACTGGTAATGTAAAATGTACGCTTGTGCCCAAGTTGTCATACCCTTTCACTTGTCAACATTGCATGAGTGGCTCTTCACAGTGCTCAAGGCAAAACTCCCTGGCACAATAAATCCCCAGAGTGCCCATGTGTTATAAGGGCCATTTCTGAAAAACTACAAATGCTTTAGGTAGGTGTCAGAATACAAATTCTAATGTCTCCTGTATGAGAGATTATTGTAGAAGGCTCAGTAATAATACACCCATCCATTTTCTAACCTCTTCTTCTAATTCACAGCAGTAGGAATACTAACACAATTCAAAGCAATTTTAAGACGACAGAAACTACAGCTGTACAGTACAAACCGATTCCTTAAACATATTATGTTGTGATTATTTTAGACCAGTGTAGGTACATAAAGACATTTTCATCAGAATAATAAATGATGTTTAAAAGTTTAAAATAACCCTTAGCAGTGATTCTTACATTTCATTATGATGTTCTTAAATCAAATCCATAAGGGAAGGCAGCTGTTTGATTGTCCCAGGACCTCGTTTTTGTATCATTTTTGTCCTGTTTTTCATGAGCGTCTATGCTTGGCCACAGGCACCATCACAATTAAACACATTTATTTGTTCAGGTTCTATACTATTTCCTATTGCAGAGCTCAAAGTGTGTATGGAATTCTGTGTTAAAACAGAGTTCATCCCCACAGAGAACAGGCCTTCCTCAGGGGCTATGGACCCTTGTTCAGGCTCACTACTGCTTACACCACCTTCACAAAGCTGGTACTGTAGCTTCAAGGAAGAGGAGTTATTCAAAGGAGCAGCAGCTGCTTCTCGTGTTCCTTCACAAGAAGATTAAATCTTGGAGTTACAGAACACATTTAATCCACATGGTGGGGCTGTGGTGTCAATCCCGATTTCAAGAGCTGCGTGTGGAGAAATTAAAATTGCAGTCTTGCATTTTTTAAAAAGCTTTTAACTTGAAAAAAGTAGCACACAGTCTTTACGCAATGGGAATGGGGTTTAGTGTTTTGTTTCTACATGAATTTACTTACTGTAGCTATGCTTCATTGTCATAACACAAAACACTCTGTTTCAAACTCAGATCCATAAAATAGATGCGTAGACTGACTGGAACCCACAACAGTTCCAAGAAAGCTGTTTCATTGATAACCAAATGGTCCCAGTGGGAATACAGCTGCAATCCTAAGCTTATCTAGATCAACATGCAAAAGCAGCCAAGATAATGCACTGAATTTCAAGGGCAAGGGAAACTAAATTTAGTTTCCATTGGCCTCAGAATGACTCATTCAGACTGCCTTACTGCTGTAGTTTATGAAACCTTGTAAGTACAGGTTCATGAAACACGGTAACATTAAATAAAGAAAAACATTAATTAATAATTGAGTGCACTAGTTCTAAACAACCTCACAAAGTATTTTCTCTCACACTGTTTATCTCAGGCTTATAAATTGTGGCTGTGTGAGATGTGCAGAGCTGGCAAACCCTCTTAATCATTTGTATACCCTAGTGGTGCAACATGCTTTGATATGCTCTATTCAGCCATCCCTGCCCTATTTACACATGCTGGTAAAGTTGACTTCAATGGGAGATGAGTTAAAAGCAGAAAAGAGACTGTGAATTTTATCAGTGTGGTCAGGATATGGGTAAAAACATTTGACAAATATGCTAATTAACTGCTTTGCCCTTTACTGCAATCCCCCTGACTACTCCACCTTATTTAAGATTCAATGTGGTAGATTTTTTATTTCAGCCAGGATATTGCATTTGCCTTGATGTTTTCTCTTTAAAAATCACATCTTTTCTTTTGTGAATTATCCGTTTGACTAAGATTTCTCATAGTCATGTTTTTAGTTCATAATTAAATAACTCAATAACACTTCATGATTATTCAATATTTCAGTGTCATACAATTGCTGGTAATGGGTTATAATGTGTTGATGTGCTCTAATGTGCAATGATGGCAGTGCCACTCTTTGATATAGCAGTTTTTTATATATATTAAAAGTAATGTATTTTTACTGCAGTCTCTGGAGGCACTGTCTGTCATGGGATTCAGATACATTATTGATTATATCTGATGCAATAGCTCATTAGCCTAGAAAAATTAGAATGAGTCATCAGGCTGTTACATTCCTGCCCTGTTATTCCCTGATCTCAGATCACTCTTTCTCTTACTTTGGACATTTTGATGGCTACTCATTACATTTGTCTTGAAGAAGGCAAGAGAGTGACTTTTTCCCCTTCTTTAAGATAGAAAATTAACTTTTTAAAGCACAGTAGCATTCCAGAAATAGATCAAGATTCGGTGACACTTTGCATAGTCATCACCAGACTACAAGACAGTTCAGTAACAGTAGAATGCACAGAAGTTGTTTTTATGATCACTGCTCAGTCATAAAAAATAATAATGATGTTCAGAAAATGGCGAGTAGTGGGTTTCCTGAAGTCTTGTATTTACACCTAGTGTTTTGGTTTTTTAACCCTATGTTCTGAAAACATGACCACACACATTGGGAATCAAAACCTCAATGGCCACTGACAGCCTGGGGAATATAGAGCTGAAGCAAGTCAATCTGACAAAACACAGGGCATAGTAACCATATTAGGAACACTGCTAACCTGTTAATTAATTGCTAACATTGTTAATTCTGTTTTTTTATTAACCCCAGCATTAGCAATCTCATCAGAAGTCACTAGCCAAGCCAGGCTTGGCCTAGGCAGAGCTGGAATGGGAATTTTCCAAGGAAAAACCAGGTGGCTTTTGTAAGTATTGCTTGTGGACCATTAGAAGACCCTCTTCCTTCTATTTAGGCTTGTGTGGGAGCAGGAGTCTATCCCAGCAGGCATCAGGCACATGGCAGGACACACCCTGGACAGGACACCAGTCCATCGCAGGGCACAGACAAACACGCACACACTCACTGACTCAGGGCCAATTTTCCCTATAAACCAATAAACCTAGAGTATGTCTTTGGACTGTGAGAGGAAACCGGAACACTTGGAGGAAACCCACGTGAACACAGATGTCATCCCAGATCTGGCACTGAACCCAAGTCCCCAGCACTGCAAGGCAGCAATGCTGACCACTGTGTCACTGTGCTGATCCTGCAGGAGCAGAATTTCCAAATTAATGTCTCAGTATAGTGACTGAGGGAACGGTAGTGTAGGAGAAGCTGCCCTTCGGATGAGGTCCTGACTTCTCAGCTATTAATGATACCATAGCAGTGTTCACAACTATAAGGGTGCTAGCTCAGGTTTCCTGGCTGAATTCCAGTCTGGGCTTGCACAATCTGACCTCCCTCATGCTCCCCCTTATTTCAGCTGGTGAAGTAAATTCTCTAACCCTAACCCTACCTGATCCTCAGTGTAGTGATAATGGCCCAACCCAGGTGAGTGCAGCACTACGGACGTTGGTGCCCTGCTGTATGTGAAGCAATCTGAGATGCTTTGGGATGCAAAGCACCATATAAATGCAATTAATTTTTATGGTTTGTGAAGTGTATGGATGAAGGTGCTGGTGTACCGTCTTTGCTCAAGCTCTTGAGACCTTGTTAACCAGACCTTTTTACCTTTGTGGATGCTTGTGATGGCATGGCCAAGAGGACCTTTGCACATGAACTACACTTGAGACTGATGCAAACCATTTTCCATCTTTATTTACTAGTACTAACAAAGAAGAAGACCTCAATAGAGACAACATCTTAACAACAGTAGGCTGGATACCACCACCTCGCTCTGATTTAAGCCTTTCAGCTACTTAATGAACTTCCTAGTCTCTTGACTTGCCCGGTGAGCAAAAACAAAATCTTATGCTGTATATATCCAAATCAAACACTCATGTGAAAATCTGCACAATCCCCACCATTACTCAATCGAATCTTTAGTGTCCGGGGAAAATTTAGGTGCCCTCTTGTAGCATATCCATTGACATTACAGCCCTTTCTGCCACATGCCTGGCAATCTCCATCAGGAAAAGAAAGGTAATTCAGTGATATTAAATGCAGGCAGCTGTGATGTGGGGAGCTGAGCTAAAATTCTCATTCCATTTCCGTGCAGTTAACTGAAGGGGCTGCACTGATGCCTGACCTGGCGTCTTCCTGTAAATACCCCAGCAAGAGCTGCTCCTGTAGCCATAGCAATGAGCAGACTCTTCAGTGTGCGAAACGTTCCCTCCTCCCTCCCCTGGCTGAACAGCGTGTAAAAGAGAGAGAGAGTCATTAAACCCCCCGTCACACACAACCCCCACCTCCTTCCCTCTTCCATCGGAAAGCAGCGTCACATCTTTCGATTTGTGTTCAAGTCACTGTGTGCGGCACCCACCCCCCCCTTGGAGAAGAAGAGCTCTCTCCTGTTTAAAGGCTTTCGCAAATCTCTGTGACTGGCTAACATCATTTAGCCCCCCCCCCCAACAAAAGCTTTGTGTAAAGCGATCAAGCCCATATAAAAATCACAAACCTCCTGAACAAAAGCTCCGTTCAAAACCGGTTCAGTACTGTTAAGGTTTTAAACACCAACTCAGTGTATCCAACAGTGTTAAGGCAGTTCGGAATTATCACTGTTTAGAGACTGAGATTAACGGCTTCATGACTCACAAATCCGATCAAATTATACTGGGAAAATATTTGTCAGAATAAAATGTAAATCCCAACAGCACACAGCTTTATCCAAATAGGATCCAACTGAGGAAAAACACTGTCATTCTCCACACCCTGCTTTTGCTGACAGGGAGGGAAATCAAGATTTGTTTTTACAGACAGTTCCTGCCTTATACCCCTCTGACTGTCCTACTGTATGTTACACACCAGGTAAGGTCTTAAACTCTTGTCAAAAAAGGCAAATATGATTTGCATTTTATTACTTACACCAACATCAACAGAGGAATAATGGTGATACATTGCCAGTTCAATTCTTAGTTCTTTACCGGCGAGACACAAGGTGTGGCTTGAATCTTCTGTGAGCTTATAGGGAATATGTTGGCACACAATTTATCAGTGTTAACCTAATATTTTCACCTGCTTAAAGGTGTAGTATTGGCAATATAGTGTTAAAATAAACATTTTTCATTATATTAATGAGAAAAAGAACAGTAACAACATCATAACAAAATGTGGCCTCCTCCAATTGCTATGGAGAATTGCACAGCATGACGTTAAATTTGATCAATTCAGTTAAACCAATTCAGCCTCAGTGTGGCTGTTTTGTTTTCTGAACAAATTTTAAAAAAATCCTTGTGCAAACATGGAACTGGATAAGCAAGGGGGCTTGATGGTTTTATGTTTCTAACAACTTGCTTAGACAGAGCATGCTATAAGGATGCATGTTTTTGCTGAGTGGCTCTCTGTGACCTGTGGTTTTCTAAACCCACAGAGATGCCACCACTTTAGGAGCTGAAACAGAAGGGTTATGGTTACAGCAGGCAATTCAAACACAGAGCACAACCTGACAATAACCGCCCCAGCCCAGACTGGACATTTCAGCCTCTTTCCCTATTGAAAAATCAACACACTTTCTATGTGAAGCTTATAATTAAATCTAAATCTAAAAAAAACAGCTTTTCATCTAGCACTTTTGTCTTTCTAAATAAAAACAACTAAAAAAACTCTGCATTGTGTTGTGCCTGTGTAATGCGCTGTGCTTATTCCTGTGGTGACGGTTTTGAGTAAATGTCTGCTTTCATGCATATACAATACTGGCTTTTCGTCACCATAAAATACAGCGTGAGGCAACTGAGGAGCCTTCTTGATTAATACATATGTCAACGATAATAAAATACAGCGCAGAAAGTGAGAGGAGGGATGAGTCAAAAAGTTTAATTTGATACAATGAATGAATAATGCTGTGGGTGGTAATCTGCTCAGACAAACTTAGATCTGAAACCATTCAATTGCTTTCACATGGAAATCCTGGATGGCTGTTCTTCTAGTGTTGCTGCTACCTAATACTTCTCTGCTACTCTCAGAGGCAGTTTGATTAGTGATTGGCGAATTCAGGTTTCAGAGTGTGAAGTCTGCAACATAATTACAGAATGCTCCAAGATTCAACTGATTCAAATGTCCCTTCCCTAATAATTAATTAAAACGTGAGAGTTTTTCCTCTCTGAGTAATAGGTTGCCAGAGTGACGTACCAGTTGTGTTATGTCATGTGAATAAATTTAACGTTAATGTAAATGAATGTAAGTGAATATTGAACTCCATCTATCAGGATTCATGGACATCTGTGCTGTTACCAGCCATGAGACCAAAACCAGTTTTCAGAGAATACGGAGACCTCAACTTGTCTCTTGTTATTAAAATCTCAGACTAAGATAAGCATGTTGAGGCTGAAGGACTGACTTTATAAACAAGGATAGTTATGAGTATGAACCTCCTTTTCAAGCAGGATCAAGCATGCGTTAAAGGAGGAGGGCGTATTTTCTAACAAAAGCATTTTAGAATAAAATGTGAGCTTATTTTAGACATGTGAATAACACAAGGGTTTTAATGCTGTAATATGGTTTCGAGGGGTGGCACATTGGCACCATGGTTAGAATTGTTGCTTGGCAGTACTGGGACCTGGGGTTTAATTCCGGAGGTGATATCTGCATGGAGGTTGTATGTTCTGCACATCTTAGCAATGGTTTCCTGCCACACTCTAAAGACATTCTTGTAGGTTAACTGGCTTCTGGGAAAACTGGTCCTGGTGTGTGTCTATGTGTGCCCTGCAACTAACTGGCAGCAATTCAGGGTGTATCTTGCCTTGTGCCCCGTTGCTTGCTGGGATAGGCTCTGGTTCGCCCATGATCCTGCAATAGATAAACTAGAAAAAGGATGGATTAGGTGTTCATTTCCCCCCTAAGAATATATTACATTTGAACTCTTGTAAACACATTTAGATATGACTAGGTTTGACTGGCCCAGAGAGCATGAATGCCCAAAGTCAGAATCGAATTTCGATGTTTACACTGAACAATCACTTGTGCTTGAAATACAACACTATCCTACAATAATAAAAATCCCAAACAATAACAAGTTGACGGACTATTTTTTTCATGCCTGACAAAGTAATGCAAAATGATTATTGCATCAAACAAAACGACTTTTTCTCAGAGATCTCACAAATACAATCTGCAACTCATTTTTCAGCCTGGGTGGATCAAAAGGATTTATGAAAATGGGTCTATCTCTAACGGAGTTTTTGTTATTTAACATGAAAGGCATATCTACAAAAGTACATATTGTATAACAGCATATGGGAACTAAAGGGGATAATTATTCTTGACTTTTTTATTTAGACTTTTAAGTGATTTTTTTTCTTAGCTTTATTCAAAAGCAATAACACAAATGCGTTTCTCTAGCGTCCTTTACGGTAGTACAGTGGGAGGAGTCAGAAAGCTCAGTGTTCTTTAATTCTGCAGTTTGTCTACGAGCTCCGAGCTAATTCTTCAGCGGACTGGTAGCACCGAACAGGTAGGGGGAAAATAAATTATTAAAAACAAGGCAAAACGAATGCATTACGTGTATTGTTGTCACTTTCATACGTGATGGGCGTTACCATAATTGCTTTAAAATACAGTTTAATACCGGTTTGTACAAAATAAAAGAATAATCTTGGATAAAAGGTTAGGTAATCCCAGGGTTGTTCCTCCAAAATTGACGCATCAGTAACTAGCAAATTGTGTTCTGTCCAATTCTCAAAGTCCAGCAAAAGCAGCCAAAATGGTTAATTTTGTGATTTTTGCCTGAGCTATACCCGAGTACGATCCTCGATTTGCACTAGGATTTAGCTCAGACAGGGGCTGATCTTTCGCCAAAGACGTTTTGTCGCGTCTTGTATTTAGTGTCCTTCCATGTTTGCAGAGATGCAATGTATCTAGGGGGGTGAAACATTTCAGAATTAGGTAGGAATCAGTAGTAAAGTGACGCATGGGTTGTCTTTTTCAATACGATTTGCAGTCTCTGGTGCCTCGCAAGATACCTGTACGCTAACCACTGCAATTACGCTCTAGTGTTAGGCAGGTCCAATGCGCTTAGTGCTGAAAAGATGTGAACAAAAGACAACGGGGGGTTCTTCATTATACAGTATATACACATTATAGCAGTTTTATTAAACATCTCAGACAAAAGATAATTGTTTAAATCGAAATGATTTTCATTACACATTGGCTTTTGCAGTTCGGTGCATTTCTTTAGAAAGACGGCGGTATGGGGAGGTTTCGGGGTGCGGAATCTGAGGGCCGGTGAGGTGAGGTTTTGCTTTGGATTATCACTTGTGAATCCAAAACGTCGCCTAAACCCCCTTGATGTACAGAGCACGCCTGTCTGTTGCACTGAGGTACTATCAACCAGTAAATGAAAATCATATAAGACAATAGGATCTGAAACTGTTGAATGTGTTGAACAACAAAAGGTGCCAGATCATCACTAGGTTATGCTGGTAGACACTTTGTTCACTATCGCTCCTATGACATAGTATTTTTCGGTACATTTCTACGCTTGCCTTTGTGACTATTTAAACACTACTGCTAATACAGGTCACTGTGGCTTTCCTTACCTGCGTTTTTTAGCTGCTCTTTCCCTTTGTAATCCGAGCACGTTTCTTTGGCTCTACAAGAGATCGGGGGAACAGCATTTGTTTTAACAGCATGGTTCAACTGCGAAGAAGCATTTTTCCATATATAATCACAAACCTGGGACAACTGCAATGTGATCTCGCCGTTTTTGAACCCTAGTAGACACCTTTTTTTCCCCCCAGAAGGCTCAAGAGCAAATCGCAGGCTATAATAACGCGGTGGGATCAGTCATTACCTTAACCACCGCTGCGCAATTCTCACTTCAGCGGGGCGATACCAGTGAAGGCTCCTCCCATAGAGAGGAAAACCTCGCATCTCTTGAACACTGTATACGCCTTCAGTGGACAGAGGGATAGGATCTTTCCCAGCAGGATGCTTATCGAAGTTCCCCCGGGGCGATAAGTGCTGTGTTGTAGAGCAGGTGGCGTTGGCACTTACAAAAACACTTACAGTACTTTCATTTCGATGCTGGTATGTTGTATTCCCGAAACATGCACGGAAAGTATGTGGGCACTTAAAATGGGAAATCGCACAAAGAACGTGATTTCTTTAAATACCTGTTGTACAATTGCAAATTATGAATAAAAGTAGTTTGGTGATAATACAGATTTTAATAACATGAGTACGATTAAACGTGCATTTATTCCCCAACTTTCTTAGTTTGACCTAAGAACTCTAATATATTCTGCACACTTTGCTTTGTTACAGTTTGCAGTCTTTTTTTTTCTTTTTTGAAGCCAGTTTCAAAAAAGAAGATATGAGCCCATTCTTCAACACAAGCAGCTTTGAGCTCTGTGCTTGACTTTGGCTTGCTCTTTGCACCAGCTTATTTCATGTCAATCCGCAACATTGTAATATGATTACAGTCTTTAGCGAGATGGCAAATCATTGACTCTGATTGTCTTCTTTTATCAAAATCCCCGTTCAGACTCCAGAGATACGAAGGGACCAAGCCTCTGTTCACTATGCCTCACAGTGATGAGTTCTAGCACAAGTGTGTACAATATTATTTTATATTGTGCAGTATTCATCACCCTTCTGCAATATAAAGATTGCCAGTGCCCATTGAAGAAAAACAAATGCCATCCACAGCCTCCAGTCTGTTTAATTCTGGACACAAGAAGCTTTTCTTTAATTCTTCACTCTTCCTGCAAGTATCTCACATTGTTCTAATAACGTGGGGTATGGGGGTGCTGTATATTGCTTTTAAGGAAGCGATCACAGAGTGCATGACAGATTTAACTCATGATCATTCATGAGAAAAGGGGGTGCATTTCTTGAACACCAACATCACTGTTGCTGTTTTTTATAATAGCTCTTCATTCCTCATCGTATTACTGCCATTTTGAGATGCCTGCTGTATTTTAAAGCTTTCAAGACTTTCATTGTGTTTTTGAATACTGCATTTCTGCATTTTTCTCAATTTATGATTGATATTACTATACACAGTACTGTAATTTTCAAATGGTAATTTTCAGTAATTGCAGTTGTCAAAATTAGCAGTGAATAGGCTTCATGTGAAAAATTTGTATTGCCCACTTTTGTGAAATTATGAAGGCTTTTAGGCTGTTTTGCATTTTATGCATGTTATGTAAGACAGAACTGTAATATATAATGTAATATTTATTTTTTTATTTTCAAACAGAACAGTTTTAAATTATAGAAAATATTTTTAACCACTTATCTGTGACTATATATTGTAGCAAAATACTGAAAAGTGTTTTGGAATGTGTCCTTGCTTTTCACAGAGAGCTAGGAAGGTCCTGTGAATTGTAAAATCTTTCACAGGCATTTTTTAAAGTGATTTGATGTAATGGGTATGGTGTGATCTGCTTTTTGGGTGAAAATATGTACAGAGCAGCAGACCTACTGCGTGTTAGCACTCAATATAAAGGTAATACAGTAGCTGTGTGATAAGCACTAGTCTACCTGTCAGTAAAACTGCAGTCATGATTTACATACTGTATACACATTTAACAGACTTTTCAGTTCATGTGCTCAATGTATTCTGTATATATAGGGTCAGTTAAATGTTTGAGGTTTGGTCTTTAACATGTTTCTGGGTTCTCCCTGTTTTGTTCTGTTGCAATCCCAATTCAGCAGGTATTCAGTGTCTGATATCCACTTGGAAAAGTAAAGACAGCATAATGGTACCTGATGTTACAGACACTTTTTGAATTTGGGATTTTTCTGATTTCCATCCAAGTGTCGGGTTTTTCTTTGTCTTTGTCTTGAATTAGCAGAATTGTTATATAGTGCTCCAGGGTAGGTTTGAAGTGTTCTCTTTACTGTTCATATTTAGATTTCAATGTGCTGAACCCCATGAATAATTGAACAAATTAATTAAAATGTTTCTGCACTAGATTTACTAATTGTGAAAGCACTTTGTATGCTAAAAGGGTATATAAAGATTTCCATTTTAATATTCTACAAGTGGTGCTGCATTAGACATGAGTCCTTCACATCTGCATGACAAGCAGTAGAGGACAGGCCGTGCACAGCAGATTGAGTTCCTCTGCAGTCTGACCACACTGGGTTACTATTGAGCCTCCCCTTTCTGCTGGAGCCAAAAATACCTTTATAAGAGAGTTTGTAGCCAAGGATTGCATAGATATTGCACTTTGCGCTCTTCCTCTATTGAACTACATTCTGTCTCAACCTATCAAGAAGAACTTGATTTTCTTGTGGTCTGAACTTTCTATAGTGGATTCCACCCTATCATGTGCTATTTATTGCACGATCGGCTGTGATTGCCGGGTATCAATTGGATGTATTCCAATTCAATCCTATAGCACTCATACAATTGGGTTGAATATTGTATCTGGACCTTTGGTTCGTAGCAGAGCCAGAACTTCAAACCATTTCTTCTTGGGTTCCCTTCAAAGGCCTTCTTTTCTGCCTTTTGACTTGAGATTGTCATGCAAGCTGAGTATCTGGTTCATTTTTTGTCTCTCTCTGCTTCCCAGTGTTTTGATTTACTTGAGTGCATGTTTATCTGTAAATTCAAAGTGTAAAATATAAAACAATGCAGGTAGAGAACAAAGAAGAAATATTTTAGTGAGGGTTTTTTTTTACGCACTTCAGGTGTAATAAGCCATAGCCTTTTCAAAACGTCATACTCATGGAGCACAGAGGCTTATTATTCAACTCCCTGTATACCTGCTGAATGCAGATTGATTCATGGTATCAGATACATTTTTTATTTTGAACTTTGGTTTACTTCCAAGCCTCTGCATCTTGTAAAGTCAGAAATGGCTCAAGTTGCTATGCAGTGGGAGTCTTCTTTCCACCACCATGTAAATTCTTAGTAGTCGTCAGGTCGTGTAGAACAGTGATCTGCACTTTTGGTAAAGAAAGGTAAAGAAAAGGAACTCAACATTTCAGCTGTGAAGCATTCTTCAGGTGTCTGGGATCAGGGATCTTCACTTTTGGTGCTGGTGAGCCACAGGTTCTTCTGTTTTTTTTCCTGCTCCCTGAGCTCGTAAAGAGTGAATTGAATCATTTATTGACTTAATTACTGCTAATTGTAACTGTTGCCAAATCTGTGTCTGAGTCTGGTGATATAGCTTTCCCAGTACAGTAATATACTGTATGTGGTTTAGACTGTGAATTCAAGTTCTCTGTTTGGAAGCTCACTCTGTTGCTCTGTTGTACTATAGGTGATGTGAATGGGAGAGGTGATGGGGCTTTTCTGGCAATGTACAAAAACCTGGATGCAACATCAGCATCATCATTTGCACACAGAACTTAGTTAAATACTGTATATGTACACATGATTTTTTTTTGTTTGCTTGGCGCAACAAGAAACAAATTTGGTTGCTGGAGTGCTAATGTAGTAATGTAATGCAAACAGTGTGTGCAGTTTCTTTAATAGGATCTTGCGATTATGGAGTTATCAGACTATTACAAATGGGTTTTGACAAAGTGCATTAGGAAAACGGTAGAAGTCACTATCAAGTTCCTAGATCCTCTTGGGAAAGACACGATTACATCAGCATAGATTGAGGTTAGTGTAATCACAAGAGCGTATTTGGAGTGACCTTAATCATAAAAGCAAGAGAAGCCTTGTAGAGTAACTAAATTGGTTGCAAGTGGTCCTTTTTGTTTGCTGCTTTAGTTTAAAGAAATTGGATCCTCCCTTACTGTTAGAGTAGAGTGCTAAATATATCCCAGCCTACAAACTAATGTTATGTGCACTGCCTAAGTGTTTCCACTTTTAGAAAAAGAATAAGAAAAAAGAAAGCTTCCATATTTAGGGAAGCATAGCTTCACAAAAGCATAGATTCACAAAATGAAACAAAGATATTTCTAAATGTTTTTTGTGTGGATTTGGAATACACTAGGGGAAAAACATAAACATAAACATGAGGTTCAGAACTGTAGGCTGTTTTTTTTTCTTGTAGTTATTTTCTCTTTCAAAAATAAAACATCCAATAATAGTAAAACCCTTACAAATAGAAATCGATCAAAAATGTGACTCAGTAATAGTTCCACAAGCTGTCTTAGTAGTATAATGTATCCATTTTGCATTTTCCTTCTTTTGCATTTTGTTTACATTTCAGTATGTACAGCGTCTTTTAATTTGGGATCCACACAAAATGCTCTTTTGTGAGATAAGAGAGTGGACCGCAGACAGGACCAGAGACAGGATACAATGGCCTCACTCTAACCAGCCAGCCATCTGGAGACCCTGCATTTCCTGCACACGTGGGTTAAATCTTGTAGTCACTGATGGAATGGGTTGCACAGCCCTGCAGGTGAAAATAACTGCTATTTGCAATGTAGGGACGTAGGAACTTGAGGGGCAAGGATGACTGCTGCTTTGTATGCTAAGCCATGGAAGCACTTGTGGTTTTTCCCTTGGGTGCTAATGTGATGTGGCGTTCCTTGAATGTTTAATTAACTTTATGGGGTGACGAGATTTCTTAAGCTGTCTGAGGAGCGTAATCTGCCTCACTCATGTCTCAGCGTCCAGCAGTCTGTGCTGCTATCATTGTGGTCCCTAGGCAGGCAGTAGATAAAACACATGCTCATAGATAGTGTGAGATCTAAGTGAACTGAGGCAAAGAAAAACGTACTGTTAGAAATGGTAGACTACAAGAGGAATGTGATATGGTCATTTTTCTTAGAAATTATGTGAAATGATTTGTCCATTTCTATCCCTTGACTAGATGTCTTTATTATGCAGAAGTTGATGTAATATAAACCAATTGGCCAATGATCTTGCAGTGAATTGGTCTGGTTATGGAGAAGGGTCGATGAACTACGTCTGCCTCAACAATCGGTGGAATAGTGCACCAGAATGGTCATGTGATGAGTTGCCCCGGGTTCAATTCTCGACCCCATGGAGTTTGTGCAGTATGTTCTTCTTGTGTTTGTGGGGGTTTCCTCCAGGTGCTCTGGTTTCTTCCCGCAGTCTGAGGACATGCTGGTAGGTTAATTGGCTTCCGGAAAAATTAGCCCTGGTGCGAGTGGGTGGGTGTGTGTGTCTGTGTATCTGCCCTGTGCCCTGTGTGGCGTCCCATCCAGGGTGTGTCCTGTCTTGCGCCAGTTGGTAGCTGGTATAAGCTCTGGCTGCCATACCACCGTGTATTGGATAAAGACGTTAGGAAATGGATGGAATATGTGTTTGTGTGCGTCTGCAAAAGTCAACATGAGACGAAAGGCAACTGTTCTAATACAGTTATTTGTGTATTTCATAACACTGGATTGGATACTGAGCGTGATGTTCTGGAAGATGTATTTCGTTTTCCTGGTTGTGTGGTTGTGCCATACGAGCAACCAGAGCTGCTGTGCTCCAGTGAATAGCATCCAGTGGCCAAGGTCAGTGTGTCCAAGTGGAGATTTCTGTGCAGACTAATTTGAATGGTACAATATAACCCAAACTGTTTAGAGTAACTGTGAGCCTTGGAGATAAGATACATGACTTGCTACAGGTGATGTTCTGAAGTTTACCAAACATTAAAAAACCAAAGGCCACTGTCTGTCCTCTCTTCATGTGAAAATAGATTAAAGCAGGCAGGTGAAATATTTAAATTGATTGCAGATGAAAAACAAGGCACATGGAAGTCTATTCTAATTCTCCAAGATGGCTCAAGCAATAAAGTGCCCACCTTAGCACAGGTTGAGCTCTATGATCAACCTGAGCTCTAGTTTTCAAGCCTAGATCATTTCACTAGCCGACTGTGACTGTAAGTGCCAATGGGGGATTTCGTGTCTCTTTGAGATAGTGAACTCTGTAGATGTGCAGGTGTGGGCTGACACGCGGTCCTGTCAGGGAGGGATTCACTTCTCTTCCAGCATGGCGCTGTGTTGCCTGTGATGTGTTAAAAGACGAGCATCTCACAGTTGAACAGATCAGAGGAGCCCGCTCCACTGTCTCCTTCTCCCCTCTGTGTGCTCACATGGCACATAGCCACAGGCAAAAACACACTAGTTGGATATGACATGAATTCTGAATTTCTGAAATGAAAAGATATTTTCTAAGTAGAAGGGGTTGTGGGTGACGTGGCTGCTGGTGTCCAGATGGTCCTCAGGCTGTTGTGACCTACCCAGAGTTAGGCAAGAACAATCATACCACACACTGACCACTTGAAGCTGCCACAGTGCGGACAAGCTGAATCCCAAGAACCACACTTCCTCCTCAGACACATGGAAAAACTCCTACCAGTGCTGCTGCAGCCTGTGGCTTTCTGAATCGCAGTGATGCGTGACTGGCTTTTGTCTCCTTCTCTTCCAGTTTTATACACCGAGACTTAAAGCTCTAGATTTAGTTGCACCGTGCCAAACAGCGTCTTTTGGCTCTGACTGTGATGAATGCTGGCTGAAGATGTATGACAGGTTTATTTTAGAAAAAAGTATTTTCCTAGTCATTGGTTTGCTTATGTCCACAAGGTATTGTTCCTCTCTGCAAGCTGAGTGGGTAAGCAAACATACTTGGCTCTATCGGCCAGCACATTTTAAAATTCACATTTTATGTTTCATCCTTCCTACACACAAGAGATAAAACCCTAAAGACAGGAATTTACTAATTGCTATTGCATACTGTTGATAAAATCAGAATATCATAAGCGTCACAAGTACCATTCTGTGCTGGCAGGCTGTACTAAGTGCTGGGTGAGAGCACATTCCTTCTGTACTCAAGTCCTTGTGTTCCCAGAGCCCTGTGGAGTCTCATTAAAGTCCTGCCAGAAACATCCCACTGAGAGACTGTGCAGTGCTGACAAGTCAAGACCTAGTCATTGCCAGCACCCATGTGTAGCTGTGATGGAATCAACAGTTGTATTCAAGTCTATTAGCCACAAGAGCAGTAAGGGAAAAATATCACATTGACAGGAGTACAGTACTTGCTGTCTGCATTAAAATTGTAACGTCAGACTTGAAGGGAATAATGGGCTTCTCTTATTTAGTTCAAGCTGCTGGAGAGTAAAGTAGTGCAGTTTGTTTTTGACTTTATTTATTGTTCAATGGGAGGAAACACTAAAACCATAAGTACAGTACATCTTGTGCTTGTGTATTACTTTTGCCTCTGCAAGTGAACAGTGTGAGAAAACAAAGACAACCCTTCTGACTACACAGCTACAGTTCCAACAGTTTCTAACCTGGCTTTAGCAGTTATGTTGTATGCAAATTTTGTGTGTGTTTCTAAGGGCATGGAGTTTAGCTTCAGGAATAGGATATTGTCAAACAAGGCTGCCTGGACTCCAGGTGTTTCTTTGTAATTACAGTTAAGAAAGACTGTAATTGCAGTACAGTTAAAAAAAGGCAGTTGATTGGTTTTGGACTATAATGGTACCATTCTTAATGCCCAGGTAGTCGCTAAAATGTGGTTGCAAGAAACTGATTTAATCCTGCCTTTATTGTGGAAATACACCCCAGAAGTGTTCATAAGAGTAGTACAAAACAGTCTAGTGTTGCTCATACACAACCTGTTCTTTAACTAGTATTTCAGTTTGCCAGCCTCCAGAAGTTGATGAAGCGTTGATTGTATATAATTATTTGCAGTGGATTGCATTACTACCAAACTAATTATAATAAAGATCCTAAAGACCTACTGGGGTCTGCCTGAGTGATTCCCTGCCTGAGTGTTGACATTTTGAAGTCATATTCCTTCTTAGTCTGGGATGGCTTCTTTCAAGAAATGGCTGTATGAGATCCCTGGATCAATGAACAACTAAATAGCAAATTGATTTGATGAGCTGAAAGGACTGTTTGTAACATTGGTAACCTTTATTTGCATGCCTGTGAACATGTCTCTTGTACTGAGACTGAAACGTTTAAGTGCCTACAGCTCATCCTCATACCTTATCTTTTTCAGAAACTTGGTTTTAATGTCAGCTGTAAGACATTTGAGTAGGGAGCTGCGCCAGTGTGCGTAGGCTGCAAAGGAATAAATAAAGGTTCATCCCTACTGAAAGGTAAAGAAAAGAAACAGCGTTTTGGCTGTGGAGCCTTCTTCAGGTGTGAACGGCCATGAGACATACCATGTTGACATTTGTACCTTGCACCACATGTTGCCAACGTGAGCTATAGGGATTCAGATGAATCCGATTTATTACTGCACCTCCAGTCGGCAGAAATTCTTATTTGACTCATCAGGGGATCCTGACACTGCCAGTGGACTCAGGAAGGAAGGCTGCCAGGAACTGGTAGAAAACAGGCTCGGATTTGTGGCACCTATTGATTATAGTATAACCCTTCTGACAACAGCAAATGAAAAGCTGGGCTAGAGCCATTGACATGGACATTATATAACCCTGACCTGACCTACAAAAGAAGAAAGCAGTTTCTAGAAATTTTATTAGAGGTTCACAGGATCCAACCTGGGACAGTTGTAATGATTTTAGCATTCTTGAATCTCTTACCTTTTTTCCAAAAGACACAATCATTACGTCCTTGTTCAATAACAACAATAATAATCGTGATGGAAATCCCAGCACTTGCTTTGCAAATACCTGAATGTAGACTTGGGGAAGTTTTTAAAACAAACATTTATTTCTTGCAAGGTCATCCAGATTAAATCAGGATATTTTCCTGCATATTATTCCTGTCCTGTATTTATGTGACTTTCCCAGATGTGCATTTTTTTTTCATAGAATGAGTCCTTTTACCGATGAAGGCCTCCTAGTGCCCAGGAGGTGTGGTGTCTGTGTGCAGAGCTCTGAGTCTGTGCTTCAGACACCTATAGTGACACTAGCACTTACTGTATATACTGTGTGCAGTCAGATCAGTGACATCGCCAGTCTGAGGCCAGGGAATGCTTTGGAAGTCAGCTGTCATTTTGTTCAGGCCTTACCTAGGTAACACCGCCTGTCTTGTCTCCTTTTATATTGTGATTTTCTGACCTGCTTCTTAAAATAAATAGTCTGTTTGAGTCCATAAACCAAAAATATGAAGTGGTTTTTCTAGCTTCTACCCAGCACTAAAAGCCTCTGTAATACTAAGAGAAACTTGTGAAACTGTGAGAAACTGTGTAAATGGCTTAGAAAATCTGCTGCAGCAACAACATTATTCCCTCTTGAAATCCAATGCTTCAGTGAGGCTTTTTAAAGAACGGGGCAGTAACACCAAGGGAGTGAAGTTTACCTGTCATAAATGTACAACACACCAACAGGTTTTAACCCATTCCAAAGGGTGTTTCACAGGATTATGGGAGAGAGTCTTCGAGAGTCTTCTGCACTATTTTTGTGTTTTCTGTACTTCAGAGCTTATGCTGGCTGATGCTGTTCTGCAGATACAGCAGTAGCTGGCCAGCTCTCAGTGGGAATGTCTTCACAGTCCCTCTCACAGCCCTCCGCTGCCTATTTGAACAAACCATCTGCCCGCGCACGGACAACAAAACTACCGACAGCAGAGCGTGACACCCCGCAGACAATAAGCTCGACAGGATCAGCCTCCAAATTTATTTCACGAGTACAGATAGAAATAAAAGCATAACATTCAAAGATAGAGAATGTCATTAACTGGTGTTGCATAGAAGAAAAACTATTCTACACCTGTTTGACTTTTCTCATTTTCAAGATCCTATAAAGAAATCAAGTGTCGGGTTATTTTCCGTGTTAGTTTAGATCTGTATATGTTAGGAGTGAGGCATAATCATTGACATTTCCACCATTCCACAACGTTAATTCACTCTTTTTTATGACAAATGTCTGGAGAGCATATTGAATAGGAAAAAAGCTAACAGTAATTGGCACCAGGCTTTGTGAAGACCTGAGTTTGTCAACACTACCACAGAGTTGACAAACGCTCCTGCTTCAGTGAATGAAACTGGGAAGTTGATAGCCCTAATTAGAGTTAGGAGTCCCAGTCCCTTATTGAAACTTTACATTTCAGATTGTCTGGAATGGCTGAGTCAGTGGCAGCTCTTCTGACTGTGAGAGGGGCCACAGTCGTCCAGAAGTCAGGCCTGTCAGTTTGTTTTAAGACCCAATGACTTTCTAAAAATGTCTAATTGTTTTGGTAAATATTTTAAATCTGGTGTCATCAGTGTTATCAGTTTGGCAACATTTGGTTCCTGGTCCATTCTGGATGATCTGCACAGTAAAAAAGAACATGGTGAGCAAAAATGTACCTGGTTTTTCAGTTTGTAGTCCTCAACAGGACAAAAAAAACAAAACTGCTATTTAAATTTTCTGGCTTCACTTCATAATAGCTTACATGATCTAGGTTTTTTAAAATGTATTAGAAGAAACAATAATATCCGGTTGCCAGCACAATACAAGCCATTTACCAAGAAGGTTCTAGAAACAGTATGTTCTTAAACGAATTAAAACTGGTCATCCAGGGGTGATTTCATAACCACCATACTAATGACATTCCTTTTGAGAATTTATATTTTAGAAACTAAAATCACAGAGTACAAATAACAAACGCTCCAAGATCATCAAGAATGCATTCACACTGGGCTCATGTACAAACATAGCCCAGGTCAGTTCTAGATTCACTGTTTTCCTCCTGTATTTCACACATCTACACTGTTTGAAGATTCTTTATTGACCCACTGTAGCGCAAACACTGATAATTAACTAGCAAAATAAACAGTCCCACATGAAACAAAGCTTTGTGAGCTACAAATGTGCAAGCTATCCCAAGTTTAGGGATGAAATTAGTGCTACAGGCTACATAAAGTTGCCTAAAAGGATCTAGAGGGTCTGTTTTAGCAGTTAACAATTCCAATATTACTTTTCAGAACGCTCCTAAAAGGCACAAATGGAAGGCACATATGGGGAATATTATTCATTATATTGTTCTATATTTTATTCAGAATAATGAATAGTGTATATGTCTTGTGTTGAGAATAAATTGCTCTGACAGCTTGGTTGCAATTGGAACACTAGCTAACGTGGGATTATAAAATCATAAATTTAAAGACAGCTGCAACATTAAACAGTTAACGTGCTGTTAAAGACACAGGATATCTTGTAAAGCTTTCTAGTAATACCGTGCACCACTGAGAAACAATGGGGAGATTTGGTACTATGGAACTATGGAAGCTTGAGGCTTTTAAGTGATTAAAAAGAAAAGGTTAATTATTGATGCCTTGGATGTTGAAGGCTTGGAGTTAAAGATCTCATCTCACTCTGTTTGCATTCCTGAGTGGTTTATAATCCACAGGTCTTTTTCAAACACAAATAGAAAAGAAACTGGCAAAAATCTGTCAGTGCAAAACAGGACTTCCTGATGAAATATGATTTCCATTAGCCAAAGTTATCTATTCCTCCTTGCTCTCAGGAGGAAAAAAAAAATCTTGACGTTGCGTTTCTGCACCAACTCCATCAGACAGTTACTGTGAACCCGAGAGCTTGTTCAGCCTCTTTGAAAATGACAACTTACATGATTACACCTCCTGCTACAGGTGCGTTTTCTGGCCTGTACATTGGCTTAGACAAACAGCTGTGATGCTTGGTCAGAGTAACACAAGTTGGTTGAACAGTAAACTGCTGTGGTTGATATTAAGCAGTTAATAAAACTATTGGACATAAAGGGTACAGGAACAAAGAAATGCGGTTTTGAAGTCAGTCCCTAGTACAACCACCACAAACTACTGTATGTTCACCTTAAGGGGAAGACAATATCTGCAGCTCTGTACACATACAGTATGCCCCACTGTTTTATTTTATTGTTAGGAATAACACAGATGACTTACAAGTCAAATATGCCACACCCACCGGGTGTCACACGGCTAGACACCAAGACGTGTGGTGGAACACTATGAAGCCTAACCTTTTACTGTTTCTAAGAAAAAAAATATTTTCATGATGCTTCCATTTCTAGTATAGCACAGTTCTCTTCCAATCTTAAGTCTCTAGTAAAGACCAGACAACATGCACTAGAACTCTGATGACCTCTTGCCTGAGCCTAACTGTGTGTCCTGAGCTGACGTTTTAAGACTCACAGACACATTGAATACAGGCTGGAATTAATTGCAATACTCCATATTCCATACAGGCATCACAATGTGATCATAAAGTGAAGAGAAGTAATAATAATAATAATGACATTACTTTATTAAACCTATACAATTTCTTGCATTTAGGAATTTGTCTTTTTACATACCCCAGCTTGCTCTCCATGAGACACACAAACAGGGAGAGAGCCTGGGGTCAGAACACAGGGTTAGCCATTGTAAAGCACCCCTGGAGTAGCTGGGGTTAAGGGCCTTGCTCAGGGGCCCAACAGAGTAGGATTCCTCTGCCAGCTGCAGGATTTGAACCGGCAACCTTCCAGCCACAGGCACAGATCCTGAGGCACAGAGCCACCGCTCAACCCCGGAAGTGTGCATCCTGGTGTGGCCAATCAAGTTCTAAAAAACAGCAGCTCCTGAATTATGCATGTCATTGTTATTTGTTACGATAACATGCTGTCTCTTCACCTTGTTCTTTAAAATAACCTCGTGTTTTTTTTACACAACACAAATCCTTTAAGGCCATTGAGCATAACATGACTTCAGTGACATTTATTCTCCACGTTGAAGCTGAAGTACATCATCGAAGTGGTCCCTGGTGAGAGCAGGTATGGCCATATTTTAGACTTCCCATTCACCAGGCCTACTGCTGGTTTCTTTGATTTGGAGAAGCCCTGAAGCTGGAAGGAATCAGGCCTGACCTATTGTTGCCCAAGAGTGCACACTGCCCCTGGCACTGCAGAACCAAGGGCTTGATTACTGTGCAGCTAAGAGAGGGAGACGGGGTGTTTGCTGGGTTTTTGCTGACTCCCCCAGAAGATCTTCACCACTCGAGTGTCTGGCCGGTCAGTAAACACCCTGTTGGTGATGCTCATTAGTCTAAGCACAGCAGACAGCTCTTTGCCCCGGGACAGAATTCCTTGGCTCCTGTTTTGTTTTGGAACGGAGTTCTGCTGATGCCAAAAAATTGCAGCGCAGGATTTTCTCCAAATTGATAAACAAACCAAGGACTTTTGGGGAATGCCTCTGATCTTACTCAGCTTATGAATAACCTGTAAATATCTAAAATGGCATTACTTCTAAGGGGGCTGGAGAAGGCTGTGTAGAGAGACTGGGAGAATAGCTCCTCTGTCATTTTATACTGTATCTTGTTGTTCATCAAGCCAGTTTATGATGAAAGTTTATTTTCTTCTGGATGTACTTTGTTTTGCAGGGAAGTACTTAGAAGTTTCCCCTTTCTGCTTGCTCTCTTCTGCATGAATTTTCTCAGCAGGCTGTGTGCAGCCTGCTTCTTCACTGTTGTACACTGTGACCGTCTAGTTAGGATTGTCACCTCAGGATTAGACAAGAGCGGGATACATTCTGAAGCCTTTTCTAGTGCCCGCAGTATCTATCAATTTATCTTCTCTACCTGTCTCCACACCTGTACCTCCGTTTATTCTTCTGAATTCCCCCAGGTTATTGAGTAATGGAATTCGTAACAGAAAGGGACAAAGGAAGCGGATCTTTCCTGATAGGCACACAGGACAATGAGGTGACAGTTCCGTCTCGGACTGAAAGTCAAAAGAGCAGACAGTGGGTGTAAATGATGTGCCGCTGGTAGCTCTTTTTGTTCTGTTCTTTGGAAGGCTGGGGTGGGTGTTCAGGAGTGTGCCAGGCACTGGGGACCGAAGAGGCGCTGCGGTAGAAGACTCAGGATTGTGGGAAGAGGGACTCGGCTGAGAGGAGAGGCCTGGGAGGGGAGCAGATTGGGGAGGGGGTGGAGGAGTTGCGCTGGGGGAGCGAGAGAGCAGGTGAACTTGGGGACGAGAGTGAATCATTTACCCATGCCGCACTCAGGGGCCACTTCCCATTTTCCCATTTCTTCTCTGTCTGTCTCCCCCTCCTGCTAAGCAACAAAGGGCCACATGGCCGACGGCAGCTCCATCTGAGACACCATTTCTCTGCAGCTGCTGCGACCGAAAGGCTGGGGGGGGGAGCGAGGGGGGGAGGGGGGCAAGGAGGAGGATGCTGCTGAATTGAACGGGCCTTTTGTGACGATTGTGTGGGCTCTGCTGTCTTTGATACCTTATAATTAAAGAACCTCTGGGGCACCTTTAAATAGAGTGGATGGTGCACAGCTACACTGCAAGAGAAGAAGAAAGAAACAAAGATCCTTATTAATAATAAATGACTGCTCAGAAGATGTTTTCTATGGGAAGGGTTTATAAGGGAATTCTGTGAGCACCTTGTGGGCTACTAGAATGAAAATGGTTCTCTTGGATGCCTGGAGTTATTTTGTCAGTTCTGTACCATATACTACACCACATTGTATGTATACTTACATACAAAACACTTTTACATTTGTGTCAAATTGTCTACACATTTTATGGATCACAAACCCCAGTAATACCAGTGGCAATGGGACTTGGCAGCTCGCCCCTCTGCCCGGAGAGGTCAGAGAGGTCTGATTCTGATTCTGGGGGTCTGTCTGTTTGACATTTGCATGCTTTCTGCCTGTTAATGTGGGTTTTGGCCAGGAGCTCCTGTTTCCTCCTGCCTTCCAGAACACCGTGCAGGGGTTCGACTGGCTGTTCTGTATCGACGCTTTTTCTGTGGAGAGCTGTCAGTTGTTCTTCAGTCCGGCCAGGTGGCCTTTGTTTCCAAGATAGGCTCTGGGTTCCCCTGATATGCACTAGGCACAGGGAGTATCTGATAATGGATACTGCTTTATAAAGTGCTTTATAAAGTGCCTCACAAAGTTGAAAAAACAACATCAGCTGTAATTTGTGTAGTATTCTGTCGAATACCCACTTTGAGTCAAGTTAACTTGAATTCTATTTGATTAAAATAAAGTTGAATTTTTTGCTCTTTGCACGTGTGAACGTCTGGGTGTTAATAATACCTGTAGTCTAGCTTGTAAGCGTCTCTGCCCTGTGATGGGTGGGTGTGCGTTTCAGGATGCAGTCCTTTTTTGTACCCTGTGCTTTTGGGTTGCCTCCACCCTTAATGCAGAATAAGTGGTTTTCTAATAAAGAATATGTGGGTGGATGGGTCTCCCTCACGTTAGTATACATCCCCCCTTGAAAGTCCAAAGATGCTGACAGTCTGTGTGTTCAAAGAAGGCACTTTCACTCAAGGTTCAGTTAGTCCCTTGTCTTGGTTTGTAATGACAGACCATGCTTGTGAGTGACGCCACAATATGGAGCCCCTTGGAAATTACACCCAAAAGGGCTGATATAAAATTCCTCAGAAATGGAAATACTGTAAGTTTTTGTGGAAAAACGCCTGAAGCGTGCAGGATTCGAAAGTGAATGTGACTACTGAAAACTGTGAGCAAGTTTCAGACTTGTCTTAATTTCCAGGTAGATGCCTGCTAGAGCATACCTGTTGAAAGGGCTAAAGAAAATATTGCCGTTGCTATTATCCTGCTGCACGTCACCATGTGGGTGAGACTTGCTGAGCTGGCACTCGTTTGGTCTGTTTTTACTGCAGTGAGCTAACAGTAGTGCATTGAACCATGGGAATGATTTGCCTTCTTGAACAGCTTCCATTAATCCACATTTTGCACAGTATTTAAATTAAAATCCGTTTGTTGCAGGTTACAAAATTCATCAAACACAGGGCAATTTCAAACATTTATGACATTACTTTTAGATAGCGTAGTGTGTATACTGTGGGTTAACTGTGCCATCCCTTTAAACGTTGGCTAACCACAGACTGTTTTGTTCTCAAAGGGTGTGGCCGTTTGTATGTCTGTTTGCTGACTGTTATTGTATTTGCCTGCCTGAGTGCCCTGGGTATCGTTGTAGGATATATTTGTCATTGTAGTGAAATGATGTATTTTAATACAGATGTCCACCATTTTATTACATTCTTGCATCTTTTATCTCTTTCCAACTACATACCCTTCTAAGGTTTTCTTGGCCTGTGTATAACATTCATTTTTGGTCAAACTTCTTTGACAGCAGTACTTTCTGAGTGTCTTGTGTATAACCAAAAGACAGCATTACTGGAAGTCATGGTGCAGTTTGATTCAGTAAGAAATCTAAGTTAGGGAGTCAAGAGAGCAGGAATTCAGTGGTTGGAAATGGTCAGGGTAAAGACCTATAATTGCATTCTCTCAAACTCTCTGATTTAACTGCAGCCTTATTACCTTTTAATAAAGAAAAGTCATACAGTTTCTGCCTATTCATTAGGAACATTCAGGCATTTAAGAATCTGAAACCTCGATATATGCATCTACAGTGTGATATTGTGAGGCAGATTTAGGATTGTGTCCCAACTGGGAATGTTGCTGTAACGTGATAGAAACCAGAAAGTATGACTGTAAGGTTTTAATTTAAGAAGAAGAGAGGGAGGCTTTTTCACTCCTTGTGTTAATTATTTGTTTTCATGGCAGGACAGGAAAGCTGACATGTGGCACTTGGTGCTTATGTCTTTCTGACTCACAGTTCCTGCCTTGTGCTCTTTGTGCCTGCCTTGTGCTGTCTTTGTAATGAGCTCTGAAGGGGTGGACTGGGGGAGGCTGCGTGTTCAGTGCTGGCTTAAATTGAAAAAAGGAAAACAGGATTCATTCAGAGGTGGTGAACTGCCAGATTCAAAACACAGACCAGAGGTTTTTTAACAACATAAACACTTAAGAAAGGTTATAGGTGAGAGGAGCCCATCAGCCCCATTTGATAACTAGTAGCTTATTGACTAAAACATCTCACCCAGCTGTTTTTGTGAAGCTAGGGTATCAGCTTCAACAACATGGCTGGGTAGAATGTTCTACACTCCCACAGCCATATGCGTAGCAAAGTCCCTCCTGTTCACGGTGTTAAATGATCTTCCACATAGTTTGCACCTGTGTTCTCTGGGTTGCGTTTCATGTTTTTTTTTCTGAATAAGCCATATTGCATTGAGTCTGTCAATCCATTGAGGATTTTCAATACTTTGTGTCAGCTTCCCTTGTAGTCTTCTCTCTTCAAGATGAAAAGGGTTCAGTTCCTTCAGTCTGTCAGTTTAGGACATTTCCCAGTCCCCGAATGTATCTCGATGCTCTTCACTAAGCTGAATCCCGAGCAGCAGCATATGTTCTGTGACATCATGACAAAAATCATACACATATTCTAAGTAAGGCCTAAGTAATGTACAGTATTATTCAATTTTAACATACCACCCTTAGTTGGAATTCTGCACTTTTGACTATATATCCTAACATTTTCTTTGCCTTTTTTATTATCTAGAGCACAGGTGCACAACTCCTTGTAGGCCAGAATCTGGCAGGGTTTCTAAATCTCTTTAAATGATCAACAGATGAAGACCTTTGCCAAGTGTTAAACTGGTCGAGTTAAGTTCATGATTAGCTCTGTCAGGTCATTATGAGCAGAGGTGGAAGAAAAATCCACAGACAGGATTGGAGCTGTGCACCACTGGTTTAGAAGATGAAAATGATCTAAACATAAAGACCTAAGTCATTTTTATAAGTACAGTACCTCTTCTAGCTCAGTGTTTCCCAGTTTGTATCTATAGTTTCTTTTTGCTACCTACATGCCAAATCAAACATGGCTACATAGAACATCATCTGCCAGATGTATGCCCAGTCTTAAATTGTGACTTAATTATTTTTAAATTCATCTAGTGTTTGGTAATGCTCCTATTTTGGTATCCTGTACAGACTTCACAAGTGTATTAACTATATATACTGTATATCTAGAATCAAGAACCAAGAGTCTGACTTCTTTTAGTATTCTGAAAGGGACTCTTGATTTTTTAAGTCTCTTGATCTTGAAATGCAAATGCTAACAGACACTTTTATTTTTCATCAGTAGTTATCCAGCTATGATATCATGTGAAAGAGAGGGTTTTTCAAGAAGAGTATGCTTGATATGCATGTAACGCTGCATATATCGCCGATATAAGAGGGATTTGTATTTAGTTAAGGGTGTGGAAGGTGAGCTATGTATTTGTAATCAAATATTAATACAGTATAAGATGAGTATCCAAAGACATAAGAATGTGAAGACTAGATAAAAGGACTAAGTTGGAACCCTTGAGTGTAGGAGTGGGAGGCTCTATGCAGATCAGTGAGATTTCCAGTGTCACTGAAGTCCTCAGTGGACATGGGCAGAGCCTCGATTTGTCGTATTATGAACCTGCAGGAAAAAGCTAAACCCTAATTAAACTTCCACACTGCATTCCACAAATGAACGACTTTGAAGTACAAGAGAGACCTGCAGTGCATACTTCAGTGCACCAGACATCATGTCCTCTGCTGGCATTTCTTGCTTTGTTAGGGAGAAGGTTAAATCCAGCTGCGATTACAAATGAAGTCAATTTGGCTCTCGTCTCCGATCAGTGGTCGTGGCCTAAGAGAGACCTGCTGATGGCTCTAATAAGGCAGCTTCAATCCCAGTGTGGTCTTTGAACAACTGTCTTTGTCCTTTCCCTGCCTCACTGCCACCCATGTGGTGTCTGCCCCAGTATTGCTCTTTATAGTACTTATTTTCCTTCTGCTGTAGAGCTGGCGTTGCATCACACTGGATGCACAGACTTTATGTAGATTTTCGATTTTGTCTTGAAACATGTTTTGCATTAACATGTCCTAGGAGTACAAAAAGACAATTTACGGTAGTCGTCTTAGAATTGCTAAATTTTTCATGGCACTTAAAAGATTGAATAAAAAAGATATGATGGAGGGATAATTCACTGAAACCCCCAGCTCCATTTGTTACTGAAAAGGGGAAATAAGAAAGATTTCCCCTTTTCGGGGAGACTGTGCCCGTTTCCTGACCTGCGCTGAGGGGTAATGGAGAGTGGCAGATGGCACAGGCACTGCTTGGCTGCAGTGCCGCTGGCATACCAGGCCAGGATGTGAGGTTGATGTGCTGTGGCTTGTGAGCTCCAGCCTGGGACCCGTCGGGGGGCAATGGACTGGAATGCCTGTCCTCTCTTAGTCCTGCTGTTCGTTGTGGCCTCTGATAAAGGAACATTGCGTTTCGAAGAGGACGCTGCTACAGTACAGCAGGGCACGCCACAATACAGTATAGGATTCTACACTGTTGTCAACCTGTAGTGCAATTTGGCAGTGAAGTGTGACTTTGGATGATGTCATTTGCTTATAAACTGTGGGTTTAAAATATCTTTTTTGTTTTGATTATTGACTTGTTTTTGGCACTTGCCCTTTGCTGTAACGTAAAAAAGAATGCACTTTGGTTACACTATTGTAAGTTTTCCCTTGAAGTTATGTTACATAATCCTTGTTATTAACCAGTCAGACTCCATGAATGGAACAATAGGCATTTTGCATTGCTGTTGCTGGTGTATCCATTTCATGACTTGGCTGTCCTCCCAGTCGCGCCAATAAACCTCACTGGCCTGCAGCAAAAATTACAGAATGCTAACTGTAGGGCAGCTAATGTGTCCCTAGATCAAATTGTAAGTTGTTCCCAAAATAATGTGCTCTACTTGAAAATGATTTACGGGGATGTTGACGAAAAGGGATCTTGTTTTTAGCAGTTTGTCTTTCCACTGTTTTCTTTTTTGCACATTAGTTTTTTCTTCTTCTCCATGGACAATTCACCCACAGCTGCCCCCCAGTCAGGGCTGAGAGATGGAGGTAGAGAATCTACAGATGTTATTTTATTCCATGGAATATTGTTTTACACAGAGAGCTTTACAAACTTGGAATACTTTGCCAAAGCTTAGCATTTGATTCTAATCACTGTGAGGCTTCACATTTCCCTCATATGCTGTGCTAATAACATATTCATAAGGAAGTAAGCTGTGATCGTCTATAGGGCATGTTAATGCTCTTAGCTGCTTCAGATTGGCTTTTAAATTCTACAGTTTTGCTGGAATCATTGTTTGAGGTCATGATGTAGAAAATGTATGTGTTTTAGCATGCAATATTTCTTCATTTCTTCGAAAAGGTGTTTTGAGACTTCTTCTGTCGGCTCTCATGATGAAGAAAATGCACGACCTTCTCTGTACCACATTTCTTTAAAAAAAATACAAGTATACAGATCTTGGCATTTGAAATTGTATTTAAAATAACGAGTTGAAATACAATAATTAGAGTGAGTTTGCAGGATTTTTTTTTATCTTGGAAAGGAAGGAAAAAGTCAGCGAAGAAAGTTATTGAAGACAAATTGTTCTGCTGGCATGTGCTGGCAAGCTTTCTGTGCCAGTGGCCATTTCTAGCAGCTGGATCAGTTTGCTGACTACGTCACATTCAATTTTATATTGAAGACTGAATTAATTGATCCTAATAGACAGTCAGAAACACAGTTGTATGTTAAACCCACTGGGATACGGTTCTTTTCTCATGAGGTTGATATTTTACATCTGCTTAATATTTAATATCCAGCCATCCTACCGGCAGGTTTATTGGAAGTCCTCTGGGATTTTGAAGACCGTGGCTCGTAATTGTCCTTGCCACTGTCACTCGGGCTGTGACCACTTTCAGGATGGAAGAGAAGGCTTCCCAGTTCTTCTCATTTCCATGCTAATCTTTGCCCATCTGCTTCCGCAGGCCTAGCCAGTGAGAGGAGCTCACACGACTGCATTCTCAGAGCTCATTACCCTCCTGCGGAGGATTCAGCCATTGTGTTAGAAGTGCAACCAGCATCTGTCTCCCATTCTTTCTCTATGGCAGTAATGCAGAAAGAAACCTCAAGAGAAGAGTGCCCGTTGAAGGCCGCCTCTTTTACCAATGGGTCGCTCATTTGCAAAAGACACGCAGTGGCTGATGTTTGTTCAACATTTGGGGTCTTTACGTCTTATTCTTTGTCTTCAGATCCGAGCGAAAGTGTGCGTGAGCAGCTGGACCTCATCAAATTTTCTGATAAATGATTTTAACACCAGCTGTTCGTTTGCTGGGTGGGGGGAACAAACAGAAGACAACGATCGCTTAGGTTTCTTTAGAAAAAAAAGCGTATTTTTTTATATCCACAACCTGCTGCATGCGGATTGGCAATCCATTGGAAGTGCAGTATAAGCTACTGTTGAAAAGCTCAGTTACAAGTTAAATCATATCTTTGAAGAGGCATTAAAAATGACTACGATAACTAAATTATTTAGGTGTCAATTATCTCTGCTTCGGCACATGAATTTAATTTTGTTTTATTTTAATTCAAAGTGCTTGTCAAACTGAGGGAGACCAAATTATGGGCATGTTTATTTCTTTGGCCATCAAAACCACTGAGGGTGAATGCCTTGAAAAAGATGAGTGTATTTCTATCAGATAACCTAATTGTAGCCACTGCTGACAAAGCATATTCTGTGGAAAATGCAAGTGGAACACAGAGATAAGCAGCAGCACCAGAGGGATCGATGTTGTGCTGTTTCAGTTTCTCACAAAGAGTCTCTTAATTACAGGCTTTTTTCCCAGTTTTTTTTGTTCTCTCTCTTCTCCCTGGGTTAAACACATCGAGCTCTGAGAATGCTGTTCATGGTCTTTCAGAGCCCTCTGCTCCCAGCGTTGATTTTTGCATTGTTTCCAAGGCAACTCCAGCTCAACCAATCACAAAGACAGAGAACTTACTACAGATCCCAATTGGGCAACCTTTGAAAGTCAAGGAAGTGGGTATGTCTGTCAGCACAGGGTGAGTCTTGGGTTGACACTTGTTAGTGAGTCTGCTACATTTCAATTTTCTTCGTTGGAAGACGTGCATAAACATTGGGCCTTTCTAGTTATTATTTAACATGACAGAAGAATGAAAGATGTTAGCTTGCAATGGTAGCACCACAGCCTAAACTCACATGTGCATTGTGCTATCTCATAAGAAATACTACAGATCACCCCTCTGCTTAAAGAACACCTATGTTTCAAATGGCAAATTGTGTTCCAGCTTTCCATACACTTAGTTTATTTGTTATATGTCTGTGAATATTGATTTAGGAACTGGTGAAGGTTCATTCAGTGC
Organism: Lepisosteus platostomus; assembly: GCF_059453375.1. Classification (NCBI taxonomy): domain Eukaryota; kingdom Metazoa; phylum Chordata; class Actinopteri; order Semionotiformes; family Lepisosteidae; genus Lepisosteus; species Lepisosteus platostomus. The sequence continues at coordinate 32,723,620 of NC_142624.1, read as the reverse complement.
TGCAAAGTAAAGAAAAGAAACATTGTTTTGGCAACCTGGAGGCTTCTTCAGGTGTCACACCTGTTCCTTTGCAGCTTATGCATGCTGATACAGCTCTCTATTCGAATGTCTAATATTGATTTATTCTAAAATGTCTAAACCTGCTATGCTTTGCTTTGACCTTCTGGGAATAGATATAGTGTTTGCATACACTAGTGAGATGTGTATTTCAGTCCAGTAAGGAAAAACTTACTTATTGTATTCACTGGTTATATTTCATGTAACTTTGAAAAATGTGGGCCACAACAGTTACAGTATACATCTCATTGTTTGCAAACACCACTCTGCCAGCATATATTAATATTATATATTTTCCTTTCTCCTGTTTCTGCTTTCTTCATTGTAGTCTATGTCCAGCAGAATTGGTATGTAACAGACAAAGCCTGAAGATTACAGCCCAAGCCAAGCTCACATTAGGGATTAACTGAGGGAGACCACAGCCAAAACGCTGTTTAAAACTGCTCTTGAACAATGCATTAAAAACAGTGGCAGACATTGTATCTTTTAAACCCACTTTTCACTGTTTCATGCAGAACATATTTAGCATTTTATATCTTGCATTACACAGGACACAAGCAAAGACATTTTGTGCTCTTTTGTTTTGGCATAGGTTATTAACACAAGCCTCATTGAAGCTGGGAAATTGCTGTGCTAAAAAGCTACTTGTACCAGTCACCAAGCAGGCTGACTTTACAGTGAAGAAGAGCCTTTAATGCAGTAGATGGACCAGTCTTGTTTCATTACTGCAAACCACATGTCTCTCCATGTGGTGCAGCAGCTGCCACAGCAGGGGAATGAGCACTTGCTGTGCATAATGTCTCCTCTATTTGACCATCAGGGTGAGTCACTGAAGGACAAAGCTCAGGTCTGCTCTGGCAATGTGACAAAATAGCTTCAATAAACCCTAATAATAATGATAATACAGGGATTAAAAACTGTCAAATGTGATGGTTCTGGTTGTACTTATTCCTCACTATTTAAGTTAGACTGGTGTTGGGGAACAAGGGGAACTAATCACTCCTGCTGTTTCTCAAGCCCCTGCTATCCCCATCACATCTAAAGCCCTGTATTCGGGTGGATTGTTAGCTTCCACATACAGTACCTTAAACTGTATCATTATTATATTATTGTATCAGAAGTGTGGGTGTTAGTGTTCCAATCACTGCTGGTAGTTATAGGAAAATGTTGGTGAATTTGTGCTTTCCTGCCCTGGTGACTTGTGGGTTGGCCCTTGGTAATTGTGGTACTCCCTGCATAGTGTCACTGGCTGGTGGACTGCAAGCCAGCCGCCCTGCTGTGCCCTTTCTCTCTCCCAATGTGTAGTGCCATCCTCCCCCCCTTATCATTTTAAGCCTCTGTTCTTTTCGACATTTCCGAAGCAATGCCTTGTCTGGGGACACTGAGGAGCAAAAATATATTTTATTTGGGCTTGTCTGGGCTGTACCTTGACTTTAGCTAAGAGTATAGAGACTTCCCAAACTCTGGCATGTGGATCTGGAATGGCAACTAGCAGAGTGGGAAAGTGGGCAGCTTCTGAAAAGACTGGAATTATAATCCAAAGCCTAATTGTGCAGCTGAAATGTAATGTGCATGCCATTGTTCTTCCAGTATACAATACTGTATGTATAAATAGGGAGGAAAAAACAAGGCATAAATCACAGGAACACTAATGAGCCTTTTAATAGGCCACCCCTGGCACATTCTTGAACTCTGCAAACATTATCTGCTGTTTTGTGAGTAATTAAGAGCAGCTTTGCAGTAGTCAAACGAAGATTGCAATGAAGGCTGAGCTGTCGTTGTTTTTCAGTGGCGCTGGTGAGGTAAGATGGCTGAGTGGCAGGATGTGAATGCAAGAGAGAAGGTAGTGTTCATGAGGGCAGGGCTTCTCATTCTTTTCCATCAGTCTGCTTTGGAGACCTCTGCAAGAGTCTTCTGTGGTTCTTGCCCATGAAGCGTATCCATTCCAGTATTTGCACTGCCTGCCTGTCAGCTGCTGCGGTCCATTACGTGTGGACTGCACTTGAAACGAAATGCTCGAAATTGGCATTGCCCTACCTTATTGTGCTTGGTGGAAAATTGTTACCCAGGTGACTTTTCTTGTATTCTGGGATAAAACTAGAGGCATGGCAAAAAGCACAAATTAAGAGGAATGGGCAATAACTGGTAGAGCTATCAATGTGCATGAAACTATCCCTCATTTTCTATGTTTTTTTCTTACTGCACTGTGTAGAAATCCTAGTTGATTGCCCTACATCAGGGCTTTCTCATAAACCTGAACTTCACTGAGTTTTAGGGGCACTTCAAGGCAGAGGTAGTCGTAATATTTTCAAGTTTTGCAACTTTTTTTTCTAAATGATCTTACACAGGTGTGTCTCTCTCTGTGTGAAATTAATTGCATGAGGAGTGGTAATATTAAATTTATTTGAAAATGATTTTATGATATTAACGATGTCTGATGTTTTGTGATGACTGGCAACTTTGTCTCTGGTAATTATTGTATTTGTGAAAAAAAGGAAAGTAGTAAAGTACAAGGAAAAAATAACATTACAGCTGAAAATCATTAGTTCTGATAAGCTGTAAATCACAGCAACAGGAGTGAGCCAATTAATAGGCCACCCTGACACATTCTTAAACAAAATGAACATTAACTGTTACTTTAATAGTAATTAACAGCAGCTTTGTATATGACTGTCCCATTTTAAGTCCCATTTGACCTTACAGGATATTACAGCTAATACATACGGTATTTAAAGCCAGTAAAATCTGTTGCCTTTTTACTGTTTGTCAGTAAATTCTCTGATAGAAAAACTCTTGAATCGTCACTTTCATCCCAGGTTTCGATTCTCATCTTAGTTATGCAGCTTCAAAGCAGTGAATTCATAGGAATAATGGAGTTTTAAAAATGGATAATATAGACACATTTAGAGGCAGTGCGATGGGCTTCTCTGTGGACTGCCAGAAGGAACGTTGTTGGTAACCATGGAGACTGACTCACTTGACGTGACTTGGTAATGGTGGAACGTTCTGTGTATTCAGAATACCATAGTTCCTCAATATACCGCCCACAATACCTTGCTGAAGCAGCTGTTTATGAAAATGCCATTAAACTTAAATAGTCACTTTTCCTTTTGAAGGGAGAGCGAAGCTATTTTATTGATCTAGAAATTAATGGCAAGCTATTAAGGCTACTTCTAAATATCAAGCTGTGGCAAATCACTTTAAACAGGCTTTTGAAGTGGTTTGTACCACACACAAAGAGACTTCCTGGAGTTGGGACTGTTCTCTGGCAGACTTTGTGTCTTTCACAGCAGAACACCTCAAACTGAACAGTGGGTCGTGTGGTTTTCAACTGATGTATTTGCTGGGCATATTTCAGGGTATTTCATAAATGGGAGGTCAACAAGTAGTTGCACTGGAAGTAGGACTGGCTGAGTCGTTTACAAGTCGCACATATGGAAGATGTGGATCATGGGCTCTTCAGTATGTAGTTTTTAAAAACAGAAGTCAAATTCTAATCTCGACCCCCCTCGCCCAGGCTCTCGTGCATATAAACACATGTATACCCGGCTAAGCACCCAGCTTACTCCCATCTGTCCCTCCTCCCCATCTTCACCTTTGCAGCAGCTCCCTGGCTCATTCCTCACAAAAGTGATGAGGGGTTCAGTCAGCCTGGTCTCTGTGACCAAGTGACGTATGCCAAATAAACTCCCAACACTTCCATTTGCAAGTTGCATTAATTAGAATTTTTCTGAATTACAGAACCTGTTTCTAACCCAAGGAATATTCAACACATTTGTATACCCTGTAAAATACTGAGCAAACTCAAAGTTCCAGTTTTTGTTTATTTTTACATTTTGTTTTTTCCTGAAATTCAGAATTTTTTTATATGTAATGTAAATTCCATTCTGGCATCTTTTCAATTGTTCACATGGTTCAGTTTGTTTATAAAATAGAGGCTTTTGTTATTTGGAATGAATGATGGTGCTTATGAAGAAGTGTAGTTATATCTTGCAATACAAACTGTACTTCTTTCCTTCTAAGTTAAATTGAAGCATAAATCAAGGAATAAATGACACAAATCTAAAAGCATTTAAAATTGTAGGTAGTCTTATATGTTGGATTGGAGGTAAAAGAAATGGGCTGATTAATGGAAAAAACAGAAGCTGTTTTTTATGGTTTGTATAAATTGTATAAATGGAAATGTACACCCATCTTAAAATGTTCATATGCAAAATTGTTTATGTTGCCCAGCTGGTTTTAATCCTGTCCTGATTGAAATAAGAAACCCAAGAAAATATTTTTGACTGCTGTATGTGAGTACAGCAACATTTTATTTGCCTGGTAGGATATAAATGTACTGTGCAGTGCTGTAACGTTTCTGCGTAATTCTCACATTGCCTTAAAAAAATGGAATTTTCCTGCATCGTCATAAACATTTGGCTCCACAGACATTAAACCTCTGAGTTTTGGTTTGAGTTTTTTGATGTTCATTGTATGAGAGTCACTCCATTTCTGCCTCGACCTATGGCTACACCCAGAGCTGGTAACCCAAAAATAGCTCTCTGGTATGACTGGGCCACACCTCTTGAGACACAACAGTCAGCACTGCTCTGTCCATCCATCATCAGCTAATGGCAGGAACGCATAACTTGTGAAATAATCTGACTGCTATCGTTTCTGACAAGCTGGTATCTCATGAAAATTGTGTCCACGGAGGACGAGCACTTCAGTGGCTCATCTGCTATATTTGTGTAGTAAACTCTGACAGGTGATAAAGCATGAGCCTTGAACTGTACCCTGAAGGTTGCCAGTTCAAGTCCTTACCACACCACAGGAGTCTCCATGGATGGGAATTCCCAGATGCTGTATTTGGTGCAAAGCTGGCTGATTGCTGGGGTTTGGGACAGGTGGAAGGAGTTGCAGGATGCCGGACTGTGACTGGTTCTGGAAAGTCCGTATCCAGTATCCATGTATTATACAGTGGATTATTCTTAAACTATCACATTGTAAAGAGTTATAACATATTTGGGTTTTTTGAACAGTCTAATGTGTTAATGGGTTCATTGGAGTCTGGAGTGGTTAACTATGGTCAACGAGAGCTACAGGGGGATAGTATTTTTTTATTTCAAAATATCTCTGAGCTACTTAATTGAACAAATCATTTGCTTACATGATCAAATCAAGAGCTTAGAAATTGATCATTTGAGGGTGAACCCATAAAACAAACTGGGTTGTGGCTTCACAGACCAGGGTAAGGCTCACTTTGAATATTGGCTAAACTAACATTGACTCTAGGGGTGTAAATATTTAAATAAGTGGCTGTTTAAACAATGAAAATTATATTATGGTTTACAATCTCTTTTCCTTCATATATTACTATTATTGATGTTGTTATTTTTATTTAAATTGCTTTGACTATTTGTTAACTGACAACAAATTCCTTCTGTTTGTAAATAGTTTGAATTCTATTCACCAAAGAAAGTAAGTTAATCTGAAGGAATAGCTATTAGTAGTAATTTATTAGATAATGTATAAATACATAAAATATATTAAAGATTTATTTTATGGTGGTTTGAAATGCACCAACACTGATTCTTTCTAACCCTGAAATTTAAAAATAGTGTTGCAGTTCCCCTTAAATGCTGATTTTTGTCAAGGCAGAATGTGTTGTTTGCTCTGTGCAGGTGATTAACTGTAATGCCGTTTTGGAAAACACATGCGCTGCAGGTACAGATCCTGAGCGAAAATGGTGACTCTGCCAGTTTTCCATGTCTTGGAAACCACATCTACCACCCATCATGAACTGATTTCTAATCTTGGACAAGACCACCTACTATATATTGTCTACTGAATTCTAATCAGTCTCTTTTTTTTTTTACATAATCCTTACTTAAAAGCATTGCAATCTCTGAGGTTCTTCCAAAATCACAGCAGGTTGCAGAAGCTTCAACTTGGTGGTGATCTGGAGGGCCAGCACACAAACTGACCATGTTTTGGTCATGGTGTGGATCTAACAAGACAGCAATAATAGCTGGTTTGGCAGCCATAGTGAGGTTGCTGGTTTCAGCACAATGCTCCAGTGAGCAGTAAACAGCACACAATAGGAGAAATATGTAAAAACTAAAACAGGCTTCCGCAGTTGCAGCTCATTGCTCATCTTGCGGCTGAAGGCATCAGCTCGGTTTATTACGGAGGTATCTGAAAGTAGAGGAGCTATAGTTCAGCTGTTTTTTTTTCCGAACTTGTCACATTCCAGCAGGTTTTTACAAGACTGGATCAGACTGTGATGCTTCAGCTGTTTGTATCCTGTCAAGCGATTATGTTGACGCTGTGGTGGAAGTGTGCACGTTGTCAAGTTGGTGCAGCAACTGCCTGACCCACGCTACCTGAAACAGATCCGTCATTTATGCTGAAAATGTAAAGTACAAGGAAAACAATGGGAACCTGATTCCCATGTACCGTGGCGCTCTGTTTTGGTGAGTGCAGTGTCTCTTGCATGATTGTGTATGCAAGCCGGAGAACAACCTGCCATTGTTCCACTGTAGCGTTTGATTTGGCAGCAAGGTGTTCCACTGTTTGTCATTCTGCCATGCATTCAGTTTGTGAGACTGCAGAGCTGAGCCCCCAGTTTTAAAGAAAATGAGAAGTGACAGGTAACGTTCTGCAGACAATGCCGTCCAGCAGTTGGTTTTGACAGCTAATTTAATGGTTTTTCCAATTTTTCTTCACACTTCGCAATGGTGAGTATAAATGAATAGGCCAACAATTAAGGAGTGCATGAAAAATCTGTGCTATATGTTAAAGCCATTAGAAAATGAATTTGTGACGATGACTAACTTTCATCCCACTACACAACCGTCATAGTACAGTTCAATAAAAATACATGATATACAAGAAATGTTTCTCTACAAATGAGGAACAGCATTGTAACTGTTCTTTGTCAGTGTTAATTGGATGTAGATTCTAATTGAAAGAGCTCAGTGAACCAGCTACTATAGCACATCGTGTTAAAATTATTCCATAAGCTCACTATTCTACTAAGAAATCAGGAGCACTTGTCAGTTTGCCTGAACGTGACACATTTGCATCTGTTGTGTTTAACTGTGTTTAGCTGTTGGTAATCATTTGGGATATTTACAGCGTATTGTAGAGGCCAGGGGTGAGGGCGTGTGCTGGAGTCTGTTTTAGAGGGGGAGCGGACGCAACAACATATAGAAACGTTAAGTAACCGGGGGAGAAACTGCTTACACTTTACTGGTGAAGACACAGCTACAGACAAGGCAAGCAAAGTGAAAGATAAAAACCAAACCTCCTTTTAGAGCGCTAGCCACAACTCTGTGCATTGCCCTGCAGAGACTGGACAGCCAGTCTGGCAAACTGTACATAAAGAGAAGCACAGAAAGCAAGAGGGGTTGACCTACATTGACATTTTATCCAGAATAAAGACAATGTCCAGTTCACTTTCTCTTCCAAATGAAATTGTTTTGAAAAACAGCTCCTTTCTTAATTCCTCTAGCTCATTATTTTAGTCCGTCTACTTCTCCTTGCAGTTGCTTAGACACCCATCTTATGTACCTGTTGTGGCTGCACAGGTGTGTCAGCTCAGCTGGGGTTACAGTATTTCCTCTTTTAGGTGCTGTTCTCATCCTGGGGCTTGTACCTCCCAAGCCACTCTTTTGTCTGCCTCCCTCCCTTGCCCTTCATGTCTCTTCCCCTCACTGTTCCACAAGATATATACTGCACATTAGATAAGTTTAATTTCCAGTCCTCCTTCACACCATTTGAAAATCAGCACTTAACAGTGCTGGTAAGATCAATAAGATGACAGCAAAGAGAAGAGCAAAGGTCACATTATAAGCATTGACTCATGCTTCAATTATCCCGTCCTGCATGTGTTACGTAAAGCCGAGGAGCTCCAGTGTGACAGCTCAACGGGGCCCAGGTGCGGGGGAGTGTGCAGCACCAGTCGCTTGTATCTACTCAGCTCTCATTTTCAGAATGTCTTCCAGACTCCTCTGTTCCACTGACCACAGAGTTAAACTTTCCTTCAGCATGTGGGCTATCCATCATCCAATACTGCACATCTGGCCACTCCAAGCTAGAGTTTCTGGGCCAGGCTCAGTTCAGGGTGGAAAATGAAGGAGACAACTGGGCCATGCTTCTTCTGCACGAGCTTGATTGCTCTAAACCCCAGGGGGGAAAATCCTCTGTCGGGTTGTGGGGCTTCCCCTGTAGAAGCCTGTTGTGGTTTTCCTTAGTAAAAACTGGTGAATTAGACACGGTGGAGTGTAAAGAAGTACTCTATGGTGAGGCCTTGTGCAAACTGTTAGGAAATCAAAGCAAATGCCATAGGTAATCATGGGGAAAAGTGAAAATACATAAATAATTGAAAAATGTGTTTTTCCACTGTAAGTTTTCATTTCATAAAGGATTCCTCCCAGATTTTTGTTGTTAGCACTGCTTCATTCTAACTTATTTTCACTGTACTGTACTGCAGGGCACTGCACTATTGTGGCCTAAATTATTGTAAATTACTGTAATTACTTTTAAAATAAGTAAAACTGCACAATTTTAATATTTTCATATTTTTTTGTGCTGGTATCCATTTTTTTACCCTCCCGCAGAGAAAGAGGACCAGTTGTTTCTGGACGGCTGTTTGAAATCATTATTCTCTTTCAGAGAATACTGCCTGGATGCAGAAATAGGACAAACAAATTCCTTTCCTTTCACTCCATGCAGTCCCTCCTAGTCAAGCAGAAATTCATGAATGGGGCCGACTCTCTCCATTCTCCATCACACCCTCTCCCCTTCTTACTGTCTCTCAGTTTTTGACCTTGGCAGCATTTCAGTTGTGGAAAATGGCAGCGTGAACGAGGGGAAACAGCCCACTCAGCAGTGAACAGCGAGCTTGTTTCAGAGGGCATGCACTTGGGTTTTGTAAAAGAAGCCTTGTTTCCCTCTTTGCAGACCAGAGTCCCAGTGGTAAAAAAGTGGGGGCCTCCAGAGAGCGGTGTGCTCAACATGAATGAATCAAACAATTGTGCTTTTCTCCGCCCCAGGCACTGGAAGGGAGGGGGTGGACCCCTGTGATGTCACAGCTCTTCCTCTCCAGGGGGTTGAGGGTCTGGCTGAGGGCAGGGTTGGAGATGTTGGAGTAGGAGGAGGGGGGTACTGACTTCAGAAAAGGCAGCCTCTGTCCCTAATTGAGTTTCACTCTAAGAACTTATGTTTCTTTGGTTATTTTAAAGTTATGGTAATGATACAATTCAAAGCCAGTTATGCCTAGGGCAGCGCAGTGCCAGAAGATCTTGTAATTTCATCCACCTTTTGACTTAAGGGCTTAATATGAGCATGGTGGTAATACCAAGCTTCCAGATAAGATATTTAGATATTATTCCTGTGATATTTAGGAAGAATTTCTTTGCAGCCTTTATTTTAAATTCTTACCATTACTGTATAGGTTGTATAGTTTTCTTTATCGTGTTGTTATTTGTCTTTGAAACTGGGGCTAAAAATAGAGGTTAGTATGAAACGTACACTGAAGCTCTTTCACCAGTTTTTTGTTTTGTTTAAATATAGCAAGAAGGAAGCAGAACTTTTGAATTCACTGTTTAATTGCCACAAGACTGACGTTTGTCAGTGAGTTACAGCACTGTCAGGAAAACCCACGAGTTTCATAACAGGCACTGCTTTGCAGGGAGAAAGGGGCTTTTTTTTTGTCTTGCTTTGAATTTTGAATCTGAAATTATTTTTTCTGTTTTCTGCACCCTTCCATTTGGAATCTTGATTTGTGAACTCCGCTTCCCTCTGCCAGTAGGAGAGGGATAAAGACGGGACAAACGCGCATGACGGTGGACACATTCCCTGTTCTCATGCTGTGATTCCCACTGCCTCAACAACACAGTCAAGCACAGGAGTATCTTGGCTCTCGCTGATGCCACCTCATCTTCACAGCTGTCTGGCTTGTACGCGTGCATGTCAGGCTAAGGTTGCCCTGGCTGACTCTCTGAAATTCTCCTCCACTATGTATTTCCTCCCAAGGCAAGTGGCAAATTAGCTCCCGCCAGGAGATAATGAAAAACTATCGAGATCTCTTTAAATGTCCATTAAAGTGGGCCTGAAAAACAAAACAAAAAGCAAATCAAATTATCTTTTTATGTAAATTAAACACTGAAGCCTCGTAACCCATTAAGCCTATAATGTTTAACGATTAGGCTTGTCCTCTATATTCACGAATGGCGGGGTAAACATACAGCTCGGAGGGGAAATAGCTTCCCTGTGGTTTTAGGAAAGTTTTGTTTGGTTTGGAGGCTTTGAGGGAGCAGCTTGGTTTTGTATCCTTGAGATCCACAAGTTTACGGTGTGTAGATGCCTGGGAGATGGGAGCTGTGCAGCATTGCCTGCCAGGTATCCTCGGCCTTTGCCTTCTGACAACATATTATACAGTATGTGTTGCCCAGCTTTTTGCCTTTTCCAGCTGTAATATCCAGCTGTGTGTGGAGAAAGACTACCTCTATGGTTCTGAAATTTCAATTTGTAAACTGTACTTTTCACTTAACTGGCCATTTGTTTGCAAGCATCTTCAAATTCACACGTTTGATTGCATAATAGTGGTTAATTCCTTGTAAAGCAGTAAAAGAATTTGCTGTGGAACGTACTGCACACTTGTCTGCACTGTCCAAGAGGCTGAGGCACTGTGCGTAGAGATCCGTGAGCCCAGGAAGCAATGAGAGAGAACAGCTATGCAGTATGTGCATGTGCAGTGTTGTTCCAGTCAAAAGAATTGTTGTGTGTTGCAGTATGTGTCAGTGGGGCTAATGGATAACAGATTTGAGAAGGAAGCTAGGGTTAAGCACAGAGGCAAACAGGGCAATTAAGCCAAAATCTGGATCTGGAGTTTAAGTACATTTAGCACTCTGCATGAGTTTATATCTATGTGCTTATGATGCGAATATTTGAAATCTGTCAGCTGTTTGTTTTTCATGTCATTGTGTGTGTTGCGAATCAACTGACATTGAAAGCATTGCTTTTCTTCTTGTGCTTCTGATCTGTTCTGGGTAGCATGTTCAGTTCTAGGGGACAGTTATTAATCACACGTCAGTAGCAAGGTAAGGGTGCCATGGATACATGATGATGGAATATTGGATAGTCTGATGTCAGTGAAGTAATATTTACAGATATGAGTTTGTCAGCTTCTGGATTCTAGGACCTGCCTGTCAGACTTACAATAATGTCTTCGCTATTGTACATAATTATTTTTAGCATTACAGAGGCAAGACCCACATATTGATGTTAAAACAAAATAGCTTCCCACAGCCTCTGAAAAACGGATCCAGCATAGTTATCTAAACTTGACATGGAAGTTTGGACCCCACCATACTTTACGAGATTTTACTTAATCTTGGTTTGTTGCTGTGCCTGTATACCAGGCGGATATGTTGTCGGGCTCACAGGGCTAAAACAGACCTTCTCTATACCCCCTTTTACACAAATTGTTTTGGTTCTGGTCTAAATTGGCCCTTGGGAGGCATATTTCACATGTAAAGAATTTCCTGTGTTCTTCTTAATGGGGGTGGGGGGCGGAGTGGGTCCGCATGTGAAAGAAACAGACCCACGAAAGTACTGAAGCTTCATCTGATGTCTCAGCCAAGAGTGTTACTGATCCCCTGTGTATTGCTCTTTAGATACTAAACACAGTGTTGGAAAGCCAATGGAGGAGGGCTTGACCTTTTGGTTTCCTCCTACCAGATTCCCAATAAATGGCTCCATCTAGCCAGCTCTGGCTAGCAGACCTATTCTTGCACGTTACCACTTGATGTGGCTCCTACCTAATTGGCGGTTCTGTTCCTGCAAGGTCCTGCCAGTTGAACTTAGAATATGCACACAGGGCTTTCATTTCTGCACCATCTTGATTGTTTCTCATGGCTTCAGGGGAAAAAAATGAAATGCAGCATAAATTCCGCCACTGCCATAGCGTCAACATTGCTTGGAAGGTTTTTGCATTTTTTTTTCTTGCAAAGGAAGAGAACATAATCATTTTTTTTCTCTGCAAGAGTGTTTGATGGTGAAGGAATACTTAGTAGGATGAGTACTCCAGCAGCAAAGGGGAGCCTTTCCGTCATAAATCTGGGAAAACCCACAGCTTGGAAAACAAAAATTAGAACCAGGAGTTCTGGGAAAGAGATTATAGCTGAGGAAGGAGGGATCGCTGCTTCCCAGAGCTTGGCCAAGACATCTTGGGTAATATTACTTTTCAATGGCAGAAAAACACAAGAGTCCAGTGGCTGGAAAATGGTCTGTAATTCTGTTTAGTAGCCCAGAAACATGTACAGTACACTAGAAATTGAAAGCAAGAAAAAATAATTTCTAACAAAACTGGTAAAATTCTGGATTTCGTATCTCGGCAACTGGAACACACTGTAGAACTGCTCAGTAGAATAGATACAGCAGACTTCTGGTATGTGGGACCTGCACAGTGTCCTAGCAATCACTTAAAGAATCCAGAAACCCCATGTGCAGTCCAGATTGCTAAAGCAAGAAAAAGCGTTTGGCTGATGTCTCATTAAGGAAGGATGAGATTAAGGTATTGGGGTCATAGGCCTGTCCTCCCTCCTGCAGTCACAGCTCTGTCACTTGATGCCGGGAACTGAAAATAATGAGGGTGTCAATCTTGTAAATACAGGTTAAAAACCTTCGTTCTGTGTTTCCACAGGGTCTCCTTTCCAGCTCATCAATTGATGCACTGCAGTGGGTGCTTTTCAGACTGACAGAGGTGCAGTTGCTCTGGTGTTAAATGCCTCCTTTCTAGCCAGGAGAAGTGTGTTGCAAGTGTCAGGAAGTTAATAGAGATGTTCAGGGCAGTTAGGACATTAACCGCCTGGTGAGGACGGAGGTAGATGGTATTTTATAGACAGGGTAAATGAGAGCTGACAGACCAGTTTACTGCTTGGGAGCTCTCTCATCTCTCAGGCATTGTGCGTTTTTCTTCTTTTATACATATATATTTTTCTGTATTGGCACCTCACGCATGCACACGTGAATTTACGAAATGAGATTTCATGTATCAGTTATGTGCTTTGTGACTTTTTCAAGGATCAAGCCTTATCCTTGCTGACAGGTAAGATCACTTTATTGACCATACTGTACAATTTTTTGTATGCTGTCTTCTGTCTATTTTTGGGCTGTGGTTTAACGTTGCACATCTTACTTTTGCAGCGTTCCTGAGGAATAAAAAAAAACAAACAATCCCTTCATAGTCCCGTACACACAGTATATGCTGTCAGCAAGAGGTGTAGAGCCTGTGATTAGGAGAAAACAACAGTAATTGTTGTAAAAGGGTTCTTCCATTCTTTGGCACTTTACACTCTTCACATTTTACAACTGTGAGGAAACCCATCAAAAAGCAGTTCAGGTTAATTTTTTTTGTCAGAGATTTAGAATACTGCCATTGCACTAAATCAAAAGTACAATGAACAGTAATCTAAAAATTGTAAGGGAAAAACTAACCATGGAAAATTATATATTGTATAAAGGACGTAGGCTATGGAGCTGCGGTGATAATGACACGCTTATGAATTTCACAGTGCAACTCACGGTGTCTTCTTTACGTGTTTGGCTGTTTTGTTTTCGTGACCTGGGCACAGGGCTGTATTTTCTCAGGTTTTTATGTGTGTGAGACAGTTTTACACTGTTGTGTGGACCATTAACTGTTATTACTGCCTTGTGCTTAGGGGAGGCTGATTCCAGTGATTTGTTAACCTGATGTTTATCTCTTGTGCAGGAAGTCTTAGAGACTGGAGGATTGTAGACTGTGAAATTGAGGCATGGGACTACCCTGTTCCTCCTCATGCATATGATAGTTTGCCATAAGTAACTTGACATTATTAATAGAAGGCTTACCTTGATTCTGCGAGACAGAGCTACCTCTGTCTTTTTAAAGAAAGCGAGGACCAGGACACATTGTCCTCTTAAAAAACGGTGCAGTTTTTTCTCTCTGTCAGCTAAGAATGGAATTTTAGCGATTATCATCACATTATCAATGATGTTTTCCAGTGAGCATTTTATCCTTTTGAAATAAATGCTGTGGATGATCACCATCTGTTACTCACAATCCTTGAATTAAATTGCAGAAGCACCTTTGAGATTTTGTGGCACAGCATCAGGTCTGCATTGAGTGGTGCAGAAGCTTTGTTTGTTGTTGCTTTTAAAGTAATAATGCACAGTAAGATAAAAGAGGACTGACATCACTGACCCTTGATCGATTTAAACTGCTTTTTCTTTTTAATTGTAATACTGTTGTTGTACGCACTTATTGTGATATTTGAAGATGCTTGTGGTGTAACTTTAATAATTTTTTAGGCCGTTCTGTTTTTATAGACTGTTTGCCTAACTGTAAGTAATTTGGATTGAAGTACCAAGTACAAGTATGATAGTACACAATGCGAAGTCTGTCTGCTTGAACTGAATCCTCAAGGTTTACCTTCCTTACATGTTCAGAATGATGAAAAGCATTATCCTCGGGACACATACATGACATGGGCAGTTGCCTGTCCTCGAGCGTCTCTTTAAGATCTTCGGTGCATTCATCTGTGGCCGATTGCCGTCTGGATTATTCTGTTTTGAAACTCAAGGCGCTGCTTGCAGTGCTGAAAGAGCCAAAGACATCCATAGCCAACCCCAGGCATAGGACGCCACCACTGGGAAGTTCATTGCTTTCTCCCTCTGTTAAAGTGAGCCTTTTACACCATGAGTGCAAAAAGAGTTTTTAATATTTACATTTCAAACTCAAAGATTTATCCTCAGGCAGCAGACCATTGGCAATTTTAAGTCTGAATGCACTAAAACATAGAAATCTACAGAGAATTGAGGCTCTTAGCCAGCAGGGGTCAGTTTTTCTATCGTAGGGCAATGCTGTATAAAGTCACGATGAAGATTCAGAACAGCTACAGCTTTAGATTTATAACGCATGTTGCTAGTTAACGTAATGAAATTTTGTTGGAACCTTATTTCCATTAAAATATCCACTGAAATCAGCTGTTTTACAAGCATATTTTAGAAAACCACAATATGCCTTCACACAAAAATCAAATATAATTGCTAGAACAAAGTTTATCAGTACAAAGACGGTGTGTAATATATCTCTGTGGTAATATGTGGTAATATAACTTGGTTGAAATACAGAATGCAGTGCAACACAGGCAGCATATTAAATTCTCTTAACACCTATCTGTGTTTGACACACATGATTTCTAAAAGTAAAAAAAATACAGCTTGCTTTAGACATAGGGCTCCTAAGTCGCTATTAAAAATACACTGTAGTTTGAAATAACAAAAAGGTGCAAGACATCTGTCCTTATAATGTATAGGGCTAATATTCAGAAAGATTATGTATTGTATTGCTGGTAAAGGTTCTTTTATAACAGCCTAATGACACCTACACAGTGCCATTTAAAAGCCAGAATTCATGATGGTTCTCAACAGTTGTACAGAATACAGGAAACTGCTGATCAGTATTTGTTAAATGCAAATCCTAAGCTCCTGACACTTAAGAATTTCACTTTAAATCTGTTTCAATGATTAATAAAAGAACAACATATAATGTCTCTTTCAGTTTTCTTTGACTGCTCAGCTATAGTAGTGCGTGTTAATGGAACCTGCAGCCTCACAAAAAACCTGAATTTATTTAATGCTGTGGGAAGAAACAGTTTGTTTCAAATCTTCTGTGTTGTTTTATACATCATAACTAAATTTAATTCCTCTTTTAAATGACGGCTTGAAACAGCATATGGTCCAAACTTTTTATCAGTTTGATCCACACTTCTGAGTTGGACTTTGTAAGTCAGCCTGCTGCTGAGTTCTAGTTTGTTACAGTAGCTGTGTGGGTTTATCTGTCAACCTGACTGACAGCTGTTTAGGTGGCCAGTGACATTCTACTGATTGTTATCAGGACAATGACAAACTCCAGCTGATGCCCTGATGTGATTTCTGTTTATCGCAACACCTGTTTCTAAAATACAGCACAGTGTTTAGGATCAGCTAAGCTCTTTATTGGGCACAGGAACTCGTGGTGCAGTGGGATGTGTTTGTGGTAGTATGTGGGAGCTTTGGGGGAGTCCTGTGGACCAGTTGGCTGTTCCCGTTGTGCTCAGACCTGGGAGCTTCCTCCTGGCTGTGGCCTGCCAAGCTGCAGCAGCACAGGAAAGTGTGAACGGAGTGGGGGTGCGACTCGACTGGCACTACAGTGCGTTGCTGTGTCCCCGTGCTCTGAGAGTTTGAGCTTTTCTAGTCTCACAGCCCTGGGGGGATGGGGGCTAGCACAACACCATCAACTGTGCTAGTGGTCCTTTTTTAAAAATGTCCTGTTCCCTAATGTTCTCCCTGTAGTGACTGCAGGGAGATTTCTCTGTAGACCTTCATCATTACTGACTCAACTGAAATGTTCCTTGTCCTTAATTGTTTTTGCCTCAATAATAACGTATTCGATTTCTAGAGTGTTTTTCATTTCACAAGATCCAAATTTTGCTTTTCATATAGGAGGGGACCCACTTCATCCACCACTAAAGAGCAGCACCCAGCTGGGCAACTTGCACTGTACCAGCTAGTGTGCACCGGTAGTCCCACTACTCAATGACATCAGAAACCAGTAGGCAAGCCCGAAGTGGAGAATAACCAGGATTAGTACTTCTACTTACAGTGCAACCAGTGCCGTGTGATCTTTAATGATCAAGTAGCTGAGATCTCTGTTAAACATCTGGTCTGAAGAAAGGATCCTCCTACTTCACGGTATGGTTACCATACTGGGGTATTGGGTTTGTAAACTGTGGTCCAGAGGGAAATCACCGCCTACCAGCACAACATATAGCAACATCCTGGTTTTCCTTAGAGGTCCACATAGCTTCTAAAGTCTGGCTAGAAGGTGGTGATGCTGCTGTCACAGTACTGCACATCCTGGTATTCAAAAATGACAGTCACAGAAGTTTGAAGGTAGTAAGCCTACCTGGATAAAATGTAAAATTCCCCAGGAATTTCAAAAGGAATTTTGTATCCATTCCATCATCTTTAAATTTAAGCTGCATACCATGCTGTGGATAGTTTGAGCATTTTGTAAATGATACAGCTTTCACGTAGATTTTCACAACAATGGAAGCAGGTGTAGTTTGATATCATGTTTTTAGAAGGTGTATTTTGAAAATGTTTTTTTAGAAATTTGACAAACATTACAGTCTCACGTAAATTAAGTTTAATTCTAACATTTTTCAATTAGTTTTGTTGTCATCGAGTTTCTTTATAGGGACCTTATTGTAAATACTTTAAATATATTCTAGCTCTGTAATGAAGAGTGAAAGTGTGGTTTACTTGCAACATTGAGAAATCTCATCAGCATTAATTCTGAGTGGAGCACTGTGAGGCAGACAGGTCCATCACTCTGTACTCACACTCACCTTTAAAATTCTCCCTTCTCTTTGAGATGATCTGTTAACATCTGGTCATGTGATGTTTGCCAAAGGTAATGGAACACAAATACATCACTCTTTCTAACATGGTCCCACTGCGCAAATTTGTCATTCTGGTTTTGCTCCTATTACAGTATGATTTTTTTAAATCAAGCTGAATCCAGATGTTTAGTATTGGAAAAATATAATGTTAATGCTGTAGTGCTTTTAACCAGAAATGTACTCCAACCTTTTATCTGTCTTGTGCCACGACAATGATTGCCTTTTTAAAAATTGTACAAAGTCATTATCAATGAATTATTTGGTCTGACAAATGTGTTTTATGCAGTAGAAACAGCATAGAGTTACCAGGTGTGTTAGTCCTGTAATGTCCGCTTTATCTTAGTGAAAGCTCATCAGTAATGAAAACCGCCACATGCTCAGATTAAGGTTTTTAATAATAATAAGGGCATAATAGAAGTGTTGGAAGTTGAATTTTAAGTTCCTCAAGCAACCTGAGGCTACCAATGTCTTTCTTAAGCCTCTGGACACATTCGTCCTACGATCCTGTCATTCCCCAGTGGGGAACAGGAAGCCAGAGGCAGGAACTCTGGGGTCACGTTGTTGTGAGGGTCAGACTCTGCTCGGTTATATTTTCTGCCTTCTTGTCAGGATTAGTGCTTTGCAGTGGTCTTAAAGTCATTCTACATTCTACTGTCCTTAAAATCTGTATACTGACTTTATGTTAACAATTTCTTACCACAGACATCAATGAGAAACCTTGTACTGTATCAGTGACTTCATCACCCTATGGATGGATTTCCATTTTGTGCAGTTCTGGAGGACGAAGCTGTGTTTGGTTTTTAAAAGAAACCAGAGTAATATCACTTCTGAAGTACATTGGTGTTAATCTGAGGTGTGAAACAAATACTCAGTGTCGCTTGCAATTAAGGGATTTAGGTCTGCCCCCATAATTAGGACAAGCGTGTAAGCAGGCTCTAGGAGCAAATATAAAAGTGTTAGGGTATTTTTGGTTCTCTGCTTTGGGTTGGGTCAACAACTGTTCTTCGTAATTAACTGTCTGGGTATGTTTTTTTATTGTTTCAAACGTCTTTTTCATAGTACTCTTCCTACCACATTTGTTATTCATTCCTTACTCAGACTCCATAAAACATGCTTTTTGGCTGTTTATTTGGTTCTTACTGGATTGTGTAAGAGGCTGCAAAAAAAGTTGTCCAATGGAATTAACTGGATAGCTGCATAATGAATTGAGGTCTCCTAAATAATATATGATTAACACACATTTAAACCACGTGATTAGCATTCACTTCAATTACTTGACCAATCCTTGATTGTACATCATTCAGTAGCTTGCCAGTCTTTAAAGTATAACTTTGTAAACTCTCCATGCTAATTAATTCTAATGATTGTGTTTATCTAGTACATTTTTATTGCAAAGGATCTAAGAGGGCATCACATGGATCCACTTCATCCACTGTTGAGGTTCAGCCCTGACCTGAGTGAAGCACAGTGACATGAGACATTATTTTACATGTCATTATTTGACAGTTCAAACCCAGAGAGGACACCAGGGTTTTATGTTACTCTTATGGGCAGTGCTATTAGGATCTTAAATAAGAACTGAGAACCACAGTTTAAATTCTTATCTGAGGAAAGGAACAGTGTCCTCAGTTAGCATAGTCCTCAGAAGCTTTAGTTTGGTGATGATGTTGTAGAGAAAAAAGACACCTACACCTACCTACTAGCCCCAATCTAGTTTACCTATGGAGATCTGATTAGATCAGCCTACAAGGTGGTGACACTGCTGGCTATATTAATGTGCATTGAAAAAATAATAATAATTTATAGTTTAATAACCATGATTACTAAGGAAGATGTGATGTAAAATCCTTTGCTTAAGGTCTGCTCAAATGCATATAATAAACATAGAGTACAGGTGTTTATTGCCATATATACATGTACGTTGGAATTATTTTTCGTGCCAGTCTTTTATTACATACACTGTACAGCAGAAGACACTACAGTATGTCAGACAGCACCTCACAATATAGATGGTACATTACAAACATAGTAAATAATGATAACCGGAACAATACATACATTGTAGAGAACAATAAATATGTGGTAGTGAAAAAAAAAATGGTAGTCCATGCAAAAAGTGCATAGTGTAGAGGTGCATTGGCTTCTGAGGTAAAAAAAAAAGTTGCAGATCTTTTGTGAGTAATAGTAGGTGAGGTGTGGGGACCCAGATCCCATTAAAGTATTATTTATGACATCTTAAATGGCATTTATGAGCAAAACCTACCTTGAAGGCTTCTTTGAAATGTTCAGTTAAATCAGCACACGTGACAGCTCAGGATGAATTCAGGCCTGACACCTGTTTAGGGTGCACATTGGTTTTGATTTACGTGCTGCTCCAAGCTGTGGTTCAGGTGCAGAAATTTATGATAATACAGGGGCATCTGACTTCTTTCATTCCGCTCTGGTTTCCCTTGTTACGCATGACAATTCCAGAATTGTAGACTAACAGCTGCCGTTTGCTTCGAAGGTGAGCTGTCAGACACCAACAGCTTCTTGCTAATGCAGAATCATGGCTTACCAGACCATCGCTAATAGGCAGAGGAAGTTCTCTTTGTGGTCAGCATAATGGCAGGTGTTAGGTTCTATTTTTGTGAATTTTCTGCAGATGACTCTTTCCCTTGGGGTTATCATCTGCTTATTACTGAGTTCTGCCCCTCATTTCTTCAGGGAGTCTGGGAGTCATGATTGTCTTTAAATGTGTTTGCTCTATCAGCATGTGTTTTTAATTACCCCTTCAAATTCAATTCCTAATGATCAAGTCTGATTTCCAAATATGTAAAACTGCTATGTTGGTACAGTATGTTGCTTATTGGGTATTATGGAGCATAGCCCAAAGCCTTGGAAAGTTTAATAGTATTTTCTCTTGAAGCTTTTTTATTTGTTTTGTCACATTTTGAAAACAGGAAATTTCAAACACTGTTATTGAACTGTTTATGTGCATGTTTAAATCTCTCTCAGATTGTGGAGTCCCTCAGCTCTGGGTTTTGTGCTGCTGAGAATGAATGCTTGTAGACACATAACAGCGTGTGAGTCACAAATCCTCCCTGTTCTCCTGTTACTGTATCTGCTCCATTAAAAGCAGTGCAGTCAGTAGCCGATGGATTAACTGTGGTCGTTGGCAGAACCTCATATAACAGTAGAACCTGCCTCTGTTTTGGTTGATGTTAATAATCCAACTGTGTAACACAACTGGGTTTATCATTGTCGTGACTCTTTGTAAGATGAATTCCTGCAGTTAAACAGAGCATGCTTGGACACCCTGAGTCCATGGCCCTTTGCAATTAAGGAGACGATAATTAGGATTGTACAGGGCAGTATCAAGTGCTACTGTATGGTGAAAACTTCTTTGCCTGCTTGGACATAATGCACATACAAATATCACAATATTGGGTGTGATTATTCTAAAAAGATAATGAATCATTATTTTTAAGCACAACTAGCTGATGAAGTTTAGAGTTAAAAGTATGCAAGTGTGGTTTTTCCACTTTAAAATAACCTAACCTACTGTAGTTAGGTTATTTTAAAATAACCTAATGATAATGGGAGAAACCTCTTTATAAGGGCTGTGACTGGATTGTACTTCTTTGTGACTCTTCTAGGTTAGAACTGGGGTACCAAACTGCCCCCATATGCAGTGCAGCATGAGCTTTGATGTATGAATGTGTACAGCGGGAGGGCAGAATCAATAGTGCAGCCAGTTCTTTGTTCTGTTTCAGAAAGAGCCAGTCCACTAAGAGACACAGCTCATTAAGAAAGAAATGCACAAATAGTATGAATTTCTGCCACAAATGGACATGGATGCACTAAAAAGCATGCGTGTGCTTTTAAATTCACAAAGACTTCCAGTATGTTCAAGATTTGGAAGTGTAAAAACAGAGTCATCTACAGTACCACGTGAACAGACCTTGAAACTCACATGCACACTCAGTCTGGAAGCTAATTGGGTGTCCATTGAAAGCCCACCTTCCTTCATGACTTCCTAATAGAGAAAGATGAATCAATCAGGTCTTTGATTACTGCAGGAGATTTTTTGTGGGTTACCCCTTTGTTCACATTGAGGATTTCACTAATTAGGGTCTATACAATGGTTGTACGTTCGCCTGTGTGCTCCTGGCTACTCCTGAGTCTAAATAATGCTGTTAGTTATACATTGTATTCATCACCGCTTTTCAGAAGGCTCAGAGCACTGTGCAGTAGTACACACCAACCAAATAAAGCTGAGAGTAAAAAAAAATCATTATTTAAAAAATTAAAAGCTTCTGTAAAAAGATCAGTTGATCAGTTTGTTTGAAAACAAAATATATCCAGTCACTCTAAAATTCCACAATTTGTGTTGCTGTGCTTGAAAGTCTGTCACTCACTGTGTGCCCATTAGTTAGATCACACCAGATGTTCTTTTTAACACAGATATGATATCAAGGGACCTCTATCCCAAAGGTACAAAAACAGATTTTCAAAGACTGATTAATAAGCTTAGCAACAAATGGACAGAGAAGCTAGATTTGACTACGGATATAGAAATCGGGTCCAAAATGCAGGTAGTGGTAGCAGGTAGTTTTAACTACCAGTTAGAGTTCACCGTAGTTCTATGAGAGAATCACAAACCTGTAATAACAAAAGTGGTTGTGGTCAATGTGATGACAAAATGGTGAAGTCAGCAGCTGATCATTTGAAGGAGGAACTGGTAGCTTAAGAAAATCCCTATTTGGGCTACTGATGTTGTTCGTAAAATTTGTAAGTAAACAGTCTCCTCCACCCGTGCTCAAGATGTTGACCTTCAGAAAGTGCAGCTGGTTTGAGTACCAAGGGGAAGAATAAGCAAAAAAAATTAGCTGAGTGAATGTAGGAGCTAAATTATCAATAGATAGTTTGACATCACAAATTAATATAACATTTAATATATTAAAAAGAATGACTTGATGCAAACATTCCAAAATGTTTTTCTGGCATCTTTTACTGAACTCTTCCCCTAATTTTCTGCAGATTTGTTCGTTATGTATTTGAAAGTGAAAATGTCTCTTAACCTGTGCTGAGAATTATAATCATTACAATCTGAGTTACTCCATATATTCCTCAACCTGAAACAAAGGTTAATGGCCTAGATATTCATGGACTCTTGTATTACTGTCATGTATGCATAGAAATTAGCTTTGAAACACTGCAATTATTCCTCTGCTGAGAGAAGTTGAAAATCCCTGATTTAAATGCAGGGAATTAAAGGATTCTTACTTTAATTCCCCCTCGCAAACTCTTAACAAATTCACCCTTTAATGAAGAAGACATGACAAACCATGAGCTTTTCATTGTTTTGACTAAGAGGTAAAAATCAATCGTTCTGTCATTATGTTTTAGTATGTTTATTAACAATACATTGCTTCTATTGTCCATCTCCAGCCAAAACAAAATAAATGTTTGTAAAAAAATAAGCTAATGAATAAGTTCCTGTTTATTATTCAGTGGATAAGGCCAGCATGTTTACACTTTTGTTGTATCACAAGTAGGGTTTTTACGCGTTTGTGCTTCCAAAGGTGTAGCAAGTTGTGGAAATAAGGTACTTCCAGTAAATGTATTGAAGTGAAAAGATCAGGTTACTTTATTAGGCCTATACAATGTCTTGCATTAGGAATTTGTCTTTTTCACATACCCCAGCTAGCTCTCCATGAGACAGACAGGGAGAGAGAAGCCTGGGGTCAGAGCACAGGGTCAGCCATTGTACAGCACCCCTGGAGCAGTTGGGGTTAAGGGACTTGCTCAGGGGCCCAACGGAGTAGGATTCCTCTACCGACCGCGGGATTTGAACCCACGAACGTCAAGCCACAGGCACAGATCCTTTGCCATAGAGCCACCGCTCCGCCGAGGGTGTCATTTTAGAATTACGTCTGGGTGTCAAAAGGCCCGGACAGGGAGCAGGGTGCTGATAGACTCTATATCCACTTTGATTATCATATGAAGTGCTAGCCTGAAGGTGTAATGGAAGATTCTTGGGGAAGATATACTGCAGCTGTTTCTTTTGCAGCTGAAACCAGGTCTTCCTTCAATTTGCAGAGCTGTTCCCCACCCTCCCTGGTCAGCCTGCATCTAATGAGGAGCTCCAGTGATTGCAATTAAAAACCCTGATGGGCAAGCAAGCCTAGCAGGGAGACAGAACGTCAGCCAGAGGGAGCTGGAGTTTCAGCATCCCAGGCAGTGAATTGCAGTGGCAAAATGCAGCGCTGGTGGGTTGGGCTCTAGCTTAATCTCCAGCCTAGGAAATTTCTAGAAGGGCTTGAGTCCCTTTATTTTCACCCCCTTTGCTCTCTTCACCCCCGTCTCTCTGATTAAATACCATCCCGGAGGCTGTTTTTTCATTTGCTACCCTCATTACAATACCACCCCAGCACAGCCAGTACCAAATGCGCACACTCACACTCACACCCCCTCCCTCTCCTCCCTCCCTCTCTCTTCCTCCTCCCCTCTCTTGCACCAGACACTGGCTGGCTTGCAGCTTGCAGACAGCATGTGCAACAGAGGAAAAAAAACAGCTCTCTTGTTCTGTAGCGGCGCAGCAGTTCTTATGACAGTGCTCGGAGGTAAGGCAGGACGCCGGGTCCTGTGCGTGGGGGAGACTGAGATGGCTTTATCTCTGACAGTGGCAGTCCGCAGACAGGAGAAAATGTGAGGAATGCTCTGCATCCACATCATCTTAACCTGCCTTCCTTTTTCGCCCGTCTTCTGCAGGTCTCCCAGACGTTCTCCCTCCTTCCTTCCTGATCTGAAGCTCTTGTCCATCTCTGTTCCAGCCAGCCCGCGAGCAGGTAAGCTTCTGCTTCTCCTAGCTGTCATCCTCCCATTCTTCCATCTCTTTTGCCCCCCTTTGTCTTTCTGTTGCAGAGATGCTGCGTCATTGTATGTTGATCCCACCAATGCATTGGAGCCCCTGCTGTCTTTTGTTAGGTGGAGCGGTCCAGCTCGAATGAAAAGCTCGTTGCTATGCTCCCCGTTGTCTCCCTCGGATACCTTGGCATTTCCTAATCCATCGCCTCCGCTTGGCGGGTCAATTCATAAGTTCATTGCGTTCCCTTTGCTGTTGTCAGCAAATTCACTCTTGTGGGTTTGTGTCTGGAGACCACCAGTGGTCGTGGTGATGGTGAGGTGGAGGGGGGGTGGGGGGGGGTGGATGCTTTTTAATAAAATGTTGCAGGAATGATGTCTTTCTTTATTTTCTGTTTATTCATTTTTTTACAAAAGCCCTTGTGCTCAGCTGCTCCATTGTCACTTAACTGAATAGAAATCCAAATACTTTCATGTCATTTAAGCTGTAGCTTGATGGTGGGAGCCGGTAGATGGTGTATGTCTAGACACCATTGATTATTCAACCGGTACGACAGCAAGACAGTGGCAGAAATCAGCCTGGGTGCTGGTATCTGAATTGGCAGTAACACCCTTAAGGTATGATTATTTTTTTTTAAGGAAAGAAAGCTTAACTGGTATGAGTGTGAGCTGTTATTGAGCACTTGTAAGAATTTGCCATGTCTTAATCAATGGGAGTCATTTGGTTAGAGTCTGACCTGCTTCCCTTGCTAAAAAATATTTCAGTGGTAATGGATCTCAGCCATGAGTCAGCATGGAGTGCATAGCAAACTTCAGAAGAAAAAAACAACAAAATATGCCTGATGCAAATTTAACGGCTGAACAGATAATATTGACTTGCAGGGTCTTCGACAACGGGTCTTTCCGCTAGGCGGTGCAGTGTTTAAATGGGCGGTCGATGTAATTGTTCTGCTTTCAAAGGAGAAGATCCCTTTTCCGTTTTGTTTTTTCCTGAAAATCTGAGGCAAAATGACACATCCTTTCCAGTGTAAAAGCTGTTTATGTATCTCTATGTCAGGTGCCAGCCAAAACTGACAGCTAGTTTAATAACCTGCCCCTATTGGAATGTGCTCATTCTGTGAGCCTAGGATAGGAATAATCACTCTGTAAAACTCTTGTCTAGGGATGAGCTGGTGGGATGCATACTCAAATGCTCATTGAGTTGCTACAGGATTGCCGTTGCCTCTGCTTTTAACAAGTAAACCTTTCATTAGCAATGAAATAATGCTATTCTACACCAAAATGACTTCCCTCTTTTTTGACACGATAGCAATTAGCAGTTGGTACTTTATGATGTCATTTGGCACAGCACACCAGTGACCTCAGGCACTTCTTATTCACCCCGTACCTTTGTTGTCTCTTATGTTCAAGTAAAGCCTTGCCTCTTTAAGCTTTCCATTAATGAAATAAAACTTGCAGCGTTATAAAACATGAGCCAATGGGCAGTTTTATTGTAGGTTCCATATAGTCTTTATTGAGCAGTGTGCAGTGTTTAAAACGTATTTTCTTAAAAAAGTAGCTCTGATCAGTTTTGATTTTGCAGTAAGAAATGATGCAAACCAGGAGTAATATTTGTAATGTCGAGATCCCCGTCTTCCAGCTTCTAGTCCGATGTATTTATTTGAGTCTTTGACTGAACGCTTTTCACATTTAAATGTCTAATTTGTTTAATAACATGGAATAGCGCACAGTACAGCGTGAATATGTCCCACAATAGTGTTGCGTACATTTTGTGGATAAATGAAAGTAGCTGTGGTTTACACGAGGTAATGAACTGAGAGCCTTCTCACTCTCACTCAATGGATCTATCCTCCTAGCATACTACAGACCAATCACACTGACAGACCTTCAATGACTGTGGCAGCTATACTGTAGATAGGATACCAGTTGGCAGTGGGCTCCCCTTAATAAATAGGTGGCATACAGCCAATGATTTCTTTTTGTTTATCTGTATGAAAAATGAACTGCAGTAATAGATTCAGATTAATGGCCTGCTACACCTAACCTTATCGTTTTTCTTTCTCTCTCTCCTTCCTGACTAATTGAATCGTACTCTACTTCCAGAACAAGAGCTTTGTATTATGTGAGTAAATGGAAAGAGAATCCGTTTGTGTTTCTTGGCCTTCAAGCTGTTTTCAGTGTAAAGGAATTAAAACTCTCATACACTGTGAATTGCAATGTTTTCTTACTTTATAATAAATAAAAGGATAATTTACCATGCTTCGATACATTGTAACATTTCTTGAACATCAACTGAAATGGTCATGGGGATGAGTGGTAGCAGGCTTAAAGAGCAATCCATTTGCTGAGTTCTAGTTTTTCTCTGAAGGTAAACTGTCGAATCCATAGTAGTAGATGGTTTAGATGGGTAGTTTGAGCAAAGAGAAAATCCAAACCAGTATATCCAGACATCATACTTCCATTATGTATGGGCATTGCCAGTAGATACTGATACTGGGAATGGCCAGGATTTCTATGAAACTGGGAATCCGTATGTTTGAAAGAACATCTCCACCCACAAAGGGATGTTGGCACAGCAGATGATTGATAGCACAATCTTAGTCATACAACATGGGAAAATGGAGGGTGCAAATGAGGAGCTAAATGAGTCAACAGATGTTACCTGGTTGACAGGGGGCTGACTCCCTTGCAGGACCTAGAGCAGAACATAGGCACAAAATCTTTCATTTTGCTTGGCTCTCTGAGTTCTTTCTGCATTCTGTGTACTGCAGAATTTCATGTGTGGTTTGAATGAGTGTGAGATTCATCACACATCTTTGTGCGTGTCTTTAATTCCCGAGGAAAAGATCATGTATGGGGGGAAGTGAATGGTAATCACTCAAACACAACGTGACAGAGTTCATTTTCAGAATTTGTAAGCAGTGCTTGGACATATGAAAGTCAAACCCCCAGACTGCCTGTCGAATCAAGCCGTGCAAGAAGCAATGCATTTCTGAAGAGCTTATTTTAGATTGTCGGAGGCAAGGTTTTTATTTTGCAGACCGAACAACATAATTCCAGTGATGGGGGCTGACAGGGCAGAAAGCTGCCAAGCTTAGTGTGCTTTAAGTAACAGAGCCTTCAGACAAAAGCAGAATAGGCAGGGAGACACAGAAAATCCCGGCATGGCCATTCACATGTGAAACTACTTATTGTAATTGGGAGCATCCTAGACAAAAAGGTCTAATGAACTGCATTGCATACATTAAATCACATTTCCCTCTTGTATGGTGTCTGTCTATCTTTTTGCTTGTCTGGCTGCCTGCTAAGGCAATGGCTTTTTTTGTAAAAGGTTAAAGATGTATTAGTTGACAGATGCCATTTCTTTTGCTCACAGACGTAAAGAAGATTAGAATGCTGTTTAACCCTTTTATACTGTATACCAAAACATGCCATGCAAACCAGAAACTTACAGTATATACAGTATATTGTTCAGTCTTTACTGATATTCTAACTTTTAGAGCAAGTTGCAGCCACCTTGAGTTGCAAAATAAAAATCCCGGGAAACTAATCAAGTGCCCCAAAGCATTCACTTAATTCCTGATCTTTGGTATACAATGCACATCGATTCTCATAAGTTCTGTTGTTTAATGTTGCATATTTCGGAGGTTACCTTTTCCACCGAAGAAATAAAAGAATAGGCTTGATACCTACCCACTGTGTGTGCAATAGGCAGTTTTGTGTTGTTCATTTCTTGGGTCACAGCTACAGTCCCTGTGACCTCCCACATGAGAGCATGAGGAAGGTTAGGCAGAGTCGTCTGCCCCGCCCACCCTCGGGCCACTTGTGCTTTAACAGGTTAGAGGCTACACAGCTACCCTGAGAGTGAGTGCTGATTGGAGGAGAGGTCTCTCCCTCACAGTCAGCAATGCATACCTACAGATTGCTGTGTCACTGTGAGTGCCCTTGGAGACTAATCCCACCGCAGTACTCAGCCAGTTGTGTGTCGCTGCTTCAGGAATTCCTGTCACAGTCGCCTAGTTACATGACCCAGACTCTAACCAGCGATTGTAGAGCTCAGCCTGCTCTTTACTGGTTGTGCCACCTGGGATGCTGCTAAGGTACGATTAAACCATTAATTAAACTGATCAATTGCTTGATTACACTTTGTAAATTGCTTTTTAATTGAAACAGTTGGCATCTTCCAGGTATTTGTTAAATCGACATCAGTAATCTTTTCAAAGCTGAAGTCAGCTTAAAAACTAAGTCAGTTCTAAGCTCAATTCATGTTTCCGTTATGGAACCGAGGGCTCCACCGAGATGAAATCCAGAGAAAATGGATTATGAAGCCTAAATCTAAATAACTCTCCATCTCTCAGTCTTGAACATTCAAATTACAGTACATTGAGATGAAAATCATGAATAAAAATGATTTTCCCCTCTATCAGTGCTAAATGGACTTGATGAATTCAGCATAATGAAATAATTAATTTGTTCTTTTTGAGACCTAAATCAACCTACCACAAAACCCTCATCAAATAACAGGAAAATTATTTAGCACCTTCAGTCTGTCATCATGATTTATGCCCTTCAGTCTGAGAATAAATCTCAGTGTCCTTCTACAAAGCATCTCTGTCCTTCCCTCCGTATGGTGATCAGAACCAAATACATTGTCATTGGTGAGGTTTAATCAGGACACAGTGCAGCCTCGCTGTAACCTACGTATGACCATTCGCATGCTGTTAATGTTGGATATGTTCATGCACTTAAAACATAGCTGTCAGCCATCCTCAAATATATATGAATGTTTCATTCTTTTTACTTCATTTGGATTTTCTGAGCCACATATTGTATGTGCAGATTTGCTTTCTACACAGAAGAGTGTTTTTTCTTTTCTGGCTTTCTTTTACGATTTTTGTCAAAATTCTGTGTTGATTTTGGCACGAGGCGGTGCAGTAATCCTTCTGGTTGGGATGGGCAGAGAGAGCTGTGTGTGCTCCCAGGCTGCTACGTGACAGGCAGGCAAGCCTGGTTTGCCCCTTTGTGTTTGCTTGCTCTATATGAAGCCGCTTCAAGCCCAGAGTCAGCTGGAGCCTGTGCTGTGTGGCCCGGGGCTTGGTGCTGTCCTTGCACACTCCGTTTTCAGCTCTGTCGGCACAGGGCTGAGGCTGTGCCAGGGACACAGTCAAGTTAGGAGGGATCTGCGGGATACTTGCAATGCCTGCCGCCCAGACTCAGGCCGGGCGTGCTGTGTGCCTCCTGATCTCTCTAATGTGGAGAATGAGAGGAGGGGAATCCAGCCCACATTAAACATTCATGCTCAGGCAGCACTGGTGTCTCTAGGAAAGGTGGCACAGCCTGATGAGGAAGAACCTGATCCCAGCATGATGGCTTCAGAGCAGAGCTCTGCAAAACGTTTGCAAAATTGTACTCCCCTCTTCAGATTCCCACTTCTCCTGCAATCCTGTACAGGTAGCAGATAGATTTAGTCTGTTTTCACAAGATGCTGAGGTGGAATACAGCCGTGAACTCCAGATCCATGCAGTAAATCCCTGGATACAGCTGTAGAGGGTAGCTACAGGAATGCTCAAAAGCTTGCTTCCTCTAGGCAGAAAGTGTGAGGAGATCTGCAGTTGAAATGTTATGGATATCTGGAAGCTGAAGGGAGGCTGCAGTGTGAAAATGCTGTATATGCTAACCTCAGCTGGAAGCAGCAGGTTTTGACCTATTTTTCCAGCAGAAAGTGTCCCAGATTGGCAGAGAAAAACTTAATCACAGTGTGAGCCGTTTGTTCTCTTCATAAAGAAAATACATACTGTAGGGGTATTTTAAGACATGCTGCATTTCATCTCACATACTGTAGGTGCGTCCTAAGTGTCACCTGTAGTGTTTATATGAGTTTTGTGTCACGATTGTAGTCCCTCCCCCTTAAGGGCCCTCCGGCTCTTTCACTTCAGACTTGATTTTGTGCACCTGCCCCCTGTTCCAGCCTCATTCCTGCCCACCTTAAAAGCCAGGCGTCCACTCTATTCCGGGCTCTGCTCTGGTTTCCGTACCAGGCGAGCCCGGGACCTGGAAGGTTCCCGTTCCCGTGCCGGTTCCGACCCGGTTCCTGTTTTTATCCTGTTCGTCTTGGATGGACCGCCCGGCTTTGGACTTTCGCGCCATCTTGGATTCCCGTTTTGATTCCTCTCTGGATTGTTTGACTTGGCCACACCTCCCCCGACCGCCAGCACACCATGGACACGCCCCCCTGTTTCATTCCCGTATCCTGCATGCTTTTCCTCCCGTGTTTTCCC
This sequence comes from Lepisosteus platostomus, assembly GCF_059453375.1. Lineage (NCBI taxonomy): Eukaryota > Metazoa > Chordata > Actinopteri > Semionotiformes > Lepisosteidae > Lepisosteus > Lepisosteus platostomus. The sequence goes on along the minus strand of NC_142624.1, from coordinate 32,692,959 downwards.
TACTCTACCCTGGATCGTGTTGTCTGCATAGGGTCCGGAAAGAATGCTTCGTTACATTTTGAATATCCAAAGCTCAAGTACGAACATTTGCTTGGTGACTGCAGTGCCAGGTAGACCTACTCTTATATATAATCTTTTAGCACAGCCTCTCTGTCACTTCATCCCAAAGGGCAGAGTGAAATATTCTTATTTTGTGCTGAGTAAGAGGTTAGAACAAGCATCAGAGACGAGTAGTGTCGAGGAGCTGAGGTGTAATGTGAAGTGGTAATTGAACTGCCTGTCAGTCTGATAACCTTTTAATCCATCACATTACTGAAGGCCTGTTTCATCATTAATTCTCACAGAGCATTGTGTAAGAGCCAAATACAGCTCTTGCTTTGCATTGCCGCATTCCCTGAGGAGGTTTAATTAACAGTGTTCATTTATTTATTGACAGTCCTTCTCGCTTTTTAAATTTATCCGCACTTTTAAATCAGGAAGTTGTGGATCCCTAGCTGGAACAATAACCTGGATCTATCACTCTTCTAGCTGAGACTCTGCATGTTCCCCTCAGGTTGTGTTAATAGATATAATTGTCTAACAGCCACCCAAATAAAACAAAATAAATATAATTACTTACATGTAAGTTACTGTATCTGACATCGTATTCTGTGTTGCTTGCATACTTTTTATTGTGAAGTGTTAAATGTGTCATAAACTGATCATTTGATATTCCTCATTATTTTTTAGCTGGGGGGGGGGGGCTAGTGAGAATGTGAGTTTTCACATTAAGATAGCTTTCAGAAATTAATTTATTAGATGTTAGAAATCATGGAGCACATTTAGCACTAAGTAAAAGGTTTGGAAGATGCCTAGTTAATGTGCTGCATCAAAGCTGTACATGTAATTTCACTTGGGGTGTTGTTGTTGTGCATGCCCTGAGCTGAATATACTGTAGGCAGGGTGTTGAAGTTAACATCCCTGCTCAAAAAGTATCCTGAGATCCTAACTGAGCAAGAATCTCAACTTAACGTCTCACCTGAAGGACAGCACAGTGTCTCTGGTCTTGGTTTGGGTATTCTAGCCCAGAGAGAAGATCACCATCTACTGGTTCACCAACACCACTCAGATATCTGTTTTTTCTTAGAGGTCTCCTATCCCAATACTGATCAGGGTCAGCATTGTTTACCTTTAAGTTGAGGCAGCTGGTAACCATGACCTTATAGTATAGACGTATCCACACAGTTCTGGCATTGAACCCAGGACCCCTGTGCTTCTAAGCAGCAATGCTAACCACTTTGCCACTGTGCTACCCATAATATTGATTATATGTAAAATTCCCAAGAGTGTCAGTAGTGTTCTGTTGAGAATTTAGCTGTAAGAGGAATGTGATGAGAATACTGCACAAGTGAAAGTGCATTCTGAGCCAGATGCACACTTTTCTGCTAATGCCTGTACCTCCAGCACAGTGCTCTTATCACTGTGCTACTCCTGCTGGGCTGAGCTTGCCTATCAGCACGGCTGTTATAAGATCTCCCAGCACTATCAACAGCACGGTTCACAGTCCTCCGCAGCGTGTGAACAGGCTTGTTATAGGGGCTTTGGCATCTGTTTGTTGTGTGTTTAGTAAGTAGATTACATGTTGCAGCAGCTACCTCAGATGCTAAAAACACATATTAATAGGAGTATGATATGGGTCCAGTGCAAAACCTCACCAGCCTGTTGGTTATGGTTTCAGATCTTGTATTTTTTTACAGTCTTTAAAAGCTAACGTAGTTTCTGTTCAGTTGAAACTGTTTGTGCTATGATGTGGAAAGACAGCAAATGCCTCTTAAAACCTGGACTCAGCACCTGTGATGCGAAATATAAGAAAAAGAGAACTTGATGACTTGGTATCTCTTCTTACCATTCTTCTCTTCTTAGTTTGTATCTTCTAATTTAATTTAAAGTAAAAACAATTTGTTATGATGTATTTATTAACCTTTGCTTTACTGGGCATATCATGGAGTAATATAATTATAATATATTCAGTTGTATGATGTATTCTGGAAAAGGGATGTTCCTTTTGAGAGTGTATACAGTAGGTAAGACAACTGTAACAGTATTAATTTTTTATTCATTATGCATGAGATGGGTAGAGTCTGCTTAGTGGAGGAAGGGATTCTGTGTGAATTATTAAATATAATAAACCCTAGCAATGGTAGGACCTACAGCTCAGCTCACTTGAGCCATGGTAAGCACCTCATCTTTAAAGACTTCCTGTTTAAAAATGTAAGGACTTCATAAAGTCTCCCTCACTAGCAGTGAGGCCTGTTCACCAAGCAGCTGATGGTGTATGGATTAATAGCGAGCAGTGTAACCCCAGAAAAACCTTGCAGGGAGATTTGGACTCATTAATGACCAAGTCCCCCCAAGAAAGACTTCTGTCCTCCAGCGATCTGCAGCTCAGGAGCATCTGTCATAGGAAACAGGTGAAAAACATGTGATTCCTTAACACTGGCATGAGATGACATCCACACCCTCTGAAAAAGTCTTCCTAGTTAAACAATCTGATTTATATGCCTGCAATGTGCCTGTGTCATAGAGGGAAAAAAAAGCCTGTTTTTTAGAAAGACCGCGGTTTGGCAACAATAACCCATTAATTTATTGTGGCACTGTTGTTGGTGTCCTCTGCTATTAGGAATTTTACGGTATCGACTGTCCCCCTCATCACGAGAATGAAAAGTCATTTCTTCGCCAGGACTCTTTCCAAAATCGTATGAGGTTTTCTTTCCTCTCTGGGAAAGCTGTTTCCATTTAGGATCTGAAGGCTGTTGAGATTATCCCTGAGGCCTGTGAGGCTAACCAGTGTGCCTCGTTTAAAGAAAAGGGGGTTATTTAGATGCTGCACTTATCTGAAATTCGCATAATTATATCCCAAAAAGACAAAATGGAGACTGCACCAAAATGTGGTTTTGATAAATTAGTCAATTTGTGGGGTGAGCTGTGTGCCAGTCCTTTTTCATCTTCCCCTTCCCCTGCAAATCTGTCTCTTCCCAGCTCTAACGCTTCAGGCACACTTCTTCACAGACAAAGCTGTGACTTTGCAGTATCACCGTTTGACCATGATTGATGTCCTATTTTCTGGCGATACACACCACATTAGTTTCTTTCTTATTTCCTCAAGACTATATATAAGCAAGAGGATCCAAATCCACTTCACCAAAATAATATTTCAGGAAATGTCTCTGCTGCTGCAGGACCCAGTGACATCTGCCAACTCTTGCAGATAAACTGTTGTATAACGTGGCGGCCTCACGGTTTTGCACTCTTTGGGAGATGACAGTAAAACCATTCTTAAAATTTAAAGAGCAAGATTTTTTTTTATTTCAAGCCTTGTTAATAATAGTCTAATGAAAGACAGCATAAAATGTTGGGGTTTTTTTCGACTCCTGAATTTAAATTTAAATTTAAAGAAGCCAGTGCATTGCTGTGTTACCATTAATCAGTGCGACAGGTAAGGCTCTTAAGCAGATGCCATTTTTGTTTTTAGTTTTTAGAGATGGGGGAGTATGGAAGATATCGTTGAAGCCAATACCCAGGCTTCTTTTGAGAAACAGGTGATTGGGATCCATGGATCAATTAACTACTAATTAAAAAAAAAACAGGCTAGATGGGCAAAATTCATTTGTAAGCTTTCTTATGTTCTTTATTATTGGATTATCAATGGCCCACTATGTATCTGCATGTGACACCTGGGGCAGCCTCTCATGGCTCTTTGGTGGCATCAGTGACCATGATGCACAGTCCCTGTCTTTTGCAGAGCCAGTGCAGAGGTTTCTGCATGAGGGACAGTGAGTGTCGTCTACAGGGCATTTGCAATGTCTGTGTGACATAGCTCCTGTTGTCTGAAACACTTCTTATTTCTGTAGTGGAATCATAGTACTGTTGTAGCAGTGGCTAGCTGGCGCCTTTAAAGCAATTCTGAATGAAATCAACAAACCAACATGCTGTACAATGGTGCTCTTGGCAGGTCATGCACTGAAATGCATGAGAGCCTTTTGAAGTGGAAAAATACGGGACCATTCTTCGCCAGTGTATCACACCACATGGTAGGTTATATCATGCTTTTTATAGTTTTCAGCTGCAGTCAAATACTTTATTAGGGGAGTGGTGTGTACTATGGGTAGACTCTAAGTGCTCAGTGCTTAGCTTCCCATCTGTAGTCATGAAACAGCCTTCATGTTTACTTTATATTGTGGGTCTTTGCTGACTTCCTTGTGAAAAACATTGCAAATAAAACACTGCAAAATTGTGCAAACTACTTGCTAAGACTCATTTGTAGTCTGTAATGATTATGATTCTTCTCAGGATGGTGTAAACACAGCAATGCATTAAACTGTTATACACACTTTTGGCATGTGGAGTTCCTGTATGTTTTGTAAGTCATAAAGAAAAAAAAAATGTAATGTGTAATGTGTGTGTATTATTACTCACTTGATCTGTACATTCAATCCATCCCTAAATGTTTCTGCACAGATCCTTCTATAGCGGCTTAAAAGTTCTCCTGACTTTTCAGTTTTTGTGAGGTAACTGTTTTTTCAATTGATGTAACTGTTACTCCTTGTGTTACAGTCACAATTAGAGGCAAGAATCGATGTACTTTGAGCTGTCCTGCGCATGCCCTGTCATGGTGTTTTTCTTCAGCACGCCCCCACTCACCAGCATTGCTGAGGTCACAGTACAGTAACAGTACAGTATACTGTAGGAAGTGCTGATACAGTATGCTGAGCTCACAATGTGAAAGGAGAATTTGTACTACCATGACAGCACTAACCAAATTCCTGCCCAAATGGGCATAACCCTCTCCTGATGGACATACTGAAACATTATGCCACTAAATTCTGCTGCATATTAATATTACATTTAAGATACGAGAGGTCATGCACTGCTCACCTTTGATGCACACATAGAATGTGGCATGTGCCTTGCGATGTACTATATACTGTATGTGAGACTTGATTAGATATTATTTAATTGAGTATATGTAATCTTTCCATTACACAGCAAGCCAAGCTCAAGCAGGAATCTTTACACTTTGCGGTGCCCTTTTTTTCAAATTTTCAAATGTCTGTTTCTTGCAGAATTGTTTTTTTTCTTTCTTTGTGTCATCCAGTTTAGTTTCCTTCCATATTGCTTGAATAGGTTCTGCACTGCATTTAATATCAGTCTTCAATTTCAGAAATGAAACAAATGTTTGGGTGGGTAAGCAATTTCTAAGATAGATCTTAGCAAATGTTGAGAAAAAGCTTTTCCAAGCAGTTTCTGTTCAGATAAAGTGGATATGTATATGTAAGATATGAGGAAAATGGTTATGAAAGGTCACTTGTTTTTGGTACAAGCTGAAAAAAGCATGGCTTAGTTTGTAAAGACTACATCTCCCATAACTCCAAACTGCAGTATTCAACTGACCCCTCAACAGTCACATGTCCCTCCGAAACAATTAAGCGGGGAGCTGATACAACCCAGCGTCTGAAGCCTGAGACAGTATGAAAGTATGAGAAGGCTATAAGGGAGCAGTGGAAACAGAAGATAAGAATTTGGTCATTCATTCATTCTTAAGCACAATTTACAAACCGTAAATAGAGTAAGAAACTAAATCAGTTTTCTGGAAGCTCTGATACTTTGTGAATCAGGTTACCTAAACCCAGTTGAATTGTTCTAGTGGGGAAAAAAGAATCAAAGCCCTGCAAGGGAGAACTGGACTATTTAAAAGACAAAGGTGGCTATATATCTGTGGCAACAAATTTAGATACCCCAACAGAACTCCCTCTGCTTTGACTTTATTCAACTTATGTATTTGCCTATTTACAGTATGTCTTTTTTTGAGGGTGCACCTAATTAGACTCACATGCCTTTCCTCTTTGTGTTATAATTTCATCTCTCTTTATTAATCCTTATGAAAGAAAAATGCACTGAATAAAGTGCATTCAAAAAGTAATAGAACAGATAATGCTTTTTACTACTTTATATGTTCTTGCAATATGTTAAGATTTTAGTATGGGGAACGGGGAGCCTTGTTACTGAACAGGCTTAGTAAATTGCTGTGTGGAAAAGCATTTTAAATCCAAAATTGTTCAATCAAGGATGCCAAACTGGGAGCTTACTTCCCAGACAGCACTTCATCTTATTGACACAATTTGAGTCTATTAGCAACTCTTTATGAAACCTATTGAAAGGGCTATTATTCTACAACATCTGTGACTGAACAGCTTAAGAGACATTAATCACTTGCATTGTAAAGATGTTAGTTTTCGGCTAGTCTTGAAACACCCAGTGCTGCATAATGCAGCTTTGCACTGTGTCTGAATGTGGGTGCATAATTCATTCTTTCCAGCTGCCATGAAGTCACAAATTCATCAGGAGCATTTCAACATTTGATCATATTCATAGCCATTAAATGAAATTCAGATTTGACCAATGCATAAGATAGAAAAGGCCTTGCATAAAGAGATCATGACTATATCTTTGCATAAACCCCTCTTAGCATGCTATTGAAATGCTAGTTTTCAGTGGTAAGTGTGTTTTCTTGGAAATAAAATGATTACATGGGAGTCAGCAAAAGATGAGAGCAAGTATGAGCAACATCTGTCTTTCATGGTTAACTTGAACAGGATGTTTCTCTCATTGCGTATACCAAGCTCTTCAAGTACAAAAATCCCATCACCATGCAAACTGTCAGTTGAAATTGCAGTTCACCAGTTTTTGGAGCTCCCCTTGTACAAATGAATGACTTATTACTAGAGAACAGAAGCAAAATATTCTGTTATCTCTTGTACTCACAATGTTCTAAAGCCTTCTCAATCCTTAGTCACTGTCATGGTAGCACTGCACAAAGCATCTCACTAAAAGCCCTGCTTTACTTCATAATAGTAATGATGAGAACAAAGTATATTACATTTGTAACTGCGGTAATTATACCTGCCTGCATTTGTGTAGCTCTTTTCATTCCAAAGGATCCCAAAGTGCAATTACAGTAGGCCCACTTGATCCACGACTGAAAAGCTTGGGGGACATGCAGTAGCCTTACCACGTAGCTGATGAGATGGAGGAGTGAGAAATTACTTCACCACTTTAATCAAGAGGAACATTAGGGAGACCAGATTCTACAAGCCCAAAGTGGAATTTACACAGACACAAGGGGTAATGAACGGAAGCATTAAATCTTTAATAACCCCAGTTGTGAACACCTTAGTTTAATAAAAGCATAACAGTGTCCATCGTCAACATACTGCAGCAGTGGTTTGGGAATTCTGGTCCACAGGGAAGAAGCCACCTACTGGTCCCCCAATGACACTTAAAGCAGCTTGTACTGTATTTTAAGTTTCCAGTACAGATCTGGCACAATCTTGCTTAGCTTTAGAGATCTGAAGAGATCAGGCTAGAAGGTGTTGCTGGCAAATTGCTATTACTGCATTTCATTCACACCAGGCTTTTCAAATGTAGGTCTTTGTGTTTTATAGTATATTTTATACAGGGAAGCCTATCTCAAGTTGACAATTAATTCAATTTAATCCTAAACATGGGGATAAGCCTACTGTAGGGGTAACGGGATCTCCCTGCTGTGAACAATAGGCCGTAGATTTTTTTAAAATGTTGTCAACTGTAAAGTGTTACAACTAATGGTATTCTGAATGAAGGTGTTTTGTTATGAGTGACGAGTACAAGGTTACTTTCTCCTCAGTGGTCCTATCTCATAATTATTTCTGTCAATATTTTCCCAAACGCTGTGAATAATCTCTTTTCGCCATTTTCATATGTATGTTTCCTCCACCCCAATCTGCCCCTTGGTTTGCTCCTTTTACTGCACATTGGCGTCTTAACTCCCCCATCCTGCACTCAGGAGACTGGCCCTGCCCTCAGCCAAGCAATTTAAGCCAAATCTCACTATACCTAAGTATGCAATAAACAGCCTCAAATGCATTAATTCTTCCATATTGTTATCCCTCGTGGAATCTTTTCTTTCTTTCAAGGTCTGTCAGCTCGTGAATGCACAGAAATGTATGCTGATGTATTGACGTGTCTGTATTACAGGGTTTCAGAGTCTCAGTGAAGGTCATTTACAGGGTTTGAACTAGCTTGTAGAAAATCTTAAGGGCCTCACTGGACTCTTCACAAATGAAATTTCTAAATCTGTATTCAAAAACTAATCTAAAAGTCATGACACGATGCATACAGTATAGAACAATTATACATTATATATATATTAAAATATAGTTCATTTTATCATCATCATAAATCTGTATTATGGTTTGTTACATAACCCTGTTGCAGATGGCTAAACTGAGCATGAAGCTCATCTGTGTTTGACTGTTATTACTTCAGACTTGTTTGTAACATCAGTCTTTCATCCAGAATTAAACAGATTGAAGAATGTTTCCAATCTTCCTAAGAAACCTTGCAGGATATTGGCATAAAGAACTGGACTTCTTGCACAGTTTCTTTATTAATTTCCTAACTAAAATATAATTCATCTGAGGCATTTGTTTTCAGCTCTCAACAAATGTTCCTGGGGTGCCTCTTTGCTATATTTTATAAGTAACAGAATCTTTTCAACCACGAATAGACAACAAGTTATAAATATTATAAAATAAGCAAATGATTAAACTAAGGGTTTGATTTAGCAACTCAGAGGTGAGCTACATTGAAAACTAAAAATGTGAAGAGGTTACAACAGTTGTTACCAGAACAGTAAGAAAAATGTCAATCTTTTTACTCTTGTACAAACTGCTCCACCCTTTCTAACTCCAGGTTAAACTTCATATAATTTTCCAATGCAGCTTCCAAAAGAAGGTCTTTCATTTACCTGCCTGTTTTGTTTCCTCTCTACGACTTTCAGAATTTATTTCAGAAAACAGAGAACTAATGTTTGCCCTGCTGCAAAATGCCTGGAGCATGCCCCCTCTCTAATAAAGGCTTGTTTTCTTTTTGCAGTTAAGTATAAGTGCTCCTTAACTGTCCACAAGCCTCTGTCAAAAATCAGCACAACCAATAAACACTGAACAGATCGAGGAAGAGAACGTCTGTTTCATCTTACTGGAGTACTTAACAGCGCACATGGCTTGCTCCAGCTGCAGAGACACCAGTGCCCTCACCATACTGAAACACTTAGGCTGTCACGACCTTCAGGGTATGACTGATGTGGACACAGGCATTAGGGAAGCAATTTGAGAGCAGTTGCTGTAATTAATTGTTGTTGGCTTGGACCTCACTGCTCTAATCTGGAACTCTGTGGCAACATGGAGCTCAGTGCCTGTGTTTTCTTCTTTCTGCTTGTCTGCAGTTTGCTGTGGTTTATATTCCATAATTAGCTTCCTGAATACCCTGCCCCACTCCCCTTGACTTGAAGATTGCAACAGTACAGTAGCTAAGGCCCCATTTACTGGACTTCGTGGATGTTTTATACTTGCATCAGCATGTCCTTCACCTGCTGAGTTATCGAGACTTCTAGCATGAAATGTACCTCTAGTCACATTCCTAAAAGAATGCCTAAGAATTTAGATTAGATTGTTATGTTGTTTTTTCTTGTTGCTGTTCCGTTCAGTAACGGTACCTGGAGTCTTGCTGGGAACGAGAGAGACCAAATAGCTGTACTCAAGAATACATTCACTGTCAAGAGCCAGATCAAGTATTTAAATTCTGGAATGGATACAATTCCAGATATGTTTTAAAATTGCTGTCTCCCTGCGTCATACTGTACTGTGTTGTCAGTACTATTTAGTAATGCAAAGGAACAAGTAAAGATTAATTCTATGTTGAAAAGAAAATAAAAAAAACATAATGTTTCGGCTGTGGAGCCTTCTTCGGTTGTCAATACTTACTATTTAGTAATGCACTGCCATCGTGTTGATCTCCCAATAAGTACTGTAGGTACTGAATGACTGGCTTTCACTGTACTCAAATGCATAGTAATCTGTTCTGCATTGGCTGACAGTGATGGTAGTAATAATGTGTGTGCAGAAACTAGAATTCCTCTGCAGGTATTTACTTTGGTCACCTTGATAGTGTGCTGTTCTGCAAACTGCAAACAATCCTTGATTGTTTTCTGCCGTTTGTATAGAGATTGACTTTCAAGGCCATCTGAGCTCTTGCAGTGACTTGAAGATCATTATCACCTCAGTGAAAAGGACTTGGATTTTTTTTTTCATTTAAGGGCTGTTGAAGGTTTAGAACAGGCATGAAATAGCACTCACTCCATTGTTACAGCGACAAGAGAAAGGTAGTTATTTTTCGTTAAATGCCTTTTTTGCTAATAGGCTGAATTTAAGTTACGGTAGGCGTACGGACAGAGGTTTACAGTTGCCCAGGATCAAACAACCATACACAGCAGATAGCCCTTGCTTCATGTATCAAGTAGGGTCTGTCTGATGCAGAAGCCTGGGATAAAAAGCCAGGGTGTAGAGTTGTAGATGTATTAATATATTCCTAAATGTGTCAAGGTGCTCATTTTTGTTTGTGTATATTATTTCCTAATGTCTTGATGCTTTGAACCACATATAATATACTGTCAAAGTCAACACAATGCTGGGTTTTAGAGATTTTTATATGAGCTATCAATGTGTCTGTGAAGGGACTTGCTAGCAATTTGAAATTCTTTTTTTTTTTACGTGCAGTACATTTGAAACCTAAGGGCCACGTCGTGAATGGATCTGTAAGATGATCTGTGTATTATTGTAAGCATACCGTGCCACAATATTTCTGTGTGATGTTCACTTGAAAGTGTTGGTGTATTAAAGTAATAGTTGTGCTGTTGGTAGGGCAATTGATTACAAGGAAAATTCCAACTTAAAAATAGATTTTATGGTGCTTAGTAGTTTGTTTATAATTATTTATAATTATGATTACATATTAACACGTACTGTATATTTTCTGTTTTAAACTCATTTGTGAAGAAACAATGGGAGTGCTGCAACTTACCGGTTAAAATGCAGAATGGCTTCTGAGCCATGTTTTAGCTTCTTACTTTTTCTGCTGTGGTGAAAATAATTATAACCCCTCCTTTGTGAATTCAAGAAACCATGGAAATGTCTGATCAATATCACAATACTTGACAGACAGGTTATATTCGGAGAGAGACAGAGAGAAATAAAACATTAGTGAATATTTGTTGGGGTAAAGTTGTGTAAGAGTATGTGTGAAAGTTCACGAGGTTTAAACAGATATATCCAATGGTTTCCAATTATCAGGCAGGATACACCTTGGACAGAACACCAGAACATCACAGAGCAGACACACAATCGCAGACATGCACACACGCTAATGTGGGGAGAACATTAAAACTCCACACAGATAGCACTGCAGGAATTGAACCTTGGGCCCTAGGCAGCCATGCTGACCACTGCGGCACTCTGCTGCCCTCATTGACGTACTTTGTGACTTTCTTTAGAAATATAGTTTACACAGTTCTATATAGTTTTACGCTGTCACTTGATAGTTTGCAGATTTCCAGCTTTGGATCGGTCTAATGCCCTGCTTTGCATAACTGTCACTCTAGGGGTGTGTTTCCCCTGGCCACTGCTAATTTGCTCCTTCTCCTTACCATCCAGGTGTGTCTTTGGTTTTCTGTTGGAAATCTGCCTGTGAGAGGAAGAGGGCTTTGTCTTCAAAGATCAGCTGTAGCCAGCGGGAGTCCGAGCCCACCCAGTCAGGTAAAATCTTCAGTCAGAGAAGCCTCTTGGTGTTAGAAGGTGCAGTATAACTGTGAGAAGTGAGCAGTATCTGAACATTGCAGACTGATAAAGCCTGAAATGTATGTTTTCCTTCCCTCATTGTGTTGAAGGTTCTGCAGATGAAGCGACTGAACGTGTATGCAACTCAGGTTCAGGCCTGCAACAGACATTTACTTTTGGTCTGGTCCAGTGCAGGGCAAAGGTAGTCTGATCAGTCATCCAGAAATAATTTACTTATCGTGACTACTGTACATTTTCTACTTTCTAATTAGAAAACATAAATCTAAACAAATGTGCAATTAATGCCAGAGGTATTTTTTTTTTTAAAAAAAAGGTTTGAAATGGAAATGATGTGGACTGTGTTTTGGCCACTTGAAAATCATGAAACAAAGGTACAGATAAATAGTAGCATGAGTTGATTATACCCTGTTTAAAAACGGCGACGTGATATGTTTGAGATTGTTTCGACCTGTTAAGGTTATATAATGGACTACTTAGAATCCTGTGTACAATTCTAGAACAAAGATTTAAGAGGGGACTTCAAACAAGTATACATTCATCTACTTTCTTTATCCAGTGCAGGATCACGTGGGAACTGGGACCTAACAAATACCCAAAATTACTAGATACATTTACAAAGTCGTCCCAGTGGATTGCTTGCAAAACCATAAGTGCACAACTGAGGAAGTGCATTTAGGACCACAAATGTGAGATACCTTTTACACAAAGGGTGGTGGGAGTGTGGAACAGGGTGTTTTAGCCAATTTCCTCAAGAAATGGCAGACAGTGACCCTCAGATCAATAAGCAGCTAGCAGTCAATCCATGGTAGAAAAGCAACAGTGTCAACAATGTTTGCTATCCAAAGGTTTTTTGCTCCTGTCTTCTTCAGACTAGTCTATGTTCGCACTGCCTTCATAAGGCTGGCAGAGCTGAAGATTGAGATGAGTTTTTTTGGCAGTCACACGATAATAGGTCAACAACAGAACTAGCTTTTTTTCCCCCACTGTTATTGGGCATGTGGCTTTGAAACAAAAATAAATACAAACATGATCTGTTGTATCTCATTTGATTAGCCTCTGAATAATTGCACTGCTTTTTCAAATATCATGCAAATCCCGAGCAATGTGCATACTTGAATGGCAAATCACTTTTTTGTAAGCACAGTAGTATTGTTTAGGAATAATAAATATGAAATAAACTTGTTTAAATATTCTTGTTGGATAATGCAGTATAATTTTTACAACTGCAATTATTTTTCCTAAATTTGAAAGCTTTCCATTTTATGTGATTGTAAAATATGTGATTGTAAATACATAAATCACATGTATATTTCTAGAACATGTATAAGTCACTTTAGGCTAGTGTCTAGCTATAATAAAATATCCATATACAGTCTATACGTATATCAAGATGGCCTTCTCTGTAGAGCTTGCATATTCTTTCTGGATTTACATTGGTTTTCTCTGGGGGCTCCAGTTTCCTCACTCCTCCCACAGACATGTCGGTTAGGTTAATTGGTCGTCCTATCCAGAATGTATCACTGCCTTGAGCCCTGTGTCCTTGGGATAGGCTCCAGGTTGCCACAACCTTTATCATAATTGTTTTTTCAATAGTGCATGGGCATACTATTCAGTATATGTAATCAATGGCTTTTTTTAGTTCGAAGGCAAATAATCTCCTGTATGTCTGTTTCTTGCTTGGTGTAGGAGTGACAGTCAGGTCTAGCCTGTCAGTTGGCTGCCCAGGTTAGAAGCAATTTGGATAGGGATTACCATTACTGTATATTTGGAAACTGATCTGTACCCAATGCCACTCAGCATACAGTACACACAGAAACAGTAGGTGGGTAGTATAAAAAGTGAAGAAAAGAACTATACATGGAAATTATGAAAATCAAAGCACTCTTGTATGTAGAGAGAAAACAAGGAGAAACCCTGCTTGTTCTGGCACTGTTTTAAAATGTACAATTATCTGGAAATACAGTTCATAAACAATGTGTCCAAACAATGCACCAAATGCTGTTTAGATTACAGTTTATTTATATTTCTGTCAAGAATCTGCTCTTTTAACACTTGATGGGAAACCTGAGAATCTGCTGTCGAAGACAAAGGACTGTGTGTCATTTTGCTCAATAACTCCTGGCCTTTCAGATCCAGCGTTGCTTTGTGAGTTTTTAATCTGTAGATGTTTCTTGGTAAATGGTCTCAGTTTTAACCAATGTATTTGAGAGTTATCGGGAAAGGACCTCTTTCAGAGTGTGCTTTGAAAGCTCTCTGGGTTTTCATTTGCCAAGGACAATGTAGACTGTATTATCTGTCTGTCTGAGACTGAGACAGCCCTTAGACAGTACAGCTGCCTCCCTCCCGGCTGTAGTCCAGCAATAAGAGTGTCCAATTAGCGCCTTTGATTTCTGTTTACCAGCTGAATTTAATGCTGCCTTTTACTCACAAGTAATCATGAGCAATTTGTGCAAAGCTGCAAAGCACAGCTGTTTGACAGAATAAAACACCCCCCCCTCCCTCCAAAAAAAGGTTTGATGCCAGTCGGAGGGCTTAATGAGGACACATTAGCAAATAAGATTCCCTTTTTTTTTGTCTCGAGCCATATTGCCACAAAGAAATTCATAGCTCCGTGAACAAGCAATTTTTTTACACGTTTTTTCACAGGTACTATATACCTATTTTATGTAGAGATCTCTAGACTAAATTATCTCATCGATATATATAAATAAAAAACATAATTGTTCTGTGCGTTTTGTCATCTGCATACACTTTAGAGCTACCGTAAGCAGGACTACTACAAATGTATTGATCTAAATGGCAGCAGGCATAGTTTCAGATATCTAAGTTTTAAATATGTTTATAATAACATAAATAACAGAATAAGTCTCTCTTGTGATCTAGTGACATTCCTGAGGTCTGTGTAGTACAGTGGATTAATGGTTAAAGAAATGCCCAAACCAGACCATTACAGCACACAAGCTATTAATAACAATACTGTACACAGAGCAAGTGAAGGCATTTAAATAGAATAGTATTGATTTCAAGCCTTTAGGCAATGCATATGTTGTGATTAAGATTATGTAGTGGTGCATTCATCCACAGTACCACTAAGCATTTACTCAGAGTTCTAGATAATAGTAAAGACATATTTTTAACTACTGTACAATATATAATTCTGAAACATGCCCGTGCCCATCTTTTGTACTGCCTGCTGTTTATTCCTGATGTAATAACATATGAAAACGATGATTGAGAAGTCTGTTAACAAACTGGGTTTGGGTTATGCTGCAATTTTGGTGAAGACTATTATTTATTTGAATTTATTTGTAAAGATTGCTGCATTTGAAGTAGCACATGGAGTCAATGACACTCCTCCCATTGGCATGCTCCTGGGGCACTGTTAAAAAAAAAACTCTGCCCTCTAAAGCAAGTATTTTGTTCTTTTTGATGCCAACCAGTTAGGTAAGTTTTCCAAACGCCCTGTGTGAGGGCAACATCAGTTGGATCTGGTGCCGTGCAGTGCCATGGTATCTTTCTCAGAGTGCTGCAGTGACTGCCTCTTCACAGCTCTGGAGTGCTACATGCTGCCATGGCAGAGACCGTTGCTAGGCAACTGCTTGGGGCTAATGGTAATGCCATTCTCTTCCTCAGGAAAAAAAGAATGATGTCGCTTCAGTGGAATCACCAGGCGATTGGTTGATAAAAAGAAAAGGAAAGGCCTCATTGCCAAATTTCCTGGCCTGCAAAGCCAGCGGGCTGGCGAATAGCAATGTGTGATCCAATCTGCCTGCCAGAGAATTCACTTTGCTTTCACTGTTTTATCCCATGTTTTAGCCCAAGGTCACGTGCAGTTAGCTGTCCACAATATGTCATGGTGTTGGTATCAGCTGGTGAAGAGTTAGCTGTTGCAAATGAAGGAAACAGCACCCTTTCAAAGAGTGCAAAGTTTTTTCTCAGTGTAAACTACAGGCCATTAGATATTTGTACAGACTGACATTTAATTATTAAAACCTGTTATCTATCTTAATCTGGCTGTACTTCCACTTGCAGTACTGCATATGCATTCTGAAGAGCCTCCAGTCCTCGGTACAAGAATGTGATGAATGTTACTGGAAACTCTGCAATGCAGCAGACCTGAAGTGAGTCAGGGAGATGATAAGGTAGACTTGTCTTGTGTAGGAGGCAGCAGGAATATAGCAGACTACAGCAGAGTCTTCTTTGCCTTGGCAATGAAGTTGAATGAGGCCTCTTGAACAGTCAGATTGGCAGATGTTTGAGAATACAACTGTCTGAATGAAAGCAAGGAGGCTGAATTATTTTCCTCAGCATCATTGTTAAAAGTACAAGTACCAAATGGTATACAATAGTACATTGAGGTTTAAATTTCTTTGGGGTTTATCTGCTTCAGATATGTAGCTTTTAGAACATACTGTAACAGCAGCCAACTGTCATACAAATCAAAAGGTGATGGGATATTTGCCACTCTACATTGAATGACTAGAAAATGTCATTGCAAGAACGCGGAGATTCAGAAAGGTCCTGTTGCCAGTCTCCGTAAGACAAGATGAAAGAAAAGATGAAATTACCCATGTAAAATGGCTGCATTTTCCCCTTCACGTTGAACTCTGTGCTGACCTACAGTATAACCCTTTCAGAAGAGAGTTCTGTTGCACTCTGCTTACTATAGAAATGACCTGCAGCCCAGAATCCAGTGTTCTTTATGAACAGGTAAGTGATCTTCAGTACAGGTCAGGTTCACTGAAAAATGTGAGCTGCTGTAGGTGGGTCCATTGCAGCACACAGAGTGAAACAGTGGTCAGAGCTCTGGGTTTGTGATTAGAAGGTCATGGGTTCAAAACCCAGGTGAGGCATGCTGTTGTACCCTTGAGCTAGGTTCTTCAACTGAATTGTTCTGCTAAAACACCCATACAGTACTTATAAATGGAGGCAAATGCAAGTCAGCTGGATAAAAGGATCAGCCAAATGAGTAAAACCCATGGGCTGAATAGTCTTTTCTTATTTGTAAGTTTCATGTGACCTTTATATTTTTTTGGTATTAAAAACTAATGGTGAGCTGGGAAATGTAGGGAATTTGGAAACAAGTTTTGGTATCTCTTGTCCTTTTCTGTCCTCATGTCACAGGGATGAGAGAATGGCTGTAATGTGCTACACTAAAGCCAGTACTTTTAATTTGATCTCTAATAATCTAATAATCTCTAATGATTTCTAATAATCATTTATTGTCACTTTTGATTGTCAATTTTCTTTAATTATTTTGTTTTTCCAGCAATTGTCTTATTGTTATGTATTTAAATGTATTGTGAATTTAATTCTCAAAACACCTTGTATTGCACATTTGTACAAAGGGCCTGTATAAATAAAATTAGATTAATAAAATAAGAACAATGTTCTGAAATTGATATTATGAAATAATAACATATTCTAGTACAGGTACAGGTGTGTCCTGTACAGTTGGAACTTTTATGGTCCAGTAAGAAGTATATGAGGAAAGGTACTGTATAGCTTAAGATGTTAGAAATAAAGAGTGCTTGTAGGCTCTTCACAATAGTAGACACTATTTCTAGCCAGTCTAGTTCCCTTTCCTTGTAGCCATGGATGTTAAAGAAAGGTTGGCAGAATAGACACATCTACTCTACACCTATCACTGATTGTTGTCTCTTTCTGTGTAGTTATGTAAAAATAATGCCAATCTGATAAAAGCATTCAGATATCCTCAGTCTGCAAAATGTTTTGCTTGCAAGGGCCACAGTGAGTCTGATGTTTTTTGAGAAGGGATCATTAGAAGATACCAGTAAAGTGTTTTGGCAGCATGGGATGTTTAAGTCCACATATTAATATAGATTAATATAAATATCTCCTGTGAGGTTTTTGTCAATGCAAAACCTATGTTCTTATTATCAGTTTTGGCACTTTGGTTCCAGTACCAAATAAAGTGAGCTTTAATCTACCCTTAACTTGCTTGTGCACCGTGGGAAGGTAAAACAGATTATTTTTTTATTTCAAGAAACTGGAGCATCTTGTTCAATGTGAGAAATGTATTTCCATTTTTGGCACCATTTTTTTACCACCTAAAGCAAGAAATCATAACGCTCCAAAAATGTGAGTGATTCCGAAATGTCAGCATATCACCAGATGTATTCTGACAGGGCAATAGGAAGATTGTGGCTTCCAAGAGACCAGCCTCATATCTGTGATCTTTGCTGGCGTGCTGCTTCAGTGGTGATCTGGGTGACAGGCTCAGTTTTAACTAAAAGGCTTCTCTCCTTCTCTGGTCGCATGAGTTTTATTTCTAGTGACAACTCCATCGGCTTTTAGCATTTTTTCACAGGCATACCTGAGCCAAACCAGAACCCTGTTGAGCTGGCCCAGCAAGGCTTGTATGTTTTACCCTCTGCTCTCCCCGGCCTGTGGTGAACGGCATCAGGCAGTGAATGTGGAGAGAGAGAGAGGACTTTATATGCCATACGTACACATGCATTGGGATTCTTAATCCCGCCATTTTCTCGGGATGTGCACAGTACAATAGACAAGACAGTAAATAATAAATAATGACAGGCATAGCCAAGCATCATGCACAACATAGCACAATAACATACAATGGGTAGTGCAGAACCATAAACGCGCAGGACAAGAAATAGATGGTATTTGTTGCTCTTTGTGTAAAAAGTATGTAGCCAAGTGAAAAGCAAAGAGTGCAGAGGTGTGTGGAATTTTCAGGCATTATGCAGTTAGCTGCTTATTATGTGCACTGCTGTAGGGAAGAAAAGCTTCTTGGAGAGAGAGCACCAATTTACATCCAGCCTTGGGGAAATATATTTGGCTGCAAACAAGTTGTTTTGTTCCATAGCTGTTAAACTTTTTGTAGCACCGTTTCAGGTTTTGGAATGCGTCCAACGTGGTTCACTTAAGGGTCATTCCATTATATACCCTCTCTTTTACTACTGAATTGAAGCTCTTCGTGATAAATTGGCTTTACTGAAACCCGGGTCCAAATTTTACTAAACAAGAAAGATTCCACATGAGAGAAGGACATTCGGCCTGTCTTGCTTGTCTAGTTGTTAGTAGTCAATTAGTGTGAGAACCTTACCCTGCCCATGGCTTGAAAGAAATCAGGGTATCAGCTTCTCCTCCTAAAACGGTGCCTTTTAGGCATAACCTGCTTTCTACTGCTTTCCATAACAGTGCGCTGATTGAAGCATCGTGATGAGTGAAGTTATTGACCTTATTCCTTGGCCAGTTATTACCAAGCCAGAATCAGACAGATTGTAAGGTTGGTGTTTCACAGGTCTCGTTGGTTAAGACAAAACAGCCAGTGGAAAACCACCTGGAACCATTCTATATAGGGGACTCAAGTTAAGAAGCACTAAGATATTAATATTTTTTTTTTACAATTTGGTGATTACGTTGACTTGGGTTGTGCAGTGTCCTTTTTCACCTTTCACCTCTACTTCAGTCTGGTGTTTTTCCTTATATGCAGTATATATTTCTGTAGATTGCTTTAGAACCAGCAAATAGATTTAACTTCAGAGGGCCAGGCAAACAAGATGTTGTTTCTTGAGTGTGATGGTGACATTCCAGCAGACTACGTTCAGAAACCCATAAACATTGACCTAGTTTAGACTGAACCAGTCCTAGGACTTGACGAAGCTCCAAGCATGACAGGGCTTGCAGATGGCAGAGAAGGCAGAGCTAATGACCTGCATTCAATCCGTTAGCCCTGCAGTCACTTTCAGGATGCAGGGCATTGCAATGGAAAGGCCACTCCAACACAACTTGAATTTTCTGTCAGACAAAGAATGTCTTAATTCCTGCACTCTTAAAGCTGCCAATATGCAGGTGACCCATCTGGCTTATTATTGTTAGCAGGTGAATGCCGTTGGAGGCTAATTCCTCATTTTTAGAATTAAAAATAAATTGCCAGAACCCTTTTCTTTGTTTGTTTGCTGTGACTTTAAAGAATGACCTGGTTAACATCACCATGTCTTCTGCTGAAGAGCATCAGCTAATCTTGCCTGAATGGCTGGTGTGGACTGTTACCATGGTGATGAGGCTTCATTACCTAGAAAATACCCAGCTACAGGCTCTCCTCTAGAAGATACCAACAGTAGGACTCACAGTGTATAGGCAGAAGTTCAGGCCCTGGGTTCCCAGTGTGGAATATTCAGCAAGAGCCTTCTTCCAAATCTAGAAAAACTGTATCTCCTATAAGCATTGTTCTTTGAGTGATCCTATAATTCTCAAATCCTCATTTGGTCACAAGAGACCTGCTGTTAAATGGTCCAGCATTTCAAAAGGCTGTTGCAACACAGTTGACATGGTATTGATGTATTGAATGTCTAGGTGAATAAGCATTTCACACAATACTTGAAAATAGCCAATGAGGAATTTAAGTTTTAACTTCTTAGTACATACTGAATTCAGATAATCTGATTGAAGTATTTTCTTTGAGGGTACAACAGTTACCCCTGCTACTGCGTCATATTGCTGACCCTATAAGCACTCAAAGACAAAAACACTGACTGGCTAGAAGCTTGATCGAAATACTAAGTATAGTACTTATATTGTAGTTAGAACAGGTTGGAAAAGGACATAATGTATACCAAATTAATAAATTAATTTCTTAATGGGTTTGCCATTTTAAACAACTTACAAACGTATGCGGATCCTGCAATTTTAACAATAGCAGGATCGAAGCAGATGTCTATACCATGTGGTCTTGTTGTGTTCTTGGTCTTTTGGAAGGGATTTATCCCTGCAGAGGGCTGTGTAGTATGCTACAACAGTGTTTGTGGACCTTACTAATAGCTCCTCCACCCGATCCCTTCACAGAACCTTCTCTCTTTAAGAAGGAGGATTATCCAGCTCCAGCTGAGATGGGATTTTCCTTTGATTGGGATAAAGCACAGATGGGGCACTAATCAGTCCCTAAAGACCAAACAGTGGCGCCACGGTCATGTTGAGCTAGCCTTCTGCTAGTCTTTGTCCTGGAGCGAAACAACAACATACTGTACCTGCTGAAACTAAAGCCATATCCCCTGCTCATCCTACTGTGACATAATGAGAATCTTGATTTGCAGAGAGCACCTCATGGAAATCACAGTGCAGAAGTTGTCCACCAGGCGGCGCTGTTCATAACCCAATTGGAGATGAAATGGACAGGAAAGGGCTTGTTATCTAAGGGGTGCAGAGAGAGATCATCTGTATATGAGACACTAATGAATTGTTAAATTCAGAGATATTATAGAGCCATCAATCAATGGCGCAGTCAATGGATCTGCTAATAAAAAATAATAAATAAAAGAACATTGTGTGACTTCAGAAGGAAAAGATCCCAAATTCAATTAAAAACTAGATTCTTATTTTTCTCCAAGTGTAGCATGGACAAAGAGCTGCTACCTCTGTCAGTAAATGATTTATTGTTTTCATGAGTTCGGTGAGCAAAGGCTTTATTGAAAGTGAGGTTAAAAACGACAATAATACATAAATAGACTCATTGTACACTATAGTGTTTTGGGCATAATGTTTTTCTGAACATACTGCTATCCAGTAAACGTTTGGGTCAATACCTCCTGGGCTTGGTCCTTCAGTATACTGTACAGACTGATGTAGGTTTCACAATGGGGACCAAGTCATAATGGAGACTCTTACATCAGGGAGATGACATGAAAGAGGCGGGGCTTAGAGAGTGACACTGTTTCACTGCTCCTAAAGAAAGTCCAAAGAGACCAAGAGACACAGGGAGAGAGCACAGCGCAGTGAGAGGCAGTGGGGTCCTGCCAGGTAAGAGCTTGGTTTTTAAAAAAGTAGTGAGAGACAAATTCAGAACAAGGGCAGCATGTTCAGGGTTGGGGAGGTAGATCCCTTCTACTCAAGGGTATGTTAGCTTGTAAGTGTAATTAAGTACATACATTTATAGGGATCTTTCAATTTTTATGAGATGTTTTATTGTGGTTTGTATTGTTTTTCTCTCTCATCTGTTAGGTAGCTTACTAAACTTTATTTCATATTGTTGTCAGATTGTGCATTAGGGTAATTCGCGTTTTTAATTCAGACCCTCGACTTCATTTTCACTATCCCGCCGGTGCAGCACACAGTTCGAATCTTCCTCTGTGTGAAAGCAGCCCCTGTGGCCTGGACACTGTGGAAGGCTGTCATAAACATGTGACAGGGAAAGGCATCCAATTGTGATGGAGGTTGTGATGTCACAGCATTCTAATTCCATTGATGTCAGGACTACTCTGTGCTGCTGTGAGAGGAGTCCAGTGGTACCTGCAGTGCAGAAACCAGACAGGAATATGTCACCTGCATTTTACCTCACAACATCTGTAACACTTAATTTTTTAATAGGCTTTATTATCTTATTATGTTTGCAAGATACCTTGAAATGTGATTCCAACAGCTAATAATGCAACCTTGACTGAAATATAAAGAAATGAAGTTGAAGCACAGAGAATATAAGAACATTACAAAACTAAGTGAAGCTGTTTATATTAATCACTTTCTACCCAAAAAGGTATTTTTTCTAATAGGTCCTTAGTTGTTTAGTTATACAGACACTATTTAGCAGCTGGGAGCTGGTCATTCAATTATTAAAACACCAGATTAATTTTATTTCTCCTATCGAAACATACAGTACTGTACATTTTGCTGTCTCTTACCAGGAAAGTGAAAAAGTTCTGTAAACAGACTTATAATCAGTTTTTTAATTTCCCTGTTCATACCTATACAGCTATCATTGTATTGGTACAGGGCAGTCAAAAATATGTTCAGTGCGTGCTGGGAGGAGTAATTAGTAGTAGATGTCTCAGGTGGTGCACACAGCTGCGAGTATTGTATAAGAATGATCTTCATACTGAGTGTTAGTGAATTTGTATCCTGAGGCATTAGTACTTGATCTAGTTGCTCAGCTCTCTTTTCATACCTGTTGCTTAGTGTGTTTTGATATAAGAGCTTTTATTAGCCTTTGAAAAGAAAGCCACATTGCAGGTAAAATTTGGAAACGTTTCCTAAAAGCCCCATTGAACAATTCCTCAGTGGATGATTTGTTTTTCCTTTGTGTTTTAGGGACAAATCAATGCTTCAGGAGCTTGACAGATTGCCTCTGTACACGCCTGATTACGCATTGCAGTTAGAGCCGCAGGCCAAATGTAGCGAAGACTTAAAATGTCAATATACTTCTAAAGCTTTTATTTCTTTTTGCAGGAAATAACCTTGCAACCCCCTTGCCCAAAAACTTGGATCTTTTATAGAGCTCTGGACCAGTAGTGTAATGATCTATGCTTACTTGACTCATGGTGCCTAATGAGTCTTTTTTACAGTATTTCAGTGGGGTGACATGAATAGTTTTTTTATACCTGTTTGTTAGGACAAATGCTACAGGCAATAAGCTTAATCAGTGCACTAAACATACAAAATGACTTGCAGGAGAGATACTGTAAGACAAAGCCTGGAGGTATCTTTCTTGCCTTCCTCTCAATTCTGTGGAGTTAAATGCCAGGATAGTAAGAAATTAGAGGCCTGTTTCTTTCTAAATTGCTACTTCCATCTCTGAAAAGAGCAGAAACTATAAATATGGAAAACTAATTTGAATCCTTACTTTTGGTCTGTGTTCAGTTACGTAAGCCCAGCTCAGAGATCAAATAACCTTCTTGGTGTGACATTTGATCAGAATTCTTAATTTTTGTTTTTATTGTTTTGTTTCCCATAGTGAAAGCAAACTTGTAGAAAAATGCAGGTCCTGAAAAACTTGGAATAATAGCCCTGTCTACAAATTCAGTAACTATACCTAGTTTTATAAGATTAGATTTGGGAACCTGCATCATCTTGCATCCTGCAAACAAATAAATAGAGTTAAAATCAATGCTCTTTGTCTTCCCAGTATGGGTTTTGCTCCATGTATACTTAGTTTTATGATATATACTTAAAAATAACAGTCCTATGTACTCTTTCACCCTGGGGTTTTCTTAATCATTTCATTAAGAAGACAAGGCACAAAGGAGAACATTTAGCAAAGTGTATATTGTATAAGTATGATAAAAATGCATATTTTCTGAAGATTTAGCTCCTAATGAAATCCAGAAGAAGTCTGTCTAGATCAGGGCTGTCCACACCTGATCCTTCAAGACCTGTGTCTTTGCAGGATTTCTGGAGGATAAGATGAATTTTTCAGTTGTCTTTGGACCCAAACAATGTCCATGAGGCACATTTCTAGGCTTTTCTTTCATGTTCTTCTAAGTTTCCCTTCACATGAAGATATGGTTTGGGAGTGCTGTCGAGTCAGTGTCGAGTCATGGCGACCCTGTGGATAGCTCCCCCATCACTATCCATAGAGTTTTCATGGCAAGATGCGGAAGTAGTAGTGCTAGTGTTGTTGACCATCCGCCGCCAACACCACCCCCCTATACTGCTGCTGCCCAGTATGGGTTATTAGAGAACCTTGCGCCCAACGTGGGACACAAGTCCACTACCCTGAGATTATGAGTCTCATGCTCTACCCGCAGAGCTAGTAGGGGCCGAAGAGATGGTCGAAGTTGTTAAATTGGTAAAGTTAAACCAGTAATGAGTTGGTTAAGCTCATTATGAGCTGAGATGGAATAAAAATCTTGCAGACACATCAGTCCTCCATGACCTGGATTGGACAACCTTGATTAAGATGATCACAGCTATTGGAGACCATAAAGCCTCACCTGCAGTAGGGTTCTCTTTGTTCATTTTTGTATTGTAAAATTAATAGCGACATGAGTGTTCACGATTGCTCCTGGTTTCAGAGATAGTGATTTTTCAATAGTCTTTGCAACCAAACAATGTGCATGAGGAGTTTAGAACAGATTAAGAAATGAATTAAGTGTATCCCAAGTTTTCCCATATTACCTGGTAAACAAGCACACAGTGGCCTTTAAAAGTGTTTGAACTGTATAATTTCCCTGTCAGTTTTATTAAAGGGCACATTAATTAAGGTGTGCTGTTTTTTTCTGTTCTCATTTTTTTGCATGCACTCAGGCAGCCTGATTTGCTTCAGTGAATATTGGTTATTTCAAAAGCTGTTTAATGTGAAACGCGTTCAGATCAATTTCACTCAGCTAATGAAAGCAGTTTCATATATTCCCAGCACTGCATTGACTGAGAGGTGAATGTTTGAAGTTCATGTCAAAGATTGTTTTTATTTCATAAATCATGTTCTAATTGTACAGTATTTATGTTCAACAGAACCATAGGATGTTGGAGAGATTTATTATAGTAAAACTATTAGAGTTTTAATTTAGCTTCAGGAAACTATTCACCCCATCTTACAACCAGGCTATTTTTTTACTGTTTGGGCCTCTACAAGATGTAGTATTTTTCTGCTGGTGAGAAATATAAAGTGCTTGTGGTGTCATTGTATGTAGATAACTCCACATCGTTCGGAAGAGTTTTGGGATCAAAAGAGCTGTGAAAAGTCCTATTAGGGCAAGTCCTGAACTCAAAGAGAACCTGATAATGTATTGAGTTTGATTGTTGGTCAGAACACCATTAGCAAATATCTGTGTACTCACAGTTCAAAAGGAAGTTGTCTACACGATCAACTGCAGTCTGAAAGTACTTTATCTAGGCCATGTTTCTATCTCAAACCTTGAATCTCACAGTCTTATTGAATACTTTAACAAGACAACAAAACAAATTTGCAAGAGCTTGAAGACAATGATACAAACTCGCCATTTCCATCTAGACTCTGAAGCAGGCTAGTTAATCAAATCCTCCTGTGCACACGTTTTGCAGGATTCCAACTGGTTTCCTGCCCTCTCTGTTCTGTACCGTACATTGAGTTTTACAATGGTGTTGGACCTTGGCTGCCTGAAACAGTCCATTTGAAACAGTCCCACAGGACCACAGAACTGGTTAAGTAGCTGCTGACATCCCCTGAACCTAAAGGAAGCCTAGGCTGCACAGGGGAATGTCATTATAATTTCTGTGAGTCATCTCCTGAACAAGAGCAAACATTTTAAAAAAGGAATATAATTGGTGTCTGCAAGAGAGAGACTTCATGATCGTTTTGATTTCTGCTGGGTATAATTAAGGCTAAAGTGAATAATAATTAGCACTATTATTCTGTGCTTCTCTCACGGTGCACGGACATGACTCATCCCCACCCCATCACAGAAAGCCTATGTGTTGGCTAGCATCAGGAGGAGCATTTCTGCTGTGTGATGTGTATTACAATAACAACACGATTTTATATATGAGCACACATTAAGAAGCTCAAACGGCTGTACTGTAGCACACATGTAATAGACACAGGAAGAAGCACAAGGAGAAAAGAAAACCATAGAAAATTGACCCAGCAAAACATTGTTGTATTTGTAGTTGGGAATGAGCGTAATCTCCATTTCAATAGTTTACTGTAGTTCTTATTTCCCATTGTCGTCTTGTTTGGAACCTGATAAAACATCTGAAACCATGCTGGACTTGAAAACGTTGTGATTTGTTTTGTTTTAAAGAAGCGTGTTCAGGCACAACGGTTGAAACTCTTCCCCTCTCTCTCTCTCATTCTCCGCCTCTGTCAACACCTCCGCGCAGTCGGGAGAGCGACGCAGCCTGCAGAGTCGCGATGGCAGATGGCCGGCAGCCTGAGGACAGCGCCCCCCAGTGGGCACCCCCGGGGCCTCGCACCGATCCTGGCGCTCACTCCCACGGCCCACCGCCTGACTACAAGGACTCGGCGCCCCCTGCTGCCCGCAGTGAGAATGGGTACTCCTCCTACCGGGGCTGTCAGCCTGGGGAATCCCACGCAGCTCCTTACTCTGCTGCCCGGGAAAATGGCTTCAATGGAGACCTGGCATCTGGAGATGTAGTCACGGCAGGTAAGGACACAAGACCAAGCAGGAATGACTGCTCAGCATTGCTTGGTTCATGAATGATCCTGAAGTGACGAATTCCAGACAGTAACTTAACTCAATAACTTATCCTCAGGCACCACATCGTCTTGTAATCTTCATTCCCATGGAGCTTTTGTTTAACTATGTGAAATCTTTGACAATTAACTTGAACAGTTGGATATGTACCGTGTGATACTTGTAATGTGTTTACCTTAACAAGTTAAGTTGCAGTAAGAGGGGAACTGCAATGCTGTTTGTGTATTCTGGGGTTAGAAAGGATCGACATTTGATAAGGGCTTTTCAAACAACACTGAAAGTAAAATATACACAGTAACATATAAAACCTCCAATTTACATCACAAAATAGACCAAATTTCCAGATATAGACAGCGCCATATTGCTGGCATTGTCTGTGATTCAGAACTAGGCAACAAAACTTCCGGTGGCATGAACTGGCCCTATAACATTTTAAACAAAAAGGGCTGTGAATACATCTCTTTTAATCCAATAGAAATATTGCTCTCTACTTCAAGACAGAATGTTGCCAACAAATACTACTTGTTAACTCTGCATACAGATAACGTAGGAACATTTCTGCAATGAAATGTCTGCTGCACAACCTGTACTTATTCGTTTGTACATCGCATTACATTATTCATTGCAGTGACTAGTGATCAGGAAGGGCTGGTTTAAGTCACAATTCTTGCGAGCTCTTGTTCTTGCCTGTGGGGAAACCAGGTTTTTTTTTTGCGATACTGTCAATTAATGTAACTCATTACCATGATTTAATAACTATTCTGAGAAACCTGGGATTGCAGTTCCCCTTTAACTTCTCAGTCTGTATCTTGTGCTAACTGCTCCACTCAGAAGAAAGGAGACTGCTGAGTTCAGAAGTACATAAATGTGTTTAGTTTTTCCACGTTACTCCTTATTTTTATTTGTCTTGACATAACTTTATATTCTGAGTAGGATTTCTGGTTTTTAGTGTATATTTTTAGAAGCTCTGTTTATTATTATGCTTTTTCATTGTTTTTGCAGTACACTCGATCATTGATTGTTTGGCAACCGTTAATCCAACTTACAACATTTTCCAATACAGTCAGAGATAATTCAAAGAGACTAGAGTGTATTTGAGCTTTTGTGGCAAAAGCAGTGTATGAATCCTGGCGATACGGTGAATATATTTATTTTTTTTGCTGTGATTTTATCTTTTTGTGCTATAAGGTCAGTATTTATTATATTTCCAGACTTGTACACAATATAAGGCATTTCATTTTAATTGCCGTATGCTATACAGAATTTACAAGCAACATTTTCTTTCTCATTGAATATGTACAG
The DNA here is from genome assembly GCF_059453375.1 of Lepisosteus platostomus. Taxonomy (NCBI): domain Eukaryota; kingdom Metazoa; phylum Chordata; class Actinopteri; order Semionotiformes; family Lepisosteidae; genus Lepisosteus; species Lepisosteus platostomus. The sequence continues at coordinate 32,665,058 of NC_142624.1, read as the reverse complement.
TACTGTACTAAAAATGTACTTTGCATTGAACAACCTGAAGTACTGTATAATGTACAGTACTGTGATTTTGCAATACTGTGCTGTAACATACAGTACGTACGATATGTTGTCTATGTGTGTGTTTTGAAGTACTCTGTGCTGTATTTGTACAGTAATACTGTATTTTTATACTGTAAACAAAGTCGATACATTAAAAGCATGTACACAAGAATGTGCAAAAATAAGCTACTATAAAACCTTAGATGTGATTTTTCTGGTGTTTCTGAAAATCCTGCAGTCACTTTCCCCTTAGGCACTGGATAATGGATGATCTGCTACACCTTCAATTCAGTGTTTTTTAGCGTTTGTTTTTAATATGTACTTGCAGCTTGGCTGCTCTTGAAATGGCATTTAGACTTTTTTAGATGTCCTTTTGCTGTGTTGGTTGGAAACATTTTATGGTAGCTGACAACAACTTTATTGTTCTTGTGATTGTGTGCAAACACTAACAGCAGATAAAGTGTTTTTATTAAGTGGCAACAGGACTCGCAGCCTCATAAATCCTGCAGCTGGCCATTAGACAGTGATCTCATAATGTGCAGAAAATCTCATCATACCCTTCCAGAGGCATAGAAAACCTGTTTTTTTTTGTCTGCATGCTTTCACATCAAATTATTTTTTGCTTCGTGAAAGCACATAACCACTGTCTGTTTAGATAAGCTGTCTTGAGCTCTTTTGAATAAAGAGTGGCGTGTGGATAGAACAAGGAGCTGAACTGGATGAGAGGGAGTTGTGGGTGGGAGAAACGAGAAGGGCCCTGGTGATAGCAAGCTCTCTGATTGTTTCATGTCTTCTGTTTTAATAATTATAGTAATAATAATTGTTTACACTTATATAGTGCTTTTCTGGACACTCCATTCAAAGCGCTTTACAGGTAATGGGGACTCCCCTCCACCACCACCAATGTGCAGCATCTACCTGGATGATTTTCATCTCCCAGGAAACTACAAAGCAAATGCTTCTTTTTCTTCCTCCTATCGCTTGCGCCGTTAAAGACCGATCTCCCAACCTGCTTCTTCCTCCCCATTCAGTTTTCTTCTGACTCGACTACATCAGCTTTATCCACTGTGGGCAGTTCGCTCCACACTGAATCATTTGTCTCTGTCGGATTAGTTTTTAGGCGCTGAATCCTTCTCTGTGGGGGTTGTTTTTTATTGGTTAAATGAACAGAAAAGGGGTGGCACAGTGGTGCAGTGGTCAGCATGGGCCCTGGGGCCCTGGGTTCAATTTGGGACCTGGGGTGCTGTCTACATGGACTTTTTACATTCTCCCAGTGTTCATGGGGGTTTTTGCAGATTCCTCCCACAGTCTGAAAACATACTTGCAGGTTATTCAGTGTGGAGCGAACTGCCCACATTGAAAAACCTTGGGGTTATATTCGATTCTGGCTTAACATTCGACCCACATGTACAGCATACTGTCAAAACATCTTTTTTTCACCTTAGAAATATCGCAAGACTACGCCCTATGCTATCATTAACTGTGGCTGAAAAGCTGATCAACATATTTGTATTCTCTCGAATTGACTACTGCAATGCTCTGCTCCCTGGGGTATCTAAATCTACTCTGAACAAGCTGCAGTATGTCCAAAATTCAGCAGCCAGAATCCTGACCAGATCTAGTGCAAGTGTTCACATTACTCCTATCCTGGAGTCCTTGCACTGGCTTCCGGTCAAATTCCGCGTAGACTTTAAAATCCTCATGCTCACCTACAAGGCTTTACATGGCTTGGCACCTCAATACCTGTCTGAACTTTTATCGCCCTACTCCCCACCTCGCAACCTCCGCTCTTCAAATTCTGCCCTCCTTACTGTCCCCCAAGCCCGTCTACATTGTATGGGCGACAGGGCCTTCTCCTGCTATGCCCCCAAGCTCTGGAACTCCTTGCCCAAGGATATTAGAGAGTCACCTTCTCTAAACTCCTTCAAATCCAGACTCAAAACCCTCCTTTTCAGAAAAGCCTTTACTTAACTGGTTCCATTCTTCACCCCTCTGCTCTTCTTAATACCATCTTCCACGGTCTCCTCTATTGTTATTGTTGTATTGCTGTAATTATAATTGTGTCCTGTCTTGTGAAATTTTCTTATTTATTGTTGTAGTCTTCTTATTTATTGTTATTGTCATCCTGTAAAGCGCTTTGAGAAGCCACCTTTAAAGGCGCTATATAAAATAAAGTTTATTATTATTATTATTATTATTATTATTATTTGGCTTCTGGAAAAACTGGCCCGAGGGTGTGACTGGATCGCAGTGTGGCCCTCCGATCGACTGTCATCCCATCCAGGATGTACCCTGCCTTGCGCCAGTTGCTTGACGGGATGGGCTCCAGCTCCCCCATCATCCTGAATTGGAAGAAGCAGTTGGATGGATGGACAGAAGAATCAGGAAAGCAGTGTCTTGGTTGCTGGTTATTCCTTTATTCACGTCAGGAGAGTAAAAGGCTATCAGATGAAGCTAATCTTACCGAGCATCTGAAAAGATGTGCTATGTGAGAAGCCCTGCCTCACATTGTGTAGGAGATTGGGGTTTTTTTTAAGCCTAAGGATTTGAGCGGTGTGTTTTCTTTGCAGCAGTAATTAACAGTAAAAATCTCCATCTCCCTAGAAAATGAAGGAGTAGGCGTGTTTGGTTCTCTCCATTTACAGTAGTTGCTATGGCAGCAGGTATAGTTGAATATTCTGAGATTTTGTTTTTCCAGCCTCATGTCATGCTTTTCTGTTGATATTTTTTTCTAAGCAATTTTTGTGCGAATGCAGTGAATGTCATCCACCAGGCTAGGAATGAGTCTGAAACTCAATTTTTGTTTTATTTACAGTATCCCAACAAACACTTCTCTATGCTGAAAAATACTCTTGGTAACAACAGTGGCAGGACATGAGGTTTGTCTGCAACCATTGAATCTTGTTGTTTGCCTCTTACCACTGGTAAAAAATCTATATCAGCGGTAAAAGCAAGACTCTTTTGACTTCTGGAGATATTTGCTTTGCCACATTAGAGTTTGATAGACTTGTATACTTACCGAGATATCAGAATGAGTACGTAAACCACATTTCTGCTGTCAAATGTGAAATGATATTTTCACAAATGTCATTTGTCTGTGGTTTTGGTCCATTCTGTACAATTGATTGGATTAAACACAGAATGTCTACATTGATCATGCCTTTTTTGTAATGTTCAGATACTTGACAGATAATCTGTTATTCCATAATACTGTTCTGTTTTTTAGATGTAATTAATCTAAATTACCTAGCCTGGTGGAGGAGTTTAATTAATTAATTGTTCCTTCCTGAACAAAAGCCCCATGAGCAGGAAAATCAATGTACCACGCCTACAGTTCATACAGGCTGCTTTTCAATTGAAAACTCCATCTAATATGGAGGAGGAGACAGATTTGACACTTTTTTTTTGCTGGACTCAGGGGTCTCTTTAAAAGGTTTTTTTGTTAAGGTCCCTTAAGATCCTTGTTGCATTGTAATGTAACATGTTCTAGCCTTGAACTAGTATGGGTACAGTAAGCTTCTTCATGTGACAGTTCACATCTAGGCTTTGCGATTTCACTTACTGTAGGATGCCATTTTGCCGGTTCTGTTTTTCCAGATAATAGATTTTAGGCACACAGGGCCATCAGCATATGGTCCTTGAGTACAAAACAAAATTGACTATTTAGCAATAAACTGGGCCAATTCCAATATTTACTGTAATTGTTTCAAAGCCAACATGACACTGCAGTCACTCAATTTGTCAAGGTATTCTGGAAGGGAAAGGCTCATCAATAGACTGATGAAAATAATAATGCAGTCATTGTACTCAGTGCTGCTGTAATATGTGTCCAGAATAATGTCCAAAACTCCTTACACTATCATTTTTATTTTTTACTGTTCTTTTTTATTCTCTTTTATATACTGTATGTTGAGAGGCTTGACGTACACTACTGTAGGTCATTTGCCTAGTCTTCACCTGAAAGTACTGTACTTTTATTTGAGGTCACATTGATTCCTTAAAACCTAGATGAATAGCTTAAATTGTCAGTCTCAAACCTCAAAATTCACTTCAGCATTTAAAAGCCCACCTGACAACATTTTGCCATTGAAGCATTATACTGGCTGCTTAACTTTTTCATTGTGAGAAAGAGCAAAAAGAAACAAACAAATGAAGGGACCACTGTCAAACATGTGCTGGGCTTTGGCTTACAGTAAATTGAGTTTGTTAGCACTCATGGATATTTAGAAATAGTGTGTGAGGTGGTCTTCTGAACCAAGACGCGTCTTGATAAAATAACTAAAACTGGCAAACTGCTTGGCCTTAAATATTTGATGCCTGTGATTTATAACAGATTGACGCCCTTTTTTGTCTTTTGATATAAATGGTTCATAATGGTTGAATGGTTGTTCTCAAAGGTGCTCTCTCGTAGTGTCATTTGCAAAAGACATTGGTCTGATGAGGTGGTCGAGCCATTCAAAGTGCTTTCAAGCTATGGAGTCTTATAGACTTTCAGGTGTTGAGGACAGAAAAGAGATTTCTACGCTCCTTCTGCAACTGTGCTGGCCAGGGCAGTGTCCATCACTTTCTCTGTCCTCTCCACACCATCCATGCAGCCAGCTCCCATTCCAGCTCTTTCTAACACTGGACAATCGCTGCAGAACTGCTGATCCCCCGAGAACACCTCCTCAGAAATCAAGGCCGGCTGCGGTCGCCAATGTGACTTTAACTAAAAGACGAGATAGGAAAAACAGAATTAGTTCAACATGTTATTTGTGGAGATAGCAGTCCTTGGCTCCTTGTACTCACCAGTCACCTTCAGAAGGCTGATTCTCATTGGCTCCCAAGTTATCCTATTGTCCCCAAGGCCTGGCTGCTGACCTGTGATAGCACAGCATTGTTTTATAATATTATTATACCCTACAGTCTCTGCATGAAGTGAAATTAAATTTGTTGTTCTGAATATGTCTAAAATGGAAGAGGTGTTAGTGGGGCCAGCAGGGGGAGCTCACCCTGCAGTCTGTGGGGGTCCCTATGGCCCAGTATACTGACCGTCCTTCGGCTGAGACGTAAAACCGAGGTTCAGCCTCTCTGTGGTCATTAGAAATCCCAGGGTGTTTCTGGAAAAGAGTAGGGGTGTAACTCCAGCTTCCTGCCCAAATTTCCCATCGGCCCTTACCAATCATGGCCTCCTGATAATCCCCATCTATGAATTGGCTTCATCACTCTGTTCTCCTCCCCACCGATAGCTGATGTCCAGTAAGCATACTGGTGCACTATGGCTGCTGTCGCATCATCCAGGTGGGGCTACACGTTAGTGGTAGTGGAGGGGAGTCCCTATTACCTGTAAATAACTTCGAGTGGAGTGTCCAGAAAAGCGCTAAATAAGTGTAAGGAATTATTATTATTATTCCCTGCTTTAATAAGTGATAGTAAGAACTTAGTGAACATAAAAATCATCACTAAGCACTGACACCTGGACTATGACTGAGGACATCTGTCCATCTGCAATTGTGCCGGAGGATGTGGACTGGCCTTCCGTCAGAAACTGCAGCAGCCCTTCGAAAAGAGCAGGCTCAGTGCTCGCTAGCTTCTTGTGAGGAGTGGATAAGAAAACAACAGTGACTTTAGGTTCTGGTAGGAGGCTGAGCTTAGTGTTGCCAGGGCAACCGTTCACTTCATGCACCAAGGATTCTTGGCACAGGGCTGCAATCAGCCATCTAAAGCCCAGTGATTGTGCATGTGTGACAGTGGGTTATTGGTATTCCATATTGTCTGTACAGGCAGATCAGGCATTCAAACGAGCTGTGCTGTGTAAAAGTCCTTCAGGAATCTGCTGTTTTCTAAGTGAGTCAATCATTATCATGCTCTTTTATTATTTTTTCAAAAGCCAAAGCCTGTTCTATTTCTGAAAGGGTTGCTATTAGGCGCTGGGTGAGTTATTTTGATTTCATGTTAACTGCTGCTTTATAAAGACAGGAAATTCAAGAGAGGGGGTACTGGGGGTACATTGTGTTTGATTTTTTTTCTCAACATATCCTCCACCTTCTCACAGAGAAGGCTTTGTTCCCGTTTTGTATTGTCATGGAAGATCCACAGTGAGTCTCATTTGAAGTCTAGCAATATGTTGTTACTGTATGGGGGTTAATATTTGAACAGGCTCTTTTACTCTTCAAGAGAGTATTCTGTATGTGTGTGTGGGTGGCTGTGGCTAACTTTTGAAGCACATACAGTATCTGTAGCTGATAAAGATCTTACAACATGCTGTATTAGAAATATGTTCTGCCCTGTCTATTTTTCTGTTTTTTTTTTGTGGCTTTGTATATTTTGCTGGGAATCAGGAATCCTGCCTTATTGCACACAGACTGTCATTTTCCTTGTCTTTGCACAGACCATCCAGTATGATGATATGGTACTGTGGGGTTTGCATCTTTATGAGCAAGCTATGGATGTACTGTGTGTGATGAATTAAAAAGAGTTGTAATTGAACTACATCTCTTGGTTCTTGAATAGATTCACTCTTTTCTCTAGTCAGTACACTTTAAGTTTGCATCACTTTTTAAGGGGATACTGTTTGAAATGTTAAGATATGAGTCTCAGAATATTTTGACCAAAGAAGAAAGTAATCTCTTGAGATGTGTATTATTGATCACATATTTACTACATGTGTGGCAAATATATAGAATCTGGTTCTGAATTTAGCATCCTTTCATTGTAATTAAATTTTAAATAGATGAAGAAAAAACTGTAGTTCAATTTTGTACTGATACATGTAAAATGTTTTATTATCAATTTAATTTTTAATGGATTCATACTGTTACCTTTGAAATAGATTTTGAACATATTATAGTTCAGGTTTTTATTGATGGGCTTAAAATATTTTATCAATCTGATATTCGTGCCATTGTGCTTTAGGAAGCCTTTTTAAAACGGTGCATGTTCAGTAAATCCGCATGACCAAACTCTTATACGTTTGTGTGGGTATTTCGTCTAATGCGCAAAGAGTAAGTGTTGATCTCTTGCTTTGAGGCTTGTGAATAAAGGGAGCTAGTGTTTCTGATGAGTAAGTGTGTCTGTGGGGGCGTGAGAGTGGGAGGCCAGATCTGTGGGTGTACTTGTTTGTGAGCCTTGTGTAGTGGGTATACAGTACGCAGTAGGAGGTAATTGGATCCACCAGTGTGGTAACAGGAAGGTCTTGCTGGAGGAAAAAATAATCAGTGCACATTTTACCCATCCCATTTATGTTTTGAAGTTTCTTTCTGCATAACAGCAAGAATATGTTTTTTTTTTCAATGAAAAACCGTCTTTGTTGTTTTGCATTGACAAAAGACCTACACTTCTGATGAATGAACATCTCTTTCTGCTTGTCAGTGAATAACATAATATTGTATTAATCACCAATGCAAAAAAAATGTTTTTGCAGACAACAGTCCATAATCTTCTGCGATTTTCCTTTTTGCAATGATTACATTAGATACATAGAATAGCATGGAAACAGCATAAGAATAGGATGTATCCACATATATTTTCTAAATTAGTTTTTAGGTGGTCATAAGATTATGGTCATAAGGGTATGAAAAACAGATTGGAGTAGGTGAGACATATTTCAGTGGTCCTCTTATCCTGTGTGTTTCAGGTGGTGCTATATAGACCAACCTGATATTACTTGTTAACTGAGGTATGAAGGGACTGCTGTCTATAATTGGTTGGTCTTTGAACTTTTCATTGCTGAGTTATTGTTGTCATGGTGACAGCTTTGGATGTGAAGTTGCAAATGTTCCTTGAATCAACTTAGGTTTTGGATTTTTATCATTTTTGATAGTTTTGTATTCTGAGTCAGAGGAATAGATCAAGTCAAGGTATATGGCCATCATGATAGGTTGGTTAACAGAGGAGGTTTAATTGGAAAAACATTGTTTTTTGCTTGTTCTTTTTTCACAATTATATACAGTGTGTACAGTTTGTATGATGTTGAGAATAATGCCTTTGAGTTGAGTTTCACCATTTTTCTCACCTTGACAGTGAGTTTCAGTAGCTACGGTGTCTTGATAACACACAATTTCTATGTAAGACTTTCTTGCTTCTGTGTTTTCATTTCTTTGCAGTTTCCCAGTGACATATGGCCAGTGAAACTAGGTCCCAGTTGAGACCTAATGTAGGAGGAAGATGTTAGGTGACTTTTGAACAGTTTGGTAAAAATGTGTTGTTTGAGCTGGTTTGTATACTTGCATGGTTGGTGCATTGTGAAAAACAATTCAAGACTTAGTCATCAATGCTGAGTAAATTGCTTTAATTTCTAGTCCATTATAAAACCCACCATCCTACTCTGCCCACTCCTGCTCCATACATAAACAAATTGCAGTGGGTAGTTAAAGAAAGTGTAAACCCCTGGAAGCTTCAGTGCTGTGCACTAAGGCCAGTGTGGGCTGACTTAATTGCAACACAAGGTTCACCAGGGGCCATTCACAGAGCACACATCCCAAGACACACTGTGCAGTCTTAGTCAGTGAAACATATTCAGATCAACTGAATTTATTCCTACGTCTACTTGTACCATGCCATTATTAAAATTCTGACTTAGTTCTAATGCAAATCGTGTGATCGTGCATTATAAAGTTAAAAGTAAAAGTTACAGAAAGGATCAAGATGTGTCTAGCAGTCTCTAGACTTTATACCATTCTGCATCAGGACTTACAGTACAGCTTCTGGCTTCATTACAAGTGTCCTTCAGTTACTTATGCATGGGAAATTGAGGCAAAAGCCTTAATCTAGTCGTTGAAAATATCTTTTTGTAATCTTTGAGTGCAGGGCTGCTGTTTCCAAAGCTGATTTGGCCAGGCATAAGAACATAAGCAAAATTACAAATGAGAGGACCATCTTGTTCGTTTCATTTCTATTACCGTAGATAACGGAGTTAATCTAGTTATACTGTACATAGTAGGAAAATCAGTTTTCCTTTTAACTGTCCTTTTAACGTAAAATGATGTTAAAAGTGCTGATGGCTGGTGCTGGGTTGAAGTTGTGATTTATCTACAGATACTGTGACATCCAGGATTGTTGGGAGTATCCTATACAAAGGGAGCAGAATCTTATGAACTGTGCTTTTGTGTGGGGGTTTAAAGGATGCGAGGATCTATTTGGAATGAGGTTCCTGGAGGTGGGATAATTTGATTGAGGTTTATCCCACAATTAAACTGCAGGACCGTTTGAGCATGAACCCTTTCCTTTTCGGTAGATATTTCGGTAGAAATGCTGCTAAAGTGCCAAATGTCTGTCAAGGTTTAGCTCAGGTTAATGAAAATGAGAAATGTGGCTTCTATGTACCTAAATTACCTAAATATAAACCTATAAACCTAAATCTTTCTGTTAATATTATTTCTTTTAAATGAGAACTGTTCACCCAAGCCATTCAGAGAACCAGCCCAGGTTCCTTTCCAGCCTGAGCCTAATTCCTATAAGACATTACCGAGTAAGAATGACATATATCAAAGGCACTTATTCCTTTATACTTTCTATTCTGGGACAGCAGTAAAAGCTTCCACTCCCCAGCTGATTGCCAAAGCCAGTATTAATCATGATGAAGTGGGCTGACACTGTCAAATGTCACTGACAATGTTCTTCAAGGTGGAAGATGGAAATGTCAGCTCTGTATGTGCCAGACAGCATCGGTCTCTCCACTGTCTGGTAATCTCCAGGCACCGCCTTAACAGCCAACCTTTCTTGGGTGAAACGACACAAATAAAAGTTTCAGAATGGAACTGAAAGAGCTGAAATTCAAAGGGGAGTCTTGATGTCAATTATACAGGCTGTTTGTCTGGGGTGGTAATACCCAATCAGCCTGAACATGTATTCTTCTATTATTCTATTTGAAAATATATACAAATATCCTTCTATTTTTGTACGCCATTCTAATTTAACTAGCTCTCTGCCCCCTTACTGTTGTGCAGTACAAGGGAAATTTACCCTTAAAATCATCGTGCTGAGTTTTGGATAGGGAGAAAACCTGTTGTTTTTTCAGCTCTTTTAATTTGCATGTAAACAAACATCTTAAAGGAACAAGGAAACAGCCCCAATTTTCAGCAATGCAAGTTAAGGTAGGTGTAATGCTAGCTTAAACTGGGAGTTTTTTACCTGTCTGCCATAAGGTAATGAAGAGGAGTGCCGAAGCTCTCCATCTGTGGTAGGTTGTGATTTTTTTACACATGAGGTGTCATGGAGCAGTATGGATTCACAAACATCACACCCCCACACAAAAAATGTGATAGTCATACACTGAGTGATGATGTGGTTTGTGTCGCCCAGAACAAGTGTCGGCTCGGATCGTGCAGGAGGTGACAGCGGAGGCAGTAGCGGTGCTGAAGGGGGAGCAGGATCCCCACAAGGACACGGCCAAGAGGCTGCCCTCAGGTAGGACCCAGGGACCAGGGGAGGGGGTGGAGGGGGAGGAGCTCGGGGTTGCCAAGGGTTGCCTAGGAACACAGTCCAAGTCAAACAGGCCACAAGCACAGGGAACAGGCCTCTTGTTTTCTTTTGCTTTCTTGGACAGGGGGCAATTTACATTCATTAATGGGGTTCATCCCTGTAACAGGACCTGTGCAGGTAAGGCATATTGTTCTGTGAATAGACTTTTAGTGTGTTTGTGTGTTTGTGCGGCAGCATAAATCCCCAGATCTTATAAAAGCTGATGAAATTCCACAATGTTTTAACAAAACATTTCTATGGAATGCACCAAAGTAATACATAAGGAATATACCAAAATTGCAGATGTCTCTCTAAAGAAGTCAGAGATTTGGCCTTTTTTATTGCTTCTTCATGTTTGCAGATAGCCATAAGGTGTTCTCTTCTTTAAACATTTACCACTAAGTTAAATGTACACCAGCAGGTGGTTTTTTGTTATTTAGTTTTAGCTTTGTTACAGTGTTTGCATCGTTCTGAAAAACATTAAATTATTCAATTCCATTTATACTGAATAATTAATTCAACATTTCTATAAGCTGCAACAGAGAGAATATTAACTTAGCATCAATAATCTTCTCATCACTAATTCCCAGTTAAGATTAAAACTGTTGAATAACAAAATGCAAGATTGTTCTTATACAGTATGTGAATGATTGCATGTTTATTGCTTGTTTGCTATGCATTATTAAAGTGTGTTTTACAATCTCTACACTGAAGTGTAACCAGTGCATTCTAAAACATGGCCTACTGTTACCAGGGCATTTCGTACTGTAATTCAGTTTGAAGCCTTCATCGGATGTAGTAGGCTCTCTGAGGTCACCAACCTCTCCTGGGGACTAAACCCAAAGAGAAGCATCTCTCTTTCTCTGTTATCCTATAAAAATCAAAACCTCACTGTGAAAGAATTTCAGGAAAAGATGTCGAAAGCCATTTCCTGATCTGCTGTCGGTCCCCTCCTTCGCTCTGTGAGTGTCAGGCACAGTGGCCGCAGCGGTCAGGCAGTCCTGCACCCTGTGGCTGTGACAGCAGAGCTGAAGGCATGGGCTCTCACTTCACGCAAGCAGCCTTAACAAGAGCTGACGTGCACCGCAGTGGCAGCTCTCCAGACCTCTGCAGTCATTCTCAGTCTTGTGAATAGACTGAAAGTAAACGGGATAAAAACAGTCCAAGCTTCCTCTTAGTTTGCATTTTTGTTAAGGTTCCACTTGTAATGCAGGTCCAATGTGGGCTTGAGCAGAAAGCAGCAGAGAGATGCAGACTGTGGAGTGTTTGCACAGAGTGTTCTCAGAGATGCAGACGTTACCCATCTGCAGTCTTTCAGATACTGCGGGCGGAGGAAGTTCACAACGGAGGGTTACCAACACTAGCAATTGAAAGATCATGGCTTGGAAATGAAAATTTACTTTTATGTTTGGTGTAGGTGTTTGAGCACATGTTTGTCGCAGTATGTGTAGGTTCACCCTTCTATACTGTGAACCAAAATATATCAATACCAAGACACTTAATAAGTCAGCTCCATCTTATCAGTGCAGATCTCGGCAAGTGTTCAGCATTTCATTTTTTTATGTTGGCAAGAAAAAAGGTGTTAATCTAAGGAAATTATTTTACTAAATCTACTAAATAGGAAGGGTAATCAGATTATATCTTGAATTTATTAAATGGGTAATGTGCTGCTGTGAGGCATTACTAACAATAAGAAGGGACTAACCCTGGACCTGTACATAAATTTAAAGGACATGTTTTGTTTTCAAATTGAATAATGCTCTTCTTGACCATGAGTTATTTCCATTTCTAGCTACAATTTAATACTTTGCTGGAAGTGTTTTGCTCCAATTTATGTGCTTTTGGAAAGCTGCCATATTTATTCCAAACTGATTCTTGAGAAAATAATAATGGAAATGCACATTGGGATGCATAGGCTATTAACTGCTTAGAAATTCCCTTCAGTGTTCTGGGATTTCCCACTTGCTTGCACTGAAGTCAATGGCCGATGCTCTGTTTCCGTCAGTGCTCACTCTGTGAAGCATGTGGGAGACACTGGGAAGCTTGGTGTCACAAATCGCACGCCAGCACGCAGGCATCACATGGGTACTCCGCACCGCACATACTCGTGCACTGATTGATACCACGCTCCTTCCTATTTAAACCCTCTCTCCTCAATCCGTCCTCGCTCACCAGCTAGAGCTACTCAACCCTTCGATCCTGATTTCTAGTTCTCAATCTCTCACACTATTGTAATCCCTCCCCCTTAAGGGTGTTCCGGCTCTTTCACATTTTAGGTGATTTTGTGTACCTGCCTCCTATCCAGCCCCTCATTAAAAGCCAGACACTCACTCTGTTCCGGGCTCTGCACAGGAAGACGGATGTCCGGAGGCCTGCCTACCACCTAGTCGCCCCATGCCCGCGGCTTGAGAGCATAGGCCTCCTATCGGCGCCCTGACCCAGCTGAGTCCGGGGCACAGAGCGCCCGGCCTCGTCACCCCCGTTTTTATTTCCTCTCCCTGCACCGGATCCCGTTCCGTCTTTTAACTTTGTCTAGGTGTCGTCTCATCTGGATTTCACGTTTTTTTGACTATTGGGCTTCGCCCCGGTTTTCCCCCTGGACTCCCTTGGACTTGATCACCTGGACCACGCCCCCCCGAGCTCCAGTGCACTGTCGTCACGCCCCCCTGTTCGTCCACCTGCCCAGTTCCTCGCTGTCTCCTCCCCGTGTTTGTTGCACTCCCTTTCGGATTCTATCATCTGCATAGAGTCCGAAAAAACGCTTCGTAACACTCTCGACCCTTTGATAACGACCTTTGCTTTACGTCCAAGACTCCTTAAACGATTTGGATACCTTCGCTTTGTTTTGGTTTTTAGTTCAACCACCTCTCTGGCCATGCACAGGGTCCGGCTATTAACCTAAGTTTGGGCATTACTGACACTTGGAGAGTATCGAATAGCCAGTCACGCTGAACGGTGGGCACTGCATACAGAGGTTGTTATTTTCTATATAGTCTGTTATTCATGGATCACTGCAGATAAAGGTGAATTCATAAACAATTAACAATTCCAAACTGACTGAAATTGCTAAGGAGATTACATCTTAAAAATAATTGGTCATTCCAGTATGAAAATAAAAGGTGAACTTGCTGATTGCTTTGCCAGGATTAAAAATACCAAACAAACAAGGCTGGAAGTACCCTATAATTTACAGGAATCAATTCAGCACTGTTCTCAATACAGAACAAGACGTTCTTTCGTGACAAACTGTCAGGAGCACTCAGGGGTCCAGAGCACCATTGTAATTCAGGTGGTTTTGAATTGAGAATGAAAGTGTAAAATTTCTTCAAATTCTGTAACATAGTTATGTATGTTTTGAACTGGAAGCATTTTTTTCTGCAAACAGTTTTGATAATTATTTTAAGGGACATCTCTTTCTGCTGTTCCTTGTGGTTGAGAAAAATCTCTTGCTCAGATCAAGTAGGGAATTGTAGATGCGTTAGTTAATGACCGAAGAAATTTATTCACAAACTGCAGACTGTGTGGCACATGTCACAGCTGGTTGATAAAAGGGTTTTCTGCAATTTTTTGCCTCTAGGGTAAGACAGTTTTTCTGCATGTAGGATGAACCTTCTTGATGTCCATTTCACAGTTTTTAATATTTGTTTTGAGAGTTTTCAGATTGTCCTTGAAGCATTTCCTCATGCCTTGTGAGTCCTTTCTTTGGTAGGGTTGGGAGTACCATAGTGGTTTTATTATACATACTGTACATTAGGCAGACATCCACACACAGTGCTTATCCAATGCAGCTAATGTTGTACTGTATATATAATTTGTATCGGTGGTACTGTAGGTACTGGCGTCAGTGGGCACACTGGTATATGAAGCAATGATTCTTCCGTTTTATACCATGGGTCTTCTGGAGGTAATGCTGTTGAGTGCATTCAGTGGTTTGTGCCACCCAGGCTTCGCAGCCTGGGTTTGAGGTTTCACAGAAGTGTTGAACTTACTTCTGCCTTATATTCTACCTTGGCAGAAAATTATTTGTTTTAGTTATTAGCTAAAGCTCAGTGTTGGCCTAACATGCAGTAGATGTAATTTGTTTTAAATTTCCTTCTGCCTTCTGTCTTTTTCTTCTTGCAGTTGAAGACTCTGCCAATTTGCCACCCTCCCCTCCCCCCTCTCCGGCCTCAGAGCAGATCGGACCCCTGGAGGAAGGTAGGAGCTCAGGGACTGCTGCTCACTTCATCCTTCCTGGAAAAAGCCAGAAAGAAGCAGAAAGTAAAAACAAGTGTCGAAAAGAAAGGCAGGCTGGTTATTGCTATGTGGCTGCTACAAATTAGGTTAGGGTTGCTAATTTCTTGGTGGAGAGGGGGTCTGACAAGCCTACTCTAGTGCACAGCCCAGCTAAGGGCTGTCATTGGATGGGTGTTGCCCCCACTGTCTGTTTTTCTCTCAGGTGTTGTAACCATTCTCTCACATAAGGTGATAAGGAATTCTTGAATGGAAAGGCTTGGAGATGAGCCAGGCACAGGTGGTTCCTGGGCTCCACACGTGGATAAGTGTGGAAAAGTCTAGGGGCATCAACCATAACTTAGGGCCTGGAGTTACTGAGTTTGCATAGGACGGGATTCATGTTCCTTCTTCTCCTCTTCGCGGGAAGGGGTCTTCCTAATAGTTAATGAGCTAAACTGCTCTCATCTCCATCTACCTGGTAACTGGTGCCATGGTCCTCCACCTGCCCAGGGTGTCCCCCAGTTACAGCTCTCGGAATGTTGGCTGGATATGGCGTCTGCATGATGTCATGAAATGAGCCCTCAACCCCACCCCTCTCCCCTGCTGCCCCTCCCCCTTAGCCTGTCAACCACAATAACCCCTGTATGTCCCTACCAAGATGTTTTTTTTATCTTGTCTTTATTTTGCATGTTTTTGTTATTGTGGATATTGTTGTTGTTGATGTTGTCCTTTGCTTGTTTGTGTCCATTGTTTTTCCTCATGATGTGTTGATTGTGTCTCTCAGTGTCTGATTTCAGTGATCACATGTGCTCCAGAACAAGCCAGTGGATGGAGCCTGTCTTTAGAAAAAAACTGTGTTTTGTTTTGACCCTTGTTTTTCATGGGTCTGGTTGGATGGGGGTGAGGGGACATCTTTTGATACAATAAAGACATCTTCCACACACAAGCTAAATCAGAAGACGCTGAACATACAGGACAACATGCAAACTTTTTTTTGCTGCAGTACTGGATTTCCAGACCCTGAACAGCAAATTCAAAAATTATGAATAAGTGGAAAAAATGTTTTTATTTTTTCTGCCATTTTGTTTTCAGTTTGTACCTTTAGATTTTAACAGTGATTTTCTGAAAAAATTGTGAAAATCTTCCTGTGAAGCAAAAAGCTTTTTAAAAACACACTCTCAACGAATTATGACAAGCCATTTGTTATTCTAGGATGATATCAGACTGTAGTGCATTCCAAGAATATTTATATGAAAGTGTCCATTGGTTTTCATTTTTCATTTGTTTGTTTTATACTGGTACTGTAAATTAAAAAAAAGGTTGCAAATGTGATATAAATAGAAAATTCTCCATTTGATTTTGATATGTAAATTAAAAAATACAGTAATGCTTGTGCATATACATACAGTATGTGTATTTCGCTCTCATTGTGTTCCTTTATCTTCTCACCATGTGAGGAGCTTTTCCTGAGCAGATGAGAGCCCTTCCCCTCTGCCCCATCAGATTGCACTGCTAGTTTTCTTCCACCACAGGCTTCAGTGTTCTGGGTCCATATGTGTGTCTGTGCCCACGTGCGAGTGTCTGTGTCTCTGTGTGTCCATGTGTCTTGCCTGTCTCTCTCTGTTCGGTTTTCCCTGCAGTTCTCTTCCTGTGTCTGTTTGTAGATGTAGGGGATGAGGAGAAGGCAGGCCCTCTCCGACGGTTCCAAAATTCTCGGGAGAGGTGCAAGTTCCTAGCCCCCTCCATCTCGGTGTCTGTGCCCGACGATGATCCCTACCACTCTGATGACGAGTACTATGAGCACCCCTTATTCAGCTCCGAGTGGACTCACTCTGGCTCTCGCCCCTCAGGGCAAGCTGCCATGTTTAGACAGATTGAAGGTGAACCGCGCATGGTTCCTCATTTTTGTTTTTTACTCCTGCTCCTCCCCCCCTCCCCAGCCCTTTCCTCTCCTGTCCTCTTCTTCCTTCTCCTCTTCTGTATCTCTGTCTGTGTCTTGCACGGTCTATCCAATAGCCCTTCCTGTGGTTTTTTTTCATATCTTGGTCAAGTCTTTGTTATACTCCAGCACTGGGATCACACTCTAATCAGAAAATACATTCACACATGCAAAAGTGTATGCTTGTAGACTTACATGCATGCATGCTGATATGTGCACACATGCATAATGCAGATTGATGCATGGGTGTCCATGCATGCTTGTGCACATCTGAACACGTATGCGTACGGGTCTAAAGCATGCGCGTGTATGCAGATGAACTAAACGAGACATACAGTATATTTCTGATGCATGTTCACAATTTTATAGCAAAATGCGTAACCAAACAAAGAGCAAATGACTTGTCACATATGGAAAAAAGAGTGCATTCCTGCCAAGATAAATGCACTTTCTCTTCAGCCATTCTCTGTCAGCGCTGTCCGACTTCGTGGGATTGTCCTTTCATCACTCCTCACTGTCTGTGAGCTACCCATGTGTGAAACCTGCTGATTTACACCTGCTGTAGATCACAGGAAGGCTTTCAGCTCTTAACCATTTTTAACTGTAGCAAATACTGCAGAACAGACTCATACAGGATAGAATGTGTTTTGCTTGGTAAAAAAGAAGTGAGTTTTCTTTTTAAAATGTATAATCCTTGACCTAGCTTTGCAAAAAAGAAATCGCCTTTTTTAAAAAAAAAAAGAATGTTGGATCTTTGATCTGGTAATACCACTGAAAAAGACAGCTATTCTCCAGTCAATAAAGTCCAAATATCACGTTGAGAACGTTATTTTCTGTCGCTGCATCCCACATTGGTACTCCGCAAAATTATTTTGCTTTCTATAACACCGCTTTCAGTAATATATTGACAATTACAGATGAGTTAATTTCAACGGCGCACTATAAGTCTTGCTGCAAAGTAAACTGTAGAAGTTAGTACTTAAACTGAACAATATTAAATGATCAAATTTGATTTTCTATTATAATTATGCTCTTTGATACTTTGACATGTAATGCAGCAATTCCGGTGCTTATATATTATATCTACATAAATTAACTGTCATATCATTGAAAACACTCAGTTTATAACACCGTACTCTATCTGTAATGTTATGACTTATATTATCAATACATATTTTGTGATTTTAAGTGAGGTTCATTGCAGATGTTTGTACATCACAAACAAATGCAGACTATTCCCTTTCACATTTGATGTTACAAATTAGAAAAAAAAAACATACAGTCTGGTTGTAGGATGTAGCGACATAGTATTGTTAGTTGACTTGGTGAGAATGGATTAAGGCTTAGCATTGCTCTGTGGACCTTGATTCCAGAATAGCTATGAGAAAAAAAAATTTGATCTCCAAAATGTACCAGTACTGATTAAAGTACAGTAGATTATCTAAATATACACTGTAGATGACTAAATAAATGTAAGATAATGGTAAAAAAAATACATTATCATTAAAATTGCACATAGGTATAATGACTAAACTACAGTATAAATGGCTGCATTTTGGTAATAGGTTTACATTGGCTTTGAAATACTCTTTATCTGTCCATCCAGCCATTCATCTTTATCTCTGTGCTGCTTATCAAGCTATTTCTTCTTCTATCATTCTGCAGTATCTATCTGCAGTAGAATACCAATTTACAGTATCTTTGTTTCTATAAGAATACATCTGTCAACAGTATGGATTTGCTTTATCTGTTAATTTGTCTTTCTGACTTTACTAAATCTTTTTATATCTTTCCTCCTTGCTACATTGTAACAAAATATGTTTGTACTCACACACATTGGAATACTACAGGCTTGCTGTGAAGCTACTTTGTAATTGTACACCCTGCTGTTATGAAAACAGATGTTGGAAGAAATAAATTGGGATATAACGAGCTGCTTGGTGGAAACAAGATTTTCCTCCATCCTTACAGTGGCATATCTGAAACCTAGAAACATATTATGGTGTTTCAAGGATTTTAGTGTATGAAGAAACTGTTTCCATAGCAGCACTGTGTATCTGGAAGGTAGTTTAATAGCAAACCTTATGTGTGTATGTAGAGATTTTTAGAAATAGTGATTAGGGGGTTAATGGATCAGTGGTTTTTCAAGATGGACATTAACCCTCCGTTAATGTTTCCCTTTAGTGGACAGATATTTTTCCTTTTCAAATTTTAAATCTATTTACAGTTTTAAAGACCTAATCTACTTTATTTCATGTAATTACAGTATCTGTGTTGTTTCTGCTTAGGAGTACCAAAAACACTTTAGCAATCCTTTGTTTCAATTTAATTTAAATGTATTGTTTAAATGGTAGAGATTAATTAATTACCTAAAGAAATTCTGGTCAAGGAAATATTCACATCTTTAGACATTGTATAATATATATATATATGAATAGATCATTAAAATTAATTGGTTTAGGAACTTCTACAAATAGAGCTGAAAGTGTCTCACTATTATTTACCTGTGTAACCCAAGTCTGTGTTGTCCATAGTCTTGATGTATCCACTTCTTCCCCTTTTCAAAGTAGAAGAGACCATAGAGGCTCTTTCAGCAGCCGAAGAGGAAGAGTGGACTACAGCAGCAACAGCAGCTCTTGTGGAGCAAGAGCAGCAGAGGAGTGGGGAGGAGCCTGAGCAGGGGCCTGCTGCTTCTGAGCACTTAGAGCAGGCAGAAATAATAAGCGAGGCCCAGGCTCAGTTCTGTCCGCAGGCCGAGGCAGCTAGTGTACCCACAGAGGCACCCAACGGGAGGGGCGATGAGGCAGGGTTGGAAAAGTGCCCTCAGGAAGGTGTGTCCTCCTTCCAGTTTGCATGTGTTTTATTCATTTGAATGATAGTTTAGAGAAAGTAAGGGAGTTACTTGTAGGAAGAATGAAAATAACTCTGTTAGCGCTCCTAAGCCATGCAAGTTTGAAGGTAATTTTGCTTCTCTGTCAATTTAACAGTGTGATGCGTGAAGCTGCAAAGAGCTTTGATTTTGCTTTTTCTGTTTCCTATTTTAGTTTTGTTGGTAATTGCTGGTTTTGATGGGCAATAGTGTTTCATGTGCTGATGCTGCTGCCAAGCCTTGATCTGCTTAATGCATTGATGCTACATGTTAAGGCTGCTTTTAGACCAACCCGTTTCATTAGTTTTAACTCATTGCTTGGTGTGTCTTTGCCAGCTACATTGTTGATAAATTTATTGATTTATCCAATCCCTGAATCACCTGCTTTCTAAGCAATGGAAAAAAATTGCAAATCTTCTGATTTGATGGTGTTTTGGTTCAGCTTTTTTCAAAATGTGTTTATTACCAGTGATATAATTTTTTTCTTTGTTTCTTAGTGTTGATATTCCATATATTGTCATTTCCTGTATCAGTAATAACCACTTTTCATCAACATTCAATTTTCTTTCCATTAAAACTGCCGTTGCTGTTATTCACTAAAAACTGAGTATGATTTTCCATCTTAATTTTTGGTTTTTATAGCGTTTGGTAACTGCAACAATTGATTGTTGCTAATTTAATTTAAACAGATTCTCATTCCTCTTTGATTCCCTTGAAAATCAGTTATTTTCGGTAATTGTCAACCTTTTCCAATGGTACCCTTTTATTTTTTTTCGGTAATGCTTTTCTGCAAAATATAAATGCAAGTAGCTTTAATATTTTTCACATATTTAAAGCATATTTAGAGCACAGTGTGCAGGATATGTTAGAAATTTTAGTTTTTTCAGTGATTAACAGCATGTTAATTCACAGAACAAACAAATAACAAAGAACTTAGTAACTACACTTAATGTTATAAGGAAAATTAATATTCAGCATACAGTAAGGACGTAGTTGTTAAACAGGAAGCGTACAAAAAACAGGTTCTCAGATTTACAATAACTGCTCCCCTTCCAGTCTTCCCATCCATAACTCTGAACCCATTTCTCAGTGCAGCACCTAACCTGCATTACTGTATCAATCAATAATTAAATTAATACAATTAATAAGTACATTTATTAATTTTAATTACTGATTATTTTTTGTTACATGCATTACATGAATTATTAATACATTAAATGCATACACCTAATCCGTGTGCACACACCCGGTCCAGTCTATTAAACTTTAATAGACTCCAGTCTATTAAACCCTTAAACCATGACCTCAATGGTCGATTTAAACCTTTTCCCAGACACTAAAATTAATAAACCACCAAAACAAAAGCTGACCCATTGTACTCTGTTATCTATATAATTTAATTTACTGTATTTTGTTCTGTGGCCTAATATCTACAATAATTCAGCATGCATAGAGCTGTCCCATTTCCTTAGAACTTTGAAACACAAGCACATTATTTTAAAATTTGTATAATATATGTACTGTATCTATTCTAGTTAGCTAGTTTATATTTATTCTAAGGACTGAACATAATATTCTTGATGTTATTCACAAGTATTTTCTGTTCTTTTGAGCCCTTTCTTAAATTAGAAACAGCAGGAAATTAAATTATCCCTTAAATCAAGAGAGATTTATTTTAACAAATTTACAACTATGATATTTTAAATAATATATATATATAATTTTCTCAGTGTATAAGCTCTAATTAGCAAATCTAGGATTGTGTGGGATATCAAACGGTCCGTTGATATTGACCTGGTGTCTTAAACAACATGTCTTGCATCAATATAGTATCAATATAGTATTTCAAAAGTATTTAGTATTTAATCATTTTCACCTACAGTACATATTACATGTTGTTCTTTTGTTCAGGATTTAATAAGTCTCATGGGCCCTAAGTGCATCCTCCTCCTCCTTTGAAATCTTTTTTACATTCTTAATGGCAAGAAAAGGATTAATCTCGACAGGTTTCAATTTCTCTCATGGATCTATGGGTAATCATTGCATTTTTCTTTTCTTTTATTACCCATCCACATTGTGGCTCTGCATGTATGCATAGTGACATCAGTGGCATTTTCGTTTTTCATTTTCGTGTTTCTTCATGCTGCCATTGTTGTTTCTCCAAAATAATGCAGTGCATTTTGCTGCATACAACAACATGCATTGGTGGAGAGCTTTGCATGTTTGCAATGTGTTGCTTGTTAAAAAAAAAAAGAAAAAAAAAGCGGAACAACCAGACTACTTTAGATTTGCTTGCAGCCCTGAAGATGGACACAGGAAGGCCAGCAGGGCCCAGCAGTGAGCTGACCTCTCCCTTCTGCTCAGATCACAAAGATGCTGAAAAGCAACAGGGGGAGCCATCCAAACTACAAGCAACAACCGAACTGCAAGCTCTCGTTCCATCAGGAAAAGATGAACAAACCCCTCAGCCCAGAATCTTGGAAACTGTCCCCCAAAAACCTATTGAACCTGCTACTGTTCACGAGGCACCTAAGATCGAGCAAGGTCCCGTTCCAGCTGCCAGTTCTCCTTCAAATGGCCAGATCCACCCCAAAGAAACGTCAGAGCCCTCAGCAAAACAGTCAGATGATGCAAAAGGAAAAGAGTCTGGTATAACCTCTGAGCAGCAATATCAACCAGAGGAAACCAAGAAACAGGATACCTTACTAACAGATGCACAAAAAGAAGAAGAGGGGATTTCTTCTAAGGATCCCAAAAGTGTTTCTGAAACAAAGACCGGTACTGCTGAAAAACAGCCATCAGCTGAAGTGCAGGAGCCTGGCAGTCCAGTGGCTCTAGTCACAAAAGGGCAGCCGGTTGACTTCAAGACTGAGCTGCTGCCTGATGACACAATAGGTCAGGACAAAACAGAAGGTAAACCTGGCACCACGCCGAAACCTGAGGACATTGGTGCTAAAAAGGAGGAGAAACAAGCTAAGGGTGATGAATTGGAGAAAAGAGAAGAGAACCCGGAAAAGGTAGTGATTAAACCAGAAACACATGACTATGAGACTTCTTTGGCAGGAACACAACTACTAGAAAGTGACATTTTCTTACCAGGACGTTTAGATGCAGTGAAAGAATTAGGGACTCCTAGCCATGAAGAGCACAAAGAGGGAACTGCTAGTGCCAAGTCTGCAGAACAGTCAGTAGATAAAGATCTGAAAGAGGATTTGTCAACTCCTGTGGTCGTGTCAGACTTCAAGACAAAGGAGGAGACTCCCACTGAAGTCCCAGAGCAGCCAAGCACAGAAAAAAAGGTGGCAGGTAAAGAGGTAATGCAAGACCAAGTGCAACCAGACGAACCACAAACAGAGGAACCCTCAAGTGTCTTGGACCTGCCCATGGAAAGCCTTGAGAAAGACAAGTCGGGAATGTCAGCTTATTTTGAGACATCAGCCTTGAAGGAAGAGGAAGCCAAGGGGGATGCTGAGCAAAGCGAGGATTACTACGAGCTCAGTGACGCAAGAGAGAAGACTTCTACATCTCCAGTTGTTGTAGCAGATGTGTGTGGGAAAACTGAGAAGCTCCAGGCAGCAGTGGATACTGCCTTACCCCACGAAATTAGCTACAGCACATTGGCTCAGGCACAACTATCGGAAGACAAAACAGATGCCAGGAAGAGTCCAGTAGAGGAATTGAAAGCCCTCCCAACGTTGGAAAAGAAGAAGGATGAGAGTAGGCTCTCAGCAGGCAGGTTATCTTTGGAGCAGAGAAGTTACTCTCTGAACATCCCCATTGCTTCCTTGGAAGCTCTGAATCAAGGAGGGGGTCACGGGCGTCCAAGGACCTTCTCACCTCTGGCTACAGATATTATGTCTTTCACCAGTGGTAGCTTAGATGAGCCAACAGATTACCTTCCAGTAACCACACCTTCAGTAGAAAAGCAGCCAGTTTTCCCTCCTTTGATTCTGGAAACCTCTGCTACAGCTCCCACTTCTTCGCCCCCTGTTCTGGCTGCGGAGATGAAAACCAGCCCGCAGGCAGAGTCACCTACCGAATCTCCTTTCCCATTGAAGGACTATTACAAAAATGGCACTGTGATGGCTCCTGACCTTCCTGAAATGCTAGATCTAGCAGGCACAAGATCCAGACTGACATCAGAGAGCGCTGACCCTGAGATAGTGAGAAGAAAGTCAGTTCCCGCAGATGTGCCAGCCCTTATGGGTGACAGCTTGGCCCAGTTCGGTTGGGTAGACAAGAGTCAGAAGGTAGCTAGAAGTGAAAGCCAACTGGAAGAGATTGGATATTGCATTTTCAATGAGTATACAGGCCCCATGCCCTCACCTGCTGATGTGCATAGTCCAATGGACTCACCTCCTCAGATTTTCACCACACTTGTCATGGAAGAGGATAAAGAAGAGGGAATTACAGTACCTGAGGCACAGAAAGCAAAGGAGGAGGAAAGCTGGAGAGCAGAAGCCATGAAAAAAGAGGAAAGTGAGGCTGAGGACAAATCTAAAATTGTGACTCAACTGGTATCTGAAGTAGACAAAGCAGTAATGGATGTTATAAAGGAAGATTCAGTGGCTGACATGGTTGGAATAAAAGAAATTGGGGAAAAGGAAAGTGTGGCTGTTGAGGAAGCCAGTGCAGAAAGTGACAAATTGGACACAGGAGCCAAAAGTGTTGTAATAGTGCATGAAGAAGAAAAAGTAAAAGAACATGATCTCACTTCTAAAGCTGGACCCACTTCTAATATCCAAGGGCAAGTAATTCCAGAGGTTGAAGAGCAGGAGCTTTCAAGAGACAGTACGTCTCCTGTCCCACCAGAGATAGATGACACAGGATCCAAGGAAGTGAAGCTTAGTGAAGGTTCTGAGGTTGAGTCTACAGCTGTGCATGCACAACCAGTTACCCTTGAAAGCACAAATATCGAGCCTGAAGTAGAACCTAAAGCAGATTCTGAGCCCAAACCTGAGGATTCTGAAAAGCTATTGAAACTAGAAGGCCGCCCTTTGAGTGTAGAAGAAGCACTGGAGCTGCAGGAAATGAAAGAGAAAATGAAAGAGAAGCCAGATTTGGTGCACCAGGAAGCCTATGAAGAGGTAGATGCAGAAGAAGTCTACACAGGTGTGCTAAGTAAAGAACGAGTGTCCAAACCTGAAACCACCAAACAGATGCCATCTACTGACAGCACTTCAGAGGAAGAAAAAATTGAAATACAGGAACCAGAAAAGCCTAAGCAGCCAGAGGAGGTACTGGTACCCAAAGCAGAGCTGGTAGGTGAGGAGACTCCAAAGGAATCCCTAGCTGTTTCTGCAAAGGAGGAGGAGCCTGCAGCAGTGACACTGGAAGTCACAGGAGAAGAACTGAAAGAGAAGGAAGGTGAAGAAGAAGTGGAAATGGCTGAAGAACCAGAAGAGGTCCTGGAGGAAGTCAAGGAACCCGTCTCACTGGAAAAGCAGGAAGAGGAAGAGGAAGGGTTGAGTGGTGAAGCTGGTGCTGAGGAAGCACTGGAACCCAGAGGGGTCATTGAGTCAGTCGTCACTGTGGAAGACGACTTCATTACTGTGGTTCAGACTATCGATGAGGGCGAGGAGCCCTGCCACAGCGTGAGGTTCTCTGCACCCACTGAAGAAGAGCCACAACGGGTGAGCCCTAAGGAAGAGGAGGAGGAGCAGGAGGAGGAAGAACAAACAGAGGAAGCAGAGGTTGAGGGCGCAAGCCTGGAGGAGGCTTCTGAGGTTCCTGCCTCTCCTGCGAAGGAGGAGGTTCCTGAGTCTGAATGTAGAACAGAGACATATGATGACTACAAAGATGAAACTACCATTGATGACTCCATATTGGATACAGACAGTGCCTGGGTGGACACTCAAGGTGCGAGTTTTATTTTATTTGTTGCTTAACATTACAAAATATGTATCTGAACTTCAAATGTTACCTGAAGAACAATACTGCTTTATTTTCTCCTTTGCTCCTTTGTATATATCCCAAATACCATTAATGTATGAACACATGCATTCAGTTCTTTACCAAGTTACGTGGTATGTTCCCATATTCACCTTGGGAAATTTACAAAGAGTAAAAAGCACTAAGTTGTTTGCCTTTGATTGAACTTATTTTAATTATCTGCAAATTTGGCGATCTTATTCGGCTCAGGAACACAGACATCAACGTGTCTCCATAATTAAACTGGTTCTAGTTATGTTCATTTTTAAATCACCACTAATGGATGTTGATATACAGTACAGTAGATGAGTATCAATAATCATCATTAATTGTATGAGATGTTGTTTTAGATCAGTATTAATTGTGACAAAATAGTTGGACATACATTATCAACTGCATATGTGTGAGGAGTGAGCTAGACATCGTAGGATGTAAGAAAGACAAAAGATATAACACTGTTACTTAACACAAGGGCTCATATTGGAGTTTTTAATAAATAACACATAAGTAAACTGCACTTGACCAAGGGATTGTTGTGCCTTTTTGCCTGCTATGGGCTCAGTCTTCTTGTTTTGCTCCTTATGAACTACAGATGACGACAGGAGTATCATGACTGAAAAGATCGAACCACTTCCCAAAACGGAGAGCCTTGAAATCAGAAAACCCTCTGTGGAAAAACTCACAAAGGAGAAGGGAATGGGTAGGGGGAAGGGTCGGGTCTCCACTCCTGAGCGCAAGCCAGCCAGAAAGGAGCCCAGTTCTGTCCCCAGGGATGAGATGAAGAAGAAAAAAGGTTCCTATCAGAAATTAGTATTATACATTTACTACATTACTCTTACTTAATTTAATCTTCATTAATTTTCAGCATCTTTTGGCGTAACTTTGATTTGAATACAAAAGATTTTACAAATCACCTTGTAATTTTTTCTAAGTCATTTTTTCTGGATTTTAATTTATACAGATATTGTTCCAGTACGATTATGGCAGCCACCCCCAAAACTGCTATCCGTTCCCAAGGAATTGCACAGCAGTAAATGAAATGGAAATTGTTTTGATTTTCAGATCGCTGGCTGGGTAGAGGATGTGAGAGAAGACTGGGTTTTTCATATTATGTGCAAAAGCCTGAGTCAAAGTCACATTAATGTCTAGCGCCATCAAATAGGTCATTCAGAATGTTATTTTCCTACAACAAAATGCAGTGGCTATTTGTTCCATCTGCACACTAAAGCTTTTTTTTTTTTACGGTTTTCATCGTACAGTATTTGATTTCTTTCTTACCTTAGATGAAGGGGTTGTCTGAATAATATTGTAATCCTTCTGTGTCGGTGATTTAACTCTGCTCAACCTGACTTTGTCTCTCCTTCTTATAGCAGTGTTTAAGAAGGCTGAAATAACTAAAAAAACAGACATACAGACCCGATCTCCTTCCCGGAAAATTGTATTAAAACCGGCTGTCAGATACCCTAGACCAGCTCAGCATCACGCCTGTGCTAAACGGAAACCAACAGGTGACAACGCCCAAACAAAACAATCTGCAATGTGGCTGGCAAACATGGACATCCGTATCTCATTGCTAGAGTGGTTTCTTTCTGTTGTTCTTGTGGGTTTTGTGTTGTTGTTGTTTTTTTTAAGCCACTGGGCTGCGTTTTTTTTTTCGCAGACTGTGGCATAGTTCTCTTCAATGCTTATGCCATTCGTGAATTTTTCTCTCGTAGCAGAATGTTTTTTTGCATATCGAGCAGTAACCATGATCATTCATGCTTTCTTTTCTGTTCCATTTTCTTTCTTGCTTGGTTAAACCACCGTGGTCGTGCATTGGCCCTGCATTGGCATTCAGCGCTTTTTGCCATTCTTCTTCTCCTTTACTCTATCAGTGGCAGTTTTTCTTGGTCAGAAATGACTGTATGTGAGCAGCAGTCTGCAGCTGGGATTATGGAGTGGAATCGGCAGAATTGTACTGGTCTGTTTTTGAAGAGCTTTAGCATTTTTATGTATCACTTTTAAGCTGGTTTTTGTAGCTCACTCTTGTCGTGGCACAGATGATTGCCCAGGATGCTAGTTTCCTCAATTGGGCTACCTTGCCAAAAGTTGCCTGCCAGTGTACTGTGCCACTGTGTTTCAGACAGTCTGGGCTCTATTGTGTTATGTGGGGAAGAAAAGCTAATGTACTTTATGTGAGAGGGACCTAAAAGTAGTATGCAATAATAAAGAGAGAACTCGGTATGAAATGAAATCTTAATTTTTTATGATTTCAAGGTGAAGAACCCCACAGTTTTACCCACAATAATCCAGGATTAACTTTATATTACCGACCTCCATTCACATTAACCGCATATAATGACTGTATATCCTGGATGTAGGTAAAGTGTCTTTTACGTGTGTGTCTGTGAGCAAGTACAGTAGCTTGTCAATGGTGGGATTTCTGGGGGGGGGGTCCAGTCAGACTTGCAGCTGAGCCTTTTCAGATCCAGCTGCTGCGTTAGATTTTCCGTGTGGTTTTCGCCCTCAGTGTGTCATGCACCATTCGCTCCAACCATCGCTGCTTTTTCTGTGAGTCCTCTCCAGAGTCGGCGTGCTTTAACCACCCCAGTGTCCCTCTCTCTCTCTCTGCAGCTGTGGCCGTGACAGAAGGGAGGCAGCCCCTCAGCGTGGCCAGGCAGACCAGGGACAGAGTTACAGTGAGTCCTTTATCCTCTTTACTCATATCATGGAGTAAGTCTCTCTGCAGTACCAGACAATGCTCTATGTGGAAGGGCTCTCAGGTGCAGCTTCTGTATTACACAGCACTAAGTGTTTATTCTGTTCTTAAGGTGAAAGTTTTACCGTCATGCATCTCAGGCATCTCATAACTATGATATTTCTCTGACTAGATTCAAATGTGATACATTTCTGAATGAGTAATTGCTTTTTTTTTTCAAATATTAAATGATGGAAATGTTTGGATATTAGCTGTCTGGTATAGACCTTCTCCTAATTGGTGCTATAGTGTTACCACATGCAAGCTCTTTCATTTACAGTGCTTTCAAGAGCAATGCACGGATGCTGTAAATTCAGTTCTTATTTTCCCAGAAGCTGTTTTTTTTTCCACTTTCCTGAAAGCGTTCCCGAAGCTTTTTTCAGTGCTCACCCATAATTTACTCGTCATGTTCTTCACCAGCGCTGTTCGTACAAAATGTTAAAGTTGACAGTCTGTGTAAAGCTGAAAGAGATCAGTGAAAGAGAACAGCACGATTTCTGAAGGGATTTCTAAGATTACATTGTCAGCAGCTTGATTTATTAAATCATAAGCCTTTCCTAATGAGATTGAAAAAAATGTCCATTTCACACTGTCCAGATAAAACACGCATTTAGTCTCATCAGCTAGCGTTTTTCTTTGAGATCCTAATTACTTTCCTCACAGTAGATGATGAAAAAACTAATCTCTATATATAATGTTATTACTAATTCTACACATCTATCTACATTTATATGTCTATCTAAAATAATAAATACAAGTTTAATACGACTCATATTAAAGACTTAAATCTGAAATGCTGCAGGGATTACTTCAATCAGCATCAGAACACATACAGTACATTACAGCTTCCAAAGTGTGCCTTGTCTTTGTCTTTCATTTCTTTTGTTTTCATTGTCAAGCTTTCTATTTTATTTTTTGGTATTGCACATTTTTACATTTGTCACTACTTCACTACAAGGTCTCTTGTCAGTAAAGTTTTCTGTAGATAGGAGATAAAATGATATCACATGGGTATAAAGAGTTAGTGTGAAATGTTTTTGTCTTCGTCAAGTGGGCAGTCCTAAAGGTAGTCCTTAATCAAACAGTCCCACTAAAGCCTCACATTAATTATCAAGACAGGCTTTGACTGACATTTATTCAAAGGGTCTCTTAAGAATTGTCAGCTCTAATATTACTATCATTCTTTTTTGATTAATCACTTGGATGATGCCAACACACACCCCTCTGTTTATAAAACAGCTTGTAATTTCTTCAAATGCTCAATTGCTTCTAGCCTATTCAGTATGATTATACAATAATACAAAAAAATCATGCTTGTTTTGCATTAATTGATCTTGATGTTCATTTACAGTTTGAAGAAATGGTTTAATGTAGCCATAGACGTATTATTATCATGTTGCATGTCATCATTATGCAAAGGCATCTACTGTATGACACTTTACAGAAAGCTGCGCAGTACAGCATTATCATATGATTATTCCTTCTAACAGGCAAAGAAAAAAGGCGAAAAAATAAGAATGTTTCTAATAATTCTAATACTGCTAATTGTTTGAGTATGGTGAATTTTTAAAGAATCTCAAGGCACATGAGAACCTGTACTGGCTCTGAATGGCATAACTACTATAAAAAAACATTACTGAGTTTCATTACTGTATACACTTAATTTGTTTTATGGTTAACTTTAATTTGGATCATTTTTATTCATTCATCCGTGTTTAGCCTGTGTTATTTCATGTGTTCCATTGTCTTTTTAGTCATTTGTTTTTTCATTTGCATTTTTAATTTAATTCTTCACCACCTCCCTTTCTTGTCTTTCACTCTCACATCAAGAACTCATCCCCCTCTGCACTCACAAAGATCCCTACCTCTAAAGTGCGGGCCTCAGCCCTGCTCCCTCCCAGACCCAGCTCGGCTTGCTCGTTCACTAAAAAGACCTCTTACCTCGAGTCAGAGCTGTATGGCCCGCGACCGTCCTCCGCAGGGCCCAGAGACCACCACACAAACCACAGCCCCTTAGCCAAGGTAAGGAGAGCCAGGGCAGGGTCCCACATGTTGCACCCGCTAAATGGAAACACATTTATTGTACCATACGTAGTGTATATTTGGACTTACTTGTGCTGTCTCCAGGTTTTTCATTCTTTGTGCACTTTTGAGCTTTGAGTTTGCTGACGACGAGGTTCAGCTTACCGTGCCTCAGGCTTTTCATTAACGAAAGAAAAACACAAAGGGTGTGATTAATCCACTTCCGAAGTTAATTAACTTTGTGGCGTTTTTTCATCCTGTTTTCAGTACAATAAGTAGTCTGAAATGTGTTAGCTACTGCCGTTTTTCTGGTGGTCTCCCATCCAGGGGCGCCGTACAATGGCAGACCCTGCGCTCTGACCCCAGGCTTCTCTCCCTGTCTGTGTGTCTGTGTCTCCGTGGAGAAAAGCTGGGGTATGCGAAAAGACGAATTCCTAATGCAAGAAATTGTATAGGGCTAATAAAGAAACATTATTATTATTATTATTATTATTATTATTATTATTATTATTATTATTATTATTATTATGTAGCAGGTCACTTTTGTCTGTCACCAATAGTAGCTAAAAGTGAATGGCTGCTGGTGGAAAGCATTGCTTTTGTACTGTAGATAAGGGGTGCTGCTAAAGTGAGATATTGCATATTAGGTATTGAGGCTGAATCTCTAAATTTCTACTTATGTAAGCAGAAACAGCCACTGGCTCGATCATATTGCATTATCATTGCATTAATTTAGATTCAGTCAAAAGATCTGGTGATGAAGTCTTGTTTTACTGAGTTTAGCAAATATTTTTCTGGGATTTAGTTTTTTTGGGGGAATTTCTGATTCCTTCTTTCTGTACTTTTAAGCATTGTCAAAGCCTCCTGTCACTGATGGATTTGTTCATGCTAATGGTGTGATCATACCCTTAGCCATCCTGAATTATAATAGTTCAATATAAAGGCTAGTATATTATTAATCTACTCAAGAGTGAAAGGAAAACATTTGGCCATCTCACTTGTTTGGTAGTAAGCAGCTATATGTGTCAGGGATCTCATTGAACCATTTTTTTGAAGGAAGTCGGGGAATTGGTTTCATTGATCTAGTCCTGTAGCTTGTTCCATATTCCCACAGCCAGTACGCTTTCACACAGTTTCCACTGGTTGACTTTGTCAGCGCTTTCGAGGCTTTTAAATCCTAGAATCAGGTCTCCTCACTGTCGTCCTTGTTCAAGACTAAAATGGTTCTGTTCCTTCAGCCTCTCGGTGTCAGCCCCTTCCTTCCCAGAAGAGTCTGTGTGGTAACAGCCATAAATACAGCAGAAACGCCTCACACGGCCGCACTGCAGTGAAGCTCCACCACTCGGGGGGGGTGAAGCCCAGCAGGGCTCTCACGCCCTGCCTTCGTGTTGTGTGTGTCAGGATGGCAGCTCACGGAGCCCAGAGAAGCGCTCGGCTCTCCCCAGGCCTTCCTCCATCCTGACCTCCCGCCGCGGCCCAGCTGCGGACCACGACGAGAGCTCCACCTCGATCACCAGCTCCGGCTCCACGGCGCCTCGCCGCCCCACCTGTAAGAGCCGGCCCCCTCCCCTCCTGTTTCCCAGCATCCTCCCCTGCTGGCCCCTAATGCAGCTAGTTCTAGCTGCCGTCGTCTCCATCGGCACCATGGAAACCTCTTCTTCTGCCTTGTTAATGTCTAACTCTTTTTATCTGCATGAAATGTCTTCTTCGGTTTACACTTCTGTGATGTGGGTTAAAGTGCTTACTGAATGAAGTAAGAATGAAGTAAGGTGGTCTTTTCTGTTGCATATTATATTCCATTGATTGTTTATTGTTTGTAAAAATGTGTAAAATACAGTGATGTGAGGACCTTTTGGGTTTTACAAGTTAAAAGCATGAAAATTTGACCAATTTAAGGGAAAGTGATGGTGACATTTGAAGGACTTAAAATGCTCTGTGCTACTGTATATTCCAGTCTCAATTTAGGTGTGACACCCAACTGCTTTTGTATCACTGAAATGAATTCTTCTTTTAATCATCTACCCAGGCTGTGTGGAGGTGTAAGATTTTAAAACTCCTTAGGTGAACAGAGCCTTTGCCTATACCCCCCAAATTGACCTTTGCCAGAGCAGAAAAAAATTACATTACGAAAAATCAATTCCTTCTGCTCCTGAAAAAGAAACAATCCTAAACTGTGCAAAAAGTCAGTTCAACATGTTTAACATGTGTCCTTGTAAGGGACTGAGGCTGAGACATTCGATAGTTTGATCTAGATCACTGACAGAAAACGTCAGCAATGACAGCAGCACAAGACTGCTTGTGTGTTGAAGATGCCTCAGCGTGTCCCTTTAAATAACTTTGCAAAATTCTCTTCTTCAAAGTTGTGAGGATGCCCTCTAACCCTCTGAAGGTTAGCCTTTAGTTCACCCCCGGATTCAAGTAATTGGAGATTTTTAACAGTAAGCCCAGGAAGACAAATCATGTGTCAGCTGGGGAAGACCAAAGTTTTTTTTTTTTTCTCCAATATGAAATAGCTGATAAAACAGATATGACTGATCAGGGAGATATGCCCACTGCAGGATGAGATTCTAGTTTTGCTGTTCCAACACAAAGAGTGGCTTCAGCAAAACTGCTTTTTTCACACTACACATTCTTTTAAAAAAAAAAAATGTTCAGTTATTACCAACACTCTATTACCTTCCTGCAGATAAAAGGTCCTTATCCACTGGTGTTCTGTGGATGCGAGAGCCTGTTATTCCCCTCCACAGGATGCCTGTCCATTGCATGGATTACAATATATACCACTGAGTGGACAGGGTGGACTCAAGCCCATAGCCTGTTTTGGGTCATGAGTTGAGAGACGTACAGTATGTACTACACTACACTACCTCCACATGCTAGACAGAGCTCCTATGTATTTTATTACAAATCTTTTCTTTGCTTTTCACTGCTTTAGAGCTTCTAGGCGTAGTATTGACAGCTGTTGCCCTCTTTTCCCTCCCTCTTTCTCTAACCTCCGCTCCCCCAAACATGCTTTCCTTTCCCCCAATCCCCCTCTCCCATGTAGCATTCCGTTCTGAAGGAAGAGCCGAGCAGAGAGCCGGGAGAAACCCCAGTATGACAGGTAGCTAAAGCTGTCCCTTCTCCATCCACCCCTCCTTGGCAGATCCTTCGGACATTTCTCCTTCTCACTGGGCTTCTCTCTGGATTCTTTCTCATGGAAAACATTTTTAGCATGGCTTCCACATGCCAGTTTACTGCAAATAACCTTTTTTTTCTGTTCCTTCCCAAAAAAGTTATCTTGCCTTCAGTGTGCGAGACTAGATCATTTAGTACTATGACTTGCATACTTGCATAGCACATTTGTAAGGACATTAAAAAGGATGGTAAAACTAAAGAACAGGATTGTGAAGGCAATTTGACAGTGGAACACTTAGTAAAACTGTAGAAAAGTGTAAAATGTTTATACGAATTCTCCATGATAAACTTTTGTATGTATGCCTTCATTCACCCTATTTTGTTTTTAGCAAGCACCTACTTCCTCTTAGAATCTGTGCCTCCACCAGTACCAGCTCATTATTGCCCCTGGCTGGTCTACTTTGTTCATGGACAGTTGGTCAGAAAGAGGTCACTTGAATTTGTTTTAAGAGTATTCTACTTTATTCTTGAATTTGCCCTGGCAGTTCTGTGTTTTCCTTGCTCTACAAAAATGTCCAGTGTCTTGTACAAGTCTCGCGGCAGGGACTGTGCAGCTTGTAGACCGTCCTGCTGTGACTTTGATGTGGTGGCATGTTGAGGCCTGGCCACAGTGAGAAAGTGTCGATTGGGCTGTTCTGCAGGGACGGAGTCGGCCCGCTCCAGGTCGGCCAGGAGTGGCACCTCCACTCCCCGCACTCCGGGTTCCACGGCCATCACCCCCGGAACCCCACCCAGCTACTCCTGCCGCACCCCAGGGACCCCCGGCACGCCCAGCTATCCCCGGACTCCTCGCACGCCCGGCACGCCCAAGTCCATGAGCCTGGTGCCCCAGGAGAAGAAGGTGGCCATCATCCGCACCCCACCCAAGTCGCCCGCCACCCCCAAGCAGCTCCGCGTCATCAACCAGCCCTTGCCTGACCTGAAGAACGTCAAGTCCAAGATCGGCTCCACGGACAACATCAAGTATCAGCCCAAAGGGGGACAGGTAAGAAAGGCTTTCTGCCTCAAGGGCCGCTTCCTCTTCGGCTGCTGCTGGCGTTACTGCTCAGGCAGTTCGTTTGCCCGTGAGAAGTGATGTTGCTGCCACCACTGACACGCTGTGCCTGTTCCTAACATCAGCACCCTGCGGCTCCCCTCTGTGCGTTCTTTTCTGTTCTTTGTTGTGTTTTTCTTCTGCTCCTGGTGGTGTGGAGTTTAATTGTCCATTTTTTTGTACCATGCTTTTTGTGTCTGTTCTGTCATCTGTAATGGGTTGAAAAGGATCCAGAGTTTTATTTTTAGATTAGAGATCGTGAAACAGCTTTCCTACAGGCTGCCCCTCAACTAAGATACAGAATAGCTGTGAAGTAGATAGGAATTGTGTATTTTAGAGGTGGTGATATGGTAGCATGGTGGTATATCATTGTGAGGGACTGGAAGTAATTGAAATATTTAGCTTGAGCTGTTATGGTTGCCTTTTGTTACTTTACTTGAACCCTCATCTCATCAGTTCACTTCTGCTATAGTGTCTGTGTGTCTGGGAAATACATAACTGTTTAGCTTCATCAAATGTGCCTTTATGTTGAAATTTCACGTTTCTAATCAATTAGTTTGTTTAAAGGTGTGGCAGAAATTAGGTTTTGGTTCTGAATTTATTGGACAAGCTGATTTTTAAAGACTTAAAACCAATGCAATGTTTCTGCTCTATTCTTGACAAAATTTAATGCTGCATCCTTAAAACAGTTCATCTGATACACTTCTTATTTATGCAAGGACTTGTCTCTGCTTTTTGGGCTCCTTAGTACAATAAAATGTATAAATATTCTGCTAAATAACAGTCGTGGTTTAAAAACACTCATGCATTTATTAATTACTGTAACTTGTCATTACTTTCAGTGCCGCATATTCAACTTTTAAAACAATCTAATCCTTGAGGTAATAAAAAATATAGATTATCTTGTGAAAAATATTCCTTTCCTGCTATGGTAAATACCGGGTAGGAACTGAAAGCTTGAAACAGAGAGGACGTCAGTGAACTTTTAACATGATGTGCTTTAGCTGTTTATCACCAGCACTGCTCTTAAGAATGCAAAATGCTTGGGCCCCCTGACTGTCCCTGTTTACTTCCTGACTGGCCTAACCGGTAAATGCACTCACCTCCGTACATGTTCAGTTCTGTGCGCACAGTTTGAGTCTGCGTCATGTAACTATCCGACTGTGACTGGGATTCCTCAAGCAGGGGCAAACAACTGACTGAGTACCTTGGAGGGTAGGGCGGTATCAGTCTTCCCGGAGCTCTCTCAGATCTCAGCAACATACCAATTCCCACAGCCTCCTGGGTAAATATCCTATACTGTAGGACTGTGGTACAGGGCTGTGCTTCCTGTGGACATGTCAGAAGACGACTCGACATGTGACTTGACTCACATGACTCGAAGGTGGGCGAGGAGTCTGCGCTTCCTCTTTCTCCCCTGTGTGCGGGGATCGGAGATGAAAACCCAGATGTGAAAATATACAATTAGCTATTCTTAATTGAGAGGGTATATTACTAGAAATAAATAATGATTCTCCATCTCTGTAATAGGTGATTCTAAAAAAATGCTAAAATGCTGTATTTTTATACCAGATAAGCACAAATTAAAGCAAATGCTTCTTTGTCTATGGACTGTTTGTAAATATATATAAATATAATACTGTGTATTCAACAACTTTTTGTGATGTTTTGCTGCATAATAGGGAAAATCACGTCTTTTTCTCAGGAGCTGACAGTGTTAATTAGGGGTATATTTTAAAGTTCACTGTTAGGCCAAATCCTTTGCCTGTTTAAATGTCACCGTCTGGCCTATGACACTCTTGGTTCCAGTGCCAGGCAGTGTGCTCTGGCTCATCTCTGTCTGTTTGTATTGCTTGTCTGAGCTCTGTCTTGTCTCTTCATGCTCAGTATGCTGTGAAGGCTGCTATAAAACAATGTACTTCTCCTGGGTGGCAGGGTGATCCATTCACAGAGACAGAGGCCTGAGGAAGACTGTGTCTGTGAAGCAAAGTCCAGCGAGCACCAGCCTGATGTTTGTATTTATTCAGCACTCATCATGATTAATTGAAGGTTTAGATTTGCTTTACCTACAGTAGTTTCAATGTAATGCCTAATATTTTTTTTCTGAGTCCTCAGTTATCTCTTCTTTACAATACTGAAGTAAGCTGACAGTGTTGTACTTACCTTTTACCCCTAATAAATTGATTGAGTTTTTGAAGTTGGAAGTAAAATGATCTCACAAAGATGACTAAAACCTAGTTTGCATGGTCAGAGGATCTTTTTTAATCCCTGCTCCCTGTTCACCTGTACATCAGTACGATATCAGGATAAATCTAATACTAACTTTCTCGCTTTGAAGTAAATCATATGCTTCTAATAATAACCATTTATGTACTGTAAGGTCTGTAATGACTTGGAATATAAAATTTAATGAATGATCTTACATTAATGCCAGTCCAACACAAAATTTCAAACAGTTTGTTCAGAATAGTTTTTTAAACCTACTCATAGACCTAGAAAGTTTTAAAAAATCCATCACTCATTACCATTAGCATACCTGGGGAATCTGAAAAGACCTCTGCCCTTCTGAGGATCATGGTTAAAGTGAATGCTTTGAAGTGTTTTGAAGCAAACCAACGTGTGTGACCTTCAAGTTCCTTCAAAAGGTCACCGCCATTCATCTATTCAAAGGTCACTTATTCAGGATTTTTCTCCTGCTTGTGTTAACAACATTCCATGACCAAGCCTGTCGGTTTTCTG
Source organism: Lepisosteus platostomus (assembly GCF_059453375.1). Taxonomy (NCBI): domain Eukaryota; kingdom Metazoa; phylum Chordata; class Actinopteri; order Semionotiformes; family Lepisosteidae; genus Lepisosteus; species Lepisosteus platostomus. The sequence continues at coordinate 32,627,917 of NC_142624.1, read as the reverse complement.
ACAGTAGCACCTTGCTGGATTAAGTCTTCTTTGGTATCATTTGGAAAACTTACATTTAGAGATGTTCTTTTCCTGCACCTGGGTCAGACAGAAGGGATGGTTTGTAGCTCTTAATGTTGAAAGTAATGGATTGCTGTGAGACCGTATTATGGTAATGGAATGCAAAGGACTAGGCTCAAGTGAAAGCTTACTGAAGTCCCTTAGGTTTGACAGTCAAGAAGGGCACCTGTCTTGCGGTACGTCTATCTATCATTTTCAGTCATGCCTGTCTCTCTCTCCATTTGCTTTCTGATTTTTCAGTCTAGCTGTAGCTTACATAATTAATTCTAAAGTACCTTTGCCCATGCATCATGAGAAGCTCACTTATTCCTGGCATGAAAGAGGCCATCCCAGAAGCACAGGGTAAAGTCAGGACTACACCCTGAATGGCATGCCATCACAGGGCACACTCACATAATGTATTTTTCAGTTTTCAAGAAAACATCATTCAACCACTACGACAGGATCTCTGTCCCCGAGGTTAGAAACACACTTTCTGGTGAAATCAGCTGTCTGTCATAACCCTGCCCACTCAAAGCAACATGTTCTTACTAGGGCCTTTTTATTTTCGTCTGAAACCGTGGTGTGTGCCTGCAAGAAGCAAGCTTTATAAATATTGATTTGTTCTCTTTTTAGAATTCCAATATTAAACAGATGTATCATACAGTAATGGCACAGGTTCATTTTGAGGCATTCAGAAACTCTTTTCAGTGCAGTTTTTGATGAGTTAGTTCAGTTGTTATTTTTCTCAGGGCTTTTCTACTGGATATGACTGTGTAACCAGAGGGAAAGCCTAATCATGATGTGTCTTACACTGTCACTGACGTTGCTGCTGATTAACTGAAGTCTGAGGGGTTATCTTGGGTTGCTGTTTTGAGTTCACTGACAGAGTGCGAGCATTTGGGGTCAGTGCCTGGAGAATACAGTTATCTAATGAAAGTCTAGATCCTTTTACAGTGATGTGGAGCAGAAATAAGGAGGGAAAAACCATCATGAATGACTGCAGCTGTCTCAATTGATACTCTGCTTGCACAGCAGTGTCTCTATGCGAAGTAACAGAGCGTATATCTACGCTCAAGGCTGACTCAGTTCAAATTGGATGTCAGGAGAAAGCAGTCTTTATGCAATATTTGTTTGGTGATGCTTTGGGAGGTGTGACACTGCATTCATGAAACATTCAGCAATAGGTTTGTGCCTATTTTTTTTTTGGCTAACAAAAAAAATTGTAAAGAATCCTTATCTAAGAGTCACAGCATGTATCTAAACCTTCTGTTTTTAGGTTTCTGAACTTTGACATTTATTCTTTCGTTTGAAACCTTTTTTGTCACAGTAACCCATGTAATTAATTTGTAATAAACTGTCAAAGTTTCTAACAGTTACCTTACAATCCTTCGCCATCTGTGGAGGAGAAAACAAAACTTTAGTAAAATAATTGGCATTTATACTTGCCGACAACAGTTTGACTAACCCTGAATAACTAACTCTAATGCTCAAAAGAGCTGAGAAGTATACACATGTTTCTGTGTGACAGGGACAGTGGTGAAAATCAAAAATCCCATGTAAGTTGTGCCTTCTGTATTGTAATGTAGCCTTGCCTTCGCACTCCGTGATGTGTAAAGTTACATCCTAATACATCACACATTATAGGAGCCGCCTACACAAGATTATCAATCAGCAGAGGGAATCCTGCCATCAGCAAATTGGTCAGTGTTTTCTGCAGGGCCAGGCCCAGCTGGAAGACGTTGCAGTGCACCACTCACAGAGCAAGTTCATAGGATCTAGTACCTGGCTCATGTGGCTTCCTGGCACTAATTAAGTGAAGGGCTGATTGTTCTTCATCTCAGTGTTTCTCAGTAGTCTAGCAAGTACAGTACAGTACCATCACTCTAACCACAACTTACCACCCCAGTCTCTAATACGAGTGTCTCCCTGCATTATGTGATGGGGAAGCCTTTGCTGTTCTCCAGACCCCTGAGGGCTGTATTCCATTACAACACGAGTCCAGTAGTTAGTCTATGGTAGATACTGTGAAAACTGACTGCATTTCAACGGCACACAGGACACGCATCTCTAGTGTGCAACAGAGCTAGGCTCACGCATGCATAACCATGTGAAAATAAGCACAGAGGAGACACTCACACATTTACTGGTTTTTGTTCGTGCTGAGCTTTTGGTTACACAATCAAACCCTTAATTGACTTAATAATTGGAGTCAATTTGAACTGTTTGATTGTTTCCAGCTCTTACATATATTGGAGGTTGCATTTTAATTACTGCATTTCATAAGTAACAAAAATCCCCAAACATTTCAGAAGAAAAACTAAATGCAAATAATCAATATTATTTTAATTAAGGCTTCAATTAGGGTCATTATGATGAGCTGTAATGAAAATCCAGCAGGTGTGTAGTCCTGCAGGAATAGGACTGGGGACGGCTATGATATTATATACAGTACAAGGTCTGATGTGTGAAAGTCTTATGTTTCGAGATGTTTTTTTTTAAATTAACATTTAATACATCTATTCTGGTGGAGTCATTAATAAACATTAAGGACTACAGTATAAACTATTTTTTTCCTGAAAATACTATGAGGGATTCCAAGATCAGATCTAATAAACAGTCTAGAGCTAATAACTGTCTGTGAGACTGCTGTGAAATGTTCAATTTTGACATAAATATACTGTAATTCCTGCCTTATTGAATCCTAAGATAAAACACTTTCAAGAGAACAAACTTCTAGAAAACCATCACAAAAAGGAAGTTTTCATGTTCTGATGCGTTAGCTTTACATGGCAGTTTCTTGTTGCAGCCCAGAATTTAGGTCACATAAAGCCATGGAGTTTGGGTTATCTTGTAGGATTAATTTATAAAAATCCAGGTCACGGGGCTTGTGATCGAAGGGGCCTGTAATTTAGAAGGCTTTGCAGTCCCGGACTGCAGCTGTGCTTGGCAGCGCTATGGCCTTCCTCATCACCACAGTACTCATCAGCACACAGCTGATGGAATCGTGCCTGATGGGGGAGGGGGTGTTGTGATGGACACCGCCTGACTGATGCATCAGTGCTGAGCAAGCTAATGTGACTCACACCATCCTTCTACCCACGTTTCTGTGAAGTCCCATTCCAATTCCTTGCCCCGAGCGTCTCGCGTTTGCCAAGTAAGGGGAGAGAGGTGCCCCTCTGGATCAGTTTTAATCCCTATTGTGCTGAACAGACACTTCAAAATCCCAGAGGCCGGTGGTGTTGTCTGCAGCTTTGCAGAACGTTAAAAACGCAGAAATTTAAACACATTTTCAATGAAAACGACTGTGTTCCTTATCTGCCTACCCCAGCCTAATGCATCTTGGCTCTTTATATTTTTCAACCTCAGTATATTTTGGATACCTCGGTGCACTACTTTGAGGTTTCAGGGTAAAGCTGTAAAACATGATGAGGCCCCTTAATAGGATTAGTGTTGCATACTGTTCTTTAAAAAAATATATCTGCATTTCATACTCCTGTATGTTAAATTATGCATGAGTGGAGCCCAGGTGTAAAAGTAAGATCATCAAAATAGGCTTAGCAGTAAGAAGCACAACCTCAAGCCTTAGGATGGATAGATGTTGAGAACTGCATCTTGATTTCTTCTGAAATAATAACTAAATGACAGTTGGTTGAAGATATGGTTTTATTGTGCTGCTTTTGCAAATACAGCACTAAACCTGTAGAGAGTGTTAGACTGGAAGCTATTCTTTGCTACAGCTTACACCAGGGTAATATATTTTTGCTAATATCACAGTACTTTTTAGACGTTTTCTGCATTCCAATAAAGGTTTTACTGCACGCAATCTACTATGTTTCTGGTGGCACAGTACTTTTTATGTTATGCAGGTTATCCTGTGCTATGTTGTATTTAAATTACAAAGGACTTGTATCAATGATTGACACCATTAACGTGACACCCAGAATGTTCCCAACTCTTAGTTGTGACTAAGAGCTGCACACTGAGTAATTGCACCATGTTATTGATTTTTATCAAATCAGTGTTTATGAATAGAATATTGCAACACAGATAATATCATATTTGGGCTGTAAGGACAAATGTATCAGGACTCTATCAAAAAATATCATGAGCTCACACAGGTAAACAAAATGACTTACGTAAAAATCAAATCCTGCTCATCAATATACTGTATTGTAATATGTATGCTTACAATGAATCTTAGATGTGGGAAGCAGTATTGAGGAATATTACTGATGTCATTCTACAGTGTTTCAGTCCTTTCCTGGGTCTTTTCTAGACCTGTAATGCAAATCCTGCACTTGTCTCTATTTTATTAACATGCATTGACAAAAAGTGTTTAAAAGTGATGTTTACAGTTTAACTGCTTCCATGTCTTCTTTGTTGCACATTGATTTCTGTGACACAACTTGTCTTTTTCTGTGGAATTACAGCAGCCTCATTTTGGTGTGGGAAATACTAGTACCCAGTAATCGTGGGTGACTGTTCGATGTGCACCTGCGGCCTCTTGTTCTTATCTTAACATGTGACCTGTCCGGTGGCTTTTGCTTGATCTCTTCTGCATTCAGAAACAAATTCTTGTCTTTTGCACTTTTCACATTCTTTATGCCTTTTGTGTGCCTCACTGTTTCTGCACACATGTGGGCAAAAAGTTGTTTGTGTTTCTTATAATGCTTTTAAAAAAGTGGTGAGGGGCTTTTAAGAACGTTATAAATTTCTAGGACATTTATAAGGAGGTGTAATGCAGTATATAAGACAAGTGCGAATGAGTCTGTCTCAAAACGTGTTGATATTGCCTCACAATTGGTCGAGACAAATTTTAATTTAGTCTTCCGTGGTTAGACGTTTTAAGAAGGGGTGCAGAACTTGTGTTTGGGCATCACTAATGGATGATACTAGCAGATCTTCTGTTTCCTCATGTTTGGTGTTTCTCTGCTGTGTGGGTATGTGAGCATTAGTGTCTGTGATGACAGTCAGATGTTCCCCTTGCTGCATTCTGTGCTCTTCTGCACATTCCATTTATATAGTCTCCTTCACAGATGCAAAGCACACTTTCTCTGTAACTGCCCACGGTGGGTAGTCTTGTAAGGTCTGTTTTTAAGGATAATACATGTTATGGAAATTCACAGATGTGCTGTATACACACCAAAAAATGTTTTTTTTTATTCAGCAGCTCTATCCTGCATTCCACTCAAACATTCTTTTTGAACCCTGATGAAAAGCAGACATACTGCAAGCACCCCTTGCTACACTTGGTGAAAGCAGTAGCTACCAAGAGGTCATGTCTGGTAGCCTCGGTTCTGGTAGGGAACCAAGTGCCAAGCAGTGCCACGGGCTTTTTAGTTGCCCCCCTTTGGCACACGATTGAGTAGTCCTGGAATTATGACCAGCTGCTAAAGCTGTGGGGAAACTCTCACATGTGAAACTCCTTTGTCGTGGATCCCTTTCTTTACTCCTTGGAATCTGTTCAGTGAGTCAGCATGTTGATCAAGCCAGTTCTAAAAGATACCACGCCCTCCCCCACATCAGCCCCCTCCAGCTGCTCCATCTGTGCCTTCATCTATCTGTGATGCACAGCACGTTCTCATGAGGGTAAAGCAGTCGGGTTCTCTTGCTAATTAATGATAATGGGAACACATGACTTTGCCCACATTTAGGTGGCATCAGCCGATGTAATAAATCACTCTTGACATGGCTGCTTTTTTGTACTGGTCTGTGTCACGCTTTTTAGCGACATCGACCCTGTATTCACAAAGGCGATAGGTGGGGTTGTTTGTTTCTGTTCTTTGGCTTCTTCTCTCGCTACTCTGAAACCGTTCCGTCTGTATTTTATCTTTCTTTTGTCATTTCTCTCAACATGCTGGCCAAGAGCCCGCCTCTCTGTCTGGTGCTGTCTGCACCGCTGTCCTGTCTTCGCTGTTCCCCTTGTGATTTAGCTTCTTCAGTCATTTCTCTGGTGTTTTGTTTTTCTATCAAAACAGACGACAGGTTTGTGTCTCTTGTATGTGCCCAGTCTGCCAGTGGTGGGTGTGGTAATTGGTTTAGGAGTCAACTTTTAGCACCAGTTAGCTGACAATCGCAAACGGCCCAGAATGTGCTACTGAGCTGTGGTGTGGCTACTGACTTTCTGGGGTTCAGAATTCCCTCAGACCAAGCCATTAATCTGGCCATTTGAATATGACTGATATGACAATGGCCTTCTCCTCACAGTATAGTTTGGAAAGTTTTAACAATTGTTGAAGTGCTTTCAGCACTGGACACTGTCGCCCTGTGTATGGTTCTGGTATGAAGTGAATTGTCTTGGAGTGGATGCACACATGCTCTGCTGGAGGTGCTCTAGATACACAAACAGCTAATGCATAGCTGGCTTATTCTGTGGTAGGAGCGGTGAATATACTTTTACTCCAGCATAGTAAGATACAGATGCGGCAGGTCTACAGATACATCAAACCAATGGATACAACGTTCGCATTCACACACCCATACCACTTTAGATCTTTTTTTATTTAAAAAGGTATATATTTCTGTATCTTTCTAGATTCAGATTTTAAACAAGAAGCTGGACTTCAGCCACGTTCAGTCTAAGTGTGGATCCAAGGATAACCTGAAGCACTCGCCTCGTGGAGGCAATGTATGTACCACTCTTCATCACCCCTCAGGACCAGTGCTCGCATTACGCATGTAGAGATCCTGGAGGCTGTTAGCAGCTGAGCTGCTTCTGTGTCATAAAGAATCTAGCCCAGCACCAGGTCTAAGAGTGCAAGAATGCTTGTTCTGCCAAGGAAAAAAAAATATTTTTGAATTCTTTTTGCTAGTATACTTTAATGACCAGTAATGACACCACCACCATGATAGTGTGTATGGTTTTAAACCTTCGTCTTCCCTAATTATGATTTTAGTGATTTGAAATATCTAATTCCATTTTCGAGTACTACGGTTGGCTAAAGCCAGCACATAACTTGAGAGTGCTAAGAGGTGATAAGAGTCTTCAGATTGACAGTCTTCCCTCCTCAGGAGATCCAAGCTGTGGCTGTTGTGAAACTACAGAAACCAAGAAGATAGATGGGGCTTCCTTGGTACTTTTGAAATTTGACTTCACAAGGTCTCAAGGCGTGCATCTTTACGCTCATCGCATCTGGCTTGCATTATGAAATGCAAATGCTGTAAAGCGTTTGCGGTTTTAGAAGTCGATTTATTTTGGTTCACATTTAAAAACTGGTCGGTGTTGTTTTGAATAAGTTAAAAGAAGATATTTTGTCCATCTTTTAAAATCATTCAGATTTTGCTCTCTTTATACTAAATTCCAGCCACGCAATTAGTCATAGACTGGTATTGTGGGTAATGAATGTGGAGACCATTGTAATAGCTAGAGCAGCCTGTATTGTCACACTTCCAAACACACAGTTGTACAGCTGTGTTGAAGGTAATGTAATAGTTTGCTCTTAATAGCTCTGCAAGTGCTAAATATGTGCAGAAGACATCAAGAAGATTGCCTCCTGCCAAGCTGTGTCAGAGCTTTTTCCAGGGGAGTCACCTATGCATTTCTTTTCCCAGCACACCTCCTGCTGTCCTACCTCTATACTTAAGGGATTTTAGTTATTTTTGTACTAAGGTGTCCCAATCCTAGCTGTCTGAACTCCAGTGTCTTCCACATTTCAATCTAATAGAAGTCTTACTTGTTTAACTCATCTATAATTGAACTAGTAGCATGCTTCCTAGACCCTTTAGGTGTGGTATGGGACTGAAGCTGTACTGTTTTTAGTTTTGTGCTTTTATGCCTTTTGTGTGCACGTGAGACAGTTTATTGATCATTTAACGATTGACACAGAGGTGAGGTATAGCCATTGGATGTCATTGTGACATTTGGATGCAAAGACAGAGCTGGAAAGGGGCAAATTGCAGGCCATTTGCATATAAGTGATTATAGAGAAAGAACTGTGCTGTACCTCCATACAATTATAATGTAGTCTTAAGTAGTTAAAGGAAAATATTATAAGGAAGAAGTAATTATCATGAGAGATTTTAATTTTCGTCATACAGATTGGGAAGTATCATCGGGAATGTCTGAAGCTGAAAATAAATTAGTAGAAATGACTAACAATTGCTTTCTTAATCAGTTTGTTAAAGCTTATACATTATGTTGATCTGTTGATCTAGTCCTTTCAATCATGATGGAAGACTTTCAGGAATAAGAAACATAATTAAAGTAATGTTTTCAAGCATTCTGCTTGACGTACCAACCACATGTATAGGTTCAACCTAAGAGTAAGTAAATCAAAATTTAGAAAGCAGTGACCTCAATCATTTTAATAAAACAACTAAGAAAAGTATGAAGAAAAATAAAACATATTTTCAATTTAAAAAAGAATACAATCTGTTGCATGCACAGGTAAATAAAAAAGAGCTAAAGAACTGTAGAGGATGAAGTGTCTCAGAGATACTAATGGAAAATATATAGACAATGGAAGAGACAAACTTAAATGAATATGAAATGAATATTTCAGTCAAGTATTTACCAGGGAAGAAATTGACTGCATGTCTCGTTTAAGTGGATACATTTGCATGAATGGTGTTGAAACTTCCATTGTGGTGGATTGGCGGATGACGTCTATCTATTCCTACAGTATATGTAAAGCACTCTGGAATCCTTTGGGATAAAAAGCACTATGTAAATGTGTTTATTATTAAAAGACATCCATAAGAGGTACTGTCCTGCAAGTCATGTCCCTTTTGCTTTACAGGAAACAACAACTGGAATGTGTTTTGAAACTAGATGGCTCCACATTGAGACTCTGGTTGTGTAATACTCTTTTCTCCCTGTTGATAAATACAGTGCCTTCATATGGTGGTGACTAAAGGAAAAATCTTCCATTGTATTGATGCAAGAAACATTCATTATATTTCTTCACAGAGCCTCTTCTTATTACTTTCTTTGGCTTTTTTCATTTTGTCCTTTATTTCATGACCTGTCAACAGCTATACTGCATATTGGCACAGTGTGTGACGTGTTTTGCTGTATATTCTATCATGTTCAATCAAGCTGCTTTGTTTTTCTACAGCTGCTGTGGCGCCCAAACCATTGTGATTGAGAAGGAAGCTTTAAGTGATCTCTTGTGGCAAACTGAATTGTTTCTGTAGCTGTCAGAGACCGTAGTGCTCAGGACTCTCTGATTAAAGAAATGGAAAAGGCATGCAGCATATAAGTCATGCAGCGCAATGCCATTGCCTATGGTACATGAGTACGTCAGTGATCGCAGGCATTAGTCGACAGCTTCACAGAAAAAATCACACATTGCATTTTTCCATGACACCCTCCACAATAATGTCCATTTTTGTAGCAATCTGCTGTACAGTTTCATAACAGGCATGTTATCCAAAAGCATCCCATCATACTGTGCAGTAAATTTTGGATTAAGTCCCTGTCACTTTACAGGTTTTCATACCAAGTGTAAAACTCGATTATAGCCATGTTCAGGCTAAGTGTGGCTCCCTGGATAAAAGACATTATTCTTCTGCAGAAGCAAACGTGAGTTTTTAAAGTCAATGTTACCATTTTGTTTATTTCTTATTTCTGTTGATAAAAATGAGAGTGGAGAAGCTCAAGTGAATGTAGTTCTGTATTTTCTTTGATGAAAAAGGCAGGAAAGTGGCATGTTGTTCTTCTGGTATGCATACAGGAGCAGAAGGAGATGGATGGCTATCGTTTTAGCTGTGTATACACTGCTGTGCAAATGTCTTAGTCTCTTTTAGGAGCTACAAATCATATTATGAGTATCAGAACATTTCTTAAAGCCTCCACTAGATACTTCTCCTATTATAACAACCTTAACTATTAATAAATACCATCTTATTCTGGGGGAAAAAAAACAGGTTTAACGTTTATTTCACATTCATCACTAATCATCACATTTACCAGGCATCCTAAAGGAGAAATAATTGTCAGCTGGGCTACTAAAATTATTAATCGGCTACTTTTGTATTACAAACTATAGATCTATAAGGATTAGCTCAAAAGAAAATGGATAAAATTTGACCAGACGTTCACTGTAGATTTTTTTGTTGTTTTTGAATTGTTTCTGTTAAAGAAGAAACCTCCCATCACTCAATTTTCAAGGTGTAACATCCAAAACATAATCAACATTATGTTCTATTCCTCAAGGAATAGAAGACAAACGAGCATGAATTGATGACCGAATTGGCAGTAGGCTCAGGTCCTGTCATCCATCCATCAACAGCAAGAACAGTGAGAACATTTTGAACTCATGACTTAAATGGATGTGTTGGAATATTAAAGAAAGGGGAACAATTCTAAATGGCTAGAATATGCTTAGGACTGAAGGACCTGTGAACAAAGGTACCTTGGATTTTCAAATAAATGAAAATCTAGATGAATTGAGATGAATTTCAGTTCTTTGTGTCTAACTGAAGATGGTACAGTACATGAGAAAAGCATCTGGAACTTTCAAAGAACCTTGCTTGAAGCCAATAATTTAAGATTGGAGGAATATCAGATGTTGTCTGGGGATGCATGTGGTGTTTGACAATTAGTGCAAATGGATGATAATTTTGACTGTTGCCAGATACCATTTCAAACTGCTATGCTATCCCCAGTGGTGCCAGAATTATTGGTCCTAAATTTATCTTGCACTGATCCCAACCATTCAGCTGCCAAATTAAAACTTGTTTGCAAAAGAAGAAGCTGGAGGCCTTCAATGTATGGGATGCCCCCTTCAAAGCTCAGATCTCATATTGCAACAGATACAATATATGGGACTATATAGATAAAGACAAACTAAAAAAGCATCCACACAACTAAGATGGTCTTTAGAAGAAGCATGAAACACCATTCAGTTTATTTTGTGCCCCTAGAAGAATCTGAATAATTCTTAAGGAAAGGGGTAGATAAATATACTACTTATGAGTTATTATTAAAATATATATGAATATATGAAATTGTCTTTGTCTTTTTCACAAAGATATATTTACACTTACAGATGTAGTTCTGTATATGTACATTGTTTATTTGTTGCAAATTGCTACAGACTTGCACAGCATTGTATATACAGTATATACATAAAGCCCATTCTCCTAAGCATACAGTATATGTAGTCATTTATCATATTGAGTCATTAAGAGCCTTTACCTCCTATCTACAGGCAATAATGACAGTATTATGTGTAGATCTAAGCCTGTTTCATGATTTCTTTTAGATAAAATGCAGCTGTAGTGATTAACAGTCATAATCTATGTATTTTGTTCATTATGAATGAACAGCCATAGTATTTCAGAAGTACAGTAATTTGTGAATTCTCTAATGACAGTCAAAAGGTTATTTTTAGGATAAACAAAATAATATTTTCATACAGTGAAATGTACAGTAAGTGGTAGATATCTGATATCAAGAAATAACACATCAAAATTAAAACATGTATAACCACTCTCTTTAAGTGCTTTATAAAGCATTGTATCTGTCATTTTTGTTGAGTTCATAGTTTGCTTTAGGCTTATGTTTTTGTGTTTGCTTTGACACTCATAAACTTATTTATTATTAAAATCAACTTATTATTGATTTTCTCATAGCTTAACATGCTTTTTGAGACACGTTACAATGTTTTTGTCTTATACTAATATATGTGCCTCAAGATTTCTTTTACACTGAAATATTTACATGCAAATGTGTCTAATAAATGTTCTAAGAGTGATTTTCTCCAAAACAGTTTCCTGACTCTAAGCAGAGATAGGCTAGAATTCTATGGAGTTTTCCTCCATTTCATTTTCAATACTAATTTGCTAAATGACTACTCCTGTGAAACCAGTGACACCTACTGTATGAGATAATGACTTCTATCACTGTGTATTATGTTGTACCGCCAGTAATAATACTAATACAGTCACATTACTATCTTATTTACTGGTGTAGGAAAATAATTTAGAGGTTTAGAAATTAGAGGTATGATCGTGCAAAGGTTTCCTACAGATGTTCAACAAAGAACTGCAGATGCAAGTAGTATCACTGTGCACCGTTCAATGGGATGTGCACCTGGTGCGATTCCAGAGGGTTTCTGTCCTCTGCTTTCTCAAGCCAAAAAGTTACCCCAGAGCTGGGAGAAACATCTGCCTATGTTGCTTACAGGTACAAATTCAGACTAAGAAGATTGACCTGAGTCATGTGACATCAAAATGTGGATCTCTGGCCAACATCCGCCACAAGCCAGGTAATTATACTTTGTATTTATATACTATAAGACTTGAGAGCAGTGTGCAACATCGCCACCTTTTGGTCAGATCTGTTTTCTGTATACCATTTCAGATTCCTTTCTCTGTGCAATGTGACGTTTCTTTGTCTTCTTCCATTGTCATGGTATGTTTGAGTTCACATTGCACTTCCGCAGCAAGATCAGGTGGATTCATTGCATTTTTTTCATGCAGTACAAGAGTGCTGCCATTTATTATGGTTTGCAATCCTTCCTTTAAGACATACCGTGTGTGTCATCTTTGTTGAAATGACAATCATATTCATGCACGTTAAAATACGAATACCACCAGGATTTACTAAATGCATGTTTTACACCTGGCATTGAATAATCAGCTATCTCAGGACCTCTAAAAACATTCTTCGAAGAACTGGGCCAAGCACGAAGTGGAGGACTGGAAACAGAGGGCTGGAGGGCTGTATGCCACAGCCCTGTCAGTCCTTCAGCTCCTTCAGGCCACTAACTGTTTTGGTTCCTCTTTCAGGTGGTGGGAATGTGAAGATTGAGAGTGTGAAACTGGACTTTAAGGACAAGGCCCAGGCCAAGGTGGGCTCTCTTGAAAATGCCCACCATGTGCCCGGAGGGGGTCACGTACAGGTGAGTCTGTAACAGTGTCTCTACAGCACCCTTGTGCAGAATGGCTAATCCTAATCCTACGCTAACTATCAGGCGTGTGCAGTAAAGAACAATTTCAGGCCTGGATGTGACATGTACTACAGGTCTTTTTGAGTACATCCATCTGAGCAAACCTCCTCCTGCTGATCCATTGTGCCCTAAAATGGATTTTTAGACAAAACTTCCTTTCCCTGCTTATCAGTGTTGTAATTCAGCACTATGGCTATATCCTAATAAATGGGAGAGAGACTAGATATGCAAAGCATGTTTGGCGTAGCTCACCTGGCTGAGAGACTTTGGATGCCTCACCATAAGGACGAGGCTGCCCAGAGGATTGAGCCAGGGAGCTGCTGCAGGACTGTAGATGGGGTAGCAGGAGAGCTACAAGAGAGATGCACTACGGGAAGTCACAGAAGATACAGACAGGTACGGAAATGTTCAAGATAAAGATCTGCCCTTTATCTCAATCTACCCTTCCTCCTGAATTTGTATTGCTTAGTTATAATTCCATAAAGCCAGGAAAGAATTAGGGAAACTTCGCGTAGTTCAGGTCTGTTTTTATTTTCCATCTGAGGCGTTGTGAACTCCCCTCAAGCAGGAGGAGTCTTCAGCTCTGACCTCTCCAGCTCCCATTCGCTGCGTAGTGACATTTCTCAGGGAGACTGTTAAAGGCTGCATCGGGTCGGCCATGAAACTCCCTTGGGGAAAACGCCTTGCGGTTGTGTGAGGCATCACATATACTTACTGCTCCCGTTCCCCCTCCCCTTAGATCGAGAGCCACAAGCTGCAGTTCCGGGAGGCGGCACGGGCCCGTGTGGACCACGGCGCGGAAATCGTGACCCAGTCTCCAGGGATGTCGGGCACCGCCTCCCCCCACCGCCTCAGCAACGTTTCCTCCTCCGGCAGCATCAACCTGCTGGAGTCGCCGCAGCTGGCCACACTGGCCGAGGATGTGACCGCCGCGCTGGCCAAGCAGGGCTTGTGAGCGCCCCCCCCCCCCGCCACCCACCACCACCACCACCACCACCACCTCTCCTTCTGCCCCCTCCGTCCGTCTGTCGAGCCATGGCACCCCTCTCGTCAGTCCCGCTGTCCCGCGTCACACGATTCCAAGCAGCAGCGAGTCCTCTGCGTCATCCCTTCTTCATGGCACGGCATGACATGACAGTGTCCCGGAGCCTCCAAGGAGAGTGGTGCCCCACGTCATCCCTCAGATTGAAAAACAAATTTCGAAGTTCGCCTCCTGAGACTGTAGTGACTGTGTTCTAGAAAAAAAAAATCCCCAAAACAATGTTTTTGTTTTGTTCATATCAGAGGAGGTACATGTTTGGGTTTTCTTTTTTTTTTCGGTTTTCGGTTTTACTTTTTTATGATAGGTGCAAAGTGACGTTAACATTCCATGCAGCAAATGTTGTTCTGCTTTGTCTACGCATGGACGCCAGATACAAAAACTCATTTTATAGCTGCCCTCTGGCAGGTCACGCTAGTCCAGGCAACATTGCTATATATATATACTATATACGCGTACATACCAGGCTATGTCAGCAGCACCTCTGCAGTTAACTCAAAAAAAGAGATAACACCTCAAATAACTTATAAATTGCATTATTGCAAGAACTAGATTCCATTATGATGAGCATGTGTCAGTTCTAGTTGCAAAAAGAGGTTATTTTCTATTTAAAAATTTAGTAAGTTATTTACCAAATTAGAGGATAAATGAAGTACTTGTTTTGTAGATATTAGTGATTACATTACACTTGATAATGGTTCCGGGTGGTTGTCTTTTCGTCTGGCATTACCCAAGGATCAATATTTCAGCACTGTCACAGCAAGGTGGTAAAATAATTGTTTTACAGCAGAGCTGTATTACAAATCATGGGGCTCCTTTACAACTAGATGTTGTTCCTAGGAATTACCATTTTGATTTTCATGGACTGTTTGCTCTCCTGACTGTCCAAAGTCAGCAAATAGTGAGGCTTTGAAATACCAGATCTCCTTTCTGGGTGCACATCTCAGTCTCAGTACTGAAAGAAGTCAGATGTATCCCAGTAAGCTCAGTATTAGTCTATTATCATCAACAATTGAGTATAATTTCACACCACAACACATCATGAGAATGGTACAAGCATAAACTCAGTTGAAGGAACTTGAATGTGCTCCCTGCATTTAATTTCTCAAATGCAGTGAGAAATTTAAAACTGCACTTGAATCTCAAAGAAAAATGTGCGTGTACTTTGGAAAGGGACCTTTGATAGCTGAGAGCTTGCAGTCATTTGAGGAATTGTGTTGATGAATTATGGTATTATTTAAGACTATTACATTTAGGGAGCAGCTAATTTGAACAGTTAAATGTGTTCTGGACCTGTATCTGTTCAATTAACATTAGGGCACTAGGTTTTTGTGTATAAATATAAAACTAGACAAAAAAAGAAGGGAGAATCATACTCATCTTTCATCCATTTGATAAAGTGTTATAGTATAATTTTCTCTGTCACCATTTGTGGTATCCCTTACAAAAATACCTAATGTATGTTAAAGCTTTTCCTTGCAGTATTGTGTTTCCTGCACCCTGCCGTGTAAATGTTTTAAGAGGTTGTCATGTAGTTGTATGCAGTTTTTCCCTGTTTAAATAATAATAATAAAAAAAATTAAAAATGCTCTTAAACAAGAAAAAAGTAAAAAATAGCATGAAGTGCTTTTCTGTAACATCCAAAAGCAGTGACCCGAATTTTAGTGCCAGATGTTTATGTGATGCTAGCTTAACAAATCCATTGACAGTATTTGAAGAGGTACAGAGCAAAAGTCACGTGTGAGGTTCAGAGAGGGTCTCCAAACTTTAGGCATAGGCTTCCCAGAAGATTTGGATGACTCTGTTGCTGCAAGATAGTTGGAAACCATCCGATCATCATGCCACTGCTTTGCTGAAGTCGAACAACAGCAACACCCTGAGGATTAGGGTAGACTGATAGACCCGAATAGATTCTGTCATAAGCTGGTAGCATTTGGGATGCAGGGTCTTTAGGAAGACATTTCTACAGCGTATATCTTTCATTCACCTTCAGTTGTCCCATTTAAAGAAGAAAAACTGTTTCTTTGAAACACAAATGCAGCCTGAACACTGACCACATGGGAAGAGTTTGAAAGATAATTGTGATCTGTGATCCTGAAAGAAGATTGCCTCGTCATACGTAGGTTTTTTGCAATAAGTGGAGAAAAGCGAATGGAGTTTGGGAAAGTAAGGTTTGAGAAACAGATGACTGTTCTAGATTTCAATATAAACTGAGTTATGTACTCAACATCTGTTCTGACTCATTCAATTTTTTTATGGCCACTCAAAACAGGATCACTGGGTGATGCAGGTATATTGAAGACATTTGTAACATGACTGTAGATTATATACAGTATTAAGAAAGGAGGAGTGTACAGATTTCCACAGTCCATCCATTCTGTTCATTTCTGATAGACAATTCTGTAATATTGCATTTTTATGCTGATCAGAAACAATTTGTTTGCATGGCCTGGAGATCTAATGAGTCTTCAGTTTGCTGACGTTACAAGAAAATGACTGAGGATCTGAAAACAAATGAGCTGCGGTGCTGTTTTGGAACAGAATTGGTGTCATGGCACCAATTAGTAGTAGTAGTAGTAGTAGTAGTTTGTAGATTGAAGTCCCACAATTGTCCATGGGACGTATTTTGGTGTTATGAAACTGAAATGTGCTAGTTTAAAGCGACTCATACAAAGAGTTTTCATTTTCTGCTACAAAAGGGATGAGATGATAAAGTGCTGTGCCCATTGCTTGTCGGGATAGGCTCCGGCACCCCTGCAATCCTGTATTGGATAAACCCGATAGAAAATGGATGGATGATAAAATAACTTACTGTATTGTGTTGAACAGCAGTAAAAATCATTTAGTTTGTTTCCGTGGGTTAATTTCAAACTATTCTCTTTGACAGAAATCAAGACAGAATTCTGAACACTAATGCAGTTCAGTCATTCTGAATTTTTGCTTAAAAATAAACTCTTTATGTATTTAAAGGATCCTTCAATGAGGCATCAAAATGGACATTTTTTTCACTATAACAACTGGAATTATTCATAAATTCTGAATTGCTGGGTACCTACATTTGATCGCTTGCTGTGATGTAGACTTGAGTGTATTAGGATTTTTTGTGTTCTGTAAAAAAGATTGCTGGATTTCTGACAGCACCCAGCCTAGCTACAGTTATCCTTTCCTGAACGTGCTCTTCTGCCAATTCGTCTGCCAAAATTACA
This sequence comes from Lepisosteus platostomus, assembly GCF_059453375.1. Taxonomy (NCBI): domain Eukaryota; kingdom Metazoa; phylum Chordata; class Actinopteri; order Semionotiformes; family Lepisosteidae; genus Lepisosteus; species Lepisosteus platostomus. The sequence continues at coordinate 32,610,734 of NC_142624.1, read as the reverse complement.
TGTAGTAAATTTACTCCACTTTCCATGTATGTTTCATGACAGATTCATAGATTGGAAATTTTGTGAAATGCTTTTCTCCGATAGACATTCAGCATTAGCTGATCCATAGAGGGACTTTTCCCGCACAGCACAGTATAATGAAGTCGCTGTCCAGTATAATAGTACGGTCCCTATACAGGGCTGGTATAATAAATAGTATTCTAAAGCTTGCCTTCATAAAATCCCACTTTGGAAATTTTGAAATATGGCTTTAGCCCCTTTTCTGTAGTTTTGCCATAGTTTTGCTTTGGATTCTACATGTTTGCGGACTGCTTTACTGCACTAGACCGTGGAAATGACTATCATGAGATCCCAAGATAAATGTCTCTAAGGCAGGATGCAGTGCATCATGGTATTTTCATGGTCCAATGTAAACATGTTGAAGCAACAAGACTGTAGTACAACCACATCATGCAAAGGTCTTATGGAAATATACTGTAGTAAGGTTATGTAAAGGTAATTAAAAACCACAAGAACTCAAAAAATGTTAAAGGGATCAAACCTTAGTTCTATGTCATGCATTTGTGGTGGGAAGGATCTTCAAGTTCCATTTTAAATGCCCTGCTCCTGCTTTTTCACTGACCAACAATCCCACGTCACCTGAATACCTGCCATACTGTATGTAAAACACCTGAGAGACACTGTATACAGTGTTTGTTGCAGTACAGTCAAGCATCTTTTTTTCTTACTGGGTTCATTTTATGATCTGGATTTAAAATGGCTTTTAAACATTTGGTTACCCTTTTACATCCCTGGTACTAACAAGTTGGCTTAGATGCTTATGGAAGGAAATGTGATTCCAAACCCAATTCCACCCTGCTTGCAGGTGGAAACAGCATAAGCTGTACTTGGAACACTGGAGCACCTATGTGTGAAAGGGAGGGACCGTGACAAAGATGGTTTTGAGCATAAGACCGACGTGATGCCCTCATTCCCGCAAAAAAACAGCACATTTATATGGTAGGAAACTAGGTCCTGCTGTTACTAATATGGTTCCGTAGGTTTCCCGCTGTGGAGAGAAGAAAGAAATTGACTTCAAAAAGAAAGATGGGCAGAAGAAAATATGAAAAAATGTCTCTGTAACAAAATGTAATGAATTACAGATTTTGAGTTCTGTGACTTGCACAGAGACTGAAGATTGAAATGAAAATGTAAGTTGTGAGAACAGGATTTGGGCTGTTGCTGGGGAGTTCTACTTCAGCAAAGCAGACAAGGCAGGCCCTGGGAGCCAGCATTCTCGGTTTGATGAAAATTCCTGTGGGCCGTCTCATTTTTGGTCCTACTGGTTAATGGTGCAGTGGGCAGTTTCTCATATGTCTTTGCGTCCTGTGTCCTTAAGCAGCAAAAGGTAAAAATCCATTGTACAGTCCAGCGTGGAATGAACACTAGGAAAGTGCTTCTGATACTCAGATAGCTTGCTTCAGCTGGTCAGTAGGCCCCTGTGAAGGGAACCGCACCCCACCCCCGCGGAGTGCACAAGGTCGGAATGGTCTTTTCAGAAGTCAGACAAGAAGAGCCCCTCTGTTTTCGGAGGTTTCATTGAAGGGACCGCAGGGAACTTTGTGATGGGCTGGTGGTAGCTAGTTCTTTTACAATCCAATTTGCACTTGTATTTGTTCCTGTATAGTGATTGTTTTGCAAAAATAAAATCGCTTCTCATGTACTGCTTATGCCTTGTCCGTCGTTTTCTTTCTAACCTGTTATTTCCTGTGAGCTGGGTGTGTGGTGGTGGTGGGGTATACCTGCCTTAATATTAATTACAGGGGGGGGGTGTTCTGCCTTCTTCCTGCAGTGACTGGACAGGAATAATTTCAGGCAGGTAATGTAACTCTTTATTAAACTTTCAAAAAAATGTTAAAGGGTGGAGTAACTGTCAAAAATACCTGAGCACTGTCCAATATATCGTCACTGAAATATACAATTTTCTTTCACTTAATTTCTGTTTTAGTCTTCGAATTCTATTCTGCTCGCTGGTAGTGAGGTAGCATTGAAGTTCAATGCGCCCTCATTTTAGCGCTGTTCAGAAACAAACCTGTTCGGTTCACTTTTTGGGGTTTGACCATTGCTTAAAATCCCCAAAACGACAGAGGGTGCTGCCCTGAATGATTAGAGCAGTGGTTCTCAAACTGTGGTACGCGTACCGGAGCGCCGCCAGCTGGTACGCCATATGACCCCGGAACTTTGATGTGTGCACTGAAGAAAAATCGGGACGGGGTTTCATATTTCATATTCTCAAAAAGTTTGAGAACCACCAGTTTAGAGGATGCCTCTACACATTCCGTCGTCTCCGGGTATTTAACCTCACGCTTTTCCCGCGACTATGACTCGCTCTGGGTGCGGAACACCCGCCTCAACTCCTCTTTCCGAGATAGTGAAAATCGCTGTGCAGTTTTATTAGGTAATTATTTTTTATACATTTAAAATATCATTAATATCAATAAATACGTATATAGATTCTAAATGGTTTCAAATAACCGTGACAATAGTTACAACTAAATTGTTCCCCGACTTGAGCATGAGCCATCTCTACTTATCTACATGTACGTTCTAATATTTTGTACAGTACTTTGAGCATACGATATTATTTTCCCTCGTACTTTTTGGAAATTGTGTCTTAATTTTTTTTTAGTAACCGTACAGTCACTTTAATCCTGAATATACTGTATGTAACCTTTTTATAACAAACTGGATACTGTGACTTGTTTTCTAAAAAATGTGTTGCAGTCGTTTTTTTGTGAAAGCTATAAATCGCCACAGAACCCTCCAGTTTAATGAACAGTAACTTGATCGTACACAGTATGTATAAGGTAAGCATAATAAACTGACATTGTTTTCCGACTTTTCTTTGTATTACATTCTTTTCAGTAAATTGTAGCTAATTTATGCTAAACCAATCGGTTACACAGTTCTACGTCTGAGATGATAAAATACCAGTTAACCTGAATGAGTACACAGCTGGTCAGTGCAGAGTAATGCTATACTGATTGATGCAGTCAGCAAACATTTTGATTAGTGATTGAAGTAGTAGTATTTGTAGTAGCAGTAGTTGTTGTGTTATAAATATTAATAAGAAGGTGTACAACAACAAGTAGCACACTACCCAAGTCTTTCTGTGGACCAGGTGAAAAAAAAGAATCCAAATGAATCAAGCAGTCAATCTGTCTTTAGTGTGCTGTAGCGCTTTTGGCAACATTTTACCGCAGCGCACTTTACAGAATTAATTACTGTGGCAGTTAATTGCCATCCCCGGAGTGACGAGACTGGGGTGCATTCATTACCATCCACCTTGGACAATCTGTGCTCTCTTGGGTCTGTTGTTACAGGACAGAACATCACTCACACAAACTCACATAAACGTCACTTTGAATGGTCCTCGTTTCCCAAAATGTATTTAAGTATTCATGGAAATTATGTTTTGACTAAATTACAAAATTATGATCTTGCGGTATTTTGTTAGGTCTTAATTTCAGTGTTGTTGTTTTTCTTTCCCTCAACAAGTATCCGTTGCCAACATTTATTATATATGCAAAGGAACAAGGAATAGGTTTATTCCATGCTGAAAAAAAGAAGAAAGAGAACACAACGTTTCGGCCGTGGAGCCTTCTTCAGGTGTGAAGAAGGCTGAAAAAGGCACCTGAAGAAGGCTCCACGGCCGAAACGTTGTGTTCTCTTTCTTCTTTTTTTCAGCATGGAATAAACCTATTACTTGTTCCTTTGCAGCCTACGCATGCTGACGCAGCTACCCACCTCATTTATTATATATTCTTATTATATAATTTCATTACTTTTGGATAACTCAGACCATACAGTACGTTAATGCCTACAATATGCTCATTCATTCTTGAAGACACTGAAAATGCGCAACTGGGTTGTTGGCGACAACCGCGTGTGTGTGTTCCTTTAACATGCGGCTCCCAGCCGCTGTCCACAGAGGGTGGTGCTGAAACGGAAGAATCGCGTTCTCTCGGCACTTGCAGCCATTTTATAGAAAACCTACACAACAATGTCATGAAATAACATCACCTGGACCGACAAGGCGTCCATTTCGACCCCAGAATCAAACGCCACGCCATGGTGAAGAGGAAGAGCCTCGATGATGCCGATCAGGAATGTGGGAGAGGAATTCCTTTCCCTATACAGACCTTTCTCTGGAGACAGACCAGGTTAGAGATGGAACTGAATGATAACAGGTGTTCAGTTTACGTAACCACGGTTAGAATGCTTTCAGGAGGTCCTTTGCGATTGTAAGCGACTAAGCCAATTATATCTCGTAAATAAGAAACGTAATAAAATAAGAGCAATTATCATTATTACAATATGAAAAGCTATTGGATGGGAGCGATTAGAGAGATCGTGAAAATGCATGAGCGAATGAAGTCCATGTGCCTTTTTATTTTATTTAAAGCAATCAGTTTTGTCGCGCTTTTAATTAGCTGTGTTAAGTATGATCAGACAATTGTGTCCGTGTCTGTACCTTTATATGACCAACACGGGCGGTTTAAATAGTCAGTGAAGCTGGCCTGCTCTGGCAAACAGAATTTAATTAAAAATGACTGCATCTGACATTTCATACTCACCGTGAGATTTTAATTTGTATTGTGCGTTGTATTGTGACACCTGAGGTGATCGTCGTCGAGCCGAGCAAAATTTAACGTCTTGGGATTTATCTATTCAGTGTGGTTATTGAAGGATATGTGTAGATACATTTTCTCTGTTTATATTCTAATTAAAATATGTCTGCGAACAGCATTTTGGATATCGAAAACCTTTTTATATCACGGTGACTGTTTATGGATAGCAAGCACTTATTTTCTATAATAATAAAATGATCATAATGATTTAAAAGTAACGTCTAATTTCTTGTACTTCTTACAGTGCGTTTCTGAGGCCAAAGTTAGGAAAGCAGTATGAAGCCTCCTGCGTGGTAGGTAATGGATTCAATGAAAATGTCGCTGATTAAAGAAGGAAATCGTCAGTTTCATGTGTATCTGAGAACAACCAATATTGAACTAATACATATCCGGGTTATCTGCATAGTACAGTATGTGGACTGCAGTCTTTGTAATACAAGTGTCATTGTAATTTATCATTGTTTAACAATGCTGCCAAGAATCGTACTCGCATATTATTAGGTGTTTTTAAGTCTGCATATTTAGGTTTTGTGTTAAGACAAGTGGCAAAAAGGCATTGTTAGCAAAAACTAATATTTAATTTTTACCTGGATTGTTATATAGAACCTAATTTATGTACTGAAACTACTATATGCATAACCCTTTGTACTGTCGGATTATGTCCTCTTCTCACTGTTCTATAAATGCAGATTGTAGATTGTGGTTCAAAGGTACTTCTAAAAATAACATGTAGGTGTGATTTGATTTATAATCCCCGGACAAGGTTTATAATCCCTGGAAGTGTATTTAGGCAGGGAACACAATCTTTATGTGTTTAATACAAAATAACTATGGCTTGCACTCACTAAAATAATCTTACCCTTTTTCTTTTGTCTTGTGTGAGTCTAATAATAGAAATAATAATAATTCCTTATGCTTATATAGTGCTTTTCTGGAAACGCAGCTTCCAGACATTTTACATGTGATGGGACTTGCCTCCATCACCACCAATATGTAGCCCCACCTGGATGATGTAACAGCAGCCAGAGTGTGCCAGCACGCTCCCCACACACTAGCTATCAATGGGGAAGAGAACAGAATGATAAAGCAAGTTCAGAGGTGGGGATTATCGGTAAGGGCCAGTAGGAAATTTGGGCAGGATGCTGGAGTTCCAGCACTACTCTTTTCAAGAAACACCCTGGGATTTTTAATGACCACAGAGAGTCTATGTATGTATGTATCACCCAAAGGATGGTGCCTTTTTACAGTAAAGTGTCCCCATCACTATAGTGGGGCATTAGGACCCAAACAGACTGCAGGGTGAGCGCCCCCTGCTGGCCCCACTAACATCTCTTCCAGCAACAACCTTAGTTGTTCGTAGGAGGTCTCCCATCCAGGTACTGACCAGGCTCACAGCTGCTGAGCTTTAGTGAGCTTTTGCAGGGTGAAATAGCTGCTGGCAGTCTGTAGAGGGTCAATCTACAGTATTTCTTTAATTTTGTACTACATTTGATTTTGCTCAACACTTGTACTGTATATTGTATAGTGGCAGGACTCTTGTTCCCCTCCATATCCCTGCATCAGTGAAGCAGTTTGTTCTCTTTGCTGTTGCAGTCCTTCGAACGTGTGCTGGTGGAGAACAAGCTGCACGGTCTGTCTCCTGCTCTCTCAGAAGCCATCCAGAGCATCTCTCGGTGGGAACTAGTACAGGCTGCACTGCCCCATGTACTACACTGCACTGCCATCCTGCTCTCCAACAGAAATAAGCTAGGTAAATCAGGGCTCTACTCCTGAACACCCCATCTTTCAGCAAAACAGCAGCAATATATGAAAAGTAGGCAAATCCAATATGCAGATGACCTCATCATTTATTTTTAATTGATCTAAGGCAGATATTTAAAAAAAACTAATGCGTTGTGTAGGATCAATTAAAACAGAAAGGCAAGACTTACTAAAATTCTAGAAAAATTAGTTGTTGTAAAATAATCTGTTTTTATTTACAACCATTAAACATTCAAAAACTAGGTTGTCCACTGGTGATCAAGACAAATAATTTAACAAACTATAATTGGAGAAATGTTTAGAAACACAATCTACCTGTTCTGCAAACTCTAGGTATCTTTAAATCAACATTTTCCAAAGACCAGAAAAGTACAGTACAAAAACCCCAGCAACAGATGTAAGCAGTTAAATAAATTAAATAACCGCAATAAGACGCAACAGAGATTCACAGAGCCCCCATTGACAAACCGATGTGTTTAATGTGTGCATGACAGGTCACCAGGACAAGCTGGGTGTGGCAGAAACCAAGCTGCTCCACACCCTGCACTGGATGCTGCTGGAGGCGGCACAGGAATGCAATCACGACACTGGGTATGGCATAGGTGGGGGCCAGGGTTCTGGCTGGTCTGGGAGTAGCAGTGTTTTCATCCACCAGTTGGAGAACCAGGGCTCCCCTGGCCGGCCGGCCCAGCACAGCAGCTCCCTGGAGGATGAGGAGCACACCAGGACCAAGTTCTTCCACAAGAGCATGGCCAATGTGGAGCTCTTTGTGTTCCTCTTTGCTCCACTTGTCAACAGGATCAAGGTCTGCTTTAATATTTCAAAGTTGATATTTATGTCAAAATAATAATAATATCATATTAATAGCATTGCAATAATAATAATAATAATATAACTTAAGAAACATTGCAGAGAGCAAAGTCATATTTGTCATTAATAATTCAAGTCCAGAAAACATGGGGTTCCCATTTATCATTCACACCCCTGTGTGTATTGTAAATCCTCCTTTGGATTTACATCCTGTAATTTGCCATGAGGTTTTGGCACGTCAGAGGGGAAATTTATGAATATTCCTCTAGAGCCTACAATCCTTCAGACCCATTGATTTCTGTTAGTGAACATCCATCTTGAACATGCATCTTGAACATCCATCGGTCTGGAGACTGATATGACCATTTCAGAACATTTTGTCTGCAGTGAACCATTCTTTTGTCAGTTTAGATTTGGAACAGTCTTGTGCTGGAATGTCCATTTTTGGCCAAGCTTGAACTTCTTTGCAGAAAGAATCAGGTGTCTTTCAGAAAAGTCCTGGTATGTATTCCAGTTAATAATTTCCCCTGTCATGACGGAGGAACCCTATCTACTGTAGGACCCCTAGATGCATAACTGTTCCAAAACATATTAGACTCACAATATTTCACAGTGTACATGAGACTTTTCTCAACATAAGCTCTATCTATCCACACATACCTGTAATGCTGATGAGCATATCCAAAAAGCTCAATTTTCATTTCATCTGACCATAAGACTTTTTTGAATTGACATTCAACCGGTACTTGTCGTGTTGGAGTTGTCTGTGTGTGTGGGTCACCCTCAGAAGAGCCTTCTGCCTTGCAGCCCAGGCACCAATGCCATATTGATGCAGGTGACTCAGAAGTTCGTTTTCAACACTTTCTATTTCTGAATAGATCTGTATAGAGCCAATCTGTGTCTCCACCTGCTGCCTCCCAGATCACTTGTTTCACAGCAGTGGTGGTAAGATTCACTTGTGACCAACCCGCCCGGAAGAGGATACTACTGTATACAAGTAGCCTTAAATCTCTCAATAACAGACACTACAGTAGAAAGCGGTAGATTCAGATTTTGTCAACTGTTTTATACAGTAGCCTCAACGTGTGGAGGCCAATGACATTCTTCCTGCAGTCTTCAAAGAGTGATGTGACCTTTACTACGGTGATGCATGCTAATACTGATTTTTTTGCCTTCTTTGAATGTTTTACACCTTAGGAATCTCTAAGAGGCCCCTTTTTAGTTCTGGAGGCCATTGGACTTCCAAAGCGCAGATGTTGCTATAGATTTGTTTTTGCTGAATTTTATTGACAGAGATACTTAGGGGTACTGTACCTCTTATTGTCAATTAATTATTCAGCATGAGAGGGTGGTAGGTTCAGACAAGATGGAGATTCTTGTCTAAACTACATTCCCCAGAAAGCTGAGGCTTCCAGTGTTAGGTACCCCTTGTCTGAAATCAGAGGGCACATCCTCTAATATACAAATAGTTCCAGGGGGGTAGAGGGAAGCGTGGACTATGCATGGAAGATGGACTAAATTGTGAAACGTCTTACGGACACATGAGTTTTGAAATCCAAGACATAGTTTTAGTTTTAGAGTCAGTAAGCAGCTTAGCTGCCTGGTTGAGCTTATAGGGAGCGATCATGAAGCCGTCTAGTTAGAAGCTCAAAGAGGAGCTTAGGTTTTTGTATTTTGGAATTTATTTTACCTTGCATTGTAAATAAAAAAGCACGTTATCTTTGCCTTAAGGCTTCTGTGTGTCTGGTTTGCCTAGATGTACAGTACCAACATTCCTTCTTTTGACACCCCACTACAGGTTATGTTACATTTATGACTTTAAGATTTTGCTTTGCTCTTTGCAATGCTTTTATGATTACTGAATAACATTAGAATTTATTGAGAGCTTTTTCATCTGTAGCTCATTGAGATGTATAGGATTTCTTGTTCATATTTCATTGGAGGTTTGAATATATCCAGAAGGTGTTGTATATTATGACAGTTATGACATTTGATGATTCTTTACTGATTTCTAATATATTAATTGGTATGTATTTATTAGTGGAAGCCTTTATCTAAGGTTACTTACCATTGGTATTATATAAAGATTTATAGATTTAGTTAACTGTTGAAAGTGCTCAAAGCAGATTATTGTGTTAATTTTTGGAAAATTAGTCCATCTACTGATCCTGCTGTTTTTCTGCAGGAGTCTGATCTCACCTTCCGGCTGGCCAGTGGCCTTGTGATCTGGCAGCCTATGTGGGAACACCGGCAGCCCGATGTTCCTGCGTTCTCTGCCCTCATCAAGCCTCTCAGGAACATTGTGACAGGTGAGGATCCTGTAATTCATTGCATTCATAAACCACTTTCCGTCCCAAAAGACCCAACAGCACTGAAGGGCAGCACCCAGAACATGATGTGTCCACAGCCCCAGTTCTGAGCAGATCAGATAGAGGAGCAGGAAATTAAGGAGGAAATTTTTAAGGAGACCATCAGGGATGCCAGATTGTTCAAGCTCAGACTGGAATTCTGCCAGCATTTCAGTGTTAACACCCTGTGAGAGGGCAGCAAGTTGAGACAAAATGGAAATTCTTGTCTGGACCCCATTCGCCCGAATGCTGTGGGGAATAAGCTGCTGCCCTGAGTCTCCTGACCCGTTGGTGCCAGTCAGTTGGTCATTCATCATATTTGTAAAGCAGGAATTTCAATTTAAAAAGCAGGAAATGGAGGCTTCCAATTGTATCTATCCGAAGACTAAGGCAGATCTGCTTAACAGCGAGGGAGGGAGACCAATCAAACTTCCTATTTTATGACACCCTGCACCAAGGTGTGTGTCACAGAACCTTGCACCTTAAAATTGCCATGGGATTCTTAATCTCCATTACAATGGTGTACCATACTATACCATTGTTCTTTGAAATACTGAGTGAAAGGAAAGAGTTCCAGCTACTAGTTAACCATCCTTCTACCCATCCTTGAAGGTCTCTCAATCCAGCACTGACCATATTTGCTTAGCTTCTGAGATGTGGTGAGACCACGATACGAGTTGGTCGTACACTTCTGTCATAAACTATGTATGATCCATAATGCACACAAGTTACTGACACAGACAAGAGTGGAAGCTCCGTCATACCAACTCAAATATTTGTGCTTTAACTTTTGCTGTGTTATTGACATACAGTCTAATTCCTAACTTTCATGTTACGCTACAATATGCTACAATAAAATGAGGATCACTGCCTGTGCATTTCCTTAAATCTGTTTGTTTTTTCTTTTAGCAAAAAGAAACTCTCCATCAAACAACCAGAGGAGCCCATGTGACTCTATCAACCCTGGCTCTGCGGTAGGTACTGTATTTCAACACAGAACATCAAAGACACCTCCTGAAAGATAGGTATTGATGATACGTTTGAGATTTCAGGCTGCTTCAAAGTCTTGCTGCCTTTTTGGAGAAAGGATGTGTCCTTTATTTTTTATGTTTAAGGCTTTGTTAGCATGTTTTACAGTTGGAGGCATACAAATATATGTAGTCATTATTCCACTACTTTTCATCCCAAAACCCCTTTCTGATGTTTTTACACTGACTGGTTATTTCTGTGCTGATTTTGTAAAGGGCTTCCAGGTGGTTTGTGAAACCACCCAATCAGATTCATCATCTCCAGGAGCAGGACTGCAAAGCTGTCGTCGTGGCAACTCCCTGGAAGTAGGTGGACCTTCCCAGGCCCCAAGGGACAAAGGAGTCACACAGAACAAGTATGGCTCTCCTCTCAGCTCCGGCCACAGCTTGCTATACCATCTCTGCTTTCCCCTTCCATCTGAAGAAACCAAATGATTATATGGCACATATTAAAATGAACAACACTGACACATGGATAATACAAACATGTCATAGCACCGGGTGTAAACTGGTGATATAAACATATGTTTTGGTGCCTTGATCGTTTAGACAATGTATAGGTTGATGCAGAAGCTCGTGCCAGAATCTGATATTTGTACAACAGGTATGGAAGTGCTGAGAGAAACATCTCCAATTACACGGTTTTGATATGCTTCAAAATACTTTAATATGCAGTGTTTTGAATAGCATAATAAATGCTTATTATGCTATTTAGATACAAATTAAACTACTCCCCAGTATATGTTCTAGTGCAAGTAATTTATAGGGATAGAGTTACTGGTGTTGGGTCAGACTCAGACCCTTGGATATAGAAGGATGGCAAGCTTCATTTGAGCTCAATAAAAGCTGTTCATGTTTGATATCAATTGTTTTTGGTTGACTGCAGCAATTGAATTATGTTCATTTACCGTATGTCCTCACTATGATTAATTTAATCTGGGTTTTCACAGATCTCTTGCCCCGGTCTGAACTCCTTCAGGGAGATGTGGATGCCAAACTTCATTTATTAATGATTTCTAAATATCCCAGTTAATCAAGTCAGATTTTTCCTCTTAAATAACTATCTCTCTTCTACCTTCCTTTTAATAGTCAAAAACAAGCTGAAAAACTCTTATTATTAATAGGACGTGTTGTTGAAATGCTTTGTGTGTTCTGTAAACACTATTTTTAAGTGGAAAAAACAGTAAAGTCAATTAGTTTGCTCTAAAATTATATTTAGGGCTTGTGGTGTTCATTTGTAACTGATTAACACTGGAATAAACACCCCAAATAAACAAAAAAACTTTTGCAAAAAGATAATAAAAACGTTTCTAGCCACTAGCCAGTGTCTAACCAGAGAAGCACTACAAATAGGTAGTTTATACCAACTTCACTCCTTTCTCAGTACAGTGTTTAAGCCAAATCTTTGACTTCCTTCATAACTTGCACTTGTGTAATGGTGTTTTGACTCCGTACATTATAAATCTTCATCCAAGAGCTCTTGATCTCATTTAAAGCTCTCTTTGTTTTAAGTATAACACTCACATGAGAAGAATAGAATGCACGCTGTTGATTTTAAAACAGTAATTAATGAAGAAAATGCTTGGGCACATAAAAATGTCAGAAGACTGTCTGTGATCACAATTCACAGTGGAATACTACGTAAAGAAGGTAGTATAGTGCTTCAATACTACTAAGTCACCATAAACATTGAGATGGTGTGGCAGGTCCCCCTTAACATTTAGTATGATGTTGGAGGACCTATGCATATTAACCCCTATAGGTAAAGTCTTACTAACCTATTTACTTCAAAAGGATAATTAAACTGTGGGGAATGGCAAAGCTAGACTATAGCTGGACCAACCCTGGTGTAATAACCATTCTGCCTTTGCTGGCTGTGTTTCCCTGTTGTCCAAAACCTGTCACAGGAGAGTGAACTGTGCTTCTCTGTTCCTAAACCTTAACCCAGAAACATGCTTCCTCCCTCTTAACTGAGTGGGAGGCAAGTAGGACAGTGGGTCACTTCCTTCTCTGACAGCTACCTTACTGCTAGTGCTTCACTGGTCTAGCAGACAACCCACGAGACTGGTCTTCCCATGCCTAGCTTGAATTAGAAACTATATTGGAAGACAGAAGATGCTTCTCGATTTGCGAACAGGATGCCTTACACAGAAAAGCAATTGTTTCACCAAGGCCATAGTGATCCCAATTGAACTCTTTACATCTGTTTTAACATGGCTAATAGGGACAAAGTCCTCATTACTTAGGACTACATACACATGTTTGGGGAGTGCCGTGTGTCTAAGTGCCTTTGGGTGCAAGTGACTAATCTGCTGAAGGATTTAGTTGCTGTGACTGCAATGATAATTCCTTACGTCCTCATTCTGAGGTCAAACTGCTGCCAAAAATCAACTTTGTGTGTGTAGGTGGAGACAGAGATATGCTTTCATTTCACTTGGTTGCATTCATTTACAGATATTGGTCTTATGAATGAAAGCATGTGTAGATTCTATTTTATTAGACCTGAACCTGAAATTACATGTTCAGATGTTTTTTTTTCTCATCTTCTGAATGTTTAATGAGCTTTCATATTCCCAAAGGTCCTGTTTTTGTATGTATAGTATTTTGTTTTTTTAATATGATTTTTTTTAAAAAGGATTTTACAGTGCATTAAAAGTAAAGCAATGAAAAACAGACATTAAGGCAGCTGTGAACAAGAATAAACACTGAAAGGCAACTGAAGACAACGCTATCTACAACAGTTTTCCTAAGAAACCTCTCGTTGTAATTGCATTATATTCTCACAAACAATAGTGGAGAACAGTTAAAATGTAGTAAAATAAATAATTGTGCTCACAAAGACCATGATCTGCGTGATTATGGTATTCAGGATTTACAGATGAAGTTGCTATGCGATACAGCCTGATTAATGCTGTACACACTGCTTGGGAGAAGCTGTGCTCATCAGCGGCTGAGACAGGGGTGATGGCTGCTGGCACAGCCTGCTGCTGAGGCAGTTACCATGGAAACGATGGTGCAGAGAACTGATTAGGTAACCCTGCTTGGCCTGATGGAATTTGCATCTCCATTCCTTCCCTCAAATGTGACACTATGTTTGAGTTCTAAAACAGCCAAGTCACAGCACAGACTGAGCCACCAGACATTAAGCTCAAATATGAGCAATACTGTACATATTCTACTCAATATATAAATAATTGCATGTGCAATACATAAATATTAAGACGGGTTATATACAGTACCTCATTTGAAATCTGTAGCATTTTACCGTGATGAACAGCATTGAGCCTGGGTCATGTCACTGCACATGTGGGACCAGGATTCACCAATTGGTGACGCACAGTTGGCTCACTGCTAGTGAGGGCAGGGAGGGTCAAGTCAGCCAGGGTTCTGGGCAAACAGAACAACCCCTGTGACCCCTCCAGGCACCTGCATGTTTGCAGGGCTGTCAATGAGGGACATACAGTGCCTATCCTCCAATTTGTTTCCTGTGATCTGTTCAAAGGAAAGCAGATCAGAGGAATCTGCCTGTACTTCCCTGATTCTTACTCTTAGTCCACTGGGTTCATTGCCATCAGCTGAGAGATGAAAAACAGAGAAATCGTGATTTCAAAATTGCGTAGGTATAAGACGCAAATAAATAGTTGGCAATTCCAAGCAAATAAAAATTGTGAACTTTGATATAAGTCAGAGTGCAAAACTGAAACAGCCTTGGGAAAATTAAAAGAATTAAGCCTTAATTTCTTCCCTCAACTTCATGTAAAAATGAAACAACTGGAGAAGAATTAGAGAAAACTAAATCTGTGAATAGTTCACCATGTTTTCAAAAGCACATGCTGAAGCACTTAAACACCCCCATGCAATGAGAAAAGCAGACTGCTTTGTGTGTCTGCCTACTGTATAGAAATATACTAATCGGGAAACAAACTGTTCTTCAGAGCCACTTGCTTCACATAGCTGCACAATATGTCGCTTTTCCCTGAAGAAGGTGCTGTTGTTTCAGAGCCCCCGCAGCAGTGCCGGCAGCGGTGCCCCACGCCCAGCGTTCCCGCTACGGGACCTATTTCGACGTTGCCGTACTGCGCTGCCTGCTGCAGCCCCACTGGTCGGAGGAGGGGATCCACTGGGCCCTCATGTTCTACCTGCAGAGACTGAGGCAGATCCTGGAGGAGAAGCCCGAGCGCCCTCCTGATCCGCTGCCCCCCGTGCTGCCCCGGCCGCGCAGTAGCTCCATGGTGGCCGCAGCCCCTTCCCTGGTCAATACGCACAAGACGCAGGTACGGCACCGCGGGTCCTAGCCAGTGTGTTGATTGGTTTAATATGGAGGGTAAAGACCAGTGTCTTCCCACAGTGGTTTGAAATCAAGATCCACCTTAGATTTCTGGGGAAATTGCGTGTGTTTTTTCAATACACGATATCTAACTCCATAGAAAGGTCAAGTAGTCTTTCATGGACCATGACTGGAATGACTGGAGCTCCATCGAGAACAAAGCCGATTTAATTTAAGACAGTAATACTGGAGTACGTTCGCTGGATTATTACAGATTAATCAGAAGGTTTGCACTGTCTGAGTCATGGGAGTTTCCCCTGGTCTCCCTTTTCGAGAAGTGAGGACAGTCCATCAGATTACATCCGATGACAAGTCAAAACACAATTTGTAATGAGCAGGCAGTGTAATATCATACATTTTATTCACCTGATGAAGTGCTTTTTGGCTCCAGCATAAGTAGTCCGAAAGATTACAACCTACAGGGATGTGCACTGCTGAGAAAGGGTTCGTGAAACCCCCATATACAACCCTTGTTTAATCAAACCGGTCTTTGCTTCATCACCAAAAGGGTTTATACTGTATTTACCAGTTCAATGTCTATTTATATATGCAGTGGAATATACAGTAGAAAACCTGAATAATTATAATGAGAAGGTTAAATAATTGGGGAACAAATAAACAAGGATTTTTGGAAAAAAATGGAAAATGTTCAAGACCATCGTCTTCTGCCCCGGACTGGTCGTTTTATCAAGATCACCCCAACAGCAACTAGAAAATCATCCAGAAAACCACAAAGAACCCCAGAACAACACCTAAGTATTTGCTGGCCTCTCGCATTGTGGGTAATGTCAGTGTTCTTGCCTCAACCATCAGGAAAAGAATGGTTTTCATATGGGAAGATAACCAGGAAGAAACCTTAACTGGTTAAAAAGAACAATGCTGTCTGTCTTATGATTGACAAAGAAGTCCAGGGTAATCCACAAGACTACTGGAAGAATATTATTTCTAGACAGATGGATCAAAAGATGAACTTTTTGGCCACAATGAGAAAAACTTTGTGTGGCGACAATCGAACACTGCCTTCTAACAGAAAAACCTCAGCATGACCATCAAGTGTGGTTTTTGCTTACATTACTTTCAGCTTTCATTGAGGTTTGATGATACATTGTAGGTCTAAAATATAGAATTCAGACCAAAATTAAAGGTTCACAAGTTTTTACTCTTGCTGTTTGTCTTTCTTGCAAAGGACATGACATTGAAATGCAATGAGGAGGAGAAGTCCCTGAGCACAGAGACCTTTTCCAAAGTGTCCATGACCAACCTGAGGAGGCAGGCAGTGCCAGATCTGTCTACGGACCTGGGCATGAACATCTTCAAAAAGGTAGGAGGAATGGAGATTGAGAAACAGCTGAGGAGAGAGTGGGAAGTGCCTGTTAGAAGCTTTGGCTCAGATCAAGTTCAAGTGGCATTGTGGTGTGAATGGAGAGCACTCTCAAAATGGATGATACTCACTGTTTTGTTTATTTTCTGTATTGTTTATTTGAACCAGGATCAAAAGAACTGTGTTATTAGGATATGTGATGTTCTGTGGTTAGAAAGGAATGAATTACGAATGTATAATTTGTGAAATTATTATGAATTGGAGAAATGGTTTGTTCCAGAGGGGAGAAGGGGGCTTACATGCTATTTAAGCTGGCTCCTCAGCCTAAGAGGGGGTTGTTGTTGGTGGTGGTTGGTGAGTCGGGTAATGTGACTTAAATCAGAGAGAAAGCAATTTGTGTTTATTTGAAGAATTATTTTTGTTCCTTTTTGGGTTTTTGTTTTTCTGGTGTGGGGGACTGGGAGCACTGTAAATAAACCGCACTTATTTTACTTGAGTGCTTTGTGGTGGAGCCATTCTTTTATAAAACGGACCTACTTTGGCCTTCCTCAGGCCAGTGTGTGACAGACAGGATCCGGCTCCCAACCCTGAATCAGGAGAGGTGGTTAGAGAATGGATGGAGGGATGATATAGCATGCATATACAGTAAAATTGGAATAAGAGTGCCAAGCTGTACAAGAGTCAAGCAGGTTTGAGGGAGACCCTGTGCCACCTGTACTGACAGTTCAAGAGCCGGAGGGAGGACCGCGAGAGGAAGGGCTCCATACCGTTCCACCATGTGGGCAAGAGAAGGCAGCGCAGGATGGGCGTGCCGTTTCTCCTGCACGAGGACCACCTGGATGTCTCGCCCACCCGCAGCACCTTCTCCTTCGGCAGCTTCTCCGGGATCGGCGAGGAGCGGCGCGGGCTGGACCGGAGTGGCTGGCAGACCACCATTCTCGGTGAGAGCACCGCCGTGGGCCTGAGGAGCTGGCGGCAGGAGAGTACAGGTAGAGCTCTTGACAAGGACAGTAGATGGTCTTTCCCCTCTGAGCTCTGCTAGAAGTAACACACTGGCCCAGGAGTTACCTTTGGAGGCCCCCACTTGTGACCACCCATCCTAGCTTTGAAAGAGAAGGTGTTGGGGTACTTAAGCCAGATGAATTATAGGACCCAATGTGGTGACTATTAGAGCTCAATGAAAGCAAGGGGAGTTTGAAGGAAAATCTGAGTGTACTTATCCGAATCACAGTTCAAGAATCGTGGTCATAGACAGGTTCGCTATTCAGGAAACCAAAAGTTTAGAAGCCAAGTAATAAGCGTGGAAATCTCAAGACCAAGAGGAGGAGCTCCACTTGGTGAAAACCAATACTGAGCGTTGAGGTGAAGGTGGTGAGAGCCTATGTATTCCGGGAGGTAGCAGGTGTGGTGATGAAGGAAAGGTCTGATTGGTTGATTAGTTAATGCGTCGCCATTTGCGGGAGTTGGATAAGACTGGAGTCTGATTAGGAACAATGCAGGGTAATTTGCTGGAGTTGTGTAGGGTTGGATTCTGATTGTGAACGGTCGTGACAGAAGGTTCCCTTTCCAACACATATTAGTACAAATTATGTACCAGATGGGTTCAGGTGGAGAGCTGTGTCAGCATGCACTGCTTGCAAAGGAACAGCTAAAGGTTAATTCTGTGCTGGAAAATAGACAGAAGAAATACAATGTTTTTGGCTGTTGAGCCTTCTTCAAGGGAGAGAGAGGAAGGAAGACAGGAGAACAAGCAGAGCAGGTGCAGGAAGGTGGGAAAAGCTTGTATTGGGAGAGAAACATTTTTAAATAAATGTTAAAGTTGGGCTCTCAAGTGCTGTACAATATTGTATTATTTAATATACAGAAATAACTTTATCTAATAAGTAAAGTTACATACTGTATATCATATATTATAGACATTATATAATAAGGTATAAAGCAACATTACAAGTAATCATAATTTCCCCCGCTGAAATATATATTGTTTTTTTATTTTCCTAAAATTGTTTGCACAAATATTGTGATTTGTGGATAAATCCAGATGAAGCGTAGCTGCAAGTCTCCAAAAAACCCAAGCAAGCAAATTCCTATTGACAGTTTTAAAATGTTAAGATATTTTTCCTTTCCCTGCTGGGAACTGTTGCCTCTGTAAATTCTGTGGGACATGGACTGCTGGGAACAGGTAGGAGGATTTTAATTCTATTGTTAAACCACTCATTTTCTTTTATGCATCACCCCACAGAGAAACTTTGCATGCAGACCATTTGAAAGTGCCCAAACTGTTTCCCATCTTCTACAGTATTTATAGTTCCCTGCAGTTCCATGCATGTCACACTCTACAGTCGTTTGCAGGTGTTTGCCAATCTTTTTAATGAATTTCCTTTGCTGCTTCTACAGTTTCTGGTAGTCATTTTATTTTCACTTGAAATCTAGAGTAGATTACTAGCTACTGTATACCAGACTATAGATAATGAAAATCAAGAAAAGTGTAGGCTTAACACAAATCCCTGAGATAGTGCACTAACCTTTTCTGTGCTAATATTTACCGTGGAACTTTGTTCTATAGCCTGAAGTATGTTATCAGATCTTGGAAAACCCCTGAATGAATGAAATATTAATTAATCAACCATTTCCCCTTCATTGTCTAGTACTTTCCAATTATCATCACTGAGATACTTAGTCCTTTACTGTACATGTCATTATTCTGAAAAAAAAAACATTTTTATTTTCACTTCTGTTCCATTCATTCTATTCTGTTCCTCCTATCCTTTCTAATGTATTTTTTATCAATGATTTCGGTTCAGTATACTCCTCTAATTTCACTGGATCCTTCTTTTTTAATCACTTCATGAGGCACTGATGTTTTATATATTTGTAATTGAGTTATTAAATCATTTGGCATACTTCTTTCTCAGCTTTGGCTTGCTTACTCATGGAACTAATTTGTTTAGTTCAGCTAAGTTCTCTTTAAATATAATTAAATCCAACCATTCTCTACTGATTCTTTTGCTTATCTTATTCAGACATCCTTTTCATAATTTCTGTCTTGCTCCTCCATAGTCTTCTTTCCTGAAATGATAAGCCTTTTGGGGTGTCTACCTGACAGTTTCAAAATATATTTAAAAGCATATACCACATTATGTCACATAATACTTCTATCACCACTGTTTTCCTTACTTTCTGGTTTTAGAAAAGCCAATTCTGGCATTCCCTTTAGAAAAGATGATTTTGTTTATGCATGCTTTCCATAAATGAGTCTGTTTCCTTTCTATTTGAGCTGAGTAACACAATAAAAAGAAGACCCTGTAGCTCTCCAGGACCATGTCCCCATGCTATGCTGCAAAACCCTGTTTTACTGTACTGGCATTTTCTAATTAAGGAGCATGAAGGCTGTCCATGCATGTTTATGTTAAAGAAGACAGGTTTCTGTGTCATTGACTGAGGAGATCAAGATGTCAGAATGTATTATACATGCCCAGGAAAATTCACTCGGAGGGGCAGCACAGACACCACCGCCGACGTAGACAGCCTGAGTGCCAAACACTCCCATTCCCACCACACCCTGCTCAGCGACATCCCGGATCACTCCAACAGCCACAGCGACAACACCGTAAAGGAAGGTAAGCTCAGCTGTCAGGGGCCTCTGGATCTCCAATATGAGGGGTACGAGTGTGGGTCAAGAGGGGATGGAGGGGAGCTTTCAGGGTTTTCCCTCTCATAGGTGAACCATTTCATGGTTAATTTAAGAGATTTCCAACTGATTGCAAAGCTTCTCTTCCTTCATCACTCACGTTAGCTTCACAAATGACTTTGGAGGTGTTCTATGGATAGGAGCAACAGCTACCTGGAGCTCTAACCCCCTTTCCCCTCATCTTCTCAGTGCGGTCCCAGATCTCCACCATCACCGTAGCCACTTTCAACACTACGGTGGCCTCCTTCAACGTGGGCTATGCCGACTTCTTCACGGAGCACATGAAGAAATTGTGTAACCCGTTACCCATTCCTGAGATGCCCAGCGAACCCCTGGCCTGTGCCAACTTGCCCCGCAGCTTGACCGATTCTTGCATCAACTACAGCTGCCTGGAGGACAGTGACAACATTGAGGGAACCAACAACTTCATCCTCAAGAATGGCATGCTGGACCTCACTGTATGCACTCAGCTAATTATTAAATATTGTTTGTTATTATTCATAATTCTGCATACTGAATATAAGTATTCCAGTGGAAGTAACAATGTTATCAACTACACTAGTACTGCAACAGATTGTCATTCGTGATTTTCAGTGTTGTTAAAACATGTTATGTTGTTTTAATACTGTGACCAACTGTTTTTTTTCTTTCCTAGAATTGACCATATCTAAATTCAAATATATTATATACATTTTCACAACTATGCATGAACAAAAAGAAAAAGCAAGTCTACAGAATCATGATTCAAAATATGTATTTTTTAATTAAGTGGAATGAATATCACTTAATTATCAAAAATACGTTCTGGATTAAATTGAATGACTTGTGGCATGCTCAAGTGACTCTTTATCTGTAAATTTACAAGGACGAATTTGCCAGTGAGTTCGTTTTAATGAAATTGCATCTCCGAACGTGTCATCGTCCCTCACCTGCAGGCAATCCTGAGGGCTGTGTATGTGGTCCTGACTCATGACATCAGCTCCAGGATCTGCGACGTGGCCCTCAACCTCATTGAGTGTCTGCTGCAGCTGGGCGTGGTGCCCTGCATGGGAAAGAAGCTCTCCAAGACTGAGGACAAGGAGAATGGGGAGGCGCGGAAGGAAGGAGGCAATCACAGGGCAGGAGGAGCACAGGGGGGCGTGTCTGGAAGCATGGGGCCTGCTGCAGGGGGCGGAGCTGGGGGCGGGGGAGGGGGCGGAGATGGCGGAGGGGGAGGAGACAACATCAAGAACAACAAACAGCCGGGTGCCAAGGTGCGTCATCCTTTTGTTTTTTATTGTTAATAAAAAGCTTATTAAAATGATATATTTGATGTTTATGCAGCATGGAGGGAAATGAACTGTACAGATACTTGACAACGTGCACTGTTATAAAAAAGATAAGACACTGCTTTCCCATTAGGGAGTGTGAAAGCTGAGATGGGCCAAACAGGCTTCTCTGATTTTTATATATTTTACTATGTGTTCGAAGAGATCTCAGCCCCGCCTGCAAGTTGCAACTTGTACAACATGTTAGCTCATTCTCAGCTAAGGTCCTAACATGCCTGTGTCTACTCAGGATGACGGCACCCCTCAGAGCACGCACAAGCTGGCACTCACCATGCTTATTAAGATCGTCAAGTCTCTAGGCTGTGCCTATGGGTGTGGAGAGGGGCACCGCGGCCTCTCTGGTGATCGCCTACGAATGCAGGTAACAGAATATTTTTGCTGTTTTGCTCTCTGGACCAGTTTCAAAGGGTTGAAATCTACAGCAGTTTTTGATACTTCTTCCTTACTTTTGACATCCATAATCTCATATGCCAAATTCTGATAGCTGGAGAACAGGAAAAAGAGCATGCTTTGTATGCAATCCACTGTGTTACAGGCTTATAAGAAAACAACAAAAATAATGATCAAAGTTATAATGAACATGATCTTTGATGAGATGGACTGTTTCATTTGCTGTAAATTGTTTTCCAGGCTCAGAACTGTCTCACCAGTCTCTACAAGTTGGACAAGCTGCAGTTCCGGCAGACAATGAGAGAATATGTGAACAAGGACTCTCTCAATAACATAGTGGACTTCCTGCATGCCCTACTGGGCTTCTGCATGGAGCCCATTACCGACAGTAAGAACACAGCTTGTATGTGCGATCTCACTGAGCATGCCTACTGCATGGCTGGGTTAGAACCAGTGTGAACAACACTGTCCACCTACCCTGGCCTGTGGCGGTTCTGCCAGTTTCTTACTCTTTATATATGTCTGTCATCCCAAAAGACTCCTTTTGGAATGTAAAAAAATGGGTGATCATGTTGGTTTTATATTTCCTTCCAAAAAGACTAAAGGCCATATTCACATGCATTACCACCACCCTAAATCTAGCCAGCAATTATAGAATCTAAAAGTATTTTTCGCTACGCACAGGGACTTTTAAATTAACACCCTGAAAAATCTGCAACAATTGACAACTTCAGGCATGGTGGTAACTGTGTTCAGAACATGGTTCTAAGTCTTTATTTCATTGTATTATACTTTTACACATCTACAAGTGCCAATACTAGCCTTTTGTGCTGTATTGGTGTGGTATCACAGTATGGCAGTAGACCTGTGCTATCAGCAGTTTCCCTGAGCTGTAACTGCTGCTCTGTTAACACTGCTCAAAATATGTACATGGAATTATACATTTTACTGGGAGAAAGTGGCACTCATTTTGTCTTCATTCAACCTTTATACTATGCTGACATGCAAATAATTCTTGGGACATTGTGCCTTAAAAAAGGCAGCTATTCCTCCAGATAGCTTATTGAGGAAGTTGCTATGCTTTGTACACCACAAAATTAGAAATAAGCATGGATGGAGCATTTTACAATGCTCACTGTTTTTCTCAGTTCCAGAACTCATTTATTGAAATAATGTATGCATTTACATTATTCTAAATAAATGGTCTGGAGAATGTGGGAATGTATCTTTCATTACAATATGCATGGATTCTTATTTGCATGCCACTACACAAAAACTAAGTACTGCAATTAATGATTTGTTCATTTTTTGGGACAGAAAAATGATTTTTTTAATAAATAGCCATGATAAATAGACTGATTCTGATTCAGTTACTACAAAAAATATTTTTATCTTGAGATGAGTGATCTATTATTCATCTCTAGTATGGCAATTTCGGAATAATATAAATCTTAAATTGGGCCTTTTTCTAGAGCAACTGTATTCTTTTTTTATTCGCTTCATACATTCTTTGTACATTTTCGGATCAGTTTTAAAAAATGAAGATTACATAATGCAGTTTACCAGTAAGTGGTCAAATTGCCTACCTGAACAAATATATCCACTCTCTTATTCTCCTGAGTGTAATATTTATTCAACCCATTAATGACTTAACCTTTTGAGATAAGGTACCTGGATGTACAGTATTCCTGTGCTGGAACACTTTAGCAAATTTTGGGGACTCATTTGCTAAATAAAAGTAGTGTCTGGACAGGATAAGTTACTAAAGGCATCCAAAAGTAGAGCTGACTGTTTTTTATAAAGTGTTTGTAAATGTCACACTTCCCGATGTAATAATCAAATATATTAAACCCTTTCTAGGTGAATATTAGGCTTCCCCCTTGACTTTACATTGCAAGGGAGCTCTTGTGCCATATGTACTCATGAAGAACAGAATGAAATTATCTACAGTAGCTCACAGCCTATTCATGTTACCTCCAATATTTAACAGAAGCAAACAATACGAATAACAACAGTGTTATTCCAGATTCAATCTGGGCTCTTGAGTTATTATTTTTCCATCAACAAATCACTTGAATGAATGGGACCAAAAAACGACTGCACTGATCAGCCTAAGAGCTTCTGGTGAAATCACATTGAATTCAGATATTAATCTCCCACGATAAGTTGGTTGTGTGCAAAACGAAGCCAATGTTTGTTTGTTTGTTTTTCTGCTCACTGGCAAGCAGAAAATGAATTGAATGAAACGTGGAGAATAATTTCAGTTTGGATGAATTATTTTTTAATGACGACTCTCCGGAGACGTAGCAAACTGGATTTCCCATTTGCCATCTGCTTATTTATGTGAAAAGCACAGCCAGCTTACCCCCGGAGACTAGCACTTGTGTCTGTGAGTGGGGGGTGTGACCTTTCTAAGAAAGTACATGTCTGTGCAGGCCTGACATCAATTTTGCACGCATTTCTTTTCTTGCAGAATACGGAAGTGCAGGTGAGAGGTCCAGGAGAGCGAAAAAAAGAAACTTCGGTAGATACATAATCTAAATTTCTGCCAGCCAAACTAACTTATGTCACATCGCGCAGTATAAAGACAGTGTTTCTGCCTGCACGCCTCAAAGTGATATTCCGATTTGGAATACTGTGTCCCAACATCTGTGTCAGATGTCCAGCCTCCTCCCATTCTCTTAATTTCTATTTGAACTATTTGACCTCAAGGTTCAATACTATATCAGGCCGTAGTCACTTGCATGTATAAATAGATGAATTGCTGCTGTGCTTTACATCTGTGGTGTTTTTTATTAAATTGACATTCTTTATATTGATTGTGGTGGCGTATTTTATTTCATGGAAGCTCTGTCGCTGTTTGTTTGTTCATGTGGACGCAACGCCTTACCTTCAGCACTGCTCAATCTGTTCATTTTCTTTTGTTTTTATTTTATTTCTCTGCGTTTTCAGACAAGGCAGGTTTTGGGAATAACTTTGCCACGGGCGACAGTAAGTCTGTGGCCCAGAGTATGGAGGCTGTGGTGGTGGGCTGTATGTTCAAGTCTCTGATCACGCGCTGTGCCTCCACTACTCATGAGCTGCACAGCCCAGAGAACCTGGTAAGAACTACTTTCATTCAGACAAAGAGAAAAACCTCAGTGTTATTACAATATGTGGTAAATAGGAACAACTCATTTCGAGTTTCTACTTGCCTACACTGTAGGTGCCTTGCACCTAAATATATTTCCCCTATAAATGTCTCTTGTGCCTTAAATCAAATAAGACAGCAGCGAGATAGAAATCAAACATCCTCATCTCTCTGCATGAAAAGGTACATTGTTTTGTCATTTGAAAGCAATTCAAATATAATATTTAGCAACCTTTTCGTTTTATTGGAATGATCATGTTTGAATTTCTGTTGATTGATCAGTTTAGAATTGTTTAGGTGCCCAGTTATTATTTACTAACAAAAGACAGTGATATTGTAATGACACTGTAAATACATCCCTGTCACACAGTGATATTAAAATCATAATTTTTCTTGAAGGAAAGTACAGGAAATAATTATTCTGTTCTTATCAAGTACTGTATCTGCTATGTAATTGGATCGTTAAATATTATTAAAATAACTGACCTAGTATAACAGTGTTAATCACAGCTGTAAAAAGATTACAGATACTGTATAAGCCTACAGATTCATTCTCTTTTTCAAGTTTTTACACTAAATATTTAACCTCCAAGAAGGCTCCAATTTGATTTTGCCTCATTCAAATAGATTTTCGAGTGCAGAGCTGCATTATTGATATGGAAAATGAGTAAATAGTGGAATTTCAGCATGGAAGTATCATTTATAGACGGACTGATAAGAGGAACCTGCTCAGTCAGTGGGTTTTGCTGCATTAAGAGCTGTGCAGAATACTGAGTGCTTGGTGGGCAGGGACAGAGAGTGCAGGAAGAGAATGAGAGGAGAGAGGAACAGAGCCACGAGCTTCAGGCAGGAAGAATGGTCTTGGTGAGGAGGCTGAGTCTCTAGAGTTTACTGCATATATTCCACACTTGGTCAGAAGCTGTCAAGGATGTCGGAAAGGACGAACCGTGGAATGACAGGAGAGCGAAAAGACCCTATACGTAGCGGCGAGACGGGGGTTAGCCCGGGCTCAGCTGTTCAGGAAATGCCGTATAGAAACCTATACCCTCAGGTAGCAGACGTGGAGCGACCTGGTGCTAAGCGGGTTTCAGGACATCCCAACGTCAATGCTAAGCGAGTAGCAGAGCAGAAGCAGGAAATAAATACGCTACACAACAAGACACACCAGAAAGACAAGAATAATCACAGGGAACTAGGAACAGGAGGAAAGTAGAGCGCCCCCTAGGTGTACTGTGCGTGACAGAAGCAGAAACTCAATCCATCCATTCAGCATCATGTGATAAATGGTGTGAGCAGCAGTTCACAAAATGTAGGCTTGTCATACAATAAGGACACCTAATGGAATGTATTGTGGCATTTTGTTATTGTACGTTTGCATTATCATCATACACTACTCAAGGCAGTGTCAAAGAGGTGTCTGTGATTTCATCAGTTATTCTTTTGGTACTGTATCTACAATATAGCCATTTTTAAGTGGCAATGATAAAATGTTATGTTATTTTACAAAACATACAACATGCAATAAATAATAAAGGAAAACTATTTTAACTTGTTGTACTATTGATCAGCTCTTGGATTTTGTGCTGGTGGAAATCCATTCTATAGACTCACAGCTTCAGGTTCACATCAGTTAATTAAGCACATTCCTGTACTATATAGTGTACAACCACAGCTGCTGCAGTCTTGAGCATTCCACACAAGCTTCCATTCTAGTGCATGCATATAAAGAGCCTCCAAGGTTTTTATAATTCCTACTGAAATAGAAACAAAAAACATCTTGCTTAAAAGAATCTAAAAATGTTATACTGCAATTGTAACAGCATGGCACAGAACAAAGATAAATAACTGAATAACAGAGGACACGACCAGGACTGGCTCTAGTTTTTTGGGGACCCTAGGCAAGATGTTGGAAAGGGGCCCCTGCAGATCAATATTTGCTCGTACACTACTATTCTCAGCTCCCACCCCATACTGATTTCACTATTCAGAACAATTAAACAAATAAATTACATAACTAGACATTTTCTTTATTAACCAT
Organism: Lepisosteus platostomus; assembly: GCF_059453375.1. Taxonomy (NCBI): domain Eukaryota; kingdom Metazoa; phylum Chordata; class Actinopteri; order Semionotiformes; family Lepisosteidae; genus Lepisosteus; species Lepisosteus platostomus. The sequence goes on along the minus strand of NC_142624.1, from coordinate 32,583,892 downwards.
TACAACAAAGTTTGCATTACAAGTAAAAGGTCGATTGTAATATTTAATTTCTTCTATGTATTATATACAATACTTTATTCCTCCCACTGTACTTGGGTTTAAAAATGTCTAAGTTTTATTTTGGGGCCCAGGTGAACTTTAGGAAGCTAGGGTTAGGGTTCTCACAGTACGTAGACATTTTTTATCCTCATTGCTTTTTTTTGTTTTGGGACCGAAATGAACTTTAGGAAGAGTGATACCTTTCTCCTATCTTCACTGATTTTTTTTCTGATAGATTTGGCAGCTTAAATTACTGTGCAAGAATTGCATTTCAAAACCGAGTCCTATAAAAAGTTTAGAAAACCCATTCCGCTGGGTAAACTCTCTCAATTTTCCCATTTCAACTGTAATCAGAAGGAGAAATGTTGTCAAAATTGGATGGTTCTTGCAATCCTAAGCCTAGACTGGCCTTAAATATATGCTCATTTAAATACTGTGTTAACAGCATTTTTCAACTGATTGAAAATTTGCCTATAAAAGATGCAGTGTTGAAGAAGACAAATTTACAAGAGCGTTTATGAATGGATTTGACCGTTTTAGGCCCATATTCTTTTAATTGAGAGTTGAAGAAGATAAATTTACAGGAGAGAGAAGATTATAGGATAATATCTTACATTTATTTGAGAAAGACCCATTATCCAATCAAGAAATCTTTCTATCCCGTGTTTTTAATATCCTATTAAATCAGCAGTATGTATAAATCTGGAGTGCACATGAATCTTGTGTGGACTGGTGCAGCACCCATTGGTCAATTTTTCATCGTTTCCTTTTACATTTTGTGCTTCCATATCAATTTAATTGTGTTCATTTTAGACATGATTTGGCAAAGGCACGTACCCCATGATGCTGACCCCTCTCTCTCCTGTCCACAGGGCTTGTATTGTGATATCCGCCAGCTGGTACAATTCATCAAGGAGTCCCACGGTAACGTCTTCCGCCGGGTGGCCCTGAGTGCACTCCTGGACAGTGCCGAGAAACTTACACCTGGGAAGAAACCTGAGGAAAAGGAGGAGCAGAAACCTCCAGGGCCCAGGAGGTAAGGGTAGGAGGATTGGGAGACACTAGGAAACTTGCTGGGCAATGAGGCCAAAGGCTGTTTAGGAAAATATGTACTGTCGGGCAACATTTCCCTCCTTTTGTTTATAATTATATATTATAATAATGTTCTAAAATGTGCATTTTTACCCAAATATTTTGTAACTTAGCAACCATGTGGCATTTTAAACACTTCTTTTCATTAAACAGCCCCAGCAGTTTGATTTGCCTCAACAGGACAGAAAATGGCTCATGTCTGCATTTCAGACCATTGCCTGTTTTGCTTCAGGTCAGAAGCTGGGAATGCGCCGGAGAGAGGCCAGCCAACCACAGCCGCTGATGAATGTCGAAGCTACATATCCAGCCGTCCACCTCAGACCCCCGAGCAGTGAGCTCTTCTTCTTCTTCTTCTTTTTCACAGCCTTAGTCCCAGACTGTCCTGGGGTCAGCTGCTTTGGTTGCTCTTCTCCACTTGTCTCTGTCGAGCACATCTTCCTCACTCACTTCACATACCTCCATATCTTTTCTCACACAATCTATCCATCTCTTTCTAGGCCTGCCTCTTCCTCTGTTACCTTCCACCTCAAATTCCATTACCCTCTTTGTTACTTCCTCAACGTCCCTCCTCATCATATGTCCATACCACCGTAACCTCGCCTCTCGCATCTTCTCAACCACATCCACCACCCTACATCGTCTACGGATTTCTTCATTTCTGATCTTATCCTTCATTGAAATCTGCAGTGAGCTCCATATCTCTATTTATTCCCTCTCTGCCTGTTACAGGGGTTACTCCAGAATATCACTGTTCGCTCTTAACCACTAGTGTGCTGAGGATGTAGCTCAAGATTCTTGCTATTGCTTCTGGCCTTGGTCTCCGGATTCTGCAGCTGAGTTCACCAAAGCAGCAAATTAGGTCAAATTGTATTTGAACCTTTGAGTAGCTGCTAAAAAGGAAAGCATTAACAGCTTGATCCACATAGCAGGTGTAATTTAGGTATGATTATCTCATACAGAGGCAATGTTCATTATAGATCATGAGAATGTAAGGACATAAGAACTGTTGCAAGCGAGAGCCCATTTGGTAGTCGTAATGATGGATGCATTTTATTCCTAATGAATCTTCGTAATCAGTTTAAGGGGTACAAGGCAGACACAGCTTACCCCTAGTTTAACAAATAAAACTAATTTATTATAATTCTGACTTCCAAATCAAAATGACAGAATTTGATTACCTTAAAATTCGTTGACAGACGTTCCAGTTCCACAGATCTATAATGAACCCATTGACATCAACTTCAGAGTTGGACTATAGCAATTCAGCAATTCCCCGAAGGAGGTAGGAGCTCCACCATTCAGAGGTTTGAATGTCAGCATTACTCAGTACAGAAACACAGATCAAATCTTTATCACTTTACAAGGAATCTAAGACGGAGTTTGCACTCAACAGAATAAGTTAATCCGTTACATTATGCCCAATTGGCGCTGGGAAAACCCACCTTGTAGCAGAGCTGGCTATGTGGGATACTCAGGCTACAGAGTACCATAATAGGATTTTCAAAATATGTAGGCCCAGGAAAGTAGACACACACAAACACAGCCATAAGATACCATAAACAATAAACAACAGTGCAATTTATTTATAGTATATGAAAACCTTGGAAAAGGAGTCTTTCCCCTTTTTGAGTGGTTAATTCACTTCTTCCAGTCCCTTTCTTGCCCGATCCACATAGGAAGCTACTGTAAGCTGCTTTCCAGTTTCCAAACAGTGTTTCCCAGATCCTTAATAAATATCTCTCTTGCTCTGTGAGAATCTTCACAAAATTTCTCAAACATACAAGTCTCTCTCTTTGACTTTACTGTATCTTCAAATCGCTTGTTTGGCTTTCTGGGGAATCGGGTCCAGGCAAGAACTTGTCCAAGCTTGCTGCCCTCTTCCACTTGATTACAAACATCCTGCCATTTAAATTTCTCTCTCTCTCTCTCTCTCTCTCTCTCTCTCTCTCTCTCTCTCTCTCTCTCTCTCTCTCTCTCTCTCTCCGCCTCTCCCAGCGAGGAGCAGGTGCCTGGAGCTCTCCTGGGACGGAAGGACTTCTGGCGCAAAATGTTCAAGTCTCAGAGTGCGGCCAGTGACACCAGCAGCCAATCGGAGCAGGACACTTCGGAGTGCACCACCGCCCACTCGGGCACCACCACCGACCGCCGCTCACGCTCCCGGTCTCGGCGCATCTCCCTCCGCAAGAAACTGAAGCTGCCGATCGGTACGTAGTCCAACATGGACGGAGGACTCGGAATCCAACCCCGGGGATGCTAATAAGACTTAATTGCAGAGCAGTGATCCTTTTCTATGACGTCTATGAGGGACTGCATCTCAGAAAGCCTGGAATGGATAACACTCCTGTGCAGCTATGCAGTGGGTTTTGTCTGGATTTCCTTACAAGCTAAGAGAAGGAGCATACAGTAGGTCATTGTATAATTTTGGATTTCTTTTTATTTCTTCTTTCCTCCTCCCTCCTCTTCCACTGCTGTGTGGGATGCCTCGTCTCCTCGTCTCGGCAGGGAACTGGCTGAAGCGCTCATCTCTCTCAGGCCTGACCGACGGGGTGGAGGACCTGCTGGACATCAGCTCAGTAGACAGGCTGTCCTTCATCCGCCAGAGCTCCAGGGTCAGTCCACTTTGTGTGGCTTTCGTTCTTTGCCTTACAGACATTACATTGAGCCACTCTATGTGCGCTGGCCGCTCAACGATTCCATCGATCTAGCCAGACTTCTGCATTTTCTAAAAAGATATTGAGTTAAGTAACTTATCCATTGTTTATTACATCACATCTATTGTGTGGAGCTCTTGTTTAAAAGCTGAAGTCATATTAAATTTAAATGCCAGTTGTGTGTGTGTGTGTGTGCCCTGGCCATTCCACTTCACAAATTGATAGTTCAGAAGCTTTTCAAGGCTGAGTCTGTGAGGCTCTTCTAACAACATCCATGTTGCTGCTGATGGAATCATCTCTGGACAATGAATGATGAGCCAGTGCTTCCAACGGTCCCCAAGAGTAGAGATTTTGAGTCCCAGTGGCACATCCATTAAATCACACTGTGTACATTCTGTTTAACTTTAATTCAGGACGAACTCATCTTCTTTCTCACCCCTGGCATTTATGTTTCCTTTTTGGTTCAGCTGAGGATCTAGAATGGCTTTGGTATAAGTTGTTCCTTTTTTTGTGGAAAAGCAATTTCAGGCTGAGAGTGACGGCCTAATGCCCATCGCTTTTTTGTCCCCAGGTGAAGTTCACCAGCGCAGTGAAGCTGTCCGAAGGGAGCGCTGTGGAATACGGCCGGGACGAGGAGGAGAATTTCTTCAAGCGGCTCGGTAAATGGCGGTCCGGCCGAAGGAACCCATCCAAGCTTCACCACACAGAAGAGAAAGATGGTAGACCCCTGGGGCATCCTTTCCTCCACTCTCTGTGTCTGTCATCTGTCCACTGCTCTGTCTACAGCCATCCTCCATGCAACTGTGTGCTGTTATTGTATATCCTGTGTACATGTGGGGCATGCCTCTTTGTTATAGGCTTAGTCAAGTGGGCTGAGGGACCTTATCTTGGAGCTGAAACCTTGGTCCTATATACAGAATGATATATACAGAATGTCTTCACACCTCGCCTTTTAATTTAGGATCTGTCTCGGAGTAAGTGACTGCAGAGTTATATGCTAACAACCGAAATAGCAAAAGACTGTTTGAAAAGATTAAAACTAATGCTAAAATATTCACGCAAGCACAAATTAAATAGTCTCCTCCATGGAGCAAACGTCTGTATTTTTAACTTTTGAAATTCCACACACATTCTGACATTGTAACACATTTTGTATATGAAGCAATTTTTTTCCAACAGTTTACTACCATTTACAGTATGTGAAGATGTTAAATCACAATCTCTAGTTCCAAAAATCAGCTTTTGTGAAGCAGAGTAGACGCAGTGAGTGCCTGATGATACAGTTCTGTTGCCCATGTCTGACATATAGCCAGAGGGAAGGATACAAAACCAGGTCAGAGTATGATAAAAATCTGAGACTCCAGACTCGGCTGTCACGATCTCAATGAAAAGTGACCGGACTTTGTGACAAGGATATGTCTTGTGGACCCAATAGCAGTGTTGCTTGATGGGAGAATCTGTCACAGTCTGACAATTCTAGGAGCGAGCCAATTCTGCCCTGTGTTTCAGGGTCCTGAACTTGTCGTCGTCATGTCCTCCGGTTCCAAATGTTAACATTAATAGTAAGCAGGCATTTGGGCCCCAGGGTCAGGGTTGATGTAGTTCCTTCATTACCGTTACATTGACAGCTCTGTGAAGTTGCTGCCCTGCACTAACAGCGCAAACTGTGTAACCGACTGCATCTGCATGAATCCTGGGCTGTTTTGTGCTGTTGAAAGTAGCATTTCTGCTGCTTTTGTTCCCGACCCATAGTGCCTTCTTTTCTCTGGGATGCGACATTATTCACCACCACCCCCACCCCACCCCCCATCATAGCGCAAGAGAACCAAAGCAGTCTCATTCATTTGTGCTATGTTTGTGCTGGGTTTTGCCATGGAAAGTAGCATACAGTATGAAGTCTTTTAGTTCTTGAGATATAGCACCTCATTTTTTCTGGCGAGTCACGTGACTTTTATCGCCATTTTAGGTGGGGGGCTGATTGATGTCCCCCCCTACAAAAAAGGAGCTGTGTCTCGGGAACGAAAGCAGCACAAACCCGCACAAACGACGCACAAGCAAATGTGGTAGGTTGTTTGTGCCGTTTGTAGGAGTTGGCCAAATACACTGACATCCGCTGCTTTAACTTAGTGATCATCCAGCCACCTTTTGCCAGCAGGGGGCAGCAGTTCAAGTAAACCTTATGTCCAAAGCAAACACAAGGTGGTCTGCAATGCTTCTGTGAAAAAAAGAAAAGATAGGAAGGAAAGTGAATTCCTTTGACTCAATGTCAGGGAGTGGAACAGCCCCCTCTGGGCAGGTGAAGACAGCAGTCTCTATCTTTTCTTCTGTGTTCTGCATGTTGCATTTGCCTCCACATCCCTGTCTGTTGTTATGTGTTCTTGAATGGCTTTTTGGTTTCTTCTCTGTCCAGACTAATGGGTTGCGGTGGGGGAGAGTCAGTGGTGAACAGAAACTTCAATCACAGACAAGAGTGTAGGCCACTGAAAGCCATTCATTATTTTAGTTTCTATTTATCAAAATTTAGTTACAACTTTAATTGATTAAAATGTGTGGAATAGAATATTAAATGGTTAAAACAATGAAAAGGCTGAAATGTATTCTGTGTTGAAAACATTGGGTATATACACAATTATATGTAACTCTTTCTTATTTATTATTTTAAAATCGTACATGTATATACAGGGTATGAATACATGCATACATATAAATGGACTACAGTACCTTTAATTAAACATCACATGACAGTTCCTTATTGACATTGAGTCACCTCAAGAAAAAGCTCTGGAAAAGGGACAGAGTTGATAATGTTTTCTAGGGATTGATTAGAAGCTTAGTAGATTGTAGCGTTGAATACTGTTCATGACACATCAATAGCAATGACAGCTATAGCCTCAGTTATACTCATTCGTTCCTGAGTGAGTATCTGAATGCCCACTCAGTTGTTCCTGAGCAAGAATAACACTTGGAAGCCTTCGGTAGTAATTGATGACATTGTTGTGTCATGCTAAGTGACAAAGAAAGCCCTGAGGTGTTCTAACACAGGATGTACCAAGGTTATAAATAAGCACAAACCAACCAAGTCCTCTGTAAACAGTTCCTACATTTAGAGCTGTCCTGTTTGAGGGAAGCAGCTATAAACTGAAAAGTACAGTAAAGTTCCTAGTGTTGTCTTTCTGATGGTGCAGTAAAAGAAGTCTTGTAGTTGTTTTGAAAGGTTCTTCTGAAGTCTTTGACTGGCCTCAGAGTATTCCTTTAGGGTAGTGTCTGCCTAAATGTTCTACAGCATTCCTAGAGCCAAGATCACTGTTCCCACAGAAACACTGAAAACACAGAATAAAATATCAAAATAATGAAAAAACAAATAGAACTGCACTTCTATACAATATATAGAAATATGTATGTATTTATTTTCACGTAGGAAATGACCAATGCTGTTGTCATTCACACGTCTGCTTGTACTTTCTGAACTGTATTTTGATATACTGTGAGATGGCAGAAAGCCAGCCCTGGCTGACAGCTTTCCAGGGCAGTAACATATTGTAACAGATGGAGTCGAATGCACTATTTTAAAATGGCACAAATAACAAACTATGGAAAATATAGGTCTCCCTGTGGTAATAAAGGCCACAATGATTGATTCTTTAAAATTAAATAGCTGACAAAATGTCATCAGAGTCAAAAGGAGTTGCTTCCAGCAAGCAATCTTTCTTCTGTATGACATGCAAAGAGAAATATCAGTTACCTACAGTAGAAGGAAAATTAATTTTGCTGCCAGTTACGATGAATGAGTGCACTTTTCTTTTTTGCTAGAGTAGTTGACTTAGAATTACATTTTCACTAGAGAAAGAAATGTCTGAAATCACTAGGAAATCCTTCTGTCCCCCAATGCATTCATTTAAAATTTGATAAAATCTGGTCTTTAAAGGGTTTATTTTTCTTTGAAAGCAAAATGTAATGATACTGAGGATATGCAATAGATCTTGTTAAAACAATTATGCATTTTGATCTATATAACAGATATATATATATATCTGTATATGTTTGTGTGTGTCGAGGCAGGGAAAACCAATCTGTTATTATTCCAAGTCAGAATGGAGCTTTGTAAACCAGCGAGAATGCTCATCATGTCTTAAAAATGCTGGTAAAAATTACCTTTAGAAATGCAAAAATCCCAAAAGCAGGATTGAAATCATGGCTCAGAAATTAAAAAGACCCTGTCTGCATCACATGATCAGGCCTAAGAATATATCAGAAATCAGGCCCACTTTATTAATAAAGAGTTTAGGGAATTTTTTTCAATAATGCATCCCCGAGCCCTGTTTATGTCATTTAAACACCTTGGTTTTAGGTCTACTATCCTCCTCACATCATTCAGCCCGTTAACAGTGAGGTCTAGTCCAGCATTAGCACAGTGAGCTGGGGTGGGGTCTTTTGCCAAGACGCTATGTTACTTTCCCCTATCCCTCCTGCTTCTCCTTCAGGGTGCCACGGGTTCCAGGAGCGCCTGGCTGCCAGTCAGGATGCCATGAAGAACAAAAATGTGGTGAATCTGGGTGCCATTCGCCAGGGCATGAAGAGGTTCCAGTTCCTCCTGAACTGCTGTGAGCCAGGCACGATCCCCGATGCCTCAATCCTGGCTGCAGCACTTGACCTGGTGAGCACGGGGCTGTTGCCTGTCAGGCGACTTCTCCTGGTGAGCACGGGGCTGTTGCCTGTCAGGAGACTTCTCCTGGTGAGCACGGGGCTGTTGCCTGTCAGGAGACTTCACCTGGTGAGCACGGGGCTGTTACCTGTCAGGCGACTTCTCCTGGTGAGCACGGGGCTGTTGCCTGTCAGGCGACTTCTCCTGGTGAGCACGGGGCTGTTGTCTGTCAGGAGACTTCTCCTGGTGAGCACGGGGCTGTTGCCTGTCAGGCGACTTCTCCTGGTGAGCACGGGGCTGTTGCCTGTCAGGCGACTTCTCCTGGTGAGCACGGGGCTGTTGCCTGTCAGGCGACTTCTCCTGGTGAGCACGGGGCTGTTGCCTGTCAGGCGACTTCTCCTGGTGAGCACGGGGCTGTTGCCTGTCAGGCGACTTCTCCTGGTGAGCACGGGGCTGTTGCCTGTCAGGCGACTTCTCCTGGTGAGCACGGGGCTGTTGTCTGTCAGGAGACTTCTCCTGGTGAGCAGGGGGCTGTTGTCTGTCGGTTCACCTAGGGCTGAGTTGTGTTGGGTTTTCTGGAGAATAGTGAAGAAAAAAAACATTGCTGGTTTGATACATAATGTAGTTATGAAAAAACATGTTTTTTTCTATTGAAATGCTATATATTTATACTTTAATAAGGCAAAGAATTGTGGTGTTATTTAATTAAGATCCTGAGTAATAGTATGTAATTTTATAGCTTTAGAAACATAGACTACAGTATATCTCTTACATATATGAAATCACACTTTAGTGCCATAAGATATTTAAAAGTTACAGCAATTCTTTTGCAGAAGTGTATGTTCTTATCTTAACTTGCAAAGTCCTCATTCCAGATCATTGTTCTTTATCTCCATCAGTGTTGGTCTGTGTCTGTGTGTACGTGGTGGTTGTATCTTGTCCATCATCATCTCATCTTTCTGTTACACTCATTTTCACAGCAGACTGCCTTACAGGGAGGTAAGAATCTATCAGAAATATCCCATTATTTCATAGTGCAGTAGAATCTGTGCTGTTCGCTCATAGCAGAACTGGAGCTTCAGGCTTTTGACAGCTAAAGTTCTTCTTTCCTTGATGTTTCTATTTCTTATTCATGTTTAGCATGAATAGATTGTCAGCTTAAAAAATGGGAGTGTGCTATACATTTTCTACAACTTTATATAAAACCAAGCCACTCTCTTTCCCTGAGTGCTGCTTGTTTAAGATTATAATTTAAACTTTTGACATGAAATTTGTAGAAATTACAAATTGAATACTTTCAGTTACAGTAGGTTCTCAATTATCTCATACTCTGTATGATTGATATGAAGGTATTCTGACATTTTATTAATGGATTACACTTTTTCGGTGTTTAGAATCTACCCGAAATATGTTGTTCAGAATATATAATTTTGCACATGCACTTAAACACAATGGACAAGTAGCCTGCATCAGGAGCAGTGGATTAATGTGCAAACCTGTCTACCTTGGGTCATCATTTTGCATATTGTTACCCTAATACCAACTGGGGCACCTCCTGGAATAAGGGTTTCAGGTCACTTTACACAAGGTGGTCTGGAAAGTGTGGCGCACAACTAGGCTTTAAAGTGTAGAGTCACAAAACAAAAATCACTCTTGACACTTCCCAGATTCTGAAGGAAAGAACAAACAACAGGTGATTTTCAAAAACATCAGCTCCACCTCATCTACCCTGAGCTGTTTTCCTGCACGTGTTCAGCAATGTGGGGTGTGCCTGTAGTGCAGTTTCCTGGTGTCAGACCCTTAGCGTCTCTGCCCGTACAGGAAGCCCCAGTAGTAGCCAGGGCCTCGCTTTTCCTGGAGTGTGCCCGATTTGTGCACCGCTGTAACCGTGGCAACTGGCCCGAGTGGATGAAGGGACACCATGTCAATATCACCAAGAAGGGACTGTCCAGGGGCCGCTCTCCTGTGGTGGGCAATAAAAGAAACCAGAAGCTCCAGTGGAATGCAGCCAAGTATTTCTGTCAATGGGGAGATGTAAGTAACAGACCACGCTTGAATGTGGACTTGTTCTGTGGCACTGAGCCTCATTCTGTACTAGAGGTTTTATGTTTTCTTTTGGCTTTAAAAACCATCAGTTGCAAAAGATTTTTCTTTAAGAAATTGCATGATTTCATGTTTTTGAGCTCATATCATCAATGATAATGAAAAACATACATACTGTGCTATGTACAGCAAAAGTACAGAAAGAGATGGCACGGAAAAGCTTATGATAATAATAATAATTGCTTACACTTATATAGCGCTTTTCTGCACACTCCACTCAAAGCGCTTTACGGGTAATGGGGTCTCCCCTCCACACCGCCACCAATGTGCAGCATCCACCTGGATGATGCGATGGGAGCCATAGTGCGCCAGACATCAGCTATCAGTGGGGAGGAGAGCAGAGTAATGAAACCAATTTATCTGTTACTATACTGGGGCATTAGGACCAACATGGACCTCAGGGTGAGCACCCCCAGCTGGCCCCACTAACACCTCTTCCAGCAGCAACCTTAGTTTTTCCCAGGAGGTCTCTCATCCAGGTACTGACCAGGCTCACACCTGCTTAGCTTCAGTGGGCTGCCAGTTGTGAACTGCAGAGTGATATGGCTGCTGGCTCATGCCTGGCTATGATCCAGATTTCCAGACTTTAATAGGTGGAATAAACTGCCAAATATACCCTTGTCATTTGAAGCCTGAATGCCAGCTGTCAAAACAATCAGATTGTTTTTCAATCTCCCCTTGCAGGCTATTGGTGCCCGTCTGAGTGAGCTCTGCCACTCAGACAGTGAGAGCCCAGCCAACATCCTGGGCTTCATCTATGATGAAGAAACAAAGCGTCGGATGAGAAAGGAGGATGAGGAGGAGGACTTCCTGGATGACAGTAAGCTGAGGGGCACAGCTGGTCTGAGTGGGGGGTGTCATACAGAGCTGCTTGAAGTGTAGTGCAGCCGCCCTGAGTCCATAGATTCTTCATTTCTGAGGTTGAAGACTAAGCAATCCAAAGTCTGATTTTATTAATGAGCATAAATCCCTGAAATCAAGCTGTTGTGATCTTGAATAACTGACACAGGAATACAGATGTACTGCATACAATGTTTTACCATTTAATCCAGAGAAATTGACTAGAGTCATACCCATCATGCTATACAACCCCCGTAAAAGTAGTAATGCAGGAACGCATGTGTTTGAAGCCCGACCACAGGGGCAGTAGCATAGCCACTCATTGTGTCTCTTGGCTTCCTCTCCAGACACAGTGAATCCCACCAAGTGTGCCTGTCCTTTTGCTCTCAAGATGGCAGCCTGTCAGCTGCTGCTGGAGATCACCACCTTCCTGAGGGAGACCTTCCCCTGCCTGTCTCGCCCCCGTACGGAGCCTCTGGCGGTCAGTGTCTCTCTATATCTTGTCTGGGAGGAGAAGGCTTTTGGTAGTTGGGTCTTGGGGTGTCTGCTGCACAGCCTGAGACATTTAGCCGGGTCTTCATTTTAGAGTCGAAGCAAAACCTCAGGTTTTAATTTTGCAGTGTCCATGTGGTGCCTGCCTTCTATAGAGCAGGGGAGCCGGAAATGGGGCCTTGGCATAAAATGCTTCTGTTAAGTTTCGCTACAGTGGGAGGCTGCAGTAGCTCTGGACCCCTCTCACCCACTCGCCCACCTTCTCACTCTCCCTGGCAGGACCTGGAGAGCTGCCGCCTGCGCCTGGACCCAGAGCTGGACCGCCATCGCTATGAGAGGAAGATCAGCTTCGCGGGGATTATCGACGACGAAGACGCCCACGACTCCCTGAACAGCAGCAGCCACACGCTCAAGTCTGACACCGCCTGCGACGACAGGAAGTATCAGGAACCCAGCGGTATTTTCACACTTGTCTTTATAGTTTTTTGCTCTCGGATGTTCTGTGCACGCCCTGCGATGGAATGGTGTCCCATCCAGGGTGTGTCCCACTTGCTTGGATAGGTTCCAGCTTCCCTGCAACCCTGTACTGGATAAAGTGATTAGAAAATAGTTGGATGGAGGTTCTGTACACTGGAATGCCTTTAGCTTTCTGGTCTTCTACAGTTCGTACAGCCCTACTCACTTCCTAGGCAACAGAGGATTTATCTCAGATAGCAGATGTTCTTCAGCTTTTGTTCCAGTGTCACAAATTAATTTCTTCCACTGCAGAATTTCTACAGTGTCTGGGCTGTCTGCTACGTGAGAGTGTCCCTCCCTTCCCTTGCAGCTATGTCCGTTTGCCCTGATGCCCTTCTCTCCCCTGCCCAGCTCCCATCAGGAAGATTCGCATCGGTGGCTCTCGGCTCCTGCAGATCAAGGGAACCAGGAGCTTCAGGGTCAAGAAAGGTGGGTCCCTGTCCAGTATCCGGCGGGCAGGCAGCCTGAAGAGCACCAAGATGTCCCGGCAGGACTCGGAGTCGGAGAACGAAGACATCGGGCTGTCGCAGAGCAGAGACACCGTGACCGACATAGGTACTATGATCTCAGCTTTCAGCTGATCTGGACCTGGCCAAGTATTGACCTGTTGTTGTTTTAAGAACTGCAGCCATTTTATTATATTGCTTATTGTAGTTTGAAACCACTTGTCTCTGCAATTTCTAAAAATGAAAAGAGGTATTGGCATGTAAAATATGAAATGCTTCAAACTACTATGCAATGAGAGTCTTATTCCTTCTCGATGTCAGCTTCTGCAGTCATACAGTCATGCAGAACTGCATTAATGAAGATTAATGAAGTCTTCATTTTTCACTTGAAAGTGGATAACAGGCTTAGTTCTAAGGTAGAACTGAAACCTAAAGAGAAACATCAAATCTTCCATACCTGAAGTGAAACCAAAGCCAATCAATCACATTTACAAAGCTAAAACAGCTGAAAAGTGAAGTGAGGTTGGTTTCAGCAAGGGAAACTGGAAAAAAAAGGAAATCCTTACTCTGTAATCAGAAATAAGTTAATTCAGTCGAATGCTGAATTTGCAAAGTGGGCGTATTAATGTTTTCCATGTAATTGTTTTGTTTCCCTGTAGTATGAAGGTACTGTAGCTTGTTTGTGCTATTATATACTTGAGCAGTGGGCATTGCTTTGTGGTTTTCTGTTGCCAGGGAGCCCCTGGAGTACCAGTGAGCCAAGCATTGAACCTGAAGGACTGAGCACCACTGGAACTGAGGACAACTACAATAGAAACATGTCCTGGCTGCACGTAGGTCTCCATACATGTAAAGCGTTGGTAGGGTTGTCATTTAGATTCTAACCCAGTAGTGGCAATATACAGGTATTTGATTCAGTCCTGTAATTCGAAGGTGAATGGAAAAGCAGAGATGGATGAGACCTGAAAAACTAACTGGAGCTATTCCCAAATATTTTCCTGGATTGTTTTCCCTGTTTTCCACTACTGCCTTATTTTGTGCAAGATCAGGGAATTGATAGATTTTATCGCAAGCTGCAAAGCTGATAGCAAATATAGAATATGAACAAGTCCTCCATCGAATATATTACCTTGCATATATTAACTCCTGAGTGGTTGAACAAGTAAATACACTTGGCCGAGCGCAGGTTGAGGTCATGGGTTCGAGCCGGGGTCAAGTCACTAGCCAGCTGTAACCAACATTCCCCAGTTGGTGAGCGGTAGTGTGGGATAAGTCAGCCAGAGGTCTCTCAGCTCCGCAGCCCCCCAGGCACATGCATCTCCTCCATTCGGTGCTGAACTTCCATTATGGGCCTTTCTTGTCGGTGACATGTTAAATGACAATGACAAGTCTGTCTGTTTCTGCAGGGGACTATCAACAGCACTTCACCTCGAATCATGCATCTGCAGTATGTGCTATTGCATGATCAAAACTGGGGGGAAAATGGATAGTTTACCCATAAAATCAATATTTCAATATCAATATTCCAAATCAAGATTCAAAGCCCAAGCCTTCCCTCACTGATCCCTCACAGCGTACAGTAAAATCTGTCTTGCTGTGTAATCTGAGAAGGAAGCAATGGTTCACAGCTCCCCTCCCGTCTCTACTTGCAGATCATGATCTTACTGTGCAACCAGCAAAGCTTCATCTGCACCCACGTGGACTTCTGCCACCCCCGCTGCTACCAGCACCACAGCCGCTCCTGCGCCCGGCTCGTGCGGGCCATCAAGCTGCTGTACGGCGACAGTGTAGACGGGCTCAAGGAGGACCGCTGTGCCAGCAACGTCAGCGCCCGCACGAAGAAGATGAAAGAGGTGCAGTGTGCGGCGTGGGCCCCAGGAGTGCTCAAGTGCTGGGCCTTCCACCTGTCCCCGCAAGGGTGGCTTGTTTGATTGCAAGTTTGCGATCTTTTCTGGTCCATAAGTGCCACCAGGAGGTGATTTCAGCACAGCTTTGAGCTCAATTCATCTGTAAGGTCTGCTGTTAGATGAATACGCCCTTGGATAAAAAACACTGTGAAATTGTTTGCAGTTCTCATTGTCCATTGTGCATTCTGATCAAAATACAGTATCTTTTTTTAGACAGACCAATATTCCAATATAGAATTTTCTTCTATATATCCTATGCATATGTATGCTATAGTATGTTGTGCTTATTTTTGGAAAAGGCTTGTTTCAGTTGCTTTGGGTGTAGTTTTCCAAAACCTTTTTTATGACTCATGTATCTTGGATGATACTGAGTTGCCTTTGGTTGTCTGAGTGACATTTCAGACTATTGCAATCCTTATATAATGACGTGTTGTGCTTTTCCAGTGCTCTGATAAGTCCTGTCTAAGAACTCCATCCTTGAAGAAGAGAGTCAATGACAAAAATGTGGAGGGGAAGAAGGACACAGGGATGCTGAAGTACATCCGCAATCAGGTGACCAGCTAGTTCCTCTACCACAGAGCATTCTTTTTTCAGCTCTGTAGTCAGGAAACTACAGGCCGCTTCAGTTTTGTTCCTTGATTTTGCTCATGATTTTGTCATTTGATACCAATATAGATCTTAATAAAACAGAAGCAGATTGCAGCAAATACTAAGGATCAATTCAGACTTTATTACCCCCTAGGAGAGATTTGCCAATGTTCTGAATCTTGTGCATTCTACTGGTGTATATCTAAATGTGACATATAGTAAATTAAATATATTGAAGTCAACATCCTAGCCATGCCGATCTTACATTGCTCCTATTTGTAACCTCCACTCAAAGCCCCATCTGGATGATGTAACAGCAGCCAATACACTCACCACACACCAGCTATCAGTGTGGAGAAGAAGACATAGACGGGTATTATTTGGAGGCCTTGATTGGTGAAAGCCAGGGGGAAATTTGGCCAGGACACCAGGGTAAAACTTTTCTAGAAATGCCCTGGGTTTTTTTATGACCACAGAGAGTCAGGATTCATGTCTCATCTGAAGGACGGTGCCTTTTTGCAGTATAGTGTCCCCATCACTATACTAGAACATTAGAACCCACACAGACTGCAGGGTGAGCACCCCCGGCTGGCCCCACTAACACCACTTCCAGCAACAACCTGAGCTTTCCCAGAAGGTTTCCCATTCAGGTGCGGGCCAGGCTCATACTGTACCTGCTGAGCTTCAGTGGCTTGACCCTTGTGAGTTGTGTCTTCCAGGTGATGAGCCTGTCCCCAGCCCCCCTGTCCCTTCTGATCAAGGCGGCCCCCATCCTGACGGAGGACATGTATGGGGACATCCAGCCAGCGGCCTGGGAGCTGCTGCTCAGTGTGGATGAGCACATGGCTGCAGCAGCAGGTCAGTGAGAGCACCAGCAGCAGTGGAGAACAATCCTATTTTCTTCTGCTCCAGTTCGTTCCACAAATTCGTTCCCAGTGCCATTCTCTTGCATTCCCGTCTAACCATTCAAGCACATTTATTGCTTACAACACCTCTCTTTCCGAAATGACATAGTGGGCTTCCCAATTGAGAATAAAAGTGGAATTGAATGCTTAAAACAGAGTATAGGTTGCTTTTTGGATCTCTTACATAAGAATTTAATGTAAAAACATCCCACTTTGGTCCTGGTTAGCCTTGTTCATGTCCTTTCTGAAAACCAAATTTCCTTTGGGTTTGGTGCTTTCATTAGTAGCTCAACAATACAACAGCACCTTAGATTACTTAATGTTGAGTACAATAATTTGATTAAGTAAATCACCCGCCATTAAAGACATCATCTGACAGTGGTCTGAAAACAGCAGCTCCAGAAAACACATAGTACTGAAGCCTAAATCTGATAGCGACCCAGATAAATCCTAGTTTGGGTCGCATGATTTAACACATACTTATTTCCCTACATTGGAACATGGTAAAGCCAGGTAGTTACCTATCCCTGGCTAAGGAGAAAGGGATCTTAAAAGTCATCAAAGTGCTCTGTTTCCTGTCTGTCTGTGCAGCGGCCATGTTTCTGCTGTGTGCTGTGAAAGTGCCCGACACAGTCACGGAGATGATCATGTCAGAGTTTCACCACCAGGAGGCTGTACAGAGGATCAACTCCGTGCTGAAGTTCTACACCCTGTGGCGCTTCAGGTATCAGGTGTGGCCGCGGATGGAGGAAGGGGCGCAGCAGATTTTTAAGGTACACAAGGCACCCTAACATTATTATGCCCTATGCAAACATCCATCAGTTGGGGACTATGTGTCTCTAAAGAATGTTTTCTGTGTTATTTCAGATCCCACCGCCCAGCATTAACTTCACTCTGCCATCCCCTATTCTGGGCATGCCCTGTGTGCCCATGTTTGATCCCCCCTGGGTGCCCCAGAACACAGGCAGTGTCCAGGATCCCATCAATGAAGACCAGTCTGTAAGTCTCTCTCACCCTGTTGTCTTTCAGTAATAGTGCAAGGTCCAGACAAAATGAAAGACAAAGGAAAATATGAAGTAGACTCTATAAACATTGCTGCTGCAATCTATAGTATCTGAAATTATGACGCCCTCTGAGTTTGATCACATTTCAATGGAAGAGACCATTTTAAATTCACATGCATACAGTATGTACTCAAAATAGAGATATTAGCAAAAAGATTTGTTTGCTTTTATTTCCATATTTGTCTTACCTCCTCCCACAATTGTTATAATACAGTACAACAGGAACTGCTAAAGTCAGAGTCTTAGGAAATGCTGGGCTAAATTTGTATTTATCTACTGTTTGCTGTATGCCTACGGGGTGTGGACACATTCCTTATGTTGCATACTTTTTTGTACATTACATTACATTTTGCCATGATGTAATTAGTGGAGCACCACAGGGATCTGTACTGGGACAACTGCTCAATTTCATTTTCTAAATAAATATGGGAATGCAATAATAAGTTCAAATAATATGTTAGGATAGTCACAAGTTAGAATTCAAATCAAGGGATATTATGTTAAAATTATATAATACACTATTAAACCCTCAATTAGATCATTGTGTACCACTTTGGTCACTATGTGATATAAAACATATTACTGTTCTAGAATCAGTCCAAAGAAGAGCACAGACGCAGTCCAGGGCTTAAAGGAATGTCCTACACTGACAAGCTGAAAGTATTGAGTCTTTTTAGTTTATTTAAATGGATGCCTACAGTCATACAGTTGTTTTTTTCTGCTATGAAAGCATGGGTGCAACGTAAACAGAGAATTGCTCCCTTCTTGACCATTTTTTAAAAAAACATTGTAATACAAGCGTAACGTGCCCCCTCCAATCTCCATTCCCCTGATAACAGTGGTACCCCTCAAAATTTCCATCCAATAAATTTCCAAACTACATTCAGACTGCTGCAATAAGTACTTGACTGCATCAGCACCAGTACTCTACATCTTTACTGTCCATCTCTATACGGATCCACAGTATAGAGCAGACATCACAGTACAGTAGACATCTATGTGGATTTAGTTATCCATTTAAATGATATCCAGAAAGGCTAGAAAGAAGAAGCTAACAATGCAGCTCAATGCTATAGTGCCTACCACATCCATCTCTGCCACAGAAAGCAGCTAAGGTGAGAACTATCATTTAGCAAAGACAAACGTCCTTCAGCTTTTCTGCATCTGATCGGGTGAGAACAAATATGAGAAATGTTATGAAGATGAAAATAAGACATCTTTTCAATATTGTGAACATACAATAGCTTCATACACAGGGGTCGGTCCAACATTTACACCAAGATTCCTGACCTGAGTCCTGGGACAGATTCCAGGACCATCAATATTCAAATCAAGGCGGATGCATTTGTTGAGTTGATAAGGAGAGACCACAGACACAACTTTTGTTGCATTTATTTTTTGAACATCATCTTAACAGTGTTAAGCACTGTTAAGGACTCAATTAAGTTACAACACCCTGGACAAAATGTCCATAAGACATTAAGCAATAAATTCAGTGTTTGTGTGGTCATGCATGTCCTGTGAAGAGGGAATTGCCTCCTTCTCTAGTTTCTGACACTACAATATTTAATAAACACTTAGAATAGCATTGGTTTGGGAGCAATCCTTTTTCAGTCTCTGTTATTCAGCAGTTCTGGAGAAGATAAAAGCTGAAAATGTTTGCGATTGTTGTGCACGCACCTGCCTCTTTGCTGTGGTGCTTAATTTCTGGCTGGGATGCTAAGGCTCGGTCCCAGAAACCACTATTGTGGTTCTGGTGAAAGGCTGCATGGCTGTTTGTTTTCATGAGCTGCTGTTCTTTATGCCACAGGTGTGGATCATAGTGCTGTACTGTACTTCATGGTACTCACACAAGTGATCTGTTGTTTATTTTTCCTAGCAGGAGATATGTACGTTACCACTAACATACCTTATCATTGACTTGTTTTGTTTTTTTTGTAGTCTCCAACATTAATTCAGTCAGTATTTACAATAGTAAGTTGGGCTTTTTATACCAATGCTTGTTTGGACATGCACCCAGTTTCCTGAGATCATTTATTAACAAAGGAATGTCTTTTTAATCACATCACTGAGATATTCACACTGTCTGTTCTAGCTTTCCCTTTGAACATGAAATAAAACTATGATTGGAACCCAAGACTAAAATGAAACATAATGTTGAAATACAGTTAATAGTAGGAATAGTTTAGCAGTGAGCATTCAACAATTTTCCCTTCTAAAAGTATGCTGTGGTTTTACTGTGGTGGAAGCATGGCAGGGCCCAGTCAAGCATGGTAAAGCATAAAGAGGTATGGAAATGCATGGTAATCCACAGTAAAGCATGGGAATTGCATGGTAATAGCATGGTGAAGTGCCTTGCATATTGTCATGGGAAACTTTTATAAGGGACATCAACATTTTTGTGAAACGTCTGAAGTCTGTGTTTAAATATCATTTCATTTTCCTCTTCTTGTGGCTCATTCCTGTGAAACCCGCTGTCTGCTAACGAAAGCATATAACAATCTGATACTTCACCTTGTGTTAATTCTGGTAAAATGTGTTTTCAGCTGTGACATCTGTGAGCAGGATAATTGTATGATGTGTAACACACTTGAAGTAAATGGGCTATTTAATTCTTTTTTAAATGATATTTTACAGATCAGTTCCCCTTGTTATCTTAGGAAAGATTTTCCTTACGCATAGCTGAAGAAGAATGTAGACCCAAACATGATTCAGACCTGCCCACTCTTTATACAGTATTTAATAAAATACTATGAACACATGTGGGATCAAAATTCAATTATGTATGGAAACGTTCTTTCTTATAGCAGACATATAACTTCAGATGTTTTGACATATTCATCTCCAGCAATTCTAATAAACGTTTTATTATAATACTATATATTTAAATATGTATTCAATATTATATTAAATCTAGGATATTTATTATACTTTCCTTTGTAATAAGGAATATATTCCTTGATTTGAATTGCAATTCACACAGACCCTCAATAACTGGGAGTCCAGTGAGATTCCCACAGGCAGGATAGCGCATTGCTAGTTTCTAGAAATGCTCAAAGACTTTGCTCAGAAATCAGATTGTCTCCTGTTTTTCTAAGTTAATGTTGGGCTGTTCCCTTTTTATTATTGGTAAACTTCCTTATTGTTAGATTGTTCTGAGGTTTTCAGTAATCCAGCCCAGGAGATAGAGCTATTAAACAGTGGTTCATTGCTGCAAAAAAACAGCATATTCAAAGTGTAAACGCTTGAAGAGGAGTTTTAATTAGGCAATTAAGAATATCTTTCATGCATAATCCCCCACATTCAAAGCCTACCATTCAAAAAACATTTTAGTTGTTTTTATTCCTTAAATTGTATTTTAATGCCTTACTTACAATACCTTTATACCTTATTAACAAAGGTTATAGTGCTATAGTGCATGTAACAAGACTCTCTGACTGGAGTATGAATCGCCCAGGGCACTACACACCCCTAGATCAGCTCTCTGCAGGCTACTTTATAAGGCAAATTGGATGGAGAGCTTGGCTAGTCTGCAGCAAAGGAGTATGTGAAGGAGGCTCCTTCCCTGTTTTGAGCGTTGAGTCATTTGTTGCTGAATTTGACTTTAAGCTGTGGTCCGTAGTTTGCTCCCTAGTCCGGTTACCGTTCCAGAGTCTAGCTCCTCATCGGAGCCCCGCCCTGCCTTGCTTTGTCCCTGTGCAGAAGTCATTCTCAGCACGGGCAGTGTCCCGCTCCCACCAGCGCGCCGAGCACATCCTGAAGAACCTGCAGCAGGAGGAGGAGAAGCGGCGCCTGGGCCGCGAGGCCAGCATCATCACAGCCATCCCCATCACTCAGGAGGCCTGCTATGAGCCCACCTGTAGCCCCCCGCCTGAGCAGGAGGAGGAAGGTGGGCTGCCAGCGTGCTGCTGAGCTTCATGTCTCCCATCAGCCTTGTCTAGATTCCATTCCAAATCATCGGCACTTCACTGATATACAGTAACACTTGACGAGCAGGCCGAATTCTTTTATCATACAATTCTTACAAAATTGTGAAATATTATCAAAATAACATGTCCTATGAGAGCTAAAGGTTAAGGCTTAGGCCATTAAAACCAGCCCTTTTCCCATGTACTGTGTCATTGCACCATCTCAGAATCCCACCATCTCGGACCCGGTAGTTTAATCCAACCAAGATTAGTTCTTTATTGTGAGAGAGTGTTTGATAGGTCCAAGATCTGGTCTTAACAATTTATCTTTGAATATTTACGTGTAGTCGTCCACCAGGAACACGTACATCTGTTTCTGTCCTGGGGATTGATGTCATGTGTCTGTTGTTCCCTGTCAGCAGAAGAAGTCACCAACCTGGCCTCCCGCCGCCTGTCTGTCAGTCCCTCCTGCGCCTCCAGCAACTCCCACAGGAATTATTCTTTTCGGAGGGGCTCCATGTGGTCTGTGCGCTCTGCCACAAGTGCCGAAGGTCAGCTTGATTCCCCCCCCCATCCCACCGGTGTGCCTGTCTTTTCAAGTGTCTCACAAGCGCACAATTGCTTTACACTTCCAATCCTGAAATGCTATTATTTTATCCATTTCAGAGTAAGTGACTAAAAGGTAACTAAAATTAAAAGGTTTTATTTTTCATAAGTTCTTAATATAATTCTCCAGAATGGAAGAAAGAGTGGCAGTCAGGTCCAGAATCCAGGGTTCTGGTCTCAGGTATCTATTTGTGTGATGTTTGCCAATGCTTTAAATTCTTCCATTGTCCCACCAGGACATCTTGGCTAGGTTTGATTGGCTATTCTAAATTTTCCCTGTTTCTGTGGCCCTGAAATAGTCTGGTTTCCACAGTGCAGTGGAAGAGCAATTGTGTGCTCTAAATCCTTGTATCAGTTTTTCTGAGATAAGCTCCAGCTCGCCTCAAACCTTCCCAGAATAAGTGACTTCCTGCTAAAGTATTGATCAACTCTCCTGAATGAACTCAAAGTTCTGTCTGTACTGTCTAGAACTCATACATAGCTGTTGAATTAACAGTCCAAACAAAATCCAAAAATATTTACAGTTTAAGTATAGAAGACCAAATACCTTGTATTGCTAATTGCATCCTTGGTTCTGTTTGTGTGTTTTGTGCTCAGATGAGGAAAATGCAACAGAGCACACACCAACCCACCATGTGCTGCAGCCGCCACAGGCCGTGTTCCCAGCATGCATCTGTGCAGCGGTGCTGCCCATTGTCCACCTCATGGAGGACGGGGAAGTGCGGGAGGATGGAGTGGCAGGTGGGACTGATTCTGGACTCATTTTAACCTTGGTGTTTCAGCTCCATCTGTCTGTGTTTCAGCTCCCATCTGTCTTGCATGAGTACCTGTGTATTCTGTTAGCAGCAGCAGAGTGCTAAGGGCTCTGTATCTGTTCTGTGTTGCAGTGAGTGCTGTGGCTCAGCAGGTGCTGTGGAACTGCCTGATCGAAGACCCTGCTCTGGTCCTCAGACACTTCCTAGAGAAACTTACTGTCAGCAACAGACAGGTGAGACAGAAGGACCTCACTCTTTTTCCAAACACATCTTTATATCTTTATAACATCATATATGTATTGCATCATTGCCTATGTATTGCATTGAAAGATTTACATCATTACTCACAGAAGTAGTTCAGGTGGGTAGCTGCATCAGCATGCAAAGTCTGCAAAGGAACAAGTAATAGGTTTATTCCATGCTGAAAAGAGAAGAGAGAAAACACAACGTTTCGGCTGTGAAGCCTTCTTCAGGTGTGAGAAAGACACGGCAGATAGCAAAGATTAAATAGCACAGAAGAACAAAAGCTGGGATAGGGGAGGAGGCAGGAGAGTCAGAGAGGCCACTTAGGAAGTGCAAAGTGGAGAGGGGTGAAGAAAGGTGTGAAGTCAAAATCGGTCATTAAAAAAATGGGGAAGGAATTACTCTCAGAAGAAATGTGATCAGTATGTATTGTTGCCTCCTCGCTTGAGAATGTTTTGTTTAGAAGCATTGAAGGGGTATTAATCAAATTCCAAGCTGGTGAATGTACAGTGTCTTGCATTCTTATCCAAAGAAGTCCTTATTTGTAAAACTACATTTTTTGTAGACTACAAAACATAGTAGAGTCGCTATTTTTAATCAAAACAGGAATGCTCAAACTTCTTAAGGGTGAAAAAAGCACTTTTAAGGGTGAAACAAGTTGTCAGAAAAAACTGTATAGTGATTCACAATTGCATTCCCTTTATAAAATGTGTATATCTGCTGCAAATTAAGAATGTTATTGGCAGTGTAGCATTTTATGAAAAGGACATTGGGCAGTTTAAATCACCATAATAAAGATAATAAAAATACATTTTTATTAAAACAATTGTAAAATCCTAAAGGTGCAAATGTATCTTGAGAAAATCCTGGCATGGTAGAAGCACTTCTGTATTTTTGTGAAAAAGAGATGAAATTGATATGGATTCTTCCAGCTTTTCCCATGATATGTTTCAGGATGAACTGATGTACATGCTAAGGAAGCTGCTGCTGAACATTGGAGATCTGCCTGCACAGACGTCCCACATCCTCTTCAACTACCTGGTGAGTCTGGTGAGGCGTGCTGTCCTTCAGCTGGCTTGCAGTCATACGGAAACTCAAAAATGCAGTGCACTGTGTGATTAACAGTCCATTTTAGAAGAGAAGACTGCATAACGATTCAGTTGAAGAGACTTTCAGTTTGTATTTTAAAGAGAATGTAATTTTTGTGTTCTTCTGTGTTGCATACAAGACAATCAAGCTTATTGATGTATTTTCCTACTGTTTTGCAATGCATTTCCCAGCACCTCTGCTGTCTTTATCCCTGTCTGTGTTGCAGGTGGGGTTGATCATGTACTTTGTGCGCACACCCTGTGAATGGGGAATGGATGCCATCTCCGCCACACTGACCTTCCTGTGGGAGGTAGTCGGCTATGTAGAAGGACTGTTCTTTAAGGACCTCAAACAGACCATGAAGAAGGAGCAGTGTGAGGTCAAGCTCCTGGTCACAGCCTCTATGCCAGGTATGGCCTTCAGAAAGACTAAAGCACAGTGAGACTGAACTGAGACTGAAGCACAGAGCTGGATCACTAGTAAATGCATGGAAAAGCTCAAAGGCATGATGCAGACCATGAAAAAATATGTATGATATAGGAAAATTTAAGGCTGCACTGAAACCATGATGTCTTTAACATGTAAGATATCCAGACATAACAATGAAACAAAGTTCTATTTGGTCATAAGATTTTTTAATTTGACTTGCAGTCTAGGGTCAAAAACAATGGTGTAATGTCTGTCTGTTTCCCATTGACTGTAGCTGCAAATGCAAAGTGAATAAAGTCCTTTCTGTGTCGCCCAGTGTAATCCAGTGATCTCAGTGAACTCAGTGGGAGAGTTTGAGGAGAGGTGTATAGTGTCCTGCTGTTGCAGAAATACTCAGTGACTTTAGAACCTTCAGTCTGGTGATTTCACAAGGCGACCCCAGAGGTCAGTGCAAATGATGGCTTGGTCATGAATGCTTTAACTGGGTGTGTTGTGGCTCCAGGGACCAAGACGCTGGTGGTGCACGGCCAGAACGAGTGTGACATTCCCACACAGCTGCCTGTGCACGAGGACACGCAGTTCGAAGCCCTGCTCAAGGTACCACAACACAACATTGTGTGACTGCTTGGGTTTTGGTTGGGTTGACTGGTGGATGCAGCAGCCAGTTTAACTTTGGGCTGGCAGCTGACAGGCAAGCCCTTCATCTCTGTGGACCCAGAGCATCGTGTAATCCAGCAATTCTTTGAAGACGAAAATCATTTCTGTTTCTTTCTCCCTGGCTTTAATGCTTGTAATATCTCATTGCTTCATCCCCATTAAACCAGCAGCTCCGTACCCCCCCTTGTGGCCAAGCTCAATGACGCCTGGAGCTCCAAGAGCCTATCCTGCTAGCACAGGGATCAAGCTGCACCCTAGAGGAGAAGCCATTTTAAGCACACACGCACACGCACACCAGCACACGGGGACAAATTAAAAATTCCAATTAAAGTAGCCAGCATCTTTTTGGACTGTAGTTTGAAAACCCAATGAATGTGACAGTAGAGATCACGCAAGCTCCACATTAAACACAGGACACGAGGAGCTAATTGCCATGCCATTGTTCAACCCTCCAAGCCCAGTCATTGGCATCATTTTTCAGCTCTCTGTCTTGCCTTTACGTACAGAGGCCTTGGTTCTGTTTAAGGTTTTTTTTTTGTTTTATTGCTCATTTGTTTCTAGTTGGAAAATCCCTTTTAATCTCTCCTGATTAAGACTGACTCATCCTCAGGTCTTTGGGGGAAAACTGTGTAGATTATATCCTAGTTCAAGGTGCCCATAAACTGTTTCTGAGTAGTAATACGGCTGTCTTGCTCCTTTCAGGAATGTCTGGAGTTCTTCAATATCCCTGAAGCCCGTTCTGCACACTACTTTCTCATGGATAAGCGCTGGAACCTCATTCATTATTCCAAGGTACCTGGTTGCTGGAAAGAAGTCAATCTACAAATAATTTTTGTTTTTCTTTAATGGAATTTATAGAATTCATATAAAGTATATTGTCATTGACATGTTTTATTAAAACGAATTAGCTTGTGTTGGTTCTCCCATGTGGCTTGAGTTATGTACTGCTTGAAAATTCACATCCCTGTTTCTGATTGCAACAGCATTAAGAAAGAAGATTGTAGGATTTGCCCTTTTCAATGCCTGGTGTCTTTTCTCTTCTGCAGACATATGTGCGCGACATTTATCCCTTCCGCAGATCTGTGTCTCCCCAGCTCAACCTGGTGCACATGCTTCCAGAGAAAGGCCAGGAGCTGATCCAGAAACAGGTGATGGTTTATATTAGGTTACAACACTACAGTGTGGAAACTGACCAACACAGCACTAACAAACATCTAAGACTGTCATGAACTGCATATTCTAATATTGGAACACAACAAAATGACTGATGCAAGGAAGCAATTTTAGAAGCAATTTTCCAAGAATCTTGTCAAACAGTTTCTTGAAGGAGTTCAAGAAGCAAAAATGTGGCTAGATTACAGCAAACACTCACAACCTTTGATATAAATGAGGTTCTCCTTTTCTGAAAGTTGTCATTTGGCCGTACACTGCTGCAGGTAGTGCAACTTGTAATGGAAATACAAGAGTAACTCTCAGTTTTACATTCCATTCAAGGATGGTGTACAAGGAGGTCAGTTAACTTGTAAGCAATGCTCTTTACTGTGCAGAGAAAATGTTCTCTACCTCTGTCAATCCCTTCTCTGGCAATTCTTCTCCCCAGGTGTTTTCCCGGAAGCTGGAGGAAGTGGGGCGTGTGCTGTTCTTAATATCCCTCACCCAACACATGCCTGCTGTGCACAAACAATCCCACGTCTCCCTGCTGCAGGAGGACCTTCTCCGGTTACCCTCCTTCCCACGGAATGCCATTGATGCTGAGTTCTCCCTTTTCAGCGAGCCACAAGGTACTTTCCCGAGTTCCATTAAGTAGAAGTTCAAAACTATCTGGAAGCAGAGTGCACAGATTAGCTCATTTCTTTAAGGGGGGGGGGGGGGCAGACAGAAAATATTTCTGAGTTGTCTTCATGGAAGCCTGAGAGAGAGGGAGACATCAGTAAAGCAGGTCGTTATCCAAGTAATTCACATATAGAAGGGAAATGTCTTATAATTATGATTATTTGTGTCATTAGATGACATGGACATGAAAACCCCGCTGATAGATTAGAACCAGTAATAAGAGTAGTGCCTGTGCAAGCAATGTTCTTCATTGAGGCAGACAAATAATGATCCCATCTTGCATTAATCAAGAGAGCAGAATGACTCTAGTTCTACATCCTGCCAAAGTGGAGTTACTCTGCAGTGGTTGGGTCAGATAGGTTCTGCAACATCTCCTTTCTATCAGCAGCCTTTCTGAAGTGGAAAACTTTGTTTATTATGGTTACAAAGAAGTTTGCATTGGATTCATTTCAGCATATCATACTTTCCATCACTTTGGTGTATCTGTAGCCCTTCGGAAATCCACAAATACATGAGCAAGAAGCTTTCAAATACTGTACATTTAGTCCCCAAACTAAATGTGTTACCCAGGCAAGGAGCTCTTTGGTCTGGACACTCTCCACAAGGTCCTGTGGATCAAGCTGCTGGAGGAGATGTTCTTAGGCATGCCCAGCGAGTACCCCTGGGGGGATGAGATCATGCTTTTCCTCAATGTGTTCAATGGTGCCCTACTTCTGCACCCTGAGGACAGCGCCCTCCTTAGGCAGTATACTGCAACTGCTATCAACACGGCTGTGCACTTCAACCATCTCTTCTCCCTAAGCGGGTACCAGTGGATCCTGCCCACCATGCTGCAGGTAGGCACTGGCATGGAGCTGCTGTTGGTATTTATAAGTATTTATGGAGTGAACTCAAATTTGGAAGACATATTCTCTTGATATTTGGTGTTTGATTACTGAATGGTCTTTTTAGAAATGGCCATTATAGATAACGTAAAAAACAAAGTGTTTTTCATTTTTCTTTCTGCATTAGGTACAGAACTCTCTGAACCTAATGAACATTCCTTGTTGTCTGTAATATATTAATGTAGGAGGATCTGCTAAAATGTCTCTACATCCTTCAGTCCCACACCGTAACAAGAGTGTGCTTAGCTTCCTGAGTCAGTTCACTGAAAAAGGCTCTCTGCTTTTCTCTGCCAGGCATACGCTGATTATGAGAGCAACCCCCTGTTGCGCCAGGCCATTGAGTTCTGCTGCCGGCAGTTCTACATCCTGCATCGCAAGCCCTTCATCCTGCAGCTCTTCGCCAGCGTGGCGCCCCTGCTGGAGTTCACGGTAAGACAGTGGGCACAAACTCACAAACACAGCTGCACCTCAGCCCTTCACTTACAGCTGGGGTCAAGTGGAAAAGGGCAAGGGAAAAGGGAAACCCCCCGTTTTCCTGTAGAAATATAGAGGGTGATTCTGATTCCTTAACTAAAGACAAACAAAAGACTTAATGACATTCATAGTGTTACATTGCATGAAGCTTTTTCTACCATATTGTAGTGTTATACTGTTACATATTATAATGTGCAAGACAAAAGAAGGCAGCAGTATTATATATTGTAGCTATAGTATGTCCCACATGGGATAAGAGTGTGTTGACCGTCTAGAGATGTTACTGTTCAACTGTGTATTTTTCATAGAGCTGTACCAGCACTGGGCTGACAAAGGGGGTGTCGGAACAGTGTCTGTTCGACCTGTTGGTGTCCCTGGAGGGAGAGACCCCTGACACTCTGGAGGCGCTGGAGCTGGTCAAGGCAGAGAAGCCCCTTCGCTCCCTAGGTGACTGTGTCAGTCCCTGTAGCCATGGCCACTGTGAATTGAATTGGTTTAAAACATCAATATTATTTACTATATTTTAGTTGATGACTCAGTATATGGCTAAATTGCTTAAAATTAAACTTTACTAGTTTAATGGTAATTAATTAACTCAAACTCCATGCCTTTTAGGTCATAAAAACCTAGTGTGAGATATGACAGCAAAATATGTAATAATTTTAATATTTAATCATTTCATCACCTCGCAGACTTTTGCTATGGGAATGAAGATCTGGCCTTTTCTATCAGCGAGGCCATCAAGCTGTGTGTGACTGTAGTGGCCTATGCACCAGAGTCCTTCCGAAGGTAGAGTTTGCAGTAGAACTATAAGACTTTTACAGAGTATGAATAAGTTAATAATGCAAAAAATCGATATGATATTCTCCAAGACCATATTGCCTTAATGCCTAGAAGCACGTTAAAAAAAACAGGTCATTTTTTAATTAAGAAATATGAAGAAAGCTATTAGTAACTGAGTAGCAACAGGTGTGTTTTGAGGCTAAACAGGTTAGCTTGTGTGTTGTAATTAAAATATATCGCTTATCCAATGCCAAATGCTCCATTTGTACAGCTTGGCACTTTACCAGGGCAATCAGTGTGAAGCTCCTTACTCAAGTGTATAACAGCTGTGCTCCAGTTGTGATTTGAACCCACATTATTATTCCGGCATCTAGAGCACCATACCTGTTCCCTATGACACTCTCAGTGTGGTGTGAGAGAGTGTGTGCATGGAAGGAGGCTTTATACATGTCCATGTCCCAGCCTGCAGATGCTGATGGTGCTGGAAGCGCTGGTGCCGTGTTTCCTGCAGAAGCTGAAGAAGCAGACAGAGGCCCTGGAGTCAGCTTCTGCAGCCCGAGATGAGATCGCTGCCATTGCTGCCCTGGCCACCTCTCTGCAAGCCCTGCTGTACAGTGTGGAGGCCCTCACCAGGTCAGACAAACTTCTCCAGCTGTAACACTCTGCTGTACAGTAACTCCGGGTCAGACTCCCCTCCCCAGCTGTAGACAGACTCTGCTGTACAGTGTCTCCGGGTCAGACTCACCTCCCCAGCTGTAGACAGACTCTGCTGTACAGTGTCTCCGGGTCAGACTCACCTCCCCAGCTGTAGACAGACTCTGCTGTACAGTGTCCCCGAGTCAGACTCACCTCCCCAGCTGTAGACAGACTCTGCTGTACAGTGTCTCCGGGTCAGACTCACCTCCCCAGCTGTAGACAGACTGCTGTACAGTGTCTCCGGGTCAGACTCACCTCCCCAGCTGTAGACAGACTGCTGTACAGTGTCTCCGGGTCAGACTCACCTCCCCAGCTGTAGACAGACTCTGCTGTTCAGTGTCTCCAGGTCAGACACACCTCTCCAGCTGTAGACAGACTCTGCTGTACAGTGTCTCCAGGTCAGACACACCTCCCCAGCTGTAGACAGACTCTGCTGTACAGTGTCTCCAGGTCAGACACACCTCTCCAGCTGTAGACAGACTCTGCTGTACAGTGTCTCCAGGTCAGACACACCTCCCCAGCTGTAGAAAGACTCTGCTGTACAGTGTCACCGGGTCAGACACACCTCTCCAGCTGTAGACACACTCTGCTGTACAGTGTCTCCAGGTCAGACACACCTCCCCAGCTGTAGACACAAACTACACTATAAACTACTTTCTCCTGTTTGATTGCTCATTGAATTTCATTATTCTTGTGCTGTATGCTCACTGTCTCAATGAATCTTGACATTGAGTCCGTGCCTTTTCATGGAGGGTAGTGTATAAAATAAAGACTGCATTGCTGACACCCGAAGTTCAAGGGCACCTGAATACATTGCTATCCAACTCTCTTACATCATACTGCAACCCTTGCAATGTCATTTTTAAAAGATTGTTCCAGTCTCGTGTGGTTTAGCATTTTTACATACTAAAACTGTATTTAATAGGTCACAAATGATTATTTATCCATCTGTAATCTGAGATTTTTCAAACTGCTTTGAGTTATAAGGCGTCTGTCTGACCCCACAGGCCCATGACGGCCCCACAGATGAGTCGCTGTGACCAGGGTCACAAGGGGGCAACCACTGCCAACCACACCATGCCCGGAGGAGGAAACACCAGGTGTGTGAGGAAGGACTGAAGAGCCCGTCTCTGGGGATCTGGATTAAAAGGGAAATAACGAGTTCACCAATGTCCTAAACACTCTGCAGCCCCCTGGCATGACAATAAAATACTTAAATAAGTAATGTACCTTAATCTGGTGAGATAAATAAAACAATAAAGCTTTGTACGCTTTATTAATTCTATTTAATTCTATTACCTCTATGTAGTCAATTAGACTCTCTTTATTTTTAATTTAAATTACTCTACCTGTTGTCTGTTCAATCAGGGGAAATTGCTTTTAAGAGGTCATATATTATTTTACATTGTACATATATTCATATTACATAGATTATTGTAATGGATGGCTTTTTGAAAGTATTCTCCTCTGGCCTATCATTTTTAAAAAGTAGGCCCTTTAATTTGCAAGAGTAACAGATTACATTTAAAACAGGATTTTTACCCAGAACCGTCAACTACTATCGGGACTGGTCACAGGAAGAAAACAAATGAGGTTGTGAGTTTGTTCAGTGCCAGAGATCACAGAACATTGAGATTTCCGAGGAGGTTGTTCCCCACAAAATCACAGGACACAATGCAACCTAAGTAATCTGGGAAAATTTGGAGTCCCGTTTTGGAAGGGTGGCACTTTTGGGAGATTATAAATCCTGCAGTTGATGCAGAAACAGAGTAAGCATACAGTGGTCTGTCAGTAATGAACATTCGCAGCTAGTTACCTATTGTTGTAGCTGTATATAAAACAAGTGCAAGATCGTTGCCATTGAGACCTGTGTCAAGAAAAAAACAGAGGGTGTTATTACTCAGAACAAGAACCAGCTTTCAAAAATAAAAGGATGAGTTTTCACATGGGTGTAGAGCTTGCAGCAGTCCTGGGAAGAAGCACAGCTCATGTTTCTAGATTTAATTGAAGCTTCAGTTTATTTACATCTGTATTATGTGATGGTATCTTATTAGGATATCTTATAGAAGTATATCTATATTGTAAGTGTAATATGTACAACGTCTGTCCACTGTAGTGTTTTGCAGTGCTGTGACTGACTCTGTGGCTGACTGTCTCTCAGGGATAACCTGCACTTGCTGGAGGAGGGGCAGGGCATGCCCCGCGAGGAGCTGGACGAGCGCCTTGCGCGGGAAGAGTTCCGCCGCCCGCGGGAGTCCCTGCTCAACATCTGCACCGAGTTCTACAAGCACTGCGGCCCGCGGCTCAAGATCCTCCAGAACGTGGCGGGAGAGCTGCGGGTCACCGCGCTGGAGCTGCTCGACATCAAGTCGCACATGAGGTCCGGCGCGCGCTCCGTGTCCGTCCAGCTCTGTCCGGCTCCCCTGGGGCGTACGCGACTCCTGCGTCCCCCACACAGCGCTGAACACAGCCCCTGTCTTCATTCTCTGTCTTCATTCATTCTGCCATCGTATCTTCACCCACAGGTCCATAGTCCGATCTAGATCAATACCTGAGGGCCAGTCCATACTTCAGCCATGTATGTGTTCATGCTGGAGAGTCTGGAATTCAGTGCATCAGCATCTTTCAGCCACAATAAAGGACTCACAGAGAGGGGAAGAACGTATGGTGATCCTGGGATAGGAGAGGACTGGTATAGCCAAGCTGATAGGGATAAAGCAAGAGAAAATAGGCTGAAGGATGAAAAGATGTTAAGAGCATATTATCAACCAGGACAAAAGGGCTGAAAATGGATAGGTGGATTATGAAATATACTGTATATTTAGCACCTGTATTGCTATAGTGCCCTGACATGCCCAGAGTGTGTGTGCGATGTTATAGGCTGGCAGAGATCGCCCATTCCCTGCTGAAGCTGGCACCCTATGACACGCTGACCATGGAGAGCCGCGGTCTTAGACGGTACATCATGGAGATGCTGCCCATTACCGACTGGACCACTGAGGCTGTGCGGCCCGCCCTGATCCTCATCCTGAAGAGGCTGGACCGCATGTTCAACAAGATCCACAAGATGCCCACGCTGAGGTATCTCCTCTCGGAGCCGAGGACTAATCTAGTTAACTGTGCCCAGCTCCAGGGTCAACTCCCAGCTCATTTTCCAGCAGACCTGGAGTAAATGTTTAAGGAAAAAAGATGTCTCTTATTCATACCTATTCCCTTATACATTTCCATGTTCTTTTTATAATTTGTTGTGGGAAACGGGGAACAGTGCTGTAAAATTCTTTGAGAACCCTGTGTTTATTGAAAAGATGGCATCTGAGAGGAGCCAAGCCTATACTTTGACGTCTCTCAGCCCTCTCATGATTATTCCCTTTCCAGACGGCAGGTGGAGTGGGAAGCTGCCAGCAGCCTGATCGAAGGCATCTGCCTGACCCTCCAGCGACAGCCAATCATCTCCTTCCTGCCTCATCTCCGCTCGCTCATCAACGTCTGCGTCAATCTGGTAAGGGAGACAGGAGCACTGGAGGCCTTTCCACATCCTCTGATCTACATACTGTATAGGCTGATGGTGAAAACTGGTGGACTATGGTTTCACCAGCAGCTTCTGGGCAAAACCCAGAGTTACAATGTGGCAGGCTAGTCTATTCAGGGATCGCAGTAGCAGGTGATCTGCCACTAGAGGACGCCAAATCCTCTTAATGCTTTTATTAGCATTCTCTTGTATCCAATGACAAGACTGTAAGGTAGCCTTCAGCATAGCACTAACCTTTACCTTAAAAAGAGGTATCTTTGTGATTTTCTTAGAATGTTGCAAAATTAGATTCACTACATCCCCCAGTGTTTAACCTTGACATATATAAAGTCAATTCACCACTTTTGGTTGATTTGCGAAGGAACACTTTGAGAAAGAAAGACATCATACTTTGTAAAAGCCAAACCAAGCTGCCCAAAGCCCCTTTAGGTAATCAAATGTTACAGAAAATGTCACGGTAAAAATAGTGACTGTTTAATTGCCATTAAAGTGATGCCATTCAGTCCAAACCATTTTCTAAATGTAAATGCGGGAAATAAACTATAGAAGGTCACCCTTAATCCAAGGCATTTTAAGGAAAACAGGGGGCAGCAGGTCTTATGGTAAATCAGTGCTATCAAAAGAACATCATATACAGGAAAAAAACTCATGCTTCTCTTTTACTTGTATGTATTCAAAAACAATTTGAAATAATTCATTATTAAAGGTAAGATTTATAATCACAGAGAAACTTTGTAATTACATATGAAAAAGTATACCTATGTGATAGACACAGAACTATTTTGCATCTAGTCAGGACAAATACCCAAATGTTGAATATGCGATGGGCTAATTTTTAAAATACACATCAATTTGCATGTGAAAGCAGGAGATGTGTAATTGCTGTTATACCTATTATAATTGTAAGATACTAGATTCAGACTTAATGCTGAATTTTCAGTGTTTCCAGATGCTATGGGGCTGAGCTCTTTCAATGCTCTCTCAGGTGGTTTGTTGGTGTTATTTGCAGGTGATGGGAGTGGTTGGACCCTCCAGTGTAGCCGACGGCTTACCTCTGCTCCACCTGAGCCCTTATCTGTCCCCCCCACTCCCCTTCAGCACTGCTGTGGTCAGACTCGTGGCTCTGCAGATACAGGTAATTACCATTCACCCAGTCGTCAGTCCTGAAGCGATCAGTCTTCAATAACATAGGCAATTTGTCATACACTGGATGAAAATAAGTAGAATTAAATAGGAAAGAAACTTAATTAGTCATTTATTTCTCAAGATGCTGGGATACCTACTGTATAACTTCGCAACCAAGCTTACACATTGATTTGCTGTTTACTACTTCTGAGAAAAGCATCCCTGTTTGCAAGTTTAAGAAGCAGTGTCTTCTGGTTATACTCCTACTTCGCTTTTCCTACAGTGTAATACACATTCTCCATTGAAGATAGCACATTTTTCTTCCTTATGCGAGGCTCCTCTAACAGATCGACCTGTTTGAATTCATTGACAGGCTTTGAAAGATGACTTCCCTCTTAGTCATGTGATCTCCCCATTCACCAATCAGGAGAGGCGAGAGGGGATGCTTCTGAACTTATTGATTCCATTCGTTCTGACGGTGGGGTCAGGGAGTAAAGGTCAGTCTGACAGCCGGGCCTTCTACACGGGTCTGTTACTATTGTGAATGCGGCTGTAATGAAGATTTATATACCTGTGGTATACACATCACTCACAAGACCAGTTCAGTGTATATCAGTGGTGTCTATTTGATGGAACAGATGTATTTGTAGCCGTCTCTGAGTCTATATCTTTTCGTTTATGCATGTCTGTCTGCATGCAATGTTCGTGTGTCTTCATCATGACATGTGAGTTGTATGCGTTTGCCTGTACAAAACAGTATTTTGGTTTGCACGTGACAGCTCCCTGCCCACTCTGCATGTGTATGTCCCGCAGACAGCCCACACCTGGAGCAGCCAGAAGTGTTCCTGTTGCTGCAGACTGTCATCAACATCCTGCTGCCCCCTCGCATCATCAGCACCTCCCGGAGCAAGAACTTCATGCTGGAGAGCTCCCCAGCACACTGCTCCACTCCTGGAGACACTGGCAAGGACCTGCGAAGAGAAGGGCTGGCTGAGTCTACTAGCCAGGCAGCCTATCTGGGTACGAGCAGAGGAACCCTAAGCCTCGTGTGGAGAGACTGGAGCAGCTGAGGAAATGAGAAGTGTTAATGTGGAGTGTTGTTGCCTGTGTGAACGTCAGTCTCTCTGTGTCTCAGCTCTGAAGGTGGTGCTGGTGTGTTTCGAGCGCCAGCTAGGCAATCAGTGGTACCGGCTCAGCCTGCAGGTGAAGGAAATGGCGCTGCGCAAGGTGGGAGGCCTGGCTCTCTGGGATTTCATCGATTTCATCGTCCGGACCAGGATCCCCATCTTTGTCCTGCTGCGCCCCTTTATTCAGTGCAAGGTGAGCGCCTCCCTCAGCCTCTTATGGGAGCTGGATGGTGGAGCACCGGGGTGTAACGTGTGTTGCTTTCCAATAACAAAAGAGCTTGAAGAGGAATGTCTTCCCTTTAAAAGCTGAAAAAGAAAATATGATTTCTTTAATGAACAACCACATACGCAGCTTTTAAGGCTCTGTGACACCCCCTTTCTTAACCCCGCACGGCTTCTCTGTTGAATTTTGCTCTTGACGTGAACCTGAACGTACACTTACACGGCGGTCCCCTGGCTGTGAGACCTTGTGAGCCCTCTCCCAGCTGCTGTGTTTCTCTCCCCATGCCTCTGCCCTTTCTCTCGAGTCCCCCGCCTGAGCCTCGCCGGTGTTTCTCCGCCCCCCCAGTTACTGACCCAGCCGGCGGAGAGCCAGGAGGAAATCACGGCCCGGCACCACATCGCCGACCAGCTAGAGCGCCGCTTCATCCCGCGGCCTCTGTGCAAGAGCTCCCTGATAGCCGAGTTCAACAACGAGCTGAAGATCCTGAAGGAGGCCGTTCACAGCGGCTCGGGTGAGACAGCCCTGCTAGGGGAAGGGTGAAGGCAGATTCTGTTTAGAAGGATTGATGTATTTTTTTGTTTGTTTGTTTTAAGAGTCTGATCAAATCATCATTATGAAAGCATCGTGACAGACTTCATAGCGTTATCGAAGCCTGACAGCTTCTCATTTGAGATTAACCTTATATTAGAATGCCAGCTTGGGATCTATTCATTTATACTTTTGTTTCTTCAAAGTTTATTATTTTTCATTACTCATAAATCAATGTAGTATACAGAAATCCTCACATCCAACATCAACCCCTAAGCTAACCATTCTCCTATTCCTAAACTTAAATTTGTATGTAATCTCAACCCCACCTCCAACCTGCAGAACACATGTTAATGTTAATACTTAATGAGCCACCATACTTAGAGCAGCTCTTTTCACAGTGAGCATGCAGATATACTCAAGGTTAGAAAGGAAATTGGAAGAGAGATCCCATATACAGCCTCTTGTAGTAAGTGTTTAATAACGTTTCTTTCAACACTATGACACTGTGTGATCTCTGCCACCTATCTAACACAACAAACCCTTCACCTCAGTATAAAGCTATGGGGTAAACCTAGATGTTCTCTTACCAGAAAGCTTGCCTTTTCCCTAAACCTGACTTATGTTTTTAGAGCACAAATCATTAACGCTCCCGCTTTCTGTTTCTCCTCAGCCTACCAGGGCAAGACCTCCATAAGCACAGTGGGCACCTCCACTTCGGCCTACCGCCTCAGCCTGGCCACCATGTCCCGTTCCAACACTGGCACCGGCACCGTCTGGGAGCAGGACAGCCAGCCCTCGCACCAGGCCTCTCAGGACACGCTCAGCCGCACCGACGAGGACGACGAAGAGAGTTAGACTCCTCTGTTTCTCCTTTCCTCCGCGCAGCGAATTCCTCCACTTTATTTCCCCACTGTTGGTGACTCTAGGGCCTAATTCTGACAGAACGGCCTTGTCTTCCCGCCTGCCTAAAGCTGATTCCAGCCCTTGCTTCAGTGTTGTCATGAACTTGCTGATTAGTCCCTCTAATGTATCAGCTATGAGTTAACTAATTAGCTAATTGACGACTATTTGGAAGTGTTTTTAAAGTTACTTGTACAAGAAAAGATGTTCCTGGCATTTTTTTAATGTTTTCCTTTCTCCCTTATTCCATACTTGCAAACATATCTGGACCTTTTCAATGTATATCATTTTTTTCACAGTTCTCCTTCCATTTTTCCTGTAATCTCTGGGCTGCCCTCCCTGTACTAACATGTAAACAAATGAAATATTCACCATATTGGACCAAATATTGGGCTGATTGCCTGCCCTCTAAGGGAAGAACAGCAAATCGGGCACTGGTGTGGAAAATCAGAAGGCCAACAGCTTTGTGTTTCTAGGAAGCTCATTTTTGTCATAGTGAATGTGATGTGTACTCTACAGCATACTTCAAGTTAGTAGTATACAATATACTGTCACTCATGAAACACAAATTTAATCTATATGTATTAGGTATTCATCTGTTGTACGAAATGGTATGTAGTTAAATAAGAAACACAGGTTAATTCCACACAGAGAAAGAAGAAATAAATTTGGTCTGTTGAGCCTACTTCATGTAAAGAATAGTATTTTCAAGTTTTCATTTTCGTATTACAGTTTATCCCCTGTAGTCCATATACCTAGACACTTACATTTTATTGCTTATTTATGATGACTGAATCATACTAATGGTTTATATACAGTAAGGCACTTTATGAAAAGCTAGTTTATCTATATAGGATTCTGGGTAAACGTGAAAAAACAACATGAGGGTTCCATTATCTCCTTGTTAGTTTCCTTCTATAATGCTAGAGTACAGGCTAATTCTAGGCTTTAAAAGTCCAATATGCTTCATTTGTCCGACAGGGGATTCCTATAACTTCTCTTCTCTCCATCTTTCTCTTCATTTGTTGTCTATTTCTTATTGTCACACATTTTTTCCATATCTCTGATTCATCCTATGTTCCTTAATGTGATATGTCCCTTCCTCTTTCTGTCTTTGCCTCTCTTTCTCTGACCTTATGCTATTGTGACACCCCCTGTATGTCTCTCTCCGTCTCTGTCTCTGTGGTTCTGTGCTGTTTCTTCAGATGACTCTGTGAGTGTTCCTAGTGTGGCCAGTGAGCATGATGCCTACCTGGCTAATGTGATTGGCCATCGTCGCTTCTCCAGCCATGTGACCAGTGTCTCCACTCCACCCACTGAGCCAGGCTTAAGCACTATGCTGCCCAGTCAGAGGTACGTATCTTCTTCCACTTCAATAAAGCAGCTTTTTTAGCATCCTCCCCCTTATAATATGTTTGTTTTATAAGACAGTTGTCTCCTATTTTACTTTTTTTAATTTCTAGCCAAGCCCTCCACTGTCTATTATTGTTACTGGTTGTTTTAAAGAAATATTATGAACAGTACTGAGGACATCAAAGACCTAAATAACCGGAGATAAGTCTGTGTAAGTGCACAGGCAGTGTTTGAATTTGCATCAAGTAATAATTCAACACTGGAAATATGCATATGAAATAATAATGTAAAAGGAATTGTTAAATCCTCTGAAAAAAGGATTTGCAGCAAAAAGGGCTTGTTAGGATCGTTAAACATGTGAAAGCCCAAGAATAAATAAAATCCAAACATCCTACGTTTGGATGTTAGTAGCCAATTGATCTGAGGATCTAATCCAGCCATTTCTGGAAAGAGTGGGTAGCTTGTTCCAGACTCCCACAGCCCTTTGTGTAAAAAAACATACATTATTGTATTGAGCACAGCAAGAAATCCTGTGTAGCAGGAAAACAAAGCTGACTCCCCTCCCCATAGTAATGGACTGCTGAATTTCACTTCACGTCACTCCTGTTGATATCATTTATCTAATGAAGAAAAGAGAAATGC
This sequence comes from Lepisosteus platostomus, assembly GCF_059453375.1. Classification (NCBI taxonomy): domain Eukaryota; kingdom Metazoa; phylum Chordata; class Actinopteri; order Semionotiformes; family Lepisosteidae; genus Lepisosteus; species Lepisosteus platostomus. The sequence continues at coordinate 32,544,820 of NC_142624.1, read as the reverse complement.
TCGCCTGATTTGACTGCAGAGACAGTATGAATTTGTGTATGACTTGTTTGGCTTTGACCCTCGGTGTAACCTTCAACAGTCTTTTAAATACTAAATTTGAACAATTATAGGTTGCTATGTGCAACTGCCATCATGGAATGAGTATCTTATAATGCTGGCTATGCAGTATATGTAAGTTTGTGATCTCCTAATTTATACGATATGGTGCATATTATCTCAGCAGGGGTCACAGTTAGCAGGTGGTATGAAGAAGTCATCCCATGTGGAGGAGGTCTGTGTGTTTGGTGTCTTTGCAAACATCATGGTCACAATAGCCATTGAGTTTGCTCTAATCAAATCTATTCAGCTATTCAAATCTATCCATTATCTTTCTGCATTTTTTATTGGTCAGATCAGTCCACAGTGAAAATCTGACAAAACAATGAGGTGAGATTCTTTATCATTTTAAAATATTCTTAAGAGTAGAAGCAAGGTTCCAGAAAACATTGACAAGTGTGCAAAAGAAAATAGTGCTCTATAGTGATCAAATAAATCACTTTGCCCACAGTTGGGTTTCATTTAGAAAGAACTGCAAATAAATACTGGATATTTGAAAAGCTCTCTAAATAAAAAAAACTGAATAGTAAGTAAATTGGAATTGGAAATTTTGATTTAAAAGACCCTGCAGATCCAGACCTTTTCCACACGGTGGCGCTATTTTGCTTAGGAGGACATGAGTGAACAGCTGAGAAAACTGCATGCTTCTCATTTTTCCCTAAATCCTCATCTCCCTGCCCCTCTACAGTGAACCCAATGTGCTAGATGAGTCCCAGGGGATGATGGCAGAGATTAACCTGTCTAGGTACAGTGTCACAGCCGAGCTACCTGTGTCTGTCAGTGTCTGTGCTGGGAACTACTCCCAGCACCTTCTCCTCCACTCACTCTGTCTCCGCCCATCACATCCAGTCAAAAGCCCCCTGCAGTTTCCTGTTTGTTCTTTATAGATGCAGTGCATTTTTTATTTGGTTTGTAATTTATAGTTGTTCTTTTTGTTTCCTTTTCTAAACTCCAACAAAGAACTGACACCATCCCAACCATTTGCTGTGCCTTAATCGTGTGGGTTGAGATTAGCAGGGAGATCTTTTCCTGACGTGTTGCTGTGTGCAATGCTCCATTGCAGTCAGTCCATAGTGCCATAGTGTTCATACTGTACATGCGTGCCAGCTTTTGCCAATCAAGTCTACAGCCCTGTATTAGGGTCCTATTGTGGGAGACGCTGAATTGGTAAACAGTTAGCAAGATTTCTTGTGTTTTTAATACACATGAGAGGGGGGTTGTAGAACATAATCGTGTGGAGCACACATTGCAGAGTCGCAGATCTTTTAATAGAAACAACATTAACAATAGCATTCGTATGTATTCAGTGGACTTAATTCCCAAACTGCTATTGAATATTGTAAAGTGTTTTTCTGAGAAGGGGTGTCAATGTTAGTGTTTGGGATAAAGAAGACCCTAAAAAGCAGTGTATCAATAAGGAATGTGATAAAAAGGAATTCAGTCACGGATTCTTTTTCCTTCATTTTACACGCCAGGGAAACCTCATTCTGATTGAGTATTGGACTGATTTAACATATTGTGACATGACAGCTTTCAAGAGTTAAAGTAATGCAAAAAAGCTGTTCACCTGAGATTGGTTGAAAAGCAAAAAAAGTTCTAATTCATGCATACTTAGATGTTTTACACTTACGTTCAGTTACTAATTTTGCTCTGATAACAAAAATCTTTAACCAACATGTAAGTGGTTACCAGTAACCACTTAAAAAGTTTCTTTATATCACGTGTGTAGTTTGATTTATTTATTTAATTTGGTTTTAGAGAGCTGTTATGTACCGGTGTTGCCTCTTCAGCGCTCCCACATTCACTAAATTGTTTGATGTTCAAATGATATGGCAGATTATATCAGACTGTGAATGTCTATAATCTGTGTTTTGCTGTGGTTTCTGTACTGTCTGTTGATTTTGATTTCTGTCCTGAAGAAGGTTGTATTTCTTGGAAAAGCAAAGGGATGCTTTTTGGCACAAAGAAGAAATGTTAGTAGTCTCCACTACTAGCAGATAAACATGGATCTCCTGGATTGAGATAATACTATCCATGTTGCAAGATTGTAACCTAACATGGGAATTCTTAGAACTGAATATTTTCAATGTCATATTGTGTAGATTTCCAAATTTATTCATATCAAATTATTTAAGATGTTTTTACATGCCAGAACTACATGTAGAGCACATCTTTTCTACATGCTTTTATTACGAGTGTCATTGGGCGTCATTTCTTTTAGAAAGAATGTTGTTTTCTTCCATTGATCTTTTTTTTTACTTTTTCCTGTTTAGTAAACAAATTTAAACTCCAATTACAAATGATTTAGATTCAAATTTTTTTTTAATAAAAAATTAAAGATTTCTTAACCTTTCTCAGTTGTGCCCACAACTGTACACATGTAGTGCTGCAGAGACTTTTGTGGTGGGAATGATACAAGATAAAATATGGGCAGTGTAAAAAGCAGGTAATACAGCCAATCAAAATTGTTTGTTATATTTCACAACAGCACCACTCCTGAGCTCTCTGACAGTATGGGACCATGAACAGGTGCCAGGGGATTTTACAGGGTGACTTTTTTGTTCCAATTTTTTTTTTCATAACTGTTTCTAAGCGATCAGTAAGAAATGTCTCTTTTTCACGCCCTTTGTTCACTAGATTTGAACCTCTTCAACCTCATAGGTTACCTTACGTAAAAGTGGGAAAGTATCTTCTCAAGCTCCGAGCACGGCTGCTGTGTATCCGTGTCGCTGACTGGAAATCTGTGTGTCTGTCTTTCTGTGTGGCTGGGTCTCCACAGGGTGGCGAGTGTTCAAAGTGAGCCAGGACAGCAGAATCTCCTCATACAGCCACCACTGGGGAGGAAGAGGGGTCTCAGACAGGTGAATACAGAAACTGCTCTGAAAATTACACTCTACCATCACCACAACACAAACTACAGCTGTAGCAAACCACAAAATGACTACAGTACAGCAGAGTTAAGAACCCTGACCAGGAGCTGAGACTGAATCACAGATTAATGGTAGAACATAGGAAGGCTTTGTGAAACCAAGCAAAATGTTTAGCAATGGTGAAATGAAAAAACGAGTAAAAACAACCTTACAAATAATAACATTAGAGAGAAACGACGATTTCTGTGGACGACATGTTCTTAATTTTACTGTGGGTAAAGACAGATGTATGTGCCAGTAGTAGACTGAGCAGCACCACAACAGTGCAGAGTAGTACTCATGACTCCGGGCTTTGCACTGGAAGGTTGTGGGCTCATGTCCCAGATGGGATGTTGCTGTTGTGCCCTTGAGAAAAGTATTTCACGTGCATTCATTTCTGTATAAGTAGGTCACCGTGTGGTTGTTGTCATGGTAGAAAAAAGGCATTTAAAACAAGGTTTGCGTCAGTGTCTGCATGGTTTCGTTTGTGACCTTTCAGTCAAAGAGTGTTTTTCTTTCCCTGTAGCCACGGCGCCCCCTCCTGTCCAGGCAGAAGACCCAGAATGAGCCACGCAGTCGACCGGGGGCCCGACTCTCCACAACACGCCGGAGTATACAGCCAAAGACAAAACCACTGGGTAATACCGTGTGTGTATGTGATGAAGGGGTGTTCTGGTGTGCCCCAGACTTCAGATCGAACAACTGAACTCTTTTTCATTTTAGGTTTTAAAGGGGAACTGCAGTCCCAATTTCTCAGACTGGCTATTAGATCTCTGTAACAAAATAAATGAATTGAGGGTATCGCAAAATTCCAAATTAATCACAAAATGGTGAACTATGTGAAAGTACTGTATCAAACGTACATTGTCTCAAATCGCTAGATTTGCCACAGGCAAGAGTGAGAGTTTGCACAAATTGTGACGTGAGGCGGCCCTTCCTGCTCACTAGTCACTGTAGTGACTTATGTAATGCGATGTACGAGCAAATAAGTATAGGTTGTGCAGCAGACATAGGGCTGCTTCAAACCACCAGAGGTGTTGCTGCCTCGTTCTGAATCAAAGACAAAGAAGGCAATATGGCCCTGCACATACCTGGAAATTTCATTCATTTTGGGATGTAAATTGGAAGTTTCATGCATCACTGTGTATACTTTACTTTCATTGTGGCTTAAATCAATGCCAATTCTTTCTAACCCCGAAATATAAAAATAGTGGTGCAGTTCCTCTTTGACTTAATTACACTAGATTCTCTCTTAAAAGGCAATTTGTATTGTAAAATGTATTCTTCACCTCACGAGAGAGCTCGCTGCAATTGTTTTCCTCTTCCCCATAAGCCAAGTCTGATGTATTGACAGTGATGGTGTGCTATAAAAGCAAAGCGCAGGGTGTAAAAAGAGCATAGCTCATGCTGACCTGACTCCTGGCTGTGTGCCACCCTGGTGTCCACAGAGCAGAAAAGGTCAGTGACCTTTACTGAGGCGCAGGCCGGTGTGGCCGTGACGTCGCCCCCGGCTACCAGCAAGGACTGCATCTCCGAGACCAAGAAGCTGAGCCCTGGGGCCAGACCCTCTCCTGCTGCGTCTCCCTCCATCCCTGCAGAGCTGCGTGGCGCCGTGCCAGCGCAGGTACTCCCCCTCGCCCAGAATAAACACGGGCGCTCTCTGTGTGCTTAGGAAAACAGATCAGAGGGGTATACTCATCATCCAGAAAATGTGATTGTGATTTAAAAAACACCCCTAATTCTGATCTTTCAAGTGTCCACCAGGCCAATCAATCTGTTAAACAGTTTACAATAATACATTGTGAGAATAGCTGTAATATGAAAAGTTTGTTGTAGCATTTCTGGTTAAAAGTCTAAAAGTTTTCTGCACCTAATGAAATTCTTATTTTCTAACCTACCAAAAAGCTCAATAGATGGCCAACTGTCACAAGCTTTTTGATTAGTTTCATTTCTGCCAGCACAATTGATAATATGAATAAGAGTACTAAAGAGTTGTTTTAGAAGAGATATGAAGAACTAATATAAATCGACAATTGTCAAATTGTCAAGTGGAGACCACAGAGCTCTTCGTGCTTACCAGGTTGCAGGTAGCTTAGTGTCCCAAGAACATCACCTCTATGAGCTGACTGACTGTGTTCCAGGCGGACGCTGCGGACTCTGGGAACAAGGAGAAGAAAGACCTGGGAAGCCATCACAGCAGCATGTCTACACTTCCTCCTCCTCCTCTTCCTCTGCCTTCACCCCAGCGTCCTGTCCTGGGGACCCCACCGCTCCAGGGGCCGCCCCTGCTCACCCCAGAGAGCCCCGAGGATGAGGAGACATCTGTCCTGTTGCAGCACACCGACACCGTGCTGCACATCACTGAGGAGAACGGCACTGAAAATCCCCTCCTCTCCCCACTCGCCCACTCGCCCTGTGACCCCAAGGAGGGCAAGACCAGCCTGGACGAGCCTCACATGTAGAATCCCAGGACAGCCAAGCCAGCACACCATTCTGGAATCAGTCTGACCGGTCAATTGATCGATCGGTCGATCAATTGATCAATTGACCTGTATTTTTTCAGAATAGGCTTCTGAGATTTTCCCACAAATCTGATTTTTATGTCAGCTTTTTGCAGTCGACTGATGGAGAACGGAGCTTTTCCACGCTCTGCACTAAAAACATTCTTTACCTCCTTCCAACCAAAAAATACAGAATGTAATATTTCACCCTTAAGAAAATGCAGCATAAATACACAAGATATCCTACAAAAAAACAACTGACACAGGGTCAGTTTTTGACAAGCTACTAAGGCCACGAAGCCAGATGTGAACTGCCAGGGCGTTGCTGCTAGGTAAATAAAATGTTTAACTAAGTATGTTGTGATAGATTACTAGCGATCCCTTTGTGTCTTGAGTGAACACAATAAAATGCTGTAGTCTGAATACAAGCAAAAGATTATAGAGAAATACTCAAGCTAAATTCTAGGTGAAAAAAAAAACAAATACAAACACAAATACTGTAAATGCTATAGTTAATAACTCTTTAACCAGTTTTTTTGTCGGTAAATGTTAAATATGTCTAAAAGAAGAAAAAATTATATTGAGTCCAGTGATTTAGGTTAAATGTTTTATTCAGCTAGACTTGACATATCTAGACAGACTGAACAATAGAATACCAATGGATAAAAACAATAAATATTCTCACTTTAGGAGAATATAAACACTTTAGGCAAAACATTTGTCGATTCTTTTTGTGCAGGTGACCAGCATGGCTTGGATCTCACTGTTTAAGGAGTTTCCAGGCATTTTCTGGATGGATGTAGTTTTCCACTAAATAAGGAATCAATCTCTATCACTCAGATAACTTGAAATTCAAAGAGATTTATTGATATGACCGATGCTAAAATTATGTGTTTCTAAAAGAATTAACATGACATTCGCAAACCTTTACAACAAAAACATAGATCTGAGATTTTTACTCTCTAATCCTCAGTGACAGGAGAATAGAGCTGCAGCTCTATTAACTTTCCTCCCCCAATAGGATTGTAAGCTGAATCTTGTGAATCTTGCAGGAGTGGGAGATCTGGAATTAGAATTGTTTTTAGGGAAGAATATTGATCTATTCCTGGAATATTTCCTGCATTGCAGTAAAAAGGAATTCTCCGTCTCTTCTCCTCTGACTGGCAGTGGGAACACAGCCTGTCCTCTCTGGGAAGCCAGGTCTCCCTGTGTTTCCAGGTTGTTGTCATTGAGCCTGTATTTCGTCAGGATCTGCTTTTGCTTGTTGTCTCTCACCCTGGACAGATACTCTGCCAGTGGGTTTTGTCTTTTTCAGTGACAATTTTTGTTGTGTTTGCAGAATCCTTCCGTTAAATGTCTGGGGGGAATTTACTGAATGGGGATTATAATGTGTATTTTTGTATTGTTGATAATATTACTCAGTAATTCTGTAAACAGTATATATTCAATCAATATGTATAGTATGGAATTAATACAGATTCTGAGTATGGATAGGAAGATAGAGAGGAATGGTTGAGGTTAAAATAATGAAGCTAAAAAAGAATGACAGTCAGATTATAGATCAGTTTTGTATGAATGTTCTGGGTTTGAAGATGAGATGGGTTAAATTGCTGGGTTAGTGCTGGGAGTTGCCTTCCACAGGAAATAAAATATATAAGTAAGAATTCTAAAGGAGTAGCCAAATGACAGGGAGCAGAGTGATATACAGTATGCAAGTAATAAATCAGGTCTTCACTAGGTGCTGACTCTCATGTATATCTCTATATATTTGGTGTCATGTATTTCCTCAAAAATGAATACATATCATGTAGCTTATTACTTTGTCTTTGGAGAACTTTGTTGCTTTACTCACAGCACTGTTAACTTCAAAGGGATCTACAGCAGAAGAATTTTTATTTTTTGACTGCCTCATGTACGTTAGCGCAAGACGATATTAAGAATTAGATGAACCTATTTAATTCTTTGCGGAAAAAAGTCAAACATTTTCAAATGCCATAGCAAGGAAGTGAAGAAATTGTCTGGAGATGTAAATCGCTCATTCTTTGATAAAGAGAACATCCAGTTCAGGTTTCAGAATTCTCTACTGCAGCCAAAGAGGTTATACTGGAAGAACACTGGGTTGCAAAGGCTAGAAATCCAGGCGAGAGTTTATTGTGAAATCAACTCACTGTGAATATCGTTTTTTTTTAAGTACTGTAATCCTTCTACTTCAGTTGTGTAAAACCTATGTTTTGCCGCACATAAACCATGCCTTAAAACTGACAATTACAAAAATATTGTCTTCATCTGATTTGGGGGATTTCTACCTATACATTCCCCAGGTCCCTAAAACCACAAACTTCCCAATAGGTTCCGAGCTCAGAGTGCTTCGCTGCTCCTTGTTTGGTAAGCGAAGATTTGTCAGATTTCCTGCTCATTCGAAAAGTAGCGGAGAAAAGCACTGTGCTGCAAGAATGGTGCCTTGTTCCCTTAGAGAATAAACGAATGGAAAAGAAAGATATTGATAAGAAGATCTTTTTGTTTATTCTATTAAATGTTATGGATACAGTAATAGCAGAGTAGATCTGGTGCCTTAAAATGTAGCACTGCTAGATTGTAATATTTCCCGTAGATATGACCACGCGTCCCTGCTTTTGTCTGTATCAATGCCTGAATAGACTAAACCGCTTCTCATGCAAATAAATAGAATCCTTATTATTGTTCTACTGTATGTTGAAAACTCCAAATTGATTACTTTACAGCTGATTGGCCTGTGACTGTCGTGCAGATTAACGTACAAGTGTGTTGTGATGTGTTAATTTGAACTGTGACATGTAGATCCTAACTAGATACACTTAAAGCAGCATCTCTGTTGGTTCACTGTTGCTATGGCTGATGTAATTTATTGTTCACGAGAAAAACGTTTCTAAAATAAGGTTTACAATTTGGTAGAACCTGTGATGAAAATAAAAACTCAAAGGAGATGCTGTACTAAATCAAACAAATCTGATACATTTCCACAGAAATCTGATCCTAGGCTTTCGAATTCCAGGAAAAAAGTGTTTGAATGTACTGTTTTTTTTTTGCAGTGAGACATTGTGTCATAGAAGATAACTGTATTTCAAGATATAATTTTTTGTAAACGTGTATCATTGGCTCTGTACTGTAGATGTATTGTCTCCTGTGTTAAAGATTTATATATTAAAATATATATGTATGTACACATATATTAAAATAAAAAGGGAATATTGCTTTTTTAAATTTGTTTTGTGTTTTGTTAGAGGTCTCAGATGAAGCAGCCTGGTGCTCGGTCTTACTAAACTCAGTTTAACATTAATAGATAACATTATTTTCAGTTTTCAGTGCAGCCTCACCGTCTCCCATACTATGACCAATCACAGACGACTCTTTACAGAAACCACCCCCCCCCCGCACCTCCCACAGCCCAAATGGGGTGCGGTTTTGCACGAATTTGGGTAGGAGAAATGACGCTGAGGAAACCAGGAAGCCATGTTGGAATTTCACAGTTGCGATCTGTCACGCTCTGAGGAAGGAAAAAGACCAGAGACAGGAAGTGGTGGGGAGCAGATATTGTTGGCAAGATGTCTTATACGGCGAAAATTGGCCCTTCTATTCTCAACAGCGATCTAGCTTGCTTAGGTGCAGAATGTAGCCGAATGATGGACTGTGGCGCGGATTATCTTCACCTCGATGTTATGGACGGGTAAGTATGTGATAAAGCTCAACGTGTTCGTTTTTTAAAAGAGAGGGACGAATGGAGCTGGCCCGCACGAGTTGCAATCGAGTCCTCTAGTTTCAAATCGGCATTTTTAAAATCCCTTGTCTCACTAGTGCACATCGGGGAGATCTGTATAAACGTGAGATTTATCATGTGGTTGGAAAAGCAAGGATATGAACACGCTATCTGTGATAATCGGTTCACCTTTAGAAAGTAGAACAAGACTTGTTCAGTTTTGTACATGAGTGGTCGAAATGCAGAATTGAATCGGAATTGAATGAATGAAATGTGCTCTCTTACAAAGCCTTTACAATGAATATTGAAATTAAAGTTCGGGTTATGTGCCCTTATCGTAGATTTTCTTGAAAAGATTTACAGTGCCGAGAAAACGTGTTTGCCCCCTGTCCAATTTCTGCATGTTTGCACATTTTGTACAGTGAATTTGATCAGACCTTTTTGTATTAGTATATAGAAGAGAGTCTGAGAAAAAATGACACATAACTTTTGTGCTAGTAATCCAACATGCAGCCTTGTTATTGCCTCCCTAGTGCATCATACACAATTAAAAGGATAGTTAGGGTCAGCTGTTTGAATACTTTGGTTTACAATCGGGCCTGATTAAGGCCAACCCTGCTCAATATATATATATATCTGACTGATTTTGGCCCTTACTATCAGCGTGGAGCTGTCAGCACACGGGTTTTAGAGGTACATCATGCCACGATCAAAAGACATTCCTGAAAAGCTCTGGAAAAACATTGGTCAGTCTGCACAGGGTTACAAAGCCATTGCTAAGGCTCTGGGGCTCCACCGAACCACAGTCGGGGCCATAATGTCCAAATGAAGAAAGTTTGGGGCAGTAGTGAATCTTCCCAGGGGTGTCCGTCCTGCTAAAATCTCTTCAAAAGCAAGGAGTAAAATTGTCCAGGAAGTTCAACATCTCGGAGTCTGCAGCCCTCTCCTTCCTCGGCTAAGGTATTCATGACGCCACCATCTGAAAGACACTGGGGCAAACCACTGGTCACTGAGAAGAGCTTGATGCTCCCTTCAAATTTGGTCAAATGCACCCGGATGATCCTCAAGAGATTTGTCCATAGAATATTGTGCCAGAAGAGTCAAAAGTGGAACTTTTTGGCTTTGCACAGGCCCCTTTTGTGTCTGACAATAACCAAACTCTGCATTCCATAGTAAGAACATCATAACAGTCATGGCTGGTGGTAGTGTGATGCTTTAATGCATCAGGACCCGGCTTGCCATCATTGAAGGAACCATGAATTCTGCTCTGGATCAGAGAATTCTACAGGAGAAGGTCAGCCCAGCTGTCCCTGAGCTGAAGCTCTGCTGGGTCATACAGCAAGACAATGATCCGAAAGACTCAAGCAAGTCCCCATCAGACTGGTTGAAGAACAAGAAACTAAGAGTTTTGGAATGGTCAAGCCACAGTCCTTATCTAAATATATCTCTTCAGCGCTGTGAGAGACTGATCAATAACTACAGGAAATGTCTGGTTGCAGTTGTTGCCGCTAGAGGTGACGTAGGCTATTATTGAGCAAGGGGGCAATTACTTTTCACATGAGGCATTGGGTGTTGCATAATGTTTTTTTAATAGATTAAGTTTAGTGTTATTTGTTCACTCAGGCAACCTTTTATCTGATGTTAGGTTTTTTAGTTCAATATCTGATTGCTTTAAAAATAAAAATAATTAAAATAATGCATAAAATCAGACAGACAACACTGTGTGTTGGTGAAAAATGAGCAATCTTGGGTTCTTTACAGACATTTTGTCCCAAACATCACCTTTGGCCATCCTGTGGTGGAGTGTTTGAGGAAGAATCTTGGCCCGGAGCCCTTTTTCGGTGGGTAATGCTCATTTTATTTGTGGTGCAGGAGTTCTTCCATACATGACAGCCTCTTGATACAAAAGATATGTTGTACAACTGAGCTTCTCAAACTGTGTAAGAAAATAGCATGCACATGGCTTCAAATATTAGTTTTTAGTGGTATAAGAAATTAAGAATTTGGCCCACCTAGCCCATCCTGTAGGTAATAGACAGAGATCCCTGGATCAGTAAAACTGTATATTGAAAGGCTTTTGGCTTCATCAACATGGCCTGTTCCATTGTCCCACAATCCAGCAAAGGGCTGTAGAAGTGAAGAACAAGGTACCCACCTATGTTGTTGTTGGCTTCCTTCACAAAACAGTGGAATGAAAACATTAGATCTCTATGGTTGGTAATTATGCATATGAAACTGAATTATTTTGTAGGGATTTGCAGGTCATTGTGCATTGTACTGTCTGTCACCCTGCAGTTCTGTCAGTATTGTGTGTCTGTTGTGTTGTCAATGGCTCTATATGTGTGTATGTGGAGCCCTGCTGAATTAACAGTACTGTTAGACTGATGCAGAGATGAGATTTTATTGCTCTTTTATTTAAAGTATTTTAGCTGTTTCTTTTATTTGTCGGTTCACCTCGCTGAGTCAAAAAGACAAAAACCCCCTTCAAAATGTTGTGAACCTTTGTTCCAAAATGATGGGACTTTAAGATCCTTTATGTCTTAAATTTAAGATTCACGTCCATCAGATCCAGAGGAAAGCCCATGCCATCATTGAAAACCCATCTCGTATCCTTTATCAGTCCTTTGAACTTCTATAAGTGGACTGGAATTATTATTATAGCACTTTTCGGCACACTCCACTCAAAGCTCTTTACAGATAAAGGAGACGCCCTTCCACCACCACTAGTGTGTAGCCCCCACCTGGATGATGTGACAGCAGCCAAAGTGTACCAGTACACTCCCCACACACCAGCTATCAGTGGGGAGGAAGACAGAGTAATGAAGCCAGTTCAGAGATGGGGAATTATTAGGAGTCATGACTGGTAAATAGTTATTTTAGGTATAAACTATTGCCCTTTTTGTTGATTTATTTTAGTCTTTCTTACTTTTTCATGTTAGAAATGTTGTTAACATGTTTGTTTTTTACCAGTTGTGTTGTGGTTATGTGTTATATTTGCACTGCTTGCTACTTAAATTGCCAACTGGGGAAGAATACAAAATTCTGAACTGAACTGAATTCATGTGCATGTCTGTGTGTCGGATGGTGAGCAGCTTCTCTCTCTCTCAGACATGCACATGATGGTGTCCCGGCCTGAGCAGTGGGTCCAGCCTATGGCTGCTGCGGGGGCTAATCAGTACACCTTCCACCTGGAGGCCACCACCAACCCTGGCGCTCTCATCAAAGACATCCGGCACAGCGGCATGAAGGTCAGAGCCCTGGGCATGATGGGAAGGGAACAGAAAAGGAGGCATGGGGTTACATACTGGGTGTTGTGTTTTCACTGATTGTAATCCTGTGACATCCCTTTAAGTTTGCCATAACCCAATTCTGTTCCATAATTAAAAACACTAATTCTGCTAATTACCTTCTTGTTTTTCACTTCATAGCCACAGAGTGTTTTGGCTCATCAGTCCCGAACGTAGGGATTAAAGCTGATCATTGTTTCCAGGAGCCCATTTATCTCGTATTTCAAACCTCCAGATTCACGTGGTTGGTTTTTTATCTAAAGTAAATTTTTATTCATTGTTGGTTTATTTTTTGCCAGCTGCTGAATTACAAAAAATATAGAGAAGTAGCCTTTTCAAGAGAATGGAGATGGATGTGGTGTTCAAAGTACACCTTTATTGTTGTTAATAAAACCTTCCCAAACTCAGTTGAGATGTAGCAACGACTACATGACTGATAATTACCATTTAAAGGGAGGTAGGAAAATGGAGCCCGAGAAATGTGACACAATTATGTTAGAACTTAATCTAATTAGTAAAATGTCATGTCTATATGAAATAAAGGATGAGTTTGACTGGTATTATGTAAAATGTGCATTAGGGAAAATCCTACAATTTATACTTATGCAGGCATTCTGTGCTTTGATTACCATGAAATAAGCTCTTAAAAATTAAGTGCCGAACATTAATCTCTGGTAATGAGGTGATTTTAAGTATTCTTCAGGAATATAGCAAATACTTAGTATCTGGGGCAAACACTGAAAGGTATTGGAGATCTTTGGTTGTTATGTCTAGGAGTGTAGAAGGGACCAGACAGGAGATAGGGAGAAGGTCTTTCTTTGTATTTCATGAACTGTGATCTAGCCAATTCCTAGTCAACTTTTAGCTATTGCAAAACCCCAGTGTGGTTTTGCTGTCCAGGTCTTGTTTCGTAACATGTTTGAGTTCCTCTAGAGAGTAACTTGAGCCTTGTGTTCAAAACAAACTGCGTTGACTTCCCCTCTGTTAACCTTTCATCCTCTGTCGACTCAAAAGGTGCAGAGTGGGGGGGGAAAAAAGCCTTTTTGTCCTGCAGAGACCAGGAGGAGAAGAGGGTTAAATAATGTCAAATGAGTTCAAACGTGTGACAGGTGTGATGTCTCTGTGTATGCTCATGGTGGAGGTGGCTTGTTCCCTGTACCCTACAGGTTGGACTGGGCATCAAGCCTGGCACCTCAGTGGAAGACCTGGCACCCTGGGCGGGCCAGATCGACATGGCGTTGGTGATGACTGTGGAGCCTGGCTTTGGAGGCCAGAAGTTCATGGAAGACATGATGCCCAAGGTGGGGGCAGTAAGACCTCATTCAGTGCCACCTCCACATTGTTGAAACAGCCAGCTGTGTTTAAACTACCCAGAAGCTGTCTTTCATTATCTCCTTCCCCTGTTTATTATTAACTAGTAGGGCCCTTTGAATCAGGATGAATAAGTGACAAACACACAATGCTGTCTGAAACCCATAGTCTCTTACCATGCATTTACAAAGGTCAGTAAAATTAAATATTTAGTGCATTGCCTTACTGGCTAATAAACTTTCCAGTGTTTACATTACCTTCCCTACCTTTTCCACAGCTTCCCATCCATGCACTCTGCAGCACATCATATCGTACTGTTCACTTTTGAGTAAGAGTCCAGTGGTCTCTACATTGCGGCCAGTTCCCAAATTGTGCTCTGATTTTAGACTGTTGTCTTTCTCTCAGATCTCTCTGTGTTATTGTGCAGTTCATGTAAGGTTTGGCAGGTTGGTCATTTAATAACGTCATACCAATTACAGCTTTGTTTTCTTTCTTTTTAAACTTTCTCTGCAACAGGGGATTAGATTTTAGGTCCCTGCGATAGGAAACAACATACGACAATGGGGGTAGTAACCAGTAAATGCACTGATGCTTTCAATAGGAAATACAAGTAAGAGTTTAATAGAAATGACACTGTTGCTTTCAAAATATTAACTTTTAATTTAGCTTCATGTTTACAAAATATTAATTGAAATGAAAGTATCCTGCTTGTAGTTTTTTTTTCCAAAAGAGACAAAACTCGGTGGGCTTTTCTGAGCAATATTTTAGTGAGTGAGACGGTACACAAAGATGTCACAATGCTTCTGCACAGTCCTTCTGTTTTAAATGCGCGGAAGGATACACAAAGAGGGACCAGAAGGTAAGAAGGCAAGATATCATTTTCTTGTTATTGTTCTTTTCCAGGTTAACTGGCTGAGGAGTCAGTTTCCCTCCCTGGATATTGAGGTAGATGGAGGAGTGGGACCTGACAGTATTCACAAGTGTGCGGAGGTGAGTCAGAGTGGCAGTAAAGATCAGAGCACTACCAGAAAGGCAGTGCTGGTAGACATAACATTGCATCATTGGACATATCTTGTAGTCCTGACACTTTGCAGTGCACAGCGCAGCAGTACAAGCAATACTGAAGATCGTTGTAGCTTATTAGGTCATTTCAGGCCATTTCCTAGCTTTCTTCTAACATGTGCACGCTTCATCCTTTCTATACACTGCTGTGCAAAGAATTGTTCTTCTGTTTCCTATCAATATTCCTTCATACAGGGTGCAGGAACAATTTTAATGTGATCTTGTACTGAATTAGTATCCATTTAGTTTTAAGATAACCATTAATCCTGAGAGGTCTGTATCATGTTATACATCAAATAGTCTTTCAGCTGTGTGGATGTGTGAAGAAGGATAAAGTATCTTAATCATTAAAACTGATAGTGGGTTCATATGATGCATTTGGTAAATGTAATGAATTAGCTGGTACAACACTACTTATGAGTTGCTTGTGTGTAGTCTTTCAAGGTTCTTTTCAGTGTGAATTAAAGATTTGCTTTCCTTATTCTCAAACCCATTAATAACAAAGTTGTTATAATACAGCAGTAGAAAACACTAGTGGAGGCTTTATATGATATTGCTCCTAATATACTTTGTAGATGTTTAAGACCTTTTTACAGCAGTGTATATGTTTTCTCACAGAAGAAAGAAGAAATAGAGCAGTAAGTACTGAGAAGGTGGCAGCGCAGTATTGGAAGGTTAATATCCAGCTTCTCTCTCGCGCTGTTCCTCCAGGCTGGGGCGAATATGATCGTGTCTGGTAGCGCCATCATGAAAAGTGACGACCCGCGCTCCGTCATCTCGTTGCTAAGAAACGTGTGCACGGAGGCCATCCAGAAGAGGTCCCTGGACCGGTGAGGCCAGGAGAGAAAAGACACCACAGCGCCTCTTACCTGTCGATGTCACAGATCCGAACGTCACCTATCGTGACCGAGCTTCTCACGGGACCAGGGTCAGGGCCCGGTTTTCCTAAGCTCTGTCTATCACATGACTGTCAAATTCTGCACAGACTGACCCCTGATTGCCGTGTCTTGGGTCACTTTTAATGGCCACCCTCTATCTCTTCTGACTCAGAAGACACATTGAACGAACTGCATTACCTCAATGAAGCCTTCATCAAATGATACCTTTGGACCATTTCCAGCTGAATGTCTTACACTATGATTATGATTATTTTGAAACAGCTGTGAAATTCTTTCTAGAATTAGAAGAATAAAAAAGAAGTATAATTCATAACCTTTGTTATGGCAAAGTTGTCAGGCAAATGTCGTTTTTTTTTTTTGCTTTTTGTTTTTCAAAGCATTCCTCCAGGAGCCTAAAAGGGAGAATAAGTTAAGTCTGACTGGAGTAGTCACAGCACGCTCCCGCTGTCCATTCAACTGAAAATCCTCAATGACGTTTCCTTTGCTGCTCTTTCATTTCACCAATTAGCAAGCACAGATAAGATAATTAGGCAGCCCGTGTACTGGAATGTCTTTGAAAGCCTCTGTCAAGCTGCCAGGGCTTCACTGAGGCCTTATCACCTTGCCAGCTTCAAATCAAATCAAAATCAAATAAAAGTTTATTTATCAAATGCACAACAATACAGTGTGCAGCAGTAGTTGCTGGCAATGAAATGTCTTTTCTGCGAGCTCACAAGAATCACAAAAATCACAAAATTGAGGTTACGAAAATAAGGTTACATAGTACTAGATGTAATACAAATTGAATAAAACTCAATATGAGTAGAGCTGCCATGTGTCTATGGTGTATGCAATATATACAAGTAGTGCAGTTATGCTGAAGACAGTGAAAACTGTGTGTCCATGTAGCCATTACAGGTGCTTTGCTAAAGGATATGAACTTATTTGCCTTCTTTAGGCTGTATTGTAAAGGACTTGGCCAATTCAGTATTTTAAATTGTATGCATGTGGAAAATAATGATCTGGACTCCCAGAGATTCCTGCTGTGTTTTTTATTGTCCAGCAGGTGGAGACAGCCTATCATCAGAACATAAGAGAAGTTTGAAATAGAAGGCAGTTTAGCCTATCAAGCCCTTTTGTTTGTTAGTTGTTAATTCATCATCCAGGTGGATACTGCACAATGGCGGTGGTGGAGGGGAGTCCCCATTACCTGTAAAGCGCTTTGAGTGGAGTGTCCAGAAAAGCGCTATATAAATGTAAGAAATTATTATTATTATTATTAATTGTTGCAGAGGATCTCATCCAGTCTTTTCTAGAAAGAATCTAGGGTATAACTTCAGAAGCATGGCTGGATTGCTTGTTCCACACTCCCTATTGTGTAATCATATTGTGTAAAGATGTTTTTTTATCTCAGTTTTAAGTGCACTTTCCCTTTATTTAATTGATTTTCAAAGAAGTCCGTTTAAGTGCTCTTAAAGATTCAGAATATATCAACTGATTACATCCACACTCCACTGTGTTACATTCCTTTAAATCTATTAATTTATCTGGTTGTTCTACTCTTAAAGACTTTTATAGTAGCCCGATTACAAAATAAATACTATAAAAATTGCATACAATATTATTTAAATTAGGTCAAAATAGTACATTGTACGAGGTGTTTTAATATTGCATTTCTATTGCTTTTTATTGTTTCCCTGCATTGTTTTGAACACATAAATGATGCTAGCATAAATACTAGACTCATTTTCTTATAACTTAAAACTCTATTTCCCAATTTACATTATATTGAGATTGAGGTAGTACCTATATTTATCTAAACTATCATTCACTATGTATTTTCCCAGTCTCATCATTTTGAATCAAATTTCTACAGTGTTTGCTAATCTACCTGTTATGTCATCTGTGACTTTAACTAGTTTGCTGTATGTACCAACATCTAGATTATTAATATAAATCTGCAGGTTAATGGTCTAAGTTCAGATCCCCATGGTACTTTGCTAATTATATCTCCAATACCGGACCTTATTTGTACAGTTTCTTGACTTTCAGTCAAATTACATTTATAAAGATGAAAGCCTAATGACTTAATTTAAATGCTTAATCTTTTTGATTTTTAAAATTGGTGCTCTTATTTGGTATTTGTTGTTAAAATCCCTATTAATTCTTCCCACTCTATGTGAGGAAAATGTAATCTCCTTATTCTTATAATCACTTCTTCCTGCACATTTCCTGATTTTATTATATACGACTGCATTATAATTGCAGTATATGTCTCCCAGATTGTTCATTTTATTACCTGAAGATTGAAAGGTACATCATTAGCAGTTTGTATGTGAAGGACATTTACCACATGGCTGGTTAGAATTTAGTCAACGCAATTTGCGGATGTCACCTGCACTCTTGATAATTCAGCATCCAGAGGTTATGCCGTCGTCAGCAAATGTTCCCCTAAAATGAAAACTTTACCTGTTAGTGCTATTTTTTTCACAACTGACAAATCAAGACACCTTCTTCCTGGGTGACCTCTTAACATTTAAGAAAAACAGGGGAAGATAGTCTTTCATTTGCAAAAGCATCCTCTTCCTATTTTTCCAACTTTTAAATAACCAGTCAAATTTGTCGAAAAACAAACATGTATTATGGAAAGAAAATATTAATTCTTTTGCTGGATTTACACATTTTAAATTTGGTGGTGTGCTTGAAAAAACCTTTTTTGCTGAAACACAAATCTAAAACTAAAACATTATCTGGGTTTTTATTTTAAGGAGTATGAAAAACCCACACTCAAAATGTTATGGAGCAGATGCTTTTGTCCAGAATAAATTAGAGAGATTAGGGGATGCATAACTAGCTGCCGCTGTAGAGGTGGTTACTACAGCACTTCGTCTCTGCCTCCAATCCAAAGTATGGTGTGTAGGGAGGTTAAAAACTGAAGTTGGCACCAGTGACAGGGTTTGGAGCATAAACCTTGTGATAAGCTTGTTTCTTTATAACTGCCCCACCTAGCCTAGCCTTCCACAGTTAAAGGCACTGAGTGAGGAATTTGGGAATATATAGCCTTTGTCCTACAAATTAAGTGCTACATAAATCAGAAAAGTCTGTCGAACAGTATATTGAAACAGCTGTTAGAAATGAATGCAGGATCATATTTTTAAAAGGACTAGTACTTCTGTGACAGGCACAAGGCATAAGATACACAATGAGTCCAGTGCCATAGTAATAATGTAACAGCTGCTGAAACGCACTGAGGGAATCCTTCCTGGTTCCACGGTGTAAGTTTCCCTGTGAGAACCTATGCACCTGCTTTCAGGAGCTGGTCTGTGGAAGTCAAAGGTGAGAGTGGGCAGGGTGTGTGTGTTGGCTCTGGAGACCTGCAAGCTGCCTATCTTTCTGCGGAGGGAGCCTGTGCTACACAGGCTGCTTTGTGCTGCTCTTATCTGTTGGGCTTTGGGGCGTCCCAAGTCAGGTCTGGAATTTACACGTAATGCACTTCAAAACCCAAGGTTTAACTCAACACGAAGTATGAAACCTAATTTCAGATTTACTGATCTTAGGGCTTCTACGTCATCACTGTAGCCCATCATACGATATCAACCTAATATAAAGTTGATCTTATGTCTTGAGCCCTTCTATGCTTTCGGTCATTATTTTATTGGTTTGAAAGTTTTTTCCTAGATGATTCAGAATAGGAGAATTAGGGATAAACTGGTTATTCAAATAGTTCTGTGCAACATTAATAAGCACAAGAGAGAGAATGTGATTGGTTATAAACACTTTTCATGCGTTGTGTGGCTTTGTGGATTATTTGTCTTCTTGCATGTGTTTGCAGTTCCAGCTCCAGTCTCTGAGCTTGGTATTTACGTATTAGATGATAAACCCATCCTTACAATTAGCATGTCACCATATGTACTAGCTTGCTTTACTCGTGCACTCAGAGGCATGTGCATATGGCGTCTTACTAATTAAATTTCCTTTACTTGTTAAAATGCCTCCTGCAATGAATGCCAATTAAAGCAAACCGTGCAGGCATTGTATACATGGAAAGGGAGGCACTTTCTCTAGTGAAGATGAAAGCCTCTGCCCTTGACAGTACCCAGGATTGTAACAGGTTTTGTCTGAACAGGCTTTCAAACAGCATTAGCTAAATGTTAAAGTTTAAAAATGGCAATGGATGGAGAAAGAAGTATAGAGACCTGGAAAGGGCTGCTTGAGAATGGTTGTCAAGGAAACAAGGCCCTGTGAAGCACCGAAGTGTGTACACGGATTTTATTCTGACACTAATTGCCCCTCTATTGGTCTTGGCTCAGGCATTGGTATTTGTGGGGTTTTTTTGTCAACACGTAAAAATAACATCCTGTGATGAGCAAGTGATACGGAGAAGGCCTGATCGGACCACCAACGGGTCCTCATAATGAGGCTGCAGCCAAGTGCTGGGGCCAGAAAAGCCTCAGTCAGCACTTGCAGGTTTGCTGTATTTTAAGATATAAGAGCCCGCTGGCAGCTGCATAGTGCAAGATGTCCAGCACTTCCTCTTTAAAGAGATGCATAGTAGGAGCCTGACTTTCAGATCATTGCGAAGACTAACGCCTTTAAGCAATTTTTGTTGTCAGGAAAGAAAAGATGAAGAAAACATGTGAACTGGAGATAGAAGTGAAAAGGCAGACTGGCTGCTAAGAATTGACATAACCGGCGCTGGACTGAAGCTGATATTGTTTCATTTACAAAATAAAATGTTCCCAGGTCACAAACCCTGTCACCAGTTAACAGTCAATGTGCTATTGAGACATCCTTGCTGATTTCCTAGTGCGAATCAGTTGCTCATTTCCAGATGACCTTAAATGCCTTATTGTTTATCAGCTTGGACAGGCGCCTTGGTTATTAACTTAGTTCTCTGTAGAGTTCTGGACTATGGCACCGACAAAATACCCAACAACTGGCAACACTACCATCCTTTTCCAGACCCCATCATGCATCCTACTTCCTGAAGTTCCACCTGCTGGTGAACAGGCCCTTAGCAACAGAACCACTGACACCAGAGACTTTTTGAAGCCACAAGTATAGTGTGATGCATCCAGATTCCACCAGTTCTGAGCTGTGCTATGCTCAGCTTGACCAGTAGTCCACTCTGTAATGTGCTCTGGAATCATGTGAACTTGGACTTGCAGCCCATCACTCACATATCATCCCAGTAGATTCCTTTTATTCATTTTGTCTTTGCAGACATGATCCTGAGATTTGTCCTTTAAGCCCACTAATTGAAGGATATTTGAAGCTGTAATCGGATCCTTCATGTATTTAAAGCAGAGAGATAATCAGAAACAAGAAATCCGATCCTGGGCAGAATTATGCATCAGCATTAAAGCAGATGGAATAATAGAAGAAGATGAGCTTTAGGTTTTAATAACTTTATACTTAAGAATTTACCTCATTCAGTAATTATGTCACAGTAATGTGTAAGCACTTTGATCCAGTCTGCTTATAAACAGTACCTTATTTTCCAGAGACCTGGAGATGAGGGCATGCTTGGAACTGAACCTGAAGCTAATCTGCTTCAGAATTTATGAGGAATTTTTACCTATGTTGTTGGAGCATATTTTCTGGCCAGACTGTGAACTCTGATTCACTGTGGTCTGTCAATAAACTGTTCTTCATGTGTTATACAGAGTTCATAAAAATGTTATAGTTACAACAGAAAAGGCTATGATTAATCCTTATTTATCAGGACAGGAAGCTTGATGCTATATTAATGTACAGTATTGTGTGCTGCATCTGGTTCTGTAATCTGGTTTCAATCCACTCCAATTTTCATTCATTTTGAAGGGCAAAGACACAGAGTTCCCAGAGCATACGGAAAGGATGTTCATAGCTTTTTTAAAGCACAATAAACCATCTGCTCCAATTTCTAAACATAACTGTATAAGCTTAGAGGTGAAAATCTATGCATAGATGAGGACAAGATCAATAAAACTGGATTTATATAGCAGTATAGTAAATTTTGCCGGAAACACAGAGCTTTGAAAATGCCCCTTTTAATGAATCAAGGCTACGCTGAGTTATTGTAGACTATAGGAGGTCTGTGCTCTGTGGTGGAACACTGGCCCCTCCTGCTGTCCGTTTTTGTCATGTCAGGGCTCATAGTCAGAATGGAAAAGGGAGCACTGCAGAGGTGGACAAGAATGGTGCTGTAATGCAGTGACTGGGACAGGCATTTCAAACGACTTTCAAACGAAGACAATGTTAATGTGAAAAGGAGTCATATCACTACAACGCTGTGAGTCAGGTAAACTCTGTGCCTACATAAAATAAAAACACATTTCTGAAGCACTCCTGACCACTGTGTATGAGAAGAAAGATTTAAAATGTGACCTACATTACCTTTAGCTGCTCCATATAGTGGATAGCGAGGCTTGGAATACTGTCCAATGAACTGACAGGCTAAGGTTCTGTTAGATTTTATTTTGGACCGATATTTCCTAAACGCATGGACAGTCAGCCTTGCAATAGCATGGATAATCCTGTGATAAATGTCAATATTACAATGTTTGGATTTGTCAATACTGGAATTACAAAAATGAGAAAATCATTTTCGCTGCCAGCCTCAAATGTTTAATATGACGTTGCTCTGGAGTACAAATGGATTCAAAGGCATTCCACATGGTTTGAAGGAAAATGTCTGTATCATCCCAGAGCATGAGAGGCTGACCCCTGCAAATGGAAAGGGACACAGCAGACTGGAGAGCACTTTGGTAGGGCAGATTGCCAAGTAAACAAGCTAGCAGTGCATCCCAAGAGCGAGTCCTCACGGAATTCAGTACACAGCCTGGCAATCAGCAGCAAGAGCAGTCGGGCAAGCACTGAGCCCTCCGGGGTTTATTCAGATGATCAGATGTCTCCTGGCACTCAGGTAAAATATCTTTGGAAAGCTTTAAAAGGTGTCTCTCCCTATCCTTGGGGTATTGATAAGGCTGATGCGCTGATAGAGTCTAGCAATATATTACCCTCAGAGGACTGCCTCCACACTAGGATTAAACCACAGTTTACTTGTTGACTTGCACAAGGCTCCGCCATCTATAAGAGCTGTTCATGCTGCACATTAGTACCCACACTGGACAGTTTTTAGAGGCAGGGACAGGAAGCTGCTGTAGTATCAGTAATCGATTTCATTGTAATGTACAGCTACTCCAATCAAAGACTGGGGAAGAAATACTTATGTGTGTAATCTGTATTCATCTCATTCAGAATCACACAAACATCTGTATGTAATGTACAATTTGCAAATAGATGCAAATAATTGTTTTTAAACACCACTAGCAACCTCTGGCTGAGGAAATGAAATACCAAGGACAGTATTTAACAGCTGGACTGATCTTGCACAGGATTTTTCCACTTCGTTATGTTTCTTTTTTAAGTTGTGAAAAATTTGCAGCACATCTGCAGTTTTTTTTGACTACCTCAAAATTTCACTTAGAAGGATTAGTTAAAAAAAAACAACTACAAACATGAAGACCTACTATTTCATATACACTCCTTGGTGTTACACACAATATGAGTTTGTGGAACCTTGGCAGTATGTAACCATTTCCGATTCAGGAATTTGGGAATAAAACTACAGTAGGTGGGTTTGTGTGTAGAAAACATACTGTAGAAATAACAGAGTATTTCCTCAAAGACAATCCCTATTTTTGCATCAGTTGTACTATAACACTTTCTCTAAGTGTGACTGTGAATTTAACCATGCAGAATCAAACTGAAGGAATAATCAGACTGCTGTTGTGATGGACACCCATGTCACAGGAGTGTACAGTAAGAAAAGTGATTCCACAGACTGGGAGAACAAAAGCTCTGCAGTATTGATCTCTGACAGCACTTTAACGGTTATACTAATTAATGGCAAAGTCACTTGTGTAACTGCACAGCAAAGTCAGCTGTGCTCTATTGTCTTAGCAGGAAACTGATGCAGAGCTTGATTTGAAAGCTTTGGCAACACAATATTAGGAGTTAACGTGTCTCTCCACCTAGTTGCTATTGAAAAGCCACTCGTTCTCATTACAGAGTGCTATCAGATGTTTCCTGTTAACAGGTGATTGCTGCTCTGTGTCTGCTGTGAGGGAGGGAGCCTTGTGTAAATTTAGGTTGATTAATAAAACCAACAGTTATGCATGTTTGACAGAATTGATTAGCATGTGAATAAAGCCGCAGATGAAACAGGCTTTGAACTTCTGCCCTGCTATGCTCATACCTTGTTGGATGCTAGGTCAGCTTAGCTCTTATTGTGTCCCACCCTTTTCTCCATGAAATTACCATTGTTTTATTTTAAGTCCTGTGCACACACCTACATCTAGATCTTTCGTGTCCATTGCACTGAATTCCAGCTCTGCCCTGCAAGCAACCCTTTAGATACACGGGAATAAAAGTAGAAATGCTCATTATTCTTTTTTTCTGGGGAGTTACTTTTCCCATTGTAGCCTCAGATGACCTCTACCAATTACCAATTCAAATACGTACAGCAGGCTCAGTCACAAATAGAAGGCAGTCTTGCAGACCCATCCTCTGTGCCTGTGAGATTTTATTACTTGGCAAGCAACACTCTGAACACACTTACATTAGAAAACATGGCCCTGGTCTGTCTGATTATAGTTTTTATAGAATCTGGTAAGGATGCGACTTTTTAATTATTACATTATTTTATTCTTTTTCCTCCAGAAAAATTGTTTATGCAATACTTTGCCTCTATAATCAGCCACTAAATGGTGCTGACACTCTCTGATGGAAACAGATGACAGCTGGATACACATGAGTTCTGGCAGAACGACAATTCATTGTTTGCCTAATAGGTCTCCAGGGTCTTGAGTCATCATGAAAATGCAACTCCCGTCAGTCTACGGCAGCAGAACACTTCTTTTAAACACATCTCCTGGGCCACTACAGTGGGCAGGGTGCTTCCCCAGGCCTTGTTCAAACCTTATTTTCCACACAATCCTGTTAGCCAGAGACGTACTTGCATCACTTAAGATGATTTTTCATTTACATTTTCATGCGTCTGAGAACGCAGCTATACAGTATGTCTATGTGTGAATGAGTGCGTTATAGCTCAGAATAAAAAAAAAAAGACATATCAACATTAACAAAGATAGCTCATTCAAAGGCAATGTTTCCTCCTTTGGAGTGAGTTCAACAGATAGTATGTAGTCCTTCCGTGCTAATAAAGTTCCTCATACTTTCTATTATTAGAGGCATTTGGGAATAGCCATTCTTATATGAGTCATCTTCCAGGTCTGTGTGAAAAATGAGAAGCATTCATTCTGGGGCCTGTAGCTGGTGTTTATTAATGTATTTTCCCATAGTCATTAACATAAACAAACTGCCCTAAAAGGTTTGAGATTTCTTGATGACAGGGATTTTCATAGAAACCACATGAGCCCCGTAAAAGGGCGTTCGAGTTAATTCAATGAGTTATTCTTATTTCCGGGACAAAATCAAAGGCTCAAGAGTGTATCATTTCAAACTGTAATTTTATTGTAGTGGTGCAGGGGTTATTCATCTAAGCAAAGTCTTTTTCTTTCTTGTGAAGGAAAAATAAACTTTACTTCATGAGATAAATTTAGTATTCTAATAAAAAACCTTAAGTATATTCTTTAAAATAATGTACACATTCATTGTGACTGTTTTTTTTGGCTTGTTCTGTACTAGTTCAATGATCTTTTTAGCAAAATATTCTCAACATACAACCAATGGGTGAAGTCCAGTAAAAGAATTCATGCAATTCAAAATTTGTTATTTTTTATGATAAAAGGAAGCATGAAAAGTTTGGCCTGTAAACATACTGTAAGCAGCAAATTTCAAAATCAACACAGGACACAGACAATACTTCCCTCACTTCAAATGTTATTTTTTCCAGAAGTATCTGATCCAGAATATCAAACTGCAACTGTTTATATTTTTAACACACACTATAAACAGTTCCAGAGCACTGTTTATAGTGTTTGTTAAAAATATGCTGTGCTGATGACATTTTGACCTCTATGTAAGTGATCTCCTGTACTTTATACAACCAATAACCAAACTCCTTGTATTTTGCAACAGATTCTACCTTCATACACTACTCTATTCAAACTCCACTCTTGTTTTTGCCAAGGCATTTCAAATCCAATAAAGCTTTTCATTTACCCTTTTATAATCGGTCTGCCAACAAAGATAATTCAGTTTTCTGACATGATGGTGGCTATCGTCCACACTAAATCCGTGCTGACCAGAGTTCACTAGAGTTCAGTTTGGGGTCTCTAGCTCATTTCTGGACTGCGTTTGTGTATGTGTGTGTCTACCTTCTGTGTAGAGCTTGCATGTTCTCTCCCATGTCTGTATGGTTTTCATTGGCTGCTCTGGTTTTCTCCTTCCTTCCAAAGACATGTTAATACCTAATGTAAACATTACTCTAAATTAATGGTCCCCATTAAATTGCTCCTGTGTACCTGTATGTGTGTTTCCTGTGATGGATGAGCATCATATGCTGGGTGTTTTCCCACTTTGACCCAAGGTCCTCTGGGATCGGCTCAATTAAACTACAGAATTAAAAAATAAAAAAAATGCATTCATTTATACATAAATAAAATACTTACTTAACAAATCATGCCCCTGTGAAGGACAGACTCAATACATTTGTTTAGAATACATTACTGATACTTAGGAACCTTTCTGGAACAAATCAGGGGAATTGTATATAGCTCCCTGTAGGTCTGATCCTGACAGGTGAACAGAAAGGCTGTGTTCTGCTTGTTCGAGCAATGGCTCTGTATCATTGCATGTGGACATGCATTGCTGTGTCATCGTGGGTCTTCAGCATCCATCCCTGGCATCTGCCTCTTTGGCTGTATTGCTTTCGGTAGCTGGTAATCCGCCAGATTACAACCACTTTCTGCCTCAAATCAACTTTTCAGGACATGCCCCTTCTCTCTGCATACTGCACAGCTGGAGCTTAACATAATGCAAAAGTCACATGTAACTGAATACTGCATTAATACCCTCCTCACACAGTGTCACCTGCGTGGGGGGTGGGGTGGGAACAACCCTCTTTGGAAATGACTAAGAAAGGCATAGCAATAATGCAATTAGAATTTATATACATGTTCTTTTAAGCACTTATTGATTATAATACTGCAACTGTGCTTAGACTTTTATGAGGCTGGGAGATGGTTGCCACAGAAACACAACTGTACGGCAATAACAGCCTTTATTGGAAATTATGCTGATATAATGTTTTTGGAATACAACTCTGTTGTGTATAGGAAGCCCAAATCCTAGATAAAGAAATCTGAAACAGTGTTTAATGAGGATGCAAACCACTTTGTCTATTATTTGCGTCCAGCAGATTGACTCACTAATATAGGGTTTAATTGAGATCTGAAATAATGTTGGCCTATGTGAGTTGGATGATATGGGTGGCATATTGGGTGGTGAGTGACTGAAATAGCTATCTCTTTCTAGTGTGTTAGAACACCATTTGATTGTGGCCTTCAGTATTTTACAACTACAAAGATGTGGATTCTGGCAGTTTTTCCAAACCTGTGTCCTGGTTCAAACGTAGAGCATGTTCAATCAATAATGACAATGCTTTTTTTCCCCAAGAGCTCTTACAACTGAGATACCTCATTCAACAGTATTATTGAGCTGAGTACACTGGTAATCAGTTTGTCAATTCATAATTAACTAGGCATTAGAATTATTGTGAGTATTATTAGTTTAACAGTTGTCTTTATCCAGTGATTTACTGTACCTGATCACAAGCTGCAAAAAGGAATATTAACATTTCATAGCCAACTGTATCCAGTTTACACAGCGCAACAGGTGGATTGAAACAATAAAGCCTGTATTACAAAATAACCTATCAAAATAAAAACTGCTGCACAGAGCAAAGTACAACAGAGGAACAGCAAGATAAGACCAAGTGAAAAGAAAAGTAATGCTGAAAACTGTGGCTCAAGAATTGCCTGTGAAATGAGAACGATGCTTCTCCAGTCAGGCAGGGGCGGTGCTGATGGGCGAGCTGTAGGTGTCAGGGTTAGACAGAGTGTGGGAAGTCCGGGTGTGGTTTCAGGAGACAGTCCTAAAAGGCCACCATTTTCACCACAGAGATGTTGGAGGAGGGAAAGAAGGGGAGTTTAAGACAGGGGGCAAGGTAGCACTTGGAGGTTAGCAATGGATGAGACGAGGAACAGTGAAGAAGGCGGAAATAATAAAGGAAGATGAGATTGAAGACAACAGGGGGTGGTGTGAGTGCTGCCTAAGTAGAAAAATGTGTCACATGCAGAAGCAGGGAGCCAGTGAAGAGGCTGAAGCAAAAGCTGAATGGGGAAAAATAAGGCAGAGAGAATACAAGGTGAGCCGCAGGTATGTCAGAAGATTCTAGCCAGGCTCCCTGAATCAGGATGACCAGCAAGCACAGAGCTGCAGCCACCCAGCCTGGAGAGAATAAGAAACCTAAATTAAGAGCTGAGCAGACTAAAAGGTTGGGTACTGTAAGGCCACACTGACTGGTTAGCTGATAATCGATTTGTCTTAGAAAGAATCGACAAGAAGTGTCAGAGAAAAGACGCACTGAGAATATGGGAGTGATCACTGATAATAATCTTCCGGGCGGAGGAAGAAGGACAGAAACTGACAAATTCAAAAGAAAGAGAGGTCATGGAGGGGAAGGAGGAAGAAGTGAAGTAGTTTAAGTCAGATTTTGACTCTGTCATGGGGTGATGTTTCTGTTTTCAGGATGTAAAGAAGGATAAGATTTGTAGAAGGATAGAAAGTCTATCCATGATCACATTACCTGATCTGCGCATCGTGATGGAATAATTATCAATAATAGATTGACAATCTGTTCACATTCTGGACGTCTTTAATCGTTTGCATTTGTGTTCCTTCAATGCTAAAACACATGAAAGCTATCCTGTGGTCGCACGTATGTCCTGTGCAGCCATTGTAACTAGGTTCAGCGGTAACTTTAATCACCGGTGAGGGTTAGGTGTTCCAATAGTTTGTTCCTTGCTATTATTCCGGGTACCTGCAACGAGGACGAAAGAAACACACACATGGAAATCAGACTACAAACCCCAGACACCACTGCGGTTCAGTCCGTCAAGGATCTATTCAGCGACTTGACGATTTCCAGGAGACGCGCAGGGAATGAGCAAGCGCAGTGACGTTTTCGGCATACAGCAGGGATCCGGCGGGGCTGGTGGCGGAGGAGGAGTATTGCACCCGTAGTTCGGCAGGAGGAGGGGGAGACTTCGCAAGGATTCCTCTGGATTGTTTATTATTATGGTTCTCGTTACTTTTCAATATCGCCTTTGCGGTTGTCCGCAGCACCGGGATTCCGCGCTTTGGCGTATGTAAGGAGCCCCGGAGCAGGCTGAGCTCGTTGTGCCGAGGGGATACCGCCACTGAACGGGCATGGCAAGGGGTCGGCTGAGTCACCTGGAAATCTGCCTCCTTCTTGGATAGCTATTGGATAGCTTTTCCGTCCCTTGCCCCGGCGGTGACTTGTGCGTGCATACATTTTTTTTAGACTATTACCTTTTTTGTTTTTTGAGGATAGGGAAAAGGGGAAGCCGAAGCGCCGCTGGTCCTCCAGCTGAAATTGTTGTTTTTTTTGCCGTTTTTCCCTTGTGCATCTGCGGAGCGGCACTGCGTGGAAAGTCGGAGAGCAGTGAGTATGGAGAGGCAGAGACGGGCCGCCTCAGTGCTGGTGCTCCGAGGAACAGTGGGATCGCCAGGACTGAGGTTCCCTACCCGGCGTTAGGGCTCCGATCTTGGGTGCCGTCCTCTGGAATTACTCTTTTCGGTGTCAGGTCAACACGGGAACTCTGTCTCCTTTGAATCCTACATCCTCGTGTTTATTAGCATTTTGGTTCTTTTTTTCTTTGCTTGTGTTATTTTTTTCTTGCGTTTCTGACTACTGCTTGGCCGGTGCGACGCCACGGCGGGGTAATAATAATTCGTCCGACTGTTGCAGTCGGGCTACGGATCCCAGTGCTTGATTCGCAATTTTGGCAATAAAACGTCAAAAAACAGACGAGTGCCTCGACCCGTCCACCACCCCCCCAGCCCCCCTCCCGCCTCTCAACCCGCTCCCAGCACCGGTACCAAGATGAATTATCAGCAGCACCTGGCGAATTCGGCCGCTATTCGTGCCGAAATCCAGCGGTTCGAGTCGGTCCACCCGAACATCTACTCCATTTACGAACTGTTGGAGAGAGTGGAGGAGCCTATTCTTCAGAACCAGATCCGGGAGCATGTCATCGCCATTGAAGGTAGGTGAACGCATTGTGCAGCGTTGGCCGTGTTTAATAACATTACATGCCGGGGTAGCTTGGAGCGTCAGTGTGCTGTTGTCCCGCGGCGCTACCTCACTTCGTTTGTGTGAAGGGAAACTTGTGTTTTAGAAACTCGGCAGGTGTGCTGTGCTTGATCAGTTTACCCAGCTAGAGGCTGTCCAGAATTGGCTTCTTAAAGGAAAGTTTTGGATGCCCTTGTGTCTACAATGTGGGGTAGAAAATCGATGTCTTTTTCGAGTGGGCATTATTGTTTTACGCTTCTGCGGTTTGGCTCGGCCTTAGTGATCCTAATATACTTGCTACACGTTTCTAGTTCGCGAAAATGCACTTTGTTCCTATGTAACAGAAGAGAATGTTAAGTACTTGTAGCACAAAGCCTTCAGAAGATTTTCAGACTACCTTCTTTTTTTTTCGTTTTTGAAGAATGGGTTTAGTTAAGCGTTTTGGATGTTGAACTGAACTGAGGGCTTTTATGGACCAGCAAAAAACATCCTTTTCCCCGATCCCACTGTAGAGTTCTGGCCATCGGGCTGACACTCTCCCAAGTTTTATCACAATTAATGCAATTACTTCTTCGGTCACCAAATGTAAAGCGCGGTGCTGACTTTTCCTTACATTTAGAAAGCGAACTTGAGACGGACGTGCGCGTGTTCTCTGCTTGTCTGGTTCTGTTTGCAAGTGAACGACCCGTCAGTATTACGATGAGATGGTGTGTGTGTGTGGATGCTGAACACTCAGTAGTTGAAGAGAAATTAATTCGGTCGCGCTTGCCAAAATCGGCACAATACGGAGACGCAGGCAAGCTTTCAGCCAGAGCCGCGACGGAACTGGGAGCGCGCATATGGGCGCCTGTTCGGCAGCGGGCAGATGTTGTCCTCAGCACGCCGGGGTCTGCGTTTAACAGCTCGGCAGCCTAAACAGCGTCGGACAGATGGCCATTCCTAGATTATAGGTATAAAATGGCTCTAGCGTGTTTTACAGGGCTTTGTAAGGGAACATAAAAAGGCGCAGTTGGACAAGCAGTGATCTTTCTTAATGTAACCCCCACCCCTCTCCCCAGACGATTAAAATGAAAGCTGTAGTGACAGATTAACGCCGGGCTGTTATACAGTAGGTATACTTTAACAGACCCTACACCATGCAGAGAAAGGATTCTTAACAAAACGAAAACTTTTTCTCCTTAAGCGATATGATGTATTGCGGTTTAAAAGGGAGACTTCTGTTTTTTTGTTTAAGGGATTTCAGCTCGACTCACTGAATTATCTGCTACAGGGATGTGCCCGTAGCAATGGAAACCACAGAATGACCCCACAGGACTGGACAACAGACAGCAGCAGCAATGAAATTAGTTAAAGGCTAGTCATAGACTGGGTGGCATGAGAAATAAGTAAAAACATATTTAAAATAAGCTGCAAGAATAGCTGTTCTTAAACGAGGCTCACATACCATCTTAATTGTACGTTATATATGTGCTTATAGACATATGACAAGAACAGCGATTATAGTAGATCTGTAAAAAGGAATGCTGAGTGCAGACCTCTTATTGCGTTTTGGAACTGACAACACTTCATGGCTGGATTTCGCAGGAGCCCAGTGCTCTAGAAGTGTCTCTCTTTAACAGTGTGTCATGCAGGAAAAACATGGTCTCCATTGACTTGTCCAGGTAAAGTGATATTGCCGGAGGTTAACTGTCACTGTGCTGGGGTGCAGCACCGAGGGGTTGGGGGATCGGGCTCCAGAGAGGCTCTTGAAAACACCCCACCTACGTTAGGACCCAGGCTTTTGGAGAATGTGGCAGATTTACTTATTGTGCCCAGTTCTTTTGCCTCCCTTCCCGAAAAGCATACAGTTTCATTTCAGACTGCTTGTGTAAAATGTATGCCTTAAAGTCCAGATCAGTATGCGAGATTAAGTCTGTAATTACCTCCTTTTTTTTGTGAACACAGACGACAGTGCAAACACAGTGCAGCCTGAAGATAAACCTTTTTGTTCAGGGACTGTGGTGCTTGAAGGCGCTCTGTGTTGGTGTGAGGCAGCCCTGCAGCTCCCTGGTGACAGCCAGCCTCTTGTGGCGAGTTCTGGTCATGGGCCTTCTTCAAGCAACGCCCCTGTTTGGTGTTATCTGCGGACCCAGAGGCTGCTAGGCCATCGGTGGCACTGCCAAAACGTGCTTGTAGATAAAAGCCGTGTAGCATTAGCTCGGTCTGGACATGGTGTTTTATTTGCATTCAGGTTGGTGTTGAAAATGAATTTAAGATCGGAACACTTTATTGGCCATATACAATTTCTTGTATTAGGAATTTGTCTTTTTTCGCATACCCCAACTTGCTCTGCATAAGACACATAGGCAGGGAGAGAAGCTGGGGGTCAGAGCGCAGGGTCAGCCATTTATACGGCGCCCCTGGAGCAGCTGGGGTTGAGGGCCTTGCTCAGGGGCCCAGCGGAGAAGAATTCCTCTGATGGCAATGGGATACAAACCGGCAACCTTCCAGCCACAGAGCCTCTGCACCGCCCCCGTGTTGTCCTGTATGTCTTAAGGTGTTGTCTTATAACAGGATACCTGCTTTCTGAATCTCTGGAACTGTTTTTTTTTTCCCACGGTTTGCATGGCAGGCAAGAGATGGCATCAATTACACAACGCTCTTGGCATGTAGCAGGTTGGGATTTGACATGCAGGGGATTCCACACACTTCAGGGGCTTTCTGCTCCAAGTACAGTGTAAAGGTTAATAGTTGTTGCAGCCGGATAAATTTCTCTCCTTAATCAAGCGTTTGGGGAAAAGCTGTGAAAAGAGAGCAGCCCAGGCTGCGCGTTTACAAGGGAGTTTACACGTCTCGGATCTGCGGTTGAGCTCCAGGAGAGCGTTGGATTACAGCGAGCAAGTTCTTGTCACGGCGCAGGGCTCGAGCTACTCATAACCCACAGCCTTCTCGCATGTCATTTTTCTGTGTGGCTCAAAGGGGATGTTTTTTTTTAACTTAAATGTGGTAAACATGATGCATTTGTGTTTGAAAATGTAATTCCAGTCCCAGGGCCTGTGCTTTCTGTCCTTACGTTATCTTTTTGAGTAGCTGAATTGACTGCCTTACATGAAAGGTGACCAGGGGATCAGTTGAGAGCAGAATGGAAGTATGAATATCTGTGTCTGGATTATAGACACACCTTACAGTTTGAAGGAAATTGAAGCTACTTATGTGCCGATTATCCTAAGACAGGACCCAGCCATCCTTTCTGTATTTTGTATTGCAAAATTGAAGTTTTGACAGTTCAATACAGGGAAATTAATGACTCTCTGCAGCCTAGGATATTCTTTACACTTGGCAAATTCCAGGGTTTAATCTGTAGTTAGGTCTTTGAAGCATTATGAGGTTTCAAACAAGGGCTTGCTTTGCGTGTACATATGTTTGCCTTCTCTTTGCATAATGGTTTGCGTCCTGCATGTATAGCTGGGGGTTGAATGTTGTTTATAGGTAAAAGTTTGGCCTCTGTTTCATGCTGTAATGCTTTCAGTGGGCGGGGGGGAGCTCTAGGTGATCTCTAGGGGGATGGAGGCTCTTGTAAGTGTTTTTGAATCTCTTTCTGTGAGGAAGTAAACAGAAGGCTGACCTGGCAGTAATTAGCTTGCTGGTGTTTAAGGGAGTTCCGGTTTTCTCTGCGGATCCTGCACAATGGATTATTGTCTGCTGTCGCTCCTATAAGGA
The DNA here is from genome assembly GCF_059453375.1 of Lepisosteus platostomus. Taxonomy (NCBI): domain Eukaryota; kingdom Metazoa; phylum Chordata; class Actinopteri; order Semionotiformes; family Lepisosteidae; genus Lepisosteus; species Lepisosteus platostomus. The sequence goes on along the minus strand of NC_142624.1, from coordinate 32,511,018 downwards.
GCCTGTGAAAATGGGGCTTCCATTGTTGTTGTGGCAGTGAGGGTGAGCTATGGAGATCCTCAGAGGAGGTCCTGCAGTCCGGGCTGTAAAGCTTTATAGGAAAACAAAGGAGGACCCATGGATCTGAGTGTCACAGATAATTGATAGAAAATTATTTATTTTTTTGCTGGTTCATTTTGGAAAGTTTGGATTCTTGGTCTCGCTGTTAAAAAGGTAGTATCTAACAAAGAGCTTGTGGTGTGATCTTTGTTGGGGGAATATGTTGCCGTTATCATCTAATCGTCTCATAGAAATGATATTCCTTACCTTGCTGGATTGTCATGGATTGATACAGGATTAATACAGGAGACCTATACTGATTAATACAGGAGACCTAATGATACTCAGTAGTTCACCAGCACTGAGTGTATGATATCAGGATGACAGTTTTTAAAGCATTGAAGCAGAATTGGTCTGTTTTTACAGTGTTTTAATAAGTGTGGTTTTAGGTGGAAAATAATATGAATAATCACAGAAGTATTATTTGGAAAATTTGTCTTCTACAAGATTTGCTCCTCAAAAAACAATTAATTCCCTTTTTAACAAAGTAAATCTCCTTTTTTTTTCCCACAGGAAAGTGTTATTTTAAGAACTTGTCCTGTCCTGCTAGGGTTACTGCATCTTCACACTCTCGCTACAGCCTTCACAAAACAAGCAGACAAAGCTTTGACTCTTATGAGCCTGTGGCTGCTGCGGGGCCTAGCTGCCTGAGGCTGCAGTGTGATCCCCGCGGAGCTCTGTCTGGGCTCGGCCTGGTTCTGACGGTCTCCCAGAGGATCTCCTCCCTCCACCTCACCTGCTGCCGTGGCAACAGTCACTGCCTCCCTGCTCTTCTCTGGCTGGTGACTTCGCCGTGACTTGCTGGGGAGGATATTATTGATAATGTTTCTTTTTCTGCTTGTGTACACGAACGATGGGTCCTGTATTTTTACCGCAAAATGTTGAAATATTCCATCCGTGAGGAGCAGGAAGCTTCTGTGCTCCCTTGCGGTTGTAGATACTCAGTGTGTGTAGTAAACAAAGCTTCATTTCATCTGAGTGGTATTTTTTTACAACAAAGGGTTACTTTAATATGGGTTGAGCTGACCTGAAATACTGTAGCTTTCGTTTTCATTCCAGTCAAAACCTGACTGCAGGTTTATATTTCAGGAATTTTGAACTTGTATGTGTTTTATTGAGATGATATTACATGGGATGATACCATATTTAAGTTAAATTGAATGTCTGCACACAAGGCAACAATGGTTGTATTTTTGTGTTTCCTTTATGGAGAAAAGTAGTAACATGAAATAAATGTTTTCTTTTACTTGCTTTACAGATATTAAAGAAATTTTGTGGGTGATTGGTCTCGTGGCCTTTAGGGCTGTTTGTTGTCAGTACTGTGTACAAAGTAGAGATTAAGTTATGTGCTGGGGGGCTTCTTGACAGCTCCCATCTGCTTTTATGAATCCTGAACCTAGAGCTAACTGTTTCACTTTCACCTTTGACTCCTGGTTTAGGCTTGTCCAATTGTGTGTCAGCATGATGTATGTTGCAAGAAACAGACTGCCTGCACTTGGTCTCTTGTCTTGGAATTTAGCCTCCAGTGTAAGATTTGCTTTGGAGGAGATTATGGTGGATTTTGTCAGTATGTGAATGAAACTTCTCCTATATAGGGCAGAATGAGGACGTCCGTGCAGTTTCCTCTGACCAGCCAACCTTTGAGATGCTCGTCTTTAACACTCACAGGCAGGACAGTCCCATCAGCCCTGATAGCTTGGCCAGTTGTGAGCCAGCTTGGGGGAATCCCAGTCTCAGTCTCTTCTTGACGTGACCCAGGCTCTGACCTGCGACACCAGGATCATAGAGCTTCACCTGTGCTTGGGAGAACACCCGTCCCACACAACCCGAAATGTGTTGGCAGTGGGTTATCTTGCAGTAGCTTAGATTGGTTTTCCTGCAGGGTACATGGAAGCATCAGTGGCCTTTGATGGCTGTGGTTAAAGATCAAGGACTCTTGATTTCACGTCTTTTGAGGAGTCCATACCTGTTCGTCATAATATCTTTTCCTTTGAGAGGAGCAAAAATGCAAGAGGTTTTGAACTTGATACTTTGAAATGTGACCTCCATAACTAGAAGCAACTCAAAAGAGATGGAATCCAAGTAGTTAAAATCACTTTCATGTCTTTATTGCATTGGTTTTCTTACAGGGTTTTGCTTACTCAGTGGCCCATTAACCCCCCTGGACAAGAAGGGATGTTGTTTTTTTTTGTACTTTCCCACGTTGTTGCTGGACATGATAAGCAGTAAATGTATTGTGCAGATGTAAAAAAATTGATTAGCATTGCCATAAGTTCATCCCACACTTCCCTGAAGACTAATCCTTCAATTTAATTTATGTGCAGAAATAAAACATGCATCATCTCTATTAACTACAAAAAATGAAAAATGCTAGACTGTTTGCATTGTAGAAAACACTCCATTGTGTCCATTAGCTTCATTCTTGCATGGCAAGAACTGTGAGACTAAGCATACTAAGCAATTTATCGCTGAGTCGCTCTGTCGTCTGAAATGTAAACACCCTAGTGAATGTGAAAGTTGCTGTGATATACTGTAGATGAAATCAGCCAGGAGAGACTGCTCCATATTGATCGGTAAGCTTAAACAAATAGGAGTGACTGCAGCTGCAGATTCTGCTTTTGCTAAATGTGAGTTGTGTCTTGGTAAACCTGGCAGGCTGCTTTCCTCTTTCTCTAGCTTAATTTTGCTGCAGGAGGTACGCTAGCCAGCGGGCTTCTCTTGAAATCTTTGTGGCGCAGTGTGCTGAAACAGGACTTTGAGCGTAGCACAAATGTGATTTGTAAGAGCTGAGGATTCTCCTTTTCAGCCCAATGTATAGTCCGTGCGTCCTTTTTGAGCTGTCATATTAGATGTTTCTAGACTGCACCCAATCAGTAAGTAGGTGTTTAAATGGGCTGAGAATCGTTTCCATTAGAGAAACATGCTCTTAAGGAGCGTGAGCCTCAAATCGGACAACTGCAGGGCTAGGTTTGTAATCCTCTCTCCTGCAAGTAACTCGTCTTAAGGCAGTGTGCCACCATTATTGCTGCAAGCTGTACTGTAAAACCCAGACTGAACGACAGATCCAATACAGATGGGGGAAATCCCAGACTCTTTGTATCCCTGACCAGTGAAGATTCAGACTTCTCTGCTTTGACACAAGTGCAATGATGTGATGAAGGTTCGTTTGAAAGGTCCCTTCTCTCTGAGAAGTGGATTTTGTGTCGCACTCTCTGTGACCCTGACTTGGAGCTGTATGGATTTGGCTGTCCTTTGCTCTGCAGTGAGAGACTCAGACTGAGTTGGTTGGAGGCTCAGAGGTGGTGCTTGCTGCTGGGATATAGCCATACCTGCTGTAGCTTGTGGAGCATGGCTGGCAAGGGACCAAAGCTGCAGATCTTAAGGTTATAGTTGTGAGGTAGGCAGGATAGATTATCTTCTCACCAGGACCCATGGACAAAACCAACATTGATGAGGTGTGAAATTGTGTGGCATTTATTTAACATCACTATCCCTAACTATACCGGTCCCTTGTTATCTTGGACAGTGTATTGCAGGAGCATGCAACAGCTTAAAAAGTTGTTTCTTTTTCAAGCCTTGGACAGGCTAAGGTAATCAAAGTAACACTTCCTTGAGTTGAGCGTGAAGGTGGAATGGGCTATGCATGTACATGTGGTGCCCTCCTGCAACCCACAGCAGTATTTCTCGTATTTGACAAATATTCTGTGCCTGGACCGCATAGGGTAACCTGAGAATATGGTTGTGTTCTGTAAGTGGCAGTGCTGCCAGGCAAGTAGGGCGAAAGGACACCAATCTTTGAGTGAAACGACTTTGCAGCTTCATCCTTTATTCATGACTGTTTTCACCCTGCCTTTACAGAAATGAGATTTCTGATTTACAGCACTGTTCCCAAGAGCTTGGTGGTGGGGGAAATTAGACTGACATTACTGCCAGGCTCTGCAGAGGCCTTGGTATTTTGGCGGTCTGGTCAAAGGCTCGGAGATGCAAGAGATTTATGCCTTTATATTGATACAGACGAGTGTGGAAACTCTGCAGCTATTATTTGTCATTCCGTGTGAAGGATACAGGGTGAGGGGAAGGGAATTGAATTAGTGAGGTGTTCAGGGCTCAGCGCTACAGTGTCATGTGTGCCAGCAGAAGAATCACTGCCTGTCCCTTCAGAGAGCTGGAAGACAGGACCGGGGGCACTGAAGAGTCTTGTCTTGTCATCCATCAGGCACCTGTTGGCTGGTGCACCTGGAGGTCTGCTGGAGGAGCTGTAGTGCACTGGGGGCTCAGAGCGCAGAGAATGAGCCATTCATTCACTGTAGTGGGAAGTGTAGCACAGGCAGTTCCCTGATAAGAGGAGATTGCGACCAGGAGCAATAAGAAAACTTGCACTTGTGCCCTTCATGCACTTCATTGAACTGAAGGCAGTGTAGGTGGATTTTTTTTTTTCAGATTTCATTGTTGATTCATCCTTCTCAATTTATGGCATTCATTTTCTCCAAGGTTATTGGTACAATTCAACGGAAATGTTATCTCAAGTGAAAATGGAAATTTTGTATATTGAATTATACAGTGTGTGTGGATTATCATTAGTGGGACTCCAGTGCACGCAGTTATGAAGAAATATGGTGGAAGGTCCTGGTTTTAAATTGAGAGAGACCAATCCAGTGTGCCAGTCTTACTGCAGACAAATATTTGTTGGGTCTTTCTAACGTGTTCACAGTTTTGGATTCAATTTGCTAATTAAAGGAGGTGGAAAGGCCATAAGCCATAAGAGATAGTAGTCTGTAATTCTGTTGGGGGAAAAAAAAAAGTTCTATGCATGGTCCAGAAAATATCCTTTGACATTGGAAAACAGAGCTGCTAACAGATGTAGTTGTAACAGTGCCGATTCTGCCTGCAACACTGTCTATTTGGAATATTAGAACATAATGCAATTGCAGTGACTGACAGGCATCTTTTGTGATTCAATTGTACCTCTTGGATTTTTCAGTGAGAAATACCTCTTAAAATGACGAAGTAGGTCGTGATACCATCCATACGAAAGCAATTCAGCAGACTCTGTGGGTATTGTACCAATTCAAATATCCTGGTTGCCACTGCCAACCACTGCCTGAGCTGTGCTTTGAGCTGCAGTGCTTTTCCACCAGATTTGTGACAGATGCGTACCCCACCTCTCAAGGACATAGACAGGTTGATCAGGGTGAAATGATTTGTGTTCCAAAATCATTGTGAAGCTCTAATTCATTGTTTATAGTGATGGAAATTGTTTGATTGCCTTTGTTTTTTGTTTTCCCAGTGTTTCTGCCCTCTTTTGGTTCTTTTGATACCTAGTTAAGACCTTTAAATGTACTTATTTGTAAACAAATCTTTTTTTTTCTTTTTTGCCACCCAGTCGGGCAAGCCTTTCCTTGTTAAACTTTATAGCTATATTCTTATGAGTGTAGAAAATAAAAGCAAATGAGTGCAGCATTTTTTCTAAGCAAAACAAATGCCGGCAAGTGTCAATTACTTCATTTTTAGGTTTATGATTACACTTTTTGCTGCAGTTTCATGCTTATTTCAGATCATTGTAAAGGAAAGTGCATGAGCAGCATCACCATCTTGCAGACTGATCTCTCCAGATCTCCGGGTTTGGTCAGTACTGGGATGGAAGGTCTGTAAGGAAGACCAGATTGCTGTTGGAGGTGGTTTCGGTGCACCAAGGAGGTGATCTTCCCTCTGCGCTACAATTTCCAAAACGATGCCCCAGTATGGTGGCCGAATGCACTTTGCTGTTGGAGGTGCTGTCCTTCAGATGAGACGTTAAATCAAAGTCCTGACTACTTGATCATTCCAAACTTCCCTTGACAGTGTAAGAGTAGAGTTATTAACCCCGGTTTCCTGTCCACTCAAAGCTTGCACAATCTGGGCCTTCTTACAGTTCAGTTGGTAAAGCATGTAACTCTTTGCCTTATCTGAAGTGGGTACTTCTATACATGTAAAGAAAGCACTTAGGGATTGTTGGGGGTGAAAAGCAAGGAATTATTGTGATGACAGGCAGTTAATGATCATAAAAGTTAATGCTTGGTTTTTTTATTTTTGAAATTCACAAGCGAAGGATCAGCTGTGAGTGGGTCCAGTAGTCAGCGGTTGATGCCGTTTTTCTTTTTGTTGGCGAAGAGAGGCTTGATTTCTGTTTCTCCAACCAGAAGCCCTAGGACGGCCCAGCAGCAAGCTCTTTGGAGCCTGAAAGCATGTCCACCTGATGGCTTGTCTAAATGAGACAGCGGCGAGGAGGAGGAGTGCAGTTGGCGAAATCCTAGACCGCTGCAGTTGCTGAAGTGCCTTGTTGGATTGTTTTGCTTGCTACCCTACACCCTTGTCCCTTCACTGAGCTATTCTGGCCCTGATAAGAACATGGTGCGCCGGCTGTAAGGTCATCGCAGTGCATTGAATTTCCATTGAATGGGGTTTCATCTCACTGTCCTCAGACATACTGGAAGGTTCATTGGTTTCTGGAAGAATTGGCCCCGGTGTGAGAGTATTTGTTGTTGAGTTTGTTCAAGACGAAAGATATTGAGTCTGACATTTGATTAGGCCCAAAACACCCCTTGCGTCAAGTCTTTCCATTGAAAATAAAGGAAAAATGTTCTTTATATATCGTGATAACTCCAACTGTACACTGTATTCTGATGAAAGATGATTTTTATTTCTTTACTTGTTCTTCTCCTTGAGGCAGTGTAAAGAGTTTTTTTTTAATTTAAATGTCACAGACTTTAGTGGCATTCTGTATGCTGCAATGGATACTCGTCTGTTTCAGCTGTTTTTGTTCCTACACGCTGACTTTCTTCTGGAGATGCGTGGCTCTGGTCTAGTCCTGATTGGCCGTGAATGCCCAGGTCTCACAGTACCACTCCGGCAGTGCCAGTCTCAACTGGAGCCCCTGTTCTGTGGGTGACAGTGGAACCAGGTATGGTTTAGCATGAGGCTGGGAGCTGTATCAACATCTCTGCTAGCTCATTGATAAAGACAGTGGACATTGTCGGGCTCAGGCTGCAGCCCAGTCAGGATCCATGTCCGTCCTTTTACAGGTGTACGCTCCTGGTAGAGGCAGACTGGGCCCTAATTACTGTACCAATTTGGACAGGGGGAGGAATGATTGGATTACAGTTAATGCTGACACTGGGAAAGATTTAACAGACTGTAGGCTAGTTTGCCAAAGGGCACACCTGACCGCGCTGCTGCAGCAAGTTGCTCGCTTCCTCAGCCTTGGTTTTAGTCTGTGCTGAAATTGGCCATTGGTGCCATTGCCCCAGCCTGCTGTGGAGCTGCCCAGTCTGCAGCTGTCCCGCCTAAGATCACGTGGGCAGGTCGCACCCCCCTCCCCCCCGAAGAGAGGACAGCGACGAGCACAGAAACAGAAGCTCCGAACTTCCTTCTCACCTGGTTTCTTTGTTTCTTTGTTTTCACTTTTGTTTCGCTCTGTTCTGGTTCGGATGAGTGCACACACCTGCCTGTTAGGCCTCTGTGCGTGCTGTAGGTGTGCTGCCTAATGTCCCTTTTGTCCTGTGATTAGTCCAGACCTGTGTCTAACTTCTCCCCCATCCCCAGAGCGGGTCTTTCCAGAGGTCGTTCTATAATCGAGTTACTGGCCTGTGCAGTTTGTGCTGACACACTGCCCATATGGCCCCAGCACATGTGTGCTGACTGGTTATAAATACATACTGCGCAGGCCAACACCCCTATAGAACCTCATGTCATGGAATCAAATGACTTGAGGGGAATTTGCAATACAAACTGACTTCCTTCTTGTCGGACTTCCACATTTGAATAACAGGTTTTTCCCTGACAGTGAAGCTGACTGGTGGAAGGGTGATGAAGCTGTGGCACTCTTTCTTTTATTTTAGCAGTCATTATGATTTCCCACTTTTTTGATCCGGAACACTTTTGCTACTCTGTCTTTCTCTCATTCCTAGAACCCCCACAACTCTTTATTTCTAAAATAAGATACCCTGGCCAGTAAATGACACTCCTCCTGGGCACAAGTCCCTTTTCATGTGGAATGGTATCCCAGGGTAACATCCATCAAACAGGCTGCAGATGAAAAGTGGTCAGTCGACCCATGTTTAATCCAAATCGCCATGTGACTGTAGAGACACGCCCATTCAGATCCACATAGCAGCAGGTTTTCATGAGAATTTGATCAGTGACCTGTAAGGCAGGCCAAACCTAGCTTGGATTTATAGCTTTTCACAGGTTTGCATTACTACCACAGGAAAAATAACGCTGGGAGCCATCGGTTTTGATAAGTCTGTAAAATCTTTCGAGTGAATCTCTCTCGATCAGATAACCTTTATGCACTTCTGCTTCGATAACAATTCGCAGGTTTGCTGAGGAAGGTGATTGACTTCCTAGAGAAGTAATGACTTTGACGAAGCAGACAAAACAACGTTGCAGAGCCGTTCGTTGTTGAGGCCGGGGGGACTGAGTTTCCTGAAGGAAACAAGCAAAAAAAACAGCAAGTGGAAGGTTCCTTGTGAAGTGCATGTCATTATGTGCTTTCTGGTGCGTTATAAAATGTGAATGTATGCACTTGTACTCGTTTGAACTGTTCTTAACTACAGTGTACGTTGACCCGAGTACATGCTATGATTTGATCTCTTTAGCTGTGGTAGCTTTAAACTGTGTGACTTTGAGCTCCTGTGCCTCCAATTATGACTCCCAGATTGCAACCTTTGGTCACTAAGAGTGCTTAGCGATGTCTTGCATTCCAGAATCACTACAGATAAGCAAACAGAATGAGACGAGCAGATCGTGTGGCCTTCTTCTACAGAGATTCCGCTGATTGCGGCCCCTCCTGTCCTGTCCTGTCCCACTCAGCCATTTGACAGCAATGGACAGAGCCTCGGATTGTGGCAGAATGTCAGCCTCTGCTACTGCTGAGCCACAGCCTTCGATCTCCGTACCCTGTGAATAGCCTAGCTGCAGCTGGTGTGTACTGCATGTTAACTGCTTTAGTGCCTTCTGTGGAGAATGTGAATAGTTGTTGGATGGCACAGCCTTGGTAACAGTGGATTGTCCGCGGAGTAGTGGGGCTTGCACTGGATGTTCAAGAAAACTCGAGCAGAGTGGTCCTGCAGTGGTCTCTGGTGCGGCAGACCGTCAAAGCATTTCATTCATCTTTGAATGTGTTTTCTGGGGGTGTTTGGTTTCGCATTTGTTAGTGACAAGTCTGTCTCACACTGAAGTTGTGAGAACCAGAATAATGCTTAAGTGTTAATAAATACCAGCCCCTACATATAAACCAGCACAGAGTGTCTTTTTTTTTTTACCGATTCATCAACCTACATAGGAGAGTACTGATTCAGGGGGAGAGAGAATGTGACGATCCCTTTGTGCAGTTCTGATGGGAAAGGAAGAAGCATTGCAGTCACAGTGCTGTACATCTGCTCTGCTGTCTCCAAAGCCAAAAAACCCAACCCTTTCCTATGGAATTTAGCTGCACAGCTCTAACGTTTTTTGTGTGTGCTTGAAAGAGCCCTTGTTTAGAGAAGACGATGCTGCAGGATCCAGTCCTGCTACAGTTCACCACTATTCAGCAGTAAAAGCTGAGACTGAGAAGCGCTGGTGACCGGAGCCTCCCACCCAGCGTTCTTTCAGCAGTGAAAGATGACACCTGCCCCTTAATTACTGCGTGCTCTTCTTCTTGGTCCTGTACAGAGAGATTAGGATGGCCAGCTGCCTCATCAGTATGCAGACAGGCCGGATTAATCGCTTCCTTCCCAGTGGACAGAGGTACCTTGGGGCAGTGTGAAGCCGGAAACTTCACCGTGAGCACGGGGCCCGTTTCAGTTTGCCTGCCTTGACGAAGGTGACATCGTGCCATCAGTAGTGAGCACGTTCCTGTGAGGAAAGGTCAAAGGTGAGGTATGGTGAGGTCAGGTACAGCTATCTGAGTGATGGACTGTAGTTGGGTCTTCACCACTTCTTCACTGAAGCAGGCCCACAGGTGGCACCTCTGATTCTCACAATCATTATCATTGGCTTTTTACAGGGGATTATGCAGGTTTGGGTTGACCATGAGAGCTTCCTCTCAGTTGGTAGTACTGATGGAGTCCAGTGATGAAGGATGGCTTCACAACTGGCATTTCTTGGTGACTCAAGTGTGGCGTATTTGCTAGCAATATTTCCAGATCTCTGCGTCAGTGCAGGGCAGTTAAAAGCAGCAAAGCCCTTGTGCCTGTGAAGTATGTGCACAGCGTTTTTTGCAGTGCAAACTCGCAAGTGCTCTTTCCTTGCCATGCATGCTCTGTCAAGCGGGGTGTTTTTCATAATCAGGAGGTAAGGAGTGCAGGAAAGGGAATGACAGCACTGCAGGCTTGTCACAGCCTCTTCATAAGTCATACTGAGGCAGGTTCATTGGTTTCCTTTGTGTATGAAATTAAGGCGTGAAAATATATTTCTGAAGTGTTTCATTGAGCATTATTGTTCATTCTCTTTCACTGTAATTCCCAAGCTCGCTAAAATATTTCTGTGCCTGAACAGATCCTTAAAGGAATATAGAGAAAATAAATGGTGCATCAAACTGCTCTCTTTCTATGCCCCTTTTTCCAGTCTTTTAGACTATAATATCTGTAAAAAAATGTTGTTGTTTTTTAAATGAGCTACCTTCTCTTTGCTGGCAACCCACAATATGTCCACCCCTAGGTCAGTGTGGTGTCAGCCCAGCTGCACAGTAGGTGTGTAAGACGTTACAGTCGCACGCTGTAAATAAAAAAGCAAGCCTTGGCATGCTGGTTGAATCCTTAAGAGCGACGACAAAGCTGGGTTTAAGCTTTGTGCAGTAAGGCAGGCAGGGCCGAGCCAGAGAAGCTCTGCATCTTGCCTGTCGTAAGACACCCCAGTCTCGGAAGGTGCTCCTGTGCTATGGTGAGCGCGCCAGGTTCAAGCTTAATGTACAGTAGACCGCTTTGAAGTGATTGAGCTGATTTGTATAGAATAAGCCAAGATGTATATGTTAGAGAAAAACAGACGATTCATGAGGACGTGAAATCCTTTCATCTTTCAGTTTTATCGAGCTTTGATGACTGCGGTGATTTATATATAACGTATAGAAGCCTAACCTTGGGGACAACTGACAACAGTTATTCTGCAAGACCTGTTCTTCAGGTTTTCGCCGGAAATTTTTGAAGGCTCTCACGAGAATGATTTAAAGAGACAATAGGACAGTGTTGAGCCCCTGCATGTACCTTTGATTTCTAGCAACAGTGCTTTAGTAACCAGGTGCGCTCTGCTTATCGGTCTGTGCAGGACTGACACAGAGAACACAGCGCATGCTTGGCTTCTGGGTGATGAAGAGGCAGTTAGCACAGATTCACTCTGATTTCTTTTTCTGTGCGAGAACTACTGATGAGCTTCGGAAAATCAACCGTGGGGAGTGATGTAGTGTCTTGTGAATAAAAACACATTGGTCGTTTTTGAATTATGAACATCTTTTGAAGTAGAAACCGACAACTTATAGAAAACTGCAATGAAGTCACCTTCTTACTTGTATTGAGCTTTAGCTGTGTGTGTTTTGTTTGGGGTTCTGTGAATGTTTTTTAGGTCTACACAATGTGTGTAATCTAGATGGCTCCCTGAGTTTATATAATTTTTCAGATACGATAAATATGTATTATATTTACTTGAACTATTAAGTGGATCAATTAGCTGCTAACTACCAAGGAAGCTAAATTGACCTCCTCTTGTGTGTAATCTTTGTGTTCTTTTGGATTTATGCAATTTAAGTAATCATTTCTAAGCTGCAGGTGAATTCTGTAAGCTCGTGTAAGTAAAAGCTACAGTACCACAGGAAACTCTCGGGAAAGGGTGTCCGTTAAACCATGAAAGATGTTTCTCATCCCCAAAACACACTATTACATGCAAAAAATACTATACTAATGCTTTCTGGATATTTCAACTTATTTTTTCACAATTGGGAAATTGTCCTGTGCCTTATCATAAATATTCAAGTAGGCAATCGACCTACTCCTACCTCTGATATTCCTGAATTGTGAACTTATGTTGTATTTATTTTTACCTTTTTTTATTATCTGGGTGTTTCCCTGTTATTGTGGGGAAACTCAGGCATTCCTTTCAGCAGATTTTGTCTGTTGAATCCAAAGCCTGTAAAATTGAGGGTTTACTGTAATTTCGTCTTGTGCCTTTCGAGGTGCCGTCGAGACCTGGTGTCTTAGCGGAGCTGAGCCTGCGCTCGCAGCCCTCACTGCTGCTGCTGCTCTGGCGCAAGCCAGAGAGGCAGCTTGCTGGTGGACGTGCTGTGGCTCCTGTGGTGTGGGTGTGGGTGTGGGACTTCTCCTCTTTCTCCGTTTTCAGCAGCTCCACGTGCTCTGGCAGTGGTGCAGTCTGTGGGACACTGCACTGCTCTCTGGCCCGTCTGCGGTTGTGCTCTTCCGGAGGCTCTCTGACTAGAATCGGACTAGAACTGGGGGGCTGTTGGTTTTCCAGAGGCTGTTTGGTGAAGTTCCAGCACTGCACTGCGCATGCTTCGCTCTGACTTAATGAAATGCCCACGTTTCCATTGAGGTTCTGTGGGTTCTTGTGGGTTGGCCAGAGTCCTGTTCATGCTGTTCCCAGATCAGGGGTGCCGCACTCAGGGCAGGGCCGGCTGTCATCTGGTTTTTATTTATACCTGAGCTCTCAGTTGCACAGCTGGTCTCATTATTTAACAGCATAATTAATACTTCTAACCAAGCTTGAAGATGTTGTCTAGGTAACCGTACTTTTACCGAAGTGCAGTTTTGCAGTAAACAACTGTAGAAGGCCTTAAAAATCTAATTAAGTCTCAAATCTGTCTAATTACGAAAATAATTAGGTGTAATGCTTAATTGACTGTTGGAATTGGACCAAAACCAAAAGGGCACCAGGCCCTGCAGAAACTGGGTTTGACACCTCTCTAGACTGAAGGAGCAGGCTTGCTGTTGGCTGATCCACCTGCTCCTCCCTTTGCTAAACAGAGCTCAGCTCTCCAAAGGCCAGGGGCCAGGAGTGTTGCCTCATGGGAGAGATCAGCGGTATATATGTGTGTGCTCCTGCTGTAAAGGGAGGTTGGTGGAACAGCACCATGGCTTTTTAGCCTTTAGATTTACAGTTTTCATGTGTATGCATGAGCAATGTATTATGCGGAGCTTTGCAAAGTGAAGGTGTACACTATTAATATGCTTAAAGCCCTTTTAATCACTGGAAATGAGTCACTGACTTAATGCAAGAGTAGCTACATTTGAAAAATGGAATGTAAATTCCAAGTAATTTGGGTTTTTTTTACCATACGTTTGAACCCTTAAAACATGTGGTCCCAGACTGTAATGAGTGGTATTTTCCTGATTTTAAATGTTGGCTAAGATTAAGTTTGTGTGGTACAATGGTTTTTTTTAAAGGTATTTTCTCTTGTATTCCAGTTCTGTAAAATGCAACTTTTACCAGAACATTTTTGTCTTGCGTCCTCCAACTTTGTCTTCCACTAATAAGAGAGCTATTTCAGGAAAGTAAGACATTATGTCTCGCTTCCTAAAGCCATTGAAGTCAAGGCTGTGTTTTTTTCCAGACCAGACAGTCCTGTCTCACAGGCCTTGTTCTTCCAAACAGTCTGATTCACATAGGGTCACTTTGTCCCACTCGCACATCAGCACGATACTGCAGTAAAATCATTGCCAGTCTTTATAGAGCAAATACATGAACTACAAATCCCCAACTGCTGCTGCGGTGGCATCTGCTTTTTTTAGCCTCTTCAGAAGAATGGTGTACAAGAGATTAAATAATTTGTTAGAACTAGAAACCTTCTGGTGTAACAAAGCCCCTTTCCTTAACCACTGTAAGTCTTAGCTTCACCATAATTAGTGGTTCTGCAGGTGGCTAGCGATTTAAATCTTGTGACTGTTACATTATAATTGGGAATTTAACACTTCATTTTAGGTAGCGTGCTTATTGCTGTGATTGGATCACATCTGAACAGTTTAGATGATTATATTTTAGTTTACAAATGTTGTAGTTCCTAGTCGTTGAAGAATAGAGTATAATGAGAAAAGAATTTCAGCAAAACAGTGGTGTGGATGAGCGGTCAGTTATAAGAGGTCAGAAACAATATACTGTATTACATTACTGACCAGGAGACTACCTGAGAGCCCAGACTGTCCGTCAGTGAACCATCCACGTCTGTTCTATAAAGGAGCTATGACAGTAATGGATGTCTTTCATAAATTGTTTTATAAATGCCAATATTGACACTTAAGCCCCTTTCTTTTATGAATGAGGATGATCCTCTGACATGAAGAGCTCCTGTAATTGCTTTCTCTTGTAATCCCTGCTGTGTGCTGGACTGATGGTCCAGTACAAAGATGCAAGCCAGTTGACTCCAGCAGTCAAGCCGATTTTTGTTTTTGGTGGAGCTGATCCAAGTCTGATTTGCAACCAGGCACTCGTATAGTTTTGAGGTTGGTATGATTAGATGGTTTTGATTTCAAAAGACGCAACCTCTTTTTCTGACAGCTGGACTTCATGCTCTCGTTGGTGAAATTCTGACAGGAGACAGACGGGAAGAAAAAGCACCGTGCAAATTGTGTAGACTTTGCAGCAGGCCGTGTGACACTTCATTAAAATGTTTTAGCGGAGCGCGGGGGACCTGATGCCAGCATCCGGTATCCTCAAAGGCCTTGACGAAGTCAAACCCTTGCGAGACGAAATGGTGAAATCAGAACCAGAGAACACAAGTGCCAAGCGTGTGGAATATGAATTTAGAACGGGGAGCACGAGGCGCTTCTTGATTCACCGAAGGGTTGTGGGAGTGTGGATCAGGCTACCTAGCCATGTTGTTGAAACCGAAAACCCAGATTCTTTCACGAAACAGCTGAAGGAGATCCTGACATCATTTAGCTTTTAACGGCCAGATGGGCCTTTTTCTCATCCTCTCATTGTCTTTCTCCCCACCCCCGCGCCACTGTGTGGTACCCCATCCTGTTTTTGGTTTTGCCCTTGCGATTCATTTTCTCTCCTGCCCTCTGCCTCCTGTCTTCTGAGCCTCTCGTCGTGCTGGTATGGATCTCTTTTCATCAGACGTCCACACTTACAAGCCTGGTTTATGCTTTTTCAATTTCTGGCCATTAGTTATTCATTGCTTCTCCACTCTGTTGCTTTGGATCTGGGTCCTGTGTAAAGGCCCGTGGGTTTTCTTGGCAATGGAATTGGAGCAGTCTGCTTTTTTCCGAAGCTCTTCCATACTCGATGCCCTCCCAGAAGCTCCGAAGCAGAAGTTCCCTCCTCTTCTGAGCAGAGCCTTGCAGAGAAGGGGGGTACTTCTGGCATTGTCCACCCACAGGACGGAGCGGCAGAGAGGAACAGGATTGTGGGCTGGTGAGCCTGGAAAGTAGAGAAGGACAGGAAGGGAATTGCAGGGTCTGACTGTTCACCAGCTATGATGTAGGAAGGGATTGTTAACCCTTCTGTGAAACTCAGTCAGTCAGTGTGTCTGCCTGTAAGTCTTGCCTATGTCTGCTCAAATCTCTCAGATCTGTCCATCCACCATTGAGTTCATCCGTCCATAAGGTTGCAGGCTCGGCACAACAGGATGTCTGGCCTTTTATGTTGCTAGTTTCCAGTTTCTCTGAAAAAAGAGAGACATCGTTTGATTAAGGAACTAGAACTTCCTGGAGCTTATAGCTATTTCACAAACTAAAAGCATCCTCTTATTAGAAATCTGCAGGGACTGAAAAAGGGGACGAACCAGCAGCTGAGAGGTGTTGCTCTTCAGGACGTGTAGGTGTGTTTCTCAGAGGGTAAGCCAGTGAAGATGAGTTCCTGGAGCTCTGTGCTACTGAGGCGATGTTTTTGCAGAAGGATACTGATGTCTGGGGAGGGAGGGGACTGGCTGGGGCTCACTGCCAGTTTCTTGCAATGTGGGACTGGAGAAGGAGAGAGGAGAGAGGAGAGGGGAGAGTGTTTCACTGAGCCACTGCCGTTGCTGAATTGATAGGAATGTTACCCAGGGCTATAAGTGAGCTCTCAAAGAGGAGAACAAATTGTGCCGAGTTCAGAAGCTATTATAAAACCTTATAGATGTCTCTTGACATCGGAGGCATTAATTTTGCCCTTCGTGTTTTTGTTACAGCATTAAAGAGCTACCAAAACTGTGCTCCTGGATCGGAGCCTTGAAATACCCCTGGGAATTCAAGTGTATTGCTGAAGAGAGGATCAGCCCCCGCAGTGTGACCAAATAGCACCTAATGCATTACATCAGGGTTGAGCACAGCTGTTCGCTTAAAGAGGATTTAAAATAAATAGAATAAATACAGCGAAAGAAAATCGCTTTCAGGGATTGGGATAGCACATAATCGCCAAGATACTGACCCACGGATAATCCTAAATTTGTTTTTTTCATATGTTATCTAAAGTTGCTT
The DNA here is from genome assembly GCF_059453375.1 of Lepisosteus platostomus. Lineage (NCBI taxonomy): Eukaryota > Metazoa > Chordata > Actinopteri > Semionotiformes > Lepisosteidae > Lepisosteus > Lepisosteus platostomus. Next base: position 32,494,501 of record NC_142624.1, on the reverse strand, counting down.
ATATAAATCTATAAAGCATCCTTATCATATATTACAGTGTGCAATACATGTAAAAGCAATTCGTTCTATTAATAATTAATGTTTTAATAATGTCGCCCTTTTGCTCTTAATCTCAACCTGGAGCAGACTGGAGATACAGTGTCACATGTTGTGGGCTGTTGTGTCGATGAGTGTGCAACCTGTAGTTTGAGAAAAGGGAAAAGTGGGACATGTACTGAGTGGTTATCTAACTTGCTAACAAGCGGCGTTTGCAGGTTCCTGGAAAGCGCTTTCCTTAACCAAGCCGCGAGCCTGTCAGGCTTGGTCTGTGAGACGCATGAGGCCCTTATTTTCAGGATGGCCTAAGCGTTGCTGACCCATGTAGGACCATGTCAAAACAAGGTGGAAGCCACCAATCTCTCTCTGGACCTTAAACCAGGGCCCCAGCCACAGTGCCACCCTTACATAAATATTTAAGTTCAAAATGAATTCAAGTGGTTTTCCCTCTAACCCTTTAATTCACATGGATTCTTTGGTTATTATAACACAAATGTTCCATTACTCGGGCTTCTTCAGGATTGCAGTACTGCCGTACGTTCGAGAGCCAGCAAAAGAGTCTCAAGAGGTGAAATAGAGTAAACCGCCGTGTCATTTTTATCATTGGACGAAGAGCGACGGTGCAGAGACCGCATTCCTGCATTTGGCTCCTGCATCAGCTGGTCTTCGTGGGTCTGAGCTCCCGGCTGCCGGCCCGTTCGGCAGTGCCCGGAGTTTTTGGTGGGGCTGGTCTGGGTATATCTGGGAATGTCTGGGTGATCCGTCAGGTGTCGGCCGACCCGCAGTGTTCGCAGCCCCACCAGGGAAGGCGACCCCCCCTGTTGTTGACGTGTGCAGGTGCGATCTGCGCTGTGAAGATGAAGGATGGAGTTCATCAGTAGTCAGCTGAAGGACTCGCTCCTCGCTGCCGTTCTTAGAAACGAACTCCCACCTCCCCAACCAGCTGACTGTTCCCTTAGCACTCTTCCTGTGCTGTTTGCTTTCCATAACCTCCCTTGTCACGTCAGCTGCTCCTTCCCAGTGAAGACCAGTTCATATAAATGTTCTAGGTGAACTAATTCAGTCCCTCATGGTTATTTTGCCTACACCACCACCATCGTCAGCTGAATTGCTTCCTTATTAAGTGTGCCACTAAGTGTGCCACTGTCTGTTATTTTAAATACCTCCTTTCTTGGGTTTTAAAAATAATTGAGGATAATTTTGCAGTGCGTTTAAAGACTTTAATCCCCCCCCAAGTTCATTTGTGTGTGACCTGTTGTATTTTAAGGATGGTAAATAGGTGATCCCATATAGTTGTTCTCTCACTGAAAAGCTGGGATTTATTTCAAATGGGATTTATTATAAATATTGTAAATAAATACAATTGTACTGCGACTCAGTTTATTCCCTTCTGCCATCCTCTTTTCAAGTTTATCTAACTAGGTGTTGGTATTGGCGTATTTCTGTGACAGGCTTTAATGTTACGTCAGGCAGGATTCTCAGTGTTGCATTCCTTATTGTACTTATACACCCAATAGGGAATTGTGTGAAAAAATGAGACAGCGTATGTTTTATGTATTATTCATTTTGTGCCCATGACACTGTTTTTACCAAAGGCTTTAAAAGTAGTCTTTCTGCAAAAGAGTGTCTTTGCATCCTGTGAAGAACTCGTTTGACAGTAAGGAAACCGCACTGTACTGAGCCTGTTTATGAAATCGGGATCTCTCCCAATAAAAAAAAACAACCTTGTTGCAGATGCCGAGCCCATCTGCTCGTTAGGTAACAGAAATGTATTGACTGATTTTTTACAGTGAAGTTGGTGTTTATCCCTCCCTACGTCCCCTTCTGCTGTTCAGGGTTTAATTACAGATTCCATGGGAACCCAGCCAAGATCCAGCCCAGCCTCTCCGATTAGTGACTGAAGCTCTTTCGTAGGGGATCGCTCCCGGAAGACTCCCTGCCACACTGCCGGAGAACTGCGATCGCGCAGGTGCTCACGTGACTTCTGTTCGGTTTCGGTTTTCGCGTTTGTTCTTGAAAATTGAATTTCAGTAAGTTCTGTTTTCTGCCAACGTCTTCACCCCCAGTTGGCTGCGGTCAGTCTGAATGCCTCTCCGGCCATCCAAAGGCAGGGGATGGACTGCCCCAGAGGTGCAGAACCACTCACCTTGGGTCTGCGGCGCTGAGCGGATGTGCAGGGAAAATCTGCGTTGCAGTGTTGCAATTAGTTTGTATCCAAGCGCCTCGCATCTACCCGTTGTAAATTGGCCAGTTGTGGACAGGAGAAGGGAAGTACCATACGGTTTTACCCAGCGTACCTGCAGTTTGGGTGAGCGCAGGTAGCGTGCAGAGGAGAAGACTAACAGAGCAACACAGGTGATCTCTGCTAGGGATGCTTTGGAGTGTTTCTGGGATTCGCCGAGTGCTGGAACGATTCAGATCCTTTGAGATGTAGACTCCTCCAGTTGATCCAGGCCTTATCCTGGTGCAGTAAGGATCTCATGTGTAGCTCTGCTCGGAGTTCGATTGCCTGCTGTCCAGCTGTTGTCTGCAGCCCGGAGTGCCTATCCTCCCATTGCCATACCTATCTGCATTGTTTGCAATGTATCTGTGAGACAGGTTCGTCCTAACTGAATGCTCGACATGAAATGAGTGTGCTCACTCTGGTATTGCAGAAATAAAAAGTCTAAAACTCACTCTTGGTGGTACAGAAAACATCAAGAGGGCAGACAAGCATGTGTTTATCATTCAGGTGAAAGTAATATTTGCTGGGATTTATAATCATTATAACAGTATTCAGAAATACTGACATAAGCCTGTACCTGAACAAGAAAAAAAAATGCATGTTGCTTTGGTATCTATGTGCTACTGTATGTACTACCAGTCACAATAAGACACTTGTATATTTTTTTCGATATAGGTACATTAACAGTGCTTGAAACGCATAGTGCAGGCTTCACAGTATCTACCTGCTAATGTGTCACCTGTCAAATACGGGGTTAGCCATATCCTGATTTTCAGCCATCTCTTACTTTCCTTTAACCAAAGTGGATTAACAAGGTCCCGAAGGCAAATCCAATGCAGACAATACTTGAATATGCACAGTGAGTTCTATAATAAGCTTTGCAGATGGAATTTGGCATTCTGTGTTGTACATTGCATGCAAGCTAGAAAGTACAGTGGTGGCATTACCTGCTCTCATTTGATGATTTACAACAAGCATGGTGATTTTTTGTAACAAAACAGTTAAAAGCATATATTGCATATTGGATAGAAAAGTGGTTAATTTTTCTTACACGTGTTCACTTTGGCAGCGAAGTCTACCATGTGGCATGAGTGCAATTTCAGTAATTCCGCTTTCTTGTGTCTGAAATCTTGCATGGAACACCTAGGAGCTGGTCACAGACCATTTATTGAGAGATGCCAGCCTAGAGCAGGTTATTCTGAAGATGTTTTAAGAAGGATAAGATCCTTTCTTTGTGCTCTTCTGGATGTCTTTGCTGTATAGATCTCTCAAACTAATCGCCTGGAGAAAACTCCAATTCACTCTGTTCAGTTCCATAATTAAGAAGGAAAAACCAGGGAATCCCAGTATCCCACAGTCCGGAAAAGGTCAGAGTGAATGATTTACACAGCTGCATATTCACTTTTATTCTTGTATAGCGTCTTTCAAAACAGAGCATTTTCATGGCACTTTATACAGTAAAAACTGTACAGTATACAGAATATGCATTAAAACCAGATGTAAAGACAGACAAGATTAAAATCTGGATTTGAATGTAGTCTTTCAAGATGCTGTTTTTCTTCATTGTATTTATTCACACAATTTAATCCCCTGCAGAAGCATGGAAATGGGACTTCAAGTTATCAGAGTGGATCAATATGGAAGCTGGCATTACTTCCAGGATGGCTGAATTCCACAAGCCGATATAGATTTTATCTCTCGTTTTTCACCCTTATGATTTCTTGACTGAACTGATTTTGTTTGAATATGTCTGACTGGAAGCCAGCCAGTGCCTCTTTGAGTCGGGCACCCAGGAACAATACGGCAGTATTGCAGTACTGTGCTCTCGGAGAGTCCTGCAATATTTCAGCCTCAGTTCACATTCACTCTTGTTAGTGTGCTAGGATTTCTATCGGGGAAGCTTAACCACTTCATATTTTTGGAGACAAAAAGACATTTATCAAAATAATTACTTCTCTTCTTGCATTCTCGGATTGTCGGTTGCAATTTTATGGGAGCTCTGCATCTCACTGGTTGTTTTAGACTGTACACTATGGTGATTTTCATTTTACTGCATGATGGATTAATATGTGAACATCTTGTGCCTCAATTCTGTGCAGAGGTGCTAATTTATTTGTTCCTGCCGGTTATGAATGAGCTCTTGACCTACTCCAGAGAGCAATTGAGATTGCATAGATACTGGCAGTGCAGTCCTCCTTCTTTGATTGAAATTTCATTCTCGAAGAACATGTACAGTATGAGTAAATTGGATGTGAAAGAATCTTCAAAAAAAGACTTGATTGAAGGTATAGCAGAGGCTATTTCACTTCAAATTTCATGACGCACAATCTCAACTCTATTAGAATTTATTAAACTGTCGACGTCTCGGCAGAAGAAAACTTTCAACAGACGTACAAATGTGACCTGACAAAGGTCTAGAAGAATACCGTGTGAGAAAGGCATTCTAATAAGATTACCTCCCAATTAATCAAGAAGATTAGATTATGATTATAATGGAGCTAAATGTTTGTTTTTTTTCATATGTTATCTAAAGTTTATATGTTTTTCTTTTTTCTGTCTGAATTCAGAACCTTAGCCTTGTGTGTTTTTCTTTTTGAACCATTGCAAACTAACAGCAGTGGGCTTTTCACATGATGGACAGCCCTTTTCAGTCAGGTTTCATTTGAATATTTTTTAAGCCTAATGCAGTAACACCTGTCCTGTCAAACAACAAAAAAAATATTTTTTACATAAGGAAAACAGTCCAGTAATACTACTTAAGGGGGAAAAGAGTATGTTTTTTTTTTCAGATAACATAAGGACACGGAAGGTGCTTGATTGTTTGGATCAATATTTGAGATGGTAACACTTTCAAAGCGTTTGGCATTCTGTTGTTGGAATGTCAGAATTCTGGGAATGAACTTCCCAGCCAGCAGCAGGAAACAGCACTTTGTAGACCCACAGATACTATGACCTTGCACTTGTTGCCTGCTGTAATGCTGCATTTGTGTACAGGCTAGCAGCTACAGGGCAGGCGATGACATGAACTGCAGTCACTCTGAGGGCTGGGACACCTGCCTGCAGTCCAGAGGCAGAGAAACAGCTTGTCACAGCCAAGCGCAGGCCAGGCAGGGACAGGAGAGAGGAGCTTGGTGGGGGAGCAGACTTCCACAACACAGCTATCAATGACACTGAGAGGACAATGAGATTTAAAACCCGAAAACAGCTGATTAAAGTCAAAAATCCCCCTTGTAGTCTGGTAGATTTAATCATTCCATTGTGCACATGATACTTTTTTTCATTTCCATTTAAAGAGCATCATTTCTGATGTATGCAGCAAGGATTTTTCTAGACACATCTGACTCATTTTACTGAATGGAGAGCAATCAAGCTATTGATTCCCAGCAGCTTGTTGTGTGCGTCTCCTGTGCAGATGAGTCACTGCTTGCGAGTGTCTGGAGCTTGTCTTTGAACAGTGGAGCTTCCACTGAAACCTGTGCCCGAAGAATAACAGAAGAGCCCATTAAATCGGAGGACTTGCATGAGTCCCGTCAAGTCTCATTTTACAGCTGCTAATAATGTGATGCGTTCATTTTATTCTCGTCAGAGCTGAAGCCAGCTTGCACAGTGGGCTGGAGACGGTGTCAGTGTCTAGACTTCCAGTAGAAACTTGCAAAGAATCGACAAGGAAAAGAGGGGGAAAAAAATACATTTCTTGACATCTTTCTGTGATGTTTTTGTTCGCTTTTTATCGAAACCGGTGTCAAACAGTGCAGCATTGTCCTTTTCTGGAGCACTGCACTGTGTGGACTCCATTGTGAGCATGGATTCAGCACCCTGTCACCTCTCCGTGACGCATTGTCTGAATACGGGCTCTGTGTGGACACCATAGTTCAGTCCTGGCTCCACAGACCGATAAAGTTGCAATATAATATCCCCTGAGCAGTAGATGAGGAGGAAATCACACAGCCTTTGAAGGGGGCTGGACACTGTATACACTCGGCTCTTTCCTGTTATTTCATTTTCTGGTTGGTACACATCCTATTTCTGGGTGTTGATAGTGATGCTCTATTTTTGTTCTTTTATAGACCATTACTGGGAAAGGCTAGCTGTCATAGCAGAATAAAAAACAAATGAAAGCCCACGAGACTACAGTGATAGGCTGTTTGCAGGTGTCACAAAATATTGTGTGCGTGTGGGGGGGGAAAGTTCCTGTTTTAAAAAACAAAAAAGGTTAATTGTTTTAGAAAAACAAGCAATACCAACCCCCTCCTGCTCCAGAAAAAGATAAAACCTATGGAAAAGCTTGGCTTTTCCAGTCTTTTGCTCATCATGGAAAGTAGTGATGCTGATTTATTCTCCCTGGGCCACTTTGATCAATACGGGCAATGTGTTGAGATTAAGAATGTGTCGTTCGGTAGTTAAACAACATAAATGGCTTCTCCGTGACTCCCCACAGTGCCAGATGGCGAATGCTTCTCCCGGATAAGTTGGAGGGAAATCTACTCTTTAAAACTGTCACGCTTGAGTGATAATGGAGGATCGTCCGGGGATCTGTTTCTGCGGTATGGTTTCCATAGAGATTGAGAGGATGGGGAGGGAGAGGGATCACTCGTACAACCTTAACTAGTCTTCTGTAATGTTTCATGCTCCACTGGGTGAAGAGTCAGTTCTCGCCTGTTTACCCTTCTTGCCAGCTGTGTGCTGGTCAGTCTTACCTCGGAGCCCCCAACTGGCAGGAGCAGCGCTGTGTCTTCACAGTGGACTCGAAAGAAATGAAAAACTTGAGAGATTTGTTTGGCTATTGCTTGATATCAAAAACTAGTTTCTAATAGTATAGCAGTGCAATTCAGTTGTGCTTAAGCAGGTGATTGTATATTTTTTCTCTCTATGCGAGATCCATCGTTTAAGTTTTCAGATCACCTAAGGTCATTTTTCTTTAAGCCTGCTTATTTTGGTGAGCTTGAATTCCTGGTTTGTTTAGGGCTGAAAGGTGAGGCTTGACATTTGCTTGTCTTAGAATAAAAGCACAAGACACGTTCTAGGTGTTTTTGTGGCACAGATTCTGGTGCTTCTGAAAGCCTGAGAAGCCCCAGGTCAACCGGGTGCTGACAGGAACTGGCTGGTGTGAGTTTCTGAGAGTGTGCTCAGCCCTGATTCGGGAGATAAGGTCAGAGAAGTGCCGCTCGGAAGCCAGGAGATCGCAATCAGTGGAGCTCTGAAATGGTGCATGAGAAACGTTTATTTAACTCTCCAAATATTCATAATATGTTCCTCTATCAGTTACTATTGACAACCAAAAAGCTGTAGCTAAATTAGATTGACATTCGTGCAAGGTACTTTTCTGTTTTCATTTCGAGCCATCAGACTTAGAAATTCACATTTACAGAGCTTGGGCCGGACTGGTAAATGAAATAAATGCGATAAAACAAATTTGATAAAGGCTACAGGATGAAGCACTTTCTGTGGCTTTTCTCTGAGGTGTTCAAAATGCAGCATGTGCTGCAATAATTTATGGACATCTTTGCCCCCAAGTTATTGTGCCGAGGAAGCTGAAGAAAGAGATTTTTAAATGGGCTGTCAGCACAGTAAAAAACAGTTTCTCTGTTTTTCCCATTAAAGTGGTGCAGCCTTTTGGTGCAGTGTTTAAGTGTATGGGAAGATGAGTGTCATATTTTACTGTAGTGAGAGGGGACTTCAGATTTTCCTTCATGCTTCTTTGTTACTCAGCTGCTGTGTTTAACCTACATAGCTCAGAGCAGTCCTGAGGAAGCCAGCATACACGGGCTCAGGCACACTAACAGATTATGTATTGCGGCGATTATCTGCCAATTCTGTTTCAATTCTGTCCTTTATTGTTTTACAGAAAGAATCTATTGAGGCTTGCATCCCATTCCCACACTCCAATAAAAAAAAAAGTAACTGGAGACGTGCAGTGCATGAAAGTATTAAATGGAAACCCAATCTCGGGAGTGCAGTGAAGTCTCGGAAAGACTGAGATAATCCTGGACACCGTCCCAGTTGTGTACATGCCTAGCACCTTCTTTGAAATTGGCTGTGCATGTACTGTGCCAGGTTGTCATTTGCATTCTAAATGACAGGGAATTATTTGGAAGACTCGTGAGCTCTGACATCAGTTAAGAGTCATCAGCTTTTCGACTCTGCAGGAGTGCGCGTCATGAACAGCTGGTGCAATGCCTCCCAACTCAATGCACCTCTGCACTGTGCACTTTTGACTTTTGACTTTGTGTTCACTTTCATGTATTTATTGTTCCGGCTGCTTATCGCCAGCAGCCATATCACCCTGCAACTCACAACTGGCAACCCACTGAAGCTAAGCAGGTGTGAGCCTGGTCAGTACCTGGATGGGAGACCTCCTGGGAAAAACTAAGGCTGCTGCTGGAAGAGGTGTTAGTGGGGCCAGCGGGGGGCGCTCACCCTGCGGTCCATGTGGGTCCTAATGCCCCAGTATAGTGACGGGGACACTATACTGTAAAACAGGCGCCGTCCTTCGGATGAGACGTAAAACCGAGGTCCTGGCTCTCTGTGGTCATTAAAAATCCCAGGGCGCTTCTCGAAAAGAGTAGGGGTGTAACCCCGGTGTCCTGGCCAAATTTCCAATTGGCCCTTACTGATCATGGCCTCCTAATAATCCCCCTCTATGAATTGGCTACATTACTCTGCTCTCCTCCCCACTGATAGCTGATGTGTGGTGAGCGTTCTGGCGCACTATGGCTGCCGTCGCATCATCCAGGTGGATGCTGCACATTGGTGGTGGTGGAGAGGAGTCCCCATTACCTGTAAAGCGCTTTGAGTGGAGTGTCCAGAAAAGCGCTATATAAGTGTAAGCAATTATTATTATTATTATTATTGACTGTACATACCATCGCTATTTATGATGTACTGTTTTGTAATATACTGCCTACATTGTGAGGGGTCGTCTGCTGTGCTGTGAATGTCCTGAGAGAATGGCATGAATAAGAATTGCAATGTACCTGTGCATATGGCAATACACTCCTCTACTCTACTGCTGTAGCTCTAAGCATATACTTCTCAATTTGAAGTTCGTGTGGTATAAAATATGGTGTTTGTTAATACATAGCGTACTATAGGAACACAAGAAATCCTCCAAGACGAGAGGAGGCAAACTGACTCGCCTCTGTTGCTCAGAGGAAGGTTTTATAGAGACTTTAGGTGGCTGCTGACTGCAGGTAATTCGTTGTAAGAGGTGAAAAAGGAAAAAAAAACAGAGAAATCATTTAGCTGCCATTGAAACCAAATCTGTCTTGGCATTTTAGCAGTAATGTGAGAGAGTGAGGCTCCGGAAAGTGGGCCTTCATAAAATGCTGCAGTTCTCTGTGCTGATGGATGAGTTTCTACGCTTTCGGTGGTACAGCATAGGTTTCTTTGAAGCAGTTCTGCGTCTCAGCCCTGCAGCTCACAAAGTAGAGCTCCTTGTCTGGGGATTACAGTACAGCTCCCCATATCTCTGTCTCCAGGGGCTCGTGAAGCTTTATCTCACAGCTCTCTGGCAGTTTAATGACATCATTAGAATGTCTTGATGAAATTACACACTGGTTAATACTTTCAGAAATCCTGTCTGTTTGGGTTTAGGGAAAAATCAGTTACTTCACTTATAAAGAACCTTTTATTTATTTTTTTTTTTGCATAATTTGGGCTTTTAGAAAATAATGTATTGTACTCTTTAAGTGCAAACACACCTTAAACACCACATCACTTTCCCCTTGTATAAGACATCCATTTTTCTGTTCTTGTGATTCAAGGTTTTGTTTAATCTTTTAAAGGTATTTCTTGACAAATGTGTGGTTACAAGAACTGTGTTCGTCTCTCGTGACTGCTCCATAACCATTTAGATTCTGGAGTTCTCATGGGCTTCTGTCTCATCTCTAGATTGGATACTTCTCTTTCTGGAAAACAAATCTGTGTTTGTAGTTGTATTCCAGTTAATTGATTATTTCTGAAAGTGGTAATTTATCTGAAAATTAGGCTGCAGAGGTCTTGGACATTGTGGGAGTAGGTTGGGGTTGTAAGGAAGGGAAGTGATGCCTTCAGAGATAACAGTCTGATACCCATGTATAGTTCCTTGAAAATGTATTTGCTCCCTTTTATTAATGTATTTTTTTACCATTGAATATGTTCAGAGCTTCACGTGGGTCCTACTGATGTTTAAATGGGGTCTAAACAAATAACACCAAAGTTTGGCGGTTGTTGTTTATTTATAAACCAAGTCATCCAGCATCCAAAGTCCCTGTGTGAAATTGTTAACACCCCTGAGATTCAGTAACTGGTTGCATCACTGGTTGCTGCTATAACAGTAACCAAACGCTTCCAGTAATTGGTCAATCAGTCTCGCATTCCTGTTGTAGGGATTTTGGCCTATTCTTTCACGACGCACTGCTTGAGCTCACTGACATCTGAGGGTTTTCTAGCATGAGCTGATGATTAGATGACTTGGCCATTCCATTCCAGAATCTGAAAGAGAACTGGAGGTCTTTAGCACTGTGTTGTTATGCAATGCTGAAGATTGTTTCTTTTAAATTGTATTGCTTGACAGCTGCAAGGAGACTGTATGAATGCCTTGTACTGACGAGTACATTAATGCTCTAATTAAATACCATCTTTTAAGGGCTTGTATCCAGAGCCACTCTACAATTTTGATCAATATATTATCATTCGGTCTAGCAATCCGAGAGTAGAAAATCCAAGACTCTCAGAATTTAGAAGCTTTGTAAATCCAAATCATCCGGATCAGATGGCCCAACGATTGCTTCATTGAGGAGGCTCAGCATAAAGTACGCAATCCAGTGGCTCTTGAGTGGGTGGTCCAGAACTGGAGAGGGCGTGTCAGTACTGACTCACTGGGGGGTGAGGCGGGACTAGGGGCGGGGCTGGGGGCGGGGCTGTAATTGCCTCCAGATAACTTGACCTAGTACCTTGTAGTACAGACCCGTGGCTTCTAAGTGGAAGGCTTTGTGGTGGAGTGAGTGCTGTTAACTGTAATCAGGGTGCCATTCTGAAGTATTTCTTTTAGATTCTTACATTACTGTTCTGAAACTGTTTGTGAAGTAACAGAATTAACTGTGTCCAGTCATTACAGTTCTTCCACACACCCTGAAATTGTAAGAAATGAAAGTTAATGGGAAATCCTCCTATAATACCTTGAAACATCCAGTAGAATGGAGGATTCCACACGCCTCTGAGTACTGTATATGCATCTTGCTTTGTAATGTGATGTAGTCTGTTGTGCAAGAGTGCTCTGCTGGTGTTATTTTCTTGACTTTTCTAACATTTTAACAGCTTGTCCGCTCTGTTCATAGGACACCAGGCACACAAATGATAGAATGGATGTGCAAGGTAAGGTACTTTTATTTCTGCCATCATATCCGTTTCAGCTCCTGGGAAGTGTCGCACTTGGTGTTCAGTTACATTGGTGTCTTTTAAACATCTCCACAGCAGACACGTTCCATGGCGTGGGACAGTAAATTACATTGTTGGAAGCAAGCTGATTTAGCAGTTCTCCTGCTGCCTGCTGTGTATCACTGTCTCCTTCATAAGACCAGTTCAAGAAGCCCGTGCTTGAGATTGAAGTCTTCAAGGTTGCGCCAGGGCCCTGCCCAGATTCCTTGCCTTCTCTCCGGACTGGGTTTCAGACGGACCAGCCAGCTGTCCAAAGCCCTGGATTGCTGTTGTATTCTGCATGGATTTTTTTTAGCACTTCCTGTCCCCAAGGATCTTTAAGTACTTTACATATCTAGGAAGGGTTCTACAGTAGTTTGTACAGCGCTGGTGTATGGCTCTCTCTTGGGAGATATACAGCAGCCATTCTGCACCAACTTGCTCCACAGTGAATCAGGTGGAGAACTGGGGATTTACTTCACTAAGGGAAGAGCAAGCCTGAGGTACAATTTAGCCAGAATGCCAGGGTTAACCCCCCTACTCTTAGGAACATTACCATGGAATCTTTAAAGAGCACAGGTAGTCAGGAAATCAGGTTTTGACCTCCTATGGCACAGTGTACCCTGTCAACACTGGGGTGTCAGCTTGAAGTTTGTGGTCCAGGGAGAGAATAATGCCCCCTTCTGATGTACCATTGCCACCAACAGGAACCTGGTTTTCCTTGGAGGTGTGCCATCCCAGTATGGACCAGGCCCAGCTGCTGTGAAGTGCAAAGAGGTCAGGTTAATGGCATGTCTGTGGTCCTTGGTCATGGGGACTGTAGGGACATCGGCTTTCATAGCGCCACATCTTGGCATGTTTCTTATTTGAATGGTCATGTATGCAGTGATGTACGTCAACGCTTCTGGCATTCTGTGCCTCTACACTTCACCATTCTCCTTGCATAGATTAGCTTTCCCCAAGTACTGCTTGTCTTCTGTACCTCTGCTCACAGGTTATAACATAATAGTTCTCTGTTAGTCCTCCAGTGTACATGTGATTTTTTAAATTTCTTGGACGGCTGTTTATGCCTCTAGGTGTTTTTCATCTTTCCTTAAGGTCAGCTGTCTTGGTCTATTCTTAACTTTTTTCTAGCTCCAAAGAGAATGTGGCTGCACACATAACGCTCTGCAGGTCCTGGCTAAAATTAAACCACGTGAATGAGATAACAGCCTCAGTTTAGTTTTTGATTTTCTTAAGAAAGAGATTGAATCTGGAGCAAAATGTTAGTGAAAGCCGTGCTGCTTGTTTGTGGGTGAAAAGTGGTGTATCTTGCCACAGACTATAATCTCCTCTTTTTTAGACTTTGATTGGAAGTTCAGCTTTGTGGATAAGAGTGGTGTGAAATCGGCTGCACTTCCTGTGCAGGTTTGTGCAGGAGAGCTTCAATTAGAGGAAAAGCCGCTTCGGGGCAACAATATGAAATACAATTGCTGAAATGTGTTTCTATTGTTGCCACAATTATGTATGCTCAGTAAAGGGCATAATGGTGATCTGTGTCAGAATGCAGGTGTGTGATATTACACTAAATTGTGGCATTGTATGATCTGAGCCGTGGGGCTCAGGAAGCTTGCCTGTTTGTGAATGTGCATCTATCGGTTCAAAAACCTTGAGCAATCTGACATGCTCGCAGCATTTTCTTTAGACTTAAGTGCTGAATGAAAAGCAGTCGCTGTATGAACAAAAGTACTATTTCTTTGTTTCTTTGATGTGAGTGTACTGTACAGATGAACCCAGGCAGAAAAAAGAGTGACTGACAGATACTTCAGGCCATGTTGTGCTTAAATGTTGTCCCCTCTGCTTCATGCCCATTGATAACTGGACACCTCAGGATGCTCTTTCCTGAGACTGTGCAGTGTGAGAAAAAGAGGCCCTCTGAGACAGTCAGCAGTACAGAAGAAAGCTTAAATGAACTTGAATACTAAGAGAAGAGGCTTTGTGGGGCTTTTGCTCTTTAATTTATGTCGAATAACCTACTGGGCTGACTGACAAGAGCACAGCTAATTTTGTGATCTTTGTCAGCTGTGGAATGAAAGCCCTTGTCTGGCTCTCCTCAGGATTCCTTCCTGCCAGTTGAGGTGAACTACAAAGCCTTATAAGCCTAATGACAAATTTCCCGATGAGGCTGAATAAAAATACAGCATGAAATTTAGGGTAATGCAGTCCTGAGAAATGACAAAGTGTACCTAAGTTGTTAATCTTCTCAGATGCAAAGAATTTTCTGCTTGCTTATGGGCCAAGCTTTGTTTCTATGCATTGGCCTGGTGTTTCAGTCAGGGGTCTAGCATCCCATTACAGTGGGAGAGGTGTACAAAAATAGTAGAAATGCCAAAGAAAGGATTGGAAGATGTTAATAATCCCAGGAAGTCAAAGGCAGAACGTTCTGTTCCATCCCTCCTTCCTTCCATTTTCTAACCACTTGATCCAGTACTGAGTCATGGGGGAGTCAGCACCTATCCTGGCAAGCAAAGTGCGCAAGGCAGGATACGACCTGGACATGACGTCAGTCCATCACAAGACATCCACTCACACCAGGGCCACTTTTCCCAGAAGCCAGTTAACCTCCCGGCATGTCTTGTGTGGGAGGAAACCACAGTCCCCACAGGAAACCCCCAGGAAACCCACGAGAGCTCGGGAAGAACATACAAACTTGACCCAGTTAGCACCTGGACCCCAGTGCTGCAAGGCAGCAGTGATAACCACTGTGCCATTCTGTAGAAGTAAAGGCAGGTCTCCAAAGTCATGTATAATATATTATAAGCCTAAGAAACATCTGCTAATGCATTCCTGGGTGCAGTTGCATGTGTAAGGTGCTACACTTAGTTCCTGCTGTCAGAGCACCAGGTTCAAGTGGCTTAGATCACTCTCGGTAAGTTCTCACACAAGCTGCTGTAACGTGGGAATGCTTGACAGTCAAGCCAGCCATTTTCTTCTTTCATGTATTAAAACTTTTTCATGTGTATAATCAGAGCTGTGTCTTGGCCAGCTTTCTTTGCATCATTCTTGTACAGTGTACCGGGTTGCTACTCATTCTTTTTACGAGTGTATGACTGAAAGGTTTGCATCTTCCTGATTCCTTATTCCTGATAATGAGAATATGTTTTTTGCTTGTCCTAAGATGGCATTTATGGAGTATGCTGATTGCATTTTGTGCTCTGCCAAAGCTGAGCTCTTGGTTTAGCTGAACTGCTGTATATAGAATAAGCTCAGAAAAATAACATTTTAATTCACGACACTGTGAATTAATTTATTTCTTCCTTGGGCCTGTGAGACCTCTGATTGATCCACATGACCTTTGCTGTCAGGGAGCAGTTGTTGAAGCTCCAGGGAATATCTCCTTGTTTTTCCCTGCTTTTGTCTTGGTAGATACTATTGATCTTGCCTGTCTGTCAGCTCCATTGGATTAGGCATTGGTTGGGAGTAGTGGTCAGGGCTCTGGATTCGGGATCGGAAGGTTGCAGGTGTGGATTCCAGGTGCGGTCCTGCCACTGTGCCCTTGAGTGGGCTGCTTTGCTCCACTTGCTCCGGAGAATGCCCTGCTGTATACGTGAGAATTGTCCAGGTCATCACTGGAAATGAGAAGCTGTCAGCTGGCTTGGTTTTCTCTTAATCAGGCACCCTGCCACAAGTGGTTCAGCAGAGTATTAAATCAACAATAAGAAATAAGGATTTTTAAAAACTAGTATTAGCTTGTGATGGTGGATTATTGTGGCCTCTGGCAGTCAGGTGTGAAAGTGATGTCTTGTCATTGCAAAACAAAATCATCCAGGACTGGGCGTGTAAATTTGAACTGGCGAATGGGTTAGAGGTTTAGTGTAATGAGGGGTCTGTCTGTGTGCGATGGTGGGAAAGCAAATCCCCCATGGCAGCAAGAGGCCGTGCCAACAGGTCGAGCGAGAGTCTGGCACTCATGCCATCCTGCCAGTTTAAACTAAAGCACGTGACTGAGCTGTGACCTGCTTCCATCGCCTTCTGAGAAGATTGGAATCGGCGAAAGGGGTGCATTTGCTCATTTTTTAAATAAGCTAAAGTGCTT
This sequence comes from Lepisosteus platostomus, assembly GCF_059453375.1. Classification (NCBI taxonomy): domain Eukaryota; kingdom Metazoa; phylum Chordata; class Actinopteri; order Semionotiformes; family Lepisosteidae; genus Lepisosteus; species Lepisosteus platostomus. The sequence continues at coordinate 32,478,770 of NC_142624.1, read as the reverse complement.
CGTATGTATTCTTAAGCAACGCCGTCCCAACTTTGAATACAAGCCTTTTCTTTATAACGGAGGTCTCACACTCAAACCCAGTCTGTTCCACCCGCTGTTTCAGTTACATCGCCGATCGGATTAACTGCGTAACTGTAAACCAGGCTCCAGGGTGTTTTATAGGCAACTGTAAGTTTAATGGTGTTTTGAGTAGCACACTGTTACGGACCTTTAGGAAAAATCCCACACAGGTCTTAACTCAGAAAATAATTACAGCTAGGTCAATTGTTTAATTAACTGCTCAAGTTGGAACATAGACCAAAGAACACCAGGACCCCTGTTGAGTGTTTAAGCTTTGCTCTAAAATTCTGCAAAGCCCTGCTTTTAGGTGCATTTAATTTCAGTTTATTAAGCCCTGTACCAGGCATCTTCCTGTGAGGGAGAACCCCCCCCCTGGCCCGGCAGCTCTTGGGCAGACCTCCAGCTCTTCACCGCTCAACAGCTCGGCCTCAGTCCGCAAAACACAAAAGCCTTCTTCTCCCCAAAAATGAATCGCATTCCTCTTTGTGCTTTTCTTTCTTTTCTGTTTTTTTTTTCCCCCCTCTCCTTTTGACCTTTCTGTCCCGGCTGCCTGTGTTGCTCTCAATTAATACGGCTGCTAATTAAGGGCTGGTTTGTCGTCAAGTGCCTTGCGTTTGATCTCGGCCAGTTCAAAGTGTGTGTGTGACTGCTCCCGGGGAGGGGGCTGGCTCCACGAAGCGTCTTTAAACCACTGACCCGACCTCGCCTGCCCGAGAGGTGCACTGCAGCAGCTGCAGGGAGGTGGGAGCTGGGAGCCGAATCGGGAGCGCCAGCCGAGGTTGGCAGCGTGAAAACCGTGCTCAGCAGATCTGTGGGTGTGCTTGTGGATAGATGGTAGGCACTGCGGATGCTGCAGTAACTCTGTTTAAGGGCCAGGTGATTCTCTACTGATCCCGGAACCTCAGCTGGGAGCTTCAGATGTCCAGCCCGTCACTGACGATTAAGACGGGGACAGTTTGTCGTGGGGAAGCTGCTGAAATACCGTCTGTGCGGGCTGCCGGAGGTGGAAAATTGTCCTCCTCCTCCGTCGCTCACAGTGCGAAGTAGGGAGCTGCACAGCTTCTTTTGAAAAATTAACTGTGCTGGAAATATCTCCTACTTGGCACTGTGGAGTTTTTTTGTATTTAATATTTTATTAACTTTTAAGAAATTCATGGTGCTGAAGCTGTGCTGCTAAAAAGCTGCATTGTACGTATTTGCATGCAATCCCTTTTTCTTTTGATTGTGCTTTGCTCCAAATCTGTTTTTTCCCCACCCTTCAATAAAATGGTATCTCTTTTCAAACCTGACATTTTTGCCTCCCCAGGACTTTTTGTTCACGTGAGAAAACAGGCAGTCAAGGAGACCAGTGTGTCTTGTGTGGGGTGGCGTTTTAGGGGTATAACGGTGTTTTACTTTCTGCATCTGCGAAATTTTTCGCAGCCTGTGCCCGTGCTGCTGTCTGCCTGTGTAGCTCCCCTTGTTGTCTGTGTGTGTCTGGAGCCAGTGGTTCTCTGGAATCCTGGCCTGAGGGAGAAGGAGTATTCCATCCGTCTTGTGCTGAATGTCAAGCATGCTCGCAAACCCCTCTTCGGGCTGGGTTCCAGTGGGAGTGGTGCAGGGCTGTTGCTAAGTGTCTAATAATTAATCCCTTTCCTTCTTCATCCCGCCCCCCACCCTTGCTTTCACCACACTCCACACATGCCTTGGGTTCTCCCCTCCCTTATCCAGCGAGGAATCCAAGCGGATTTCATCTGGAATGCCCAAGATTATTTTCAGCCCCCAAGGCTAGCCCTTGGGCTGTGCTCGCCCGTCTGGTGAAGGAAGGAAACTGACACTCAACCCATTGAAGGGCGTAGAAATCCATTTAGGATGCACCTTCTTGTTGTTCAGTTTGTGGTAAGTGAAATCGGGTCTTAAGATAAATCAGGGTGCAGTTTCAGTCATCCTAGCTTGGGATTTTCAGCAGAGCTTTATCGAGGAGATATCCAAAAGGGCTTTTGATCCTTATGCATTGACATAAGCACCTAAGCCTCTACTAGATGTGTTTGTATGTGTTGTTTTGTGTACTTGTGTGTAAAAACCTGCACGTTCCGCATTAAGTGTGATGCGGACTCGGCTTTAAGGCTCAATCTGTCATCTCTTTAGCCTGACATTTGATGTCATTGAAACATCATCGGCCATCTCATCTCAAGTTACTCAACACACATCTGTTCACACACAGGCCCTGCTCTGCCTCGCCAGTACATCGCAATTAATAAAAATGGCAACTGATTTAAGGCGAGCAAATGACAAATGTTTGCTGACTTCAGATTTTTTGGTAGTGTGTTACATTGCCATATAGGACAGAGTGTAAAACAACTTGTAGCGTACTGATGGTCCGCAAAATGTTTGGAATTTCCAAAGTGGACCGCACACTCAAAACAATTGGAAAACTCTGCTGTAGATATTTCCTTTGAAACCCTGGGCATAAGAATTCCACTGTCAACCTCGAGTTTTCTTGTGCTTCCTGAACCACAACAGAGAATGTGTGGTGCGTCTTTAGTCATTGTAGGCCAACCCTAGGGAAAGGTCCCTAGTGGTGTAAAAGAGACACATTCCTTGTGTTTTTTACCAGGCTTGTGATGGTTTCGTGTTTGTAGACTATCATATCCCCAAACAAAACTTGACTGGTTGCAGCAGAAGTAAGTGTACAAAAATTAAACACCACAGATTGTGATCAAGAATAAGATGAACAAGGTCAGCCAGAAAGTATGCTGAGTTTTTGTAGTAAGGGGTAGAAACTGGGAGGCACGAGATGCATGTAAATCTTAAAGATTTAATTCCAAGAGGAGAAACTATTTACTAAACCATTTATTAAATGTGGTTTTAACTGTAAGTCCTGCCATCAGTGACCCCAGAACAAAGTGCCAATTGTAGCTGTCAGTTGAAATGAAACAAGGTACATTCTGCTTAACAAGCAGTAGAACGGTACACACTGTTCCCAATCTGGCAGGCTGCTTCAGGACAGCTGTGGGTCTGTGCCCTTTTATGTATTGTGGAATTCTTCTCCCAGAGTCTTTGTTCAATACTGCATTGCAGAATTGCCTATTGCATCCACGTATGTCACAAATGACATTAGCTCTGTAGTGTGCCATTAGGGCCGTTTTGCTTTCAGTTCAAAGCGACGTTAATTTCTGATTTCTGCACTGTAGTGCACAAACCAATTCATAGCTGGGTGCTGCTCTTCGTGAGAGGCTGTTCGACTGGTTCCTAAATTGGTTTGGATGCAGAGAGGCAGGGATCAGTGAGGCTTCTGTTTCATGGAGCTGTTTGTCGGGAGAGAGCTGGTGTCGCACCAGCAGGAGGAGAGGCGACGCAGTCTCCTGCCCCCTGCGCCGTGTACAGTACAGCGCTGGTGAAGACTGCCCGCTGGCTGGGCTCTGTTCCAGCATGCAGTTGTGATGATGCAGTCTTCATTTATCTTAAATGTAGCGTGATCCTCATTAGTGGAGGAATGATGCTTTGCCAGGCTACCCTACAATCATGTTAACTCAGACTGCTCCTCCCGCCCCGTAAACTGATCTTTGAGCCCGTGTGTGGCTGTGTCACGCATTAATCTCTGCTTTCATCTGCAGCACGCTTCCTGACTGTGGTTAAGGGTGTTGTGTAATTCCACACGTTGAGAAGGGATTTTGCCTTTGCCTAAATGGATGGTGAATATAAAATACCCTCATCCCGCAAATGAAAACTTTCCGCATGTCTTTCAGATCTTCAGGTCTTTTTTAAAGACAAGCGTTTCTGTTCTTCCAGAATGATTTCTTTTTACATGGTCTCTGTTGTTTCGTTTCGATCTGTGCAGCTGTTTTGCACTTGTTTGCAGGTGACTTGTCACCAAATGTTCAGGGTGTTTCACATTGCAGCAGTACGGAGAGAGAAAACGCACGATGAGCCCTAATTACTGCTCATTTAATTCCAGCTGTAGAAACAAAGCAGTGGTTTCAGAGATCCCAATTAGCCACTAATGTTATTTCGGGTACACGTGTGGAGTGGAGGTGATCTCGCTCTGTAATTGCAGCCCAGACTGCAGGAGAAAGACAGCAGCTTCGCGGTGGCACAGCTTTCGTGACTTTCGTGGCCGGGGGTACAGTATGAATAAACACAAGCGACAAGCTTCTATTCCCGGCTTCTTTTCCACAAAGATTCTTGCAAACAAATCTGGTCGTGCTCGTCGGCAAATGTAAATGTTGGGCCGTTTTGCTTCGCGATTTGCCTGACCGTAAAACAGATGAGTGTTGGATAGATTTTATTTGATGAATTTCATGTTGGCAAGATGATAAGGGTGCCCTCTGGTGTGTGCAGATCTGCCCCTAGGCAAAGAGAACATTGCTGTGGGTTGTTTTGTATGTGCATCACTCTTCATTGCTTTGTGGTTTGTAGTTTTCATGATAATTGTCTGAATGCGCCAGCTAACGTTAGATGCATACTGTGGCTTACACATACAAACCAGACTGAGCCCGTGTAGGACAGTGGTGCCCTGCGACACCAGGCACATTGATGCTCTGATGTATTCCAAATTCAATTCATCATCTTCATGTTGGTTTCGAGGAGTAGCCATACATAAATGGAATAGGAGTCTGCTTGTTCCTATATGTCAATAGGGATCTGGGCATTGGAATTTAGGGAGAGTGGTTTTTCAGAGCCAGAAAGTGCTGACAAGGTCAGCCAGAAAGTCATTCAGCTCCTTTTTTCATTCCAGTGATGGAGGTCGGGCACTGGGGCCGAGACCTGTGGTGACACGGCGCTCTTGGTTTAAATCATGCTGGTTCAGGCTGGAGGCCCGTCGCTGGTGCTGTGTGTAGCAGTCGGGGGAAAGCGTGCGGCGCGGAGTCTCTGGGGAGCGAGGGCTTTGCTTTTAGATGTATTAATTAGCAGAGCGCCGAGGGCCCTTCGGAGCTGAGCTCAGGTCAGGCTGTCGATCCCCGAGGACCTGTCACACTGACGATGATGATGATGCAGTCGAGCATGGTGACTCAGTGCCTTTTTGTAGGCCCTCCTGTAGACCTCGTCTATTGATGAAGAAAAGGATTTGATCCTGTTTCTCTAGAGAGCTGATGGAACTTGAGCTCTGAGAAAACCTGAGATTTAGGTGTGCCTGGGCACCACAGCACTCATCCAGTGACGGAAATCCAGTTTCGGAGTGTGGAGCACCTCCCTTTCTCTCTTCCTTTGTCGGGAGCAGCCAGGCGTCATTCCAGTTCTGTGCCTTGGTAAGATATGCAAGTTGCAAGAAGCATTTCTGCAGGTTTTTAAAGGTCTGCCAAGTGTTTCATGATTTCTAGGGATATAATTAAAGGATTGTGTGGCTCCACCACGTCTTCCACCTCTTCTCTCTTTATTAGATTTCCAGTCATTATATTAGGCTTCTTACTCTGCAATTTGAAACATAATCTTTGAAAAAGCAAAATCCTTCTAATTTATAGGCACGTATATAAATGGAGTTTCAGGAGTTTCAAATGAGGACGCCTTTTTCCCATCTTGCTGTCAGCTGGCCGGTGGCTGATTGATCTCAGCCATTCTTGCTGTTTAAAGAATCCCCTTATTTTGCAATCTTGTGCATGTGCCCAATCAATTGTAGTGATTCTGATTATTTCAGAATAACATCATCTACTTTAGGAGGGGTGTGCATGCATTCATTTTATAGATCTGTTCATGTCAGTTTGTATGAGTTTGTAAAAACATTTTGTTTTTCTCATTTTTGACTGAAATGTTTGAAGTCTTTTTTACGGAGGTGTAACATTGGTAGCAGAAGTTTAAGGAATGTGAACTATTTTAAAAACTTCCCCTGCCCTGTAGCATCACTTTTTACTGGGGACGCAGTTTAAATTCCTAAAAAACAAAAATTTTAGGAAGGCTCAATTTCCTAAGAAAGAAACCTCATTGGGGCTGACCCTGAAATCACAGGAAGTAATGTCTGGCGCAGACTGTACAGTGCTTACCCCTGCTTTCCTTACGTTCTACAAGAGCCGTGATTGGTGATCGCACGGAAAGCATGGATCGGTGCAGGGCATCGGAAGGTGAAATCTCTTGTGTTGAGCTGGGTATGTCGCCCCACGTTTGCCCTCTCTCCTCATTGTTGTATGGCCACTTTAACAGAAGGTTCAGGGAGTTTGGGGATGAGGTTATAACCATCCGTGCAGGCTAAAAATTTCCAGGTGCTCATTATTGCTCGCTGGGCGAAACTGAAAACAAAACTTGCCCTTTTCTTGTGGTTTGTGTTAGTCTTAACACGATGAAAAGCAGCCGTGAGGGTTAGGGTTAGGGTAAGGGTTAGTTGACAGTGGAAAGGTGTAGCAATATGGGAGGAGCTGTTAGTTCAGATCTGTTCTCTTAAACAGTAGTAGGTATGAACAGAGAACAATGAGGTGCTGTAGTACACAGGTGTAGCTCTTCTTTTTCCATTTCCTATTCCTATTTTCTGTTGGTTAAAAAGCCCATCACATAGGATTTATCCTGAGTATTCAACAGTGGTCATTAGTATGAGGTAGACTGTAGGGAGGTTGATAACAGGAAAGTTAATTCTTTTAGAAGAGAATGTTACTGTATATTTCTTCAACTATTTATCTGGGGCAGTGGGGGCTGCAGATCATGACAAACAATAGCAAAGGGGGTGTGATGATTGTAATCCGGGGAGCTGTGCATGATTACCAGAAAATATTTTTGTGGCAGTTGGTCAGAAAAGTAGGTTATTGCATTATCGGCAGGAAAACTGTTCTGTCAGGGGAGCAACAATCGTCAGGCATATGGGGGGGGTCTGTATGTTACAGAAGGCCGTCTAGACTCTGGCAGGGATTATGGAGCTCGTAGGGAGGATAATACATAGCGCCTGTGTGCTTTCATTTCTGGGCACTTAATGGATGTGCAGTGCTGTGCAGGTCTGTACAGAATGCTGTTGCAGGGAATGGGGCGTACTTGCAAGCAACGGCTGCGTGCTGCTGGGATAGGAAGGGGGGGATGGGCTACTGCAGGGGTCAGGCATTTCCTGTCCATCCCCAGCGGCCCACTAACAGGAAACTGTGGGGAAAAACAGCACAGAGCATGGGTGTCTGCCAGTCCCGTGGAGAGCATGAGCACGCCACTATACCTGCGAGGCCGGGGCTCAGCTCTGGCGATGTCCCTGCGTGGGGGAGGGGAGGATGCGTTCTTGAGGTGTGGGGGTTTTTCCTGAATCCGCTGGTTAAATTGGAAGAGAAGCGATTACAGTTGCTCTTTCCGTATTAAAATGTGAAGAGCTATGAATGGAACACAACACCAAGTGCAAAATGTAAAAGCCGCCCGTCTGTTAGCTAGGACTTATGCTCAATGCAGTACCAGGTGGGAATGCACAGTTGTTAGTGGGGTCAACTGCATGACTGCTATCTTAGATCTGCGCTTACTTTATGTAAAGTGCATGAGTTAAAACAGACATCTTTAAATACTGAAGTGAAAGAATTAGGGCCTCATTAGCAGAATCCATCCAATCACTCATTTTCTAACCACTTCAGCCAATTCAGGGTTGCGGAGGAGTTGCAGTAAGCATTCCTGGCAGGCAGCTGGCTCTTGGCGGGGTACATCCTAGACATCATTCCCAACATAACTGCAACAAACCCACAAAGGTATCATCAATACAGTGGTAAGAATGTTTTTTAATAATAGGTGCACTGCCCAGCAGGTGAGGTGCCCAGGCTTGATCAATGTGGTGCCCTGCACCCAGGCTGGTTTCAGTCACTACTGGTGGGGTTCTGTAGAACACACCTGCACAGTCCATCGTGCCTGGACAATCCCCCATCAATTAGTCGTACACAGCAGTTCACTTACCGGGCTGCACGTGTGCACCACAACCATTAATCTGAATACAACTATGCATTTATCACGTACAGTACCTTCAGCTTTCATTTAATTATAAAGTCATTCAACTTTATATCTGTAGTGATGAATCACGATTGGTTATGTACAGATCAAACTTGTGTTCTGTTTTTTGTTATTTTGGGCCTTATTATTTTTGTGACAAAAGGAAGACAGCAGCAAAAGTGTCTCTTAGTTGCGATGTTGATCTAAATGCACCATATAATTAGATTTTTCACGGCCCACACTCAAATCATGGTCCCTTTTTTATTTGGTTGCATGTTTTTAACCACCATACTAAAGGAACTTGTTTGTTCCTTGTTCATGTTGTCCCTCAACCTACACTGCATAAGCTGCGTAGCTAAAGGACTCCTCAGTTACTGCCTAAATTGGACTAGCAAAAGAAAATGGAAAGAACTTTGTTTAAGCAAATAAAAATACTGGAAACAATTGCTCGATCTGATAGTTGAGGTCACAGGCTAATGTGTAATAATGTCAAGAGGTCAGTGTAGAGTTTGGGCCAGGGGAGAGCTTGTATGTGTTCAAAGCTTGTCTTCTGGGCTCAGAATGGTCCCATCTTCAGTGGACAATCATGCGAGTGAAGTTCAGTGGACTCACTGGAGACCCTTGAAGATGAAGAAAAAAAATAAGCTCAAAACATCGCATTTAAAAGATATATTAGAAAATAGAAACGGCAAAATCACAAATGTATCTTGCCTGTTAGAGGTGTTTGGGGCTGTTCCCTCTTTTTGGGATGATTTAGGAGTAATTTAAATGCAGTTGGTGGTTGTCATGCCAACATTAGGTGCTTGATATCTCATGCTTATTTTGTGTCATGTTCATTTGCATTGACAGAAATGTGGAGTTAATATTAAAATGTTTGCTTTTCTGCTTCATCAGTGTCATTTGCATAACTGCCTGTAGCATGAAAAACCTGAAATGGATTGAGCTAACAGCGAGGCAGTTGGGAGCCAGGTTTCAGTGTCTACTGTGGAAGTAGAAAATTATCCCACTTTACACCTCAGGGTGCTCTGGATTTACCTCAACCCCTGTAAATGTGAACTGCTTTGTAAATCAGAAATATTTCTTGTCTCTGTTTGAGACCCACAAAGCTGTTTTCAAAGTGTGGGCAAAGAGCGGCCTTTGCTGGGTGTTAACAGGAATGTACCAGGGTTGTCCCTCTTCTCTCTCTTATTCTATTTCTGACATTTGAAGTGCAGCACAGAGAGGGTGTTACTGCAGGCGTGCTGTTCGGGGCCCTCGGTTTGTCCCCAGTTAGTTTCCATGCAGCAGGGGCTGTAAGAGGGGTTTGTCTGGAAGGCCACTGAGAACACACAGGGGTAACTCTCCCTCTCATCTCTCCTTCGAGCTGCTCTTTTAAAAAAAATTGCAGACACCTGCAATCTCTTGAATATTTTATGGACTTCTTGTAGTGTTTCCATAGTGCCCCGCTGAGAGTGAAATCGAAGGAGTGTGTTGAAAAACTGTTCAGTCATACTGTGGTTTCTGGGCACAATTTGTGTAGTAGTTTGTATGGCAAACATTATACTCAGCGTGATTCTCTGATAGATAATGGTCCAGGTATAGTAATTCCTTTGGCTTCTGTCAGCTTTCACTCACTTAAGCTCTGATTGTCGGGTTTACAGAGGTTTATTTTTAAGCTTGAGAATTTAAGCAGCTGGATGACTTTAATACTTCAGCTTCTTTTTCATCTGTCTCGAAGAGCACGGTCAAAAGAGAGGCCTAGTCAGGCAGCTCGATTTTGGATTTTGTCATATCACAGGGAAGCGAATAGTATTCCCATTCAGCAATTTAAATGTTGCGAGTTGCAGTCACCAAGTGTTGGTTTAAGCTCGTCTGATTGTAAGCTGATTTGCATGAATGGGAGCTGTGAAATATTGTTGATTAGCAACTGATCATCTTTGTGCAAACTAAGAACGATTGCATTTAGTACTAAAATCATGTAGCACTTTACACAATGAGTGGTGGGTGTATGCCGAAACAAACTGCCCAGTCATTTTTGCAGAAGCTGACTGAGATAATTCAAGAAGTAGCTAGATTTGAGCCCTGGAACTATAAAAACTAGTAACAAACTGAGTGATAAAATGAGGTTTCATTCGTAACCTTTCTTCCGTTCTTGTCAGTATTTCTTCATTGCTTTATTTTTTTATGCAGGCTTGAATCTTGCAAACCCCAAAATGAAACACTTATTTTCTTCGCCCCTTTGAATATTAAGTAGGCCCTTGGTATCTAAAATGCACCAAAGGCCTGTGATGTTGAAGCTTGATCTTCTTACTTCTTCTCCAGCACACAGGTCTTGTTGCCACAATGTTTTTGCCTGTCCGGACACTTGAATTTCCACTTGCTGCCAGTGGCAGATGGGCTCCTGCAGCCCTGACTCATCTGCTTCAGTCCCTCTCATCACTTTCTTCAGTCAGACGGTGAACACTGTCATCTGCTCTTCTCGAAATGCCGCAGCACACATCTGAAATGTAGGTCACAGCTGGCGAGGAGAGCATCAGCACTTTTACATCTCCGTCATTCCCATTAAACATCCTCCGCGAAGCACAATGAATCTGAGGCCACGGCATCTCGTTCAGCCATTTAGCAGACTTCAGCCTCTCGATTTGTTGCTCAGCAGTTTTGAAAGTCTGTACTTGGGAACTTGGTGGAAGAGGAGAGGACTGTGATACTTGTGTCCTATGGTCTGTTAAAACAGGAAGCAGGTAAAGGAAAAAAAGTTCCCGGAAGCTTTAAGGACATAGATGTATAGGAGATTTTAATCAAACAGAAGAGGATCTTGATGTATCTTTTGACTGAATCGATTGCCTTAAAGTGTGACGATGTATCCTTGTTGAGTGGCTGTTGAAACATCCCATGTTTCACCTTGGATTTGCCTTCTCTGTAATGCACATGAAAGAGAATGTGGAAATCCGGCGTGCTTGCTCATCCTGGCATGAACATTAATGCAAATGTCTCAGATGCCCTCATAAGCAAAGTTGGTGGTGTCTGCCTGGAGTGCGTGAGAGATGTTTGACCGTGTATTCGTATCACATCCTCCTCATACTGGAGGACAGGGAGCAGCAGCAGCAGCTGGCGCCACCCCCACTTGACAGCACTGACGTTTACTGTGATAGGTGCTTATTAGAGCATTATGCCTCATAGCGCAGGGGGTGACTGCTGGCAGGGGCACTGTACGAGGCTGACATTTAAAAGCCACACCCTTGTGCTGTTTGAACTGTGTCCTGGTTGGTGATGCGGTCTGTTGTTCCTCCTGGGGTGAGTGCGAGCGAACCTGCAGTTAGCGCTGCCCGAGGCTCGCTGTTCGCCATGTGGGCGAACCGACGACACCGAGGGAGGGAGGGAGAGAGAGAGAAGGGAGCAGGACAAAAAGGATGCAGAGCTAGGGAAGTATGGAAATGAAGGGAGAATCCCGCCTGGTCAGCTCCAAGAAGCTGACAACCGAGATTATTTCTGGGAAGGTAAAACGAGTCTAGAAGGGGGAACAGAAGAACAATTACAAACTAGATGCCGCCATCTAGCCTGTGTTGTAAGTACTAGCTAATTGTAAAACAAAAAGTTAGTTTCTGAATTTTAAACACTCTTCCACGTTTATTCTGTGTCCGTCATCTGGACTGTACTTCACTCTTGATTCTGAAGAAGTCCATTGGGATGACTTTGATTATGATTGCGAATCTGACAGCGGCGAGACAACTGCTTTTCAGATTAACAGCAAGTTTAAAATCGGCAAAGGGGGGCAGAGGAAAAAAAGCAGAAAAAAGTTGATTTGGACCAAAAGGTCTGAGTAAAGTATTAATACGAAGATAGAAGCACAAATGGCTTAATTTCTGGCTTTAATTTTTACAGTAGCTGATTAACCTACCAGCATGTCTTTAGACTTTGGGAGGAAACCAGTGCACCCAGGGGAAACCCACATGCACACAGGGAGAACACGCAAACTCCACGCAAATAGCTCCCCAGGAAATGGACCCAGGACAGCAGCGCTGTGAGGCAGCAGTGCTGTCCACTGCAACTCTATGGCATTGATCTTGAAATTTCTGTTTCTGAAATTATCTGTTGTCACAAGCCAGGTTCACAGCGATGGCAGGCTGGGGTTTCCCCCGGTGATTCAGCGATTTGGTTTTGCCTGCATCACTCTTTGCTGTCATCAGCGGGGTGTCTAGGAAGTGAGAGAAATGGTGTGACCGAGTGAAAAGGTCTCTGTGCTGTCCCGGTAGATAAGGGGTGGCCGGGAGCAGAGTGTTAACATCAGCCGATCGTATCTGGATCTCCGGGTTTCCCCCCCCGCGTTTGGAGCCTTTGAATAGAAAGCTCTTATTATGAAACTGTCCCTTATCAAATTCCCACACAGGTGGGCCTGTCCTTAACTCTGCATGAGTGTACAGGGATTCCCTGTTCCTGTTGTCTCAGGCGATATGCCCAATATGAGGTAATCCCGTCTCTCTCTCCCTTAGTCAAACCCAGAAACGTGATGACGCTGATGAAGACAGATATGAGAATGTTTAACTGCCTGGCTGGCAGGGGCTGCTCTGATGTTAGTCTAATGTCAATTTAGATGGCACACGCTTTTATCCAAAGCGACTTAGAATTGTATCCATTTATACAGCTGGGCTTTTACTGAAGCAGTTTTAGTGATACATCTTACTCAAGGGTATAACAGCAGTGCCCTAGCTGGAATTTGAACCCACAATAATAATAATAATAATAAACTTTATTTTATATAGCGCCTTTAAAGGTGGCTTCTCAAAGCGCTTTACAGGATGACAATAACAATAAATAAGAAGACTACAACAATAAATAAGAAAATTTCACAAGACAGGACACAATTATAATTACAACAATACAACAATAACAATAGAGGAGACCGTGGAAGATGGTATTAAGAAGAGCAGAGGGGTGAAGAATGGAACCAGTTAGGTAAAGGCTTTTCTGAAAAGGAGGGTTTTGAGTCTGGATTTGAAGGAGTTTAGAGAAGGTGACTCTCTAATATCCTTGGGCAAGGAGTTCCAGAGCTTGGGGGCATAGCAGGAGAAGGCCCTGTCGCCCATACAATGTAGACGGGCTTGGGGGACAGTAAGGAGGGCAGAATTTGAAGAGCGGAGGTTGCGAGGTGGGGAGTAGGGCGATAAAAGTTCAGACAGGTATTGAGGTGCCAAGCCATGTAAAGCCTTGTAGGTGAGCATGAGGATTTTAAAGTCTACGCGGAATTTGACCGGAAGCCAGTGCAAGGACTCCAGGATAGGAGTAATGTGGACACTTGCACTAGATCTGGTCAGGATTCTGGCTGCTGAATTTTGGACATACTGCAGCTTGTTCAGAGTAGATTTAGATACCCCAGGGAGCAGAGCATTGCAGTAGTCAATTCGAGAGAATACAAATATGTTGATCAGCTTTTCAGCCACAGTTAATGATAGCATAGGGCATAGTCTTGCGATATTTCTAAGGTGAAAAAAAGATGTTTTGACAGTATGCTGTACATGTGGGTCGAATGTTAAGCCAGAATCGAATATAACCCCAAGGTTTTTCAATTTTGATTGGAGCTCAAGTACAGAGCCATCTACAGACAGGGTTACAGGACTGGCTTTACGAAGTTGATGGGGGGTACCAATAAGCATGACTTCAGTCTTGTCACAGTTAAGATGAAGGAAGTTATGAGTCATCCAAATTTTTATGTCAGAGATGCAATTAGATAGAATAGAGACAGCCACATCAGTGTCGGGTTTGGTATGGATGTATATTTGAGTATCGTCAGCGTAAAAATGAAAGCTGAGGCCATGTGATCTTAAAAGCTGACCAAGTGGGAACATGTAAATGCTGAAGAGCAAGGGGCCCAGTATTGAGCCCTGAGGGACACCAGACTTGACAAGACCAATTTCAGACCTGTACCCATTGAGAGAGACAAAGTGACAGCGATCAGTGAGGTAAGACTTAAACCATTTGAGGACAGTGTCAGAGACTCCAAACACAGTCTCGAGACGAGAAAGCAAGATGTTATGGTCAACAGTGTCAAAGGCAGCACTGAGATCAAGAAGGATGAGTAACCTTCTTGACAACCTTCTAGTCACAGGTGCAGAACCCTAACTGATACCCTGCAGCAGTTCTGTCCTCAGCACCTAGAGCTGGTCTTCCTGTCTTTCCAATAACGCTTTATGGCCTGGGTTTGTCTTTTAGCACTAAAACGGTAAGAAGCGCTCATATATTTTATGAGTGCTTCCTATGACGGAAAAAGCCATATCAGTTGCCTGCAGCTATATCACCCTGCAACTCACAACTGGCAGCCCACTGAAGCTCAGCAGGTGTGAGCCTGGTCAGTACCTGGATGGGAGACCTCCTGGAAAAACTAAGGTTGCTGCTGGAAGAGGTGTTAGTGGGGCTAGCAGGGGGCGCTCACCCTGCGGTCTGTGTGGGTTCTAATGCCCCAGTATACTGACGGGGACACTATACTGTAAAAGGGCGCCGTCCTTCAGATGAGGCGTAAAACCGAGGTCCTGACTCTCTGTGGTCATTAAAAATCCCAGGGCGTTTCTCAAAAAGAGTAGGGGTGTAACCCCTACGTTCTGGCCAAATTCCCCATTGGCCCTTACTAACCATGACCTCATAATCCCATCTCTGAACTGGCTTCATCACTCTGTTCTCCTCCCCACTGATACTCCCCACACTGGTGAGTGTTCTGGCGTACTATGGCTGCCGTCGCATCATCCAGGTGGGGGTGCACATTGGTGGTGGTATTGGAGGAGAGTCCCCATTACCTGTAAAGCGCTTTAAAGTGGGGTGTCCAGAAAAGCGCTATATAAGTTTAAGCGATTATTATTATTATTATAAAAATAAATAAGCAGAGCAGGGAGGGACGCATAATCCCAACAGGTCTCTGTTCCTATGTTCAATGTTCATGTTTAATATTCTGATTTTATTAGGGTGTTTTATATATGGTGTGCATTATAGATTTTTATTAACTTTAGGATCTACATATATATGGTGGTCTATATATGAAATCATAGAGTAATGATTGACCTTCAGTGACTCGGGTTCAGTGAAAAACCACTTCATTTCTCTGTGGTGAAATTTTTTTTTTTTCATTCACTGAAAGGAAAGCTTTGCAATGTGTGCCCATTCAATGTTGCTGGGATTCAGTTTTTTGGTGCTACACAATTCCCATCTGTGTCTTTGAGAAACACTATGACCAGTGTCCACCTCAATTCTGCCATTTTGTGTTAATTTGTGTCATTTTCCAATACTTGCCAGAAGCCCAGATGCAGAGCTGAAGGTTTTTTCTGTTGGTGAGACTTTCAGGTTCTTCTTCCAAAACTCACGTTTTCTTAAGTCTTATGAACTCCTGAAATATTTCTGTGCCAGAATGTTCATTCTCTGTCCAAGCTTCCACTTGTCATGGTGAGAAAAATCATCCGACTCAAGTGGATGGGTTTTGTAGCACATGTAGGAAAGGCACTTAGTGAAATATCATTATTATGATGAGTCTGATAATTTCATATTCAGAAGTACCCTTTTGTCTCTAGTATTAGACTTATTAATGCATGTTATCAATATAATTGTTTCACAGTTTGTGTTCAGTAATGTGTTGAGTACAGCACTTGTGTTAGTACTGGATAATGATGAAAGATTTTGCAGTCATGCCTATAAAAAAAGGTTACAACTGATAAAGAATGGTATTGAGATACGACCTATATTACTGTGAAAGTCCTACCTTTCTGTAAAAAAAAAACTCCATTCTATGTAGCATGGATTTTTTTCTTTCTCTTAAACTTAAACTTGTCTCTGTCATTCCAGCTTTTTTGAATTCCCACATTAAGAAAACTTTTTCTAAATGTGGAATTGTATCCCATTACAAGTAAATGTGAATAAAATCACTATTTCCCCTTGAGGGACAGCTGGCCAGGGAACCTCCTAGCCAGCAGCTCTTCGAGTTTATGCTGTGATAGAAGGAGACAGCCTGACTGCCCAGCTCCATGGTAGGATGACTTTATATGCATGTTTGTGTTTGTGCAGGGAATTTTAACATGACAAGGGACATGAGTAATAGAGCAGGTTTGACTCATATGAACCTTGCTGGCTGTTCTCTCGTGTTCACGCACCTGCGGTGTGTTCTTGTTGAAGAAAGGCGATCGTGTGTCATGAGCAATTGATGGCATCTTTCCTGATATATGTATTGAAAGTTGAGCAACACTCATTTTCTGGTTCGACCTAATACCTGCTCAGCTTAGCGAGTGTTGATGCCTTTTTTTGTGTGTGCAGCACCATGCCTGTGGAACTCGCTGCCAAAATCCATTTATTTTCTCCTGTCTGTGACATTTTTAAATCTCCCTTCTAGACCTTTATACTCGAGTCTTTAGGGTATTTTGTCGTCTTTGCTTCATTAACCATTGTTTTTATTGTTCATTATGTTCTGTTTGTATACTTTTTTACTGTGGTCTAAGAGGTCTGAAAAGCCCTTGGAAATGTTTTACTGTGGTGATGTTGTCTCATAAATGCAGTGCTGTTGAAAGGAGATAACAGTGAGGTAGCTTTGAAGTAGGCTTCCCGGCACTTGACTTGCACTGACCAAAGGCTGGACTGCAGGAGCTGGAGATAACGGACCAGTTTATTTGTTCATGCGGCAAAACACAGTCCACAAGCAATCTGTAGTAATGAACGGAAATCTACACGGCTGTTGTAAAAATTCCTTCTAAATCAATACATACATCACATTCCCTTGAGGCCTTCCTTAGGATTTCAGCCGTTAAGAACAGACATATTTTTTTCCCTCTTATCATCCTCTTTCAGAGCAGCAGTGGAGTACAGTTAGAGTGGGGTTGGACGGATCTTCGTTTTCATGTTCAAAAACTGGATTGATTTATTTATGGGCTTCAGTGTTGCAGGGAGCCAGCTCTGTTTAAGAATAAGTAATGGAAGTCATTTTCTTGTCCTTGAATATCAAATGTGTGTAGTATACAGTGCTTGATGAAGTATTTATTTTTCCCCCAGCTCATCTAGCTCGTTACTATCAGGGCAGAGTAACCAGAAGGGCACGCTTTTGTCATTTGTAACATGAGTGTTTGTCGCCCTGACGTCAGTTCACACGGCCAGCACCACAACGCGCAGTGGAGTATTCACAAGAGGAAACCACATGTCCAAGATGTCCTCCTGGAGCCTGCGGCGTGTTGACTGAAGCTCTCCTTGACATGTTCACACCGAGCACAACAACATACGGAGCGGGCCTGTTTGTTATTCTTCCCGACAAGTATTTTAGAAGAGGAAGCAGGCAATTGTGAGGGAGACACTGGGCACGACAATAGAGTGGACAATAGATCCTTCTGATACAAAAATAGTCTGTGAGCTGGTGTTTTTCCAGCAGGGAGGACAGCAGCACTCAGGACCTGTGTTTGCAATCCTGCCATGTAAGTGGCCAGCTGACCTCACCGCTCTGAGTCTCATCATCCCTGTCTGTCCTTTAAAAGGTGGAATAATTCCAATGAATCAGGGAATGACACAGGGTTTTTATTGTGGTTAGAAGTGCATTGGAAAATGATGTTTGTATTGCTGTGCGTTGGTGAGCTCAGATGTTTCCCAAGACCTGCATTTGGATCACTTGTGTTGCATGAGGATCCAGATAGACTGTAAATCTCCTCTTTTTGGCTGTCTCGCCCAGAGATCACTGAAGCACCACCTTTAGACTGTAAGCAGGGAGGGGGGTTTAAAAATGATACCTTAATCCTCCGCTGAAAAATAGCCACTGCTGTGCCGTCTCATGTGCTCCCTCTTCCTCTCTGAATGGCACACAGATCCACAAGCCTGCTGCCGCTCTGCCATGTCTGCAGGGAGTTGTTGTAGACAGGCCGACTCTGCCCTCCTGCACCCTCTCTTCAGAGCCCCCCGCGCTGCGCACACAAGCAGCCCTCGCCGGGAAGGGGCACAGGGGACTGTACTCAGGTGCAGAGTCCGTGTGTGCGGGGGGGGTGGGGGGGTGTTGCCATGGAGACCTCGCCGGGTGAGCCCACAAAGAGTCTGCTCATTGAAGCTAATTGGGAAAACAACATCTTACTTCTTAATTCACGAATAATGAAGGCTTGTCATCAGTTTTTACCGCTCTGGCGCTCAGCCTTCCCAGCTAACTTCAGACACGCGTATGCCAGTGCTTCAGAAGATTGTTTAGGTGGACAAGATACTTTAAATTTTTACCTTTTTCAAGTTCCAAACAGACTCAACTGCTATGAATGTACAGGAATACTGTCTGTATATCGCACTGTAGTATAAGAAAAGCTACCTGAATATACCTGTTACAAAGTCTGTTTCAAAAGAGAATCCTGGATGTATTTTGCTCTCTTCTGTCATTACTACAGTATTTCAGTGGCGGGTTGTTGTAGATGTTCAGAGACCTTCACAGAACCCTGCCCTCTGCCACTGCACGTGGGAGAGCCAGCCAGTGTCCGAGCTGCTGCAGCAGGTGTGACCCAGCCCAATTACCCAAAGTGCCTGGTGTCCAGCCCGCCTGCCGCTGGCTGTGACTCACCAGAGAGATCAGCGCAGTGAATAATGTCTTGGTGACATCATCGCATTAAAGAGTCTAATTTATGACAGTGGCGAGCGGGCTGCATTCCAGGAGGCTGTGAAAGCGGAATAGGATATCTCCAGATAGCGCTGATCTATTGGGTGGATCGGCTTACTGGATCTTCATTTGTCAGTCCGGGACAGAGGGGCTGTAGAATTCCACAGGTCTGGACCCTACAGGAGGCTCCGCACACACACATTCAAGGTCACTCCTCTCCCCCTGACATGCTCTGTGGCCTTTCTTCTCATTTCAGCTGAAGATCCGAGACTGCAGTCCTTATGATCTTTACAGTCGTGCCAAATACGTTGCTTATGCTTTATTCTAGATTCCTATCCTGGAGCTCTTTTTATTTTTGTTTGATTGTATGCACCGATTTGACTACCTGTGTGAGATATCATCATAGTTGGCTCTTGATTGACGATCTTAATGATGTTTGTTTTTTACATCGCAATTCTGATTGAAGTGGAGAGAGCATGTGTATGAAACGTGAACAAGATTTGTTGCACAGAGGGCTCCCGGCCTTTCCCAGTTGCTCTACAGGTTTTTGGAGCGAAAGATACCGTTCAGTAGGAGGGAGGAGGAGAAGACGGAGGTGTCAGGGCAGTGGTTGTCTGGTTAAAGCACTTCCTTCCCATGCTGCAGTGAAAAGGACTATAAGAAATCTGTATGCTTGGCTTTGCTTTGAACACCGTGTACTGTGTGGGTTTTCCCATCTCAGAAGTTAAATCTTTCTTTCAGAGCTGTGCAAGAGGTGCATGACTATAGGAATCAAGACTAAGAGAGGCATTTGTGTAGTGTCTATGCCATGAGAAAAAAAGAGGACATTTATTTTGTTCTTGGGAATGGAGGGAGAAAAGGGAGTCCTGTTGTAGATGTAAACAGAGGACAGTGTGCACCTGACCTCTCTTTGAAACTCTCCCTTCTCTGCACTGTCCTGATTAAAAGACTGGAGCACTGACTCTGGGGGGGATTGCTGCTTAGAACTGCAAGCTGGTCGTTGCCCATATGAGTGGACTGGTGTGTGTGTCTTTATAATCCAAGACATTGCATGACAAATTTCTTTTTTTCAGTGCACTAGATAGAG
This sequence comes from Lepisosteus platostomus, assembly GCF_059453375.1. Lineage (NCBI taxonomy): Eukaryota > Metazoa > Chordata > Actinopteri > Semionotiformes > Lepisosteidae > Lepisosteus > Lepisosteus platostomus. Next base: position 32,459,220 of record NC_142624.1, on the reverse strand, counting down.
CTTATCCTTGTAGACGTTCTGCAGTCAACGATTCTGTATCTCAAAAGGCCGAGAAACACGTAAAGAATCCACCGAGTTCGAAAAAGTCTTTGCTGTTTACCAGGCCCAATCATGAAACCATGTTCAAGTACAGAAGTCGGACTCTGCTCATTGTGATGGGGTGGTAGCTGTTTAATCCCTTTAGATTTGATCTGTTTTTGGGAGTGCTGCTTCTTAACCTGAAGTCAGTTATTCATAAAGATGTTTATGGAAGCAGTTGTTTGTACAAACACCGAGCTCTTCTTTTCAGTGAAATATTGGTTTGAAAATGAGGCAAATTGTGTCGGTTTGGAACGAGCAGAGAAATGTTTCAGTATTTCAACAATATACACGAAGGTCAGGTGGTGTGAGACAGCAGCTCTAGTGTGTTTGCTCAAGGTCAGCAGGTGTCCAGGAATAAAGCCGAAATTGTTGAATGATGTTTATTTTTTTCTCTGTTCCGTTTTTCTTAAAGTAAAACTAGTTTCCCCATAAACAACATTGTCTGTTAATGACTCCGTTATAATTAGTGTTTTTTCCAAATGTGTCTGAACATGAAAACATCAAACTTTCATAACACTAACATTTTGAGAATTCAAAAATACTTACATGGCTTGTGTTAAAATGGCTTTTAATGGTTCTGTTTTATTACATGAGCAACAAAGGAGAGAGTATTTCTGGCATTTCTGTCCTTAGGGCTTTAGTAAGAACAAACTCAGGGCTTCAGCGTTTCATCTGTATTCAAAAAACAAATACTGCAGTAGCCAAATAGCAGTTAAGAAATATATGACTAAAAATAATCCTGCATTTTCTGACTGAGTCACAGAGACGCATAATAGTGCAGGTCAGTCCAACCTCTAGCGGGAATGCATTTTAATGGAACTCTGATGTATCACACACATGCACACCAGTGCCTTTAACCTGACTGGGGATTTACATTGCTATTGCATTTTATGTGTTAAAGCACAGCTTCCATACTCTTAAGTCTACCATAAGCCTGGTCTGGGGTTGAAGAAGGAAAAGATGTTAGGATTTTGAAACTCTCCTTATTTCTGTTATTGTGGGGGGAAAACGGAGAGGAGAGCAGGGGGCAGAGAAATCAGATTCTTGTGTGTTTGGATTCTGTGCGGCATGCTGTAACCCTCAGGAGTAAGAGAGGCTCTCTCTGGAACTAGAAATGCTCATGTTAGGAGCCTGCAGGAGGCAGCAGCACGGAGCTGGACACAGGTCATTAGCCATCTTGACTGCAGTGTTATTACTGTAGTCGAAATGAGCTGGCACACGCTTGGTATATGCAGTATTTGCTGATGTGACCTTTCTGATCATCAAGGAAATGAATCTCCAGCTTGTGTGTAAATCAGAGCAGTCTTAAGGAGTGAGCGCTTACAGGACCGTAAATACAATTTTCACTGCTCAGCAGAGTGTGAATCCTCATTGGCACAAATGCAGTGCAGTCTTTCTCGATACTGTTGTGGTTAGAAATCTTCAGGCTACAGTAAAGTAAGAAAAATTAGCATTAGTTAGCATTAGAAGGATTTCAATGGAACATTTTGACTTGTGTGAAAGAGAGGGATATTGTCTTTGTTCCTTTAGTGAACAATACTGTTCCTTAACAGGGTGGACCAGCGCTTGTGGTCTTTTACTGTGGATTAAGATGCTGGAGAAGCTTTTGTACTGTTTATTGAAGGCGAAGTAATTAGAATACCAGGAGGTCAAAATCAACCCCTTTCCTCTTTATTCCTGGAACAGTGAGTCATTGCATGTCTCAGTGCTGTCCCCTGCTGGTCTTGAGCTGCACTGCTGGCAGGGTATGTGGCTTTTGGCTAAGCTTTGTGTTCAGTGTCTGCTGGAGTGGAGTCTACCACCAGCACTCTGGGGCTGACTGGCCGTGGCTTGCTTTTTCTATCAAGGAGCACTTGTCTATAATAACATCCCAGTTGTTTCACCAGGTTAGTTGCTTCCACACTGCTGGCACGTGCATGTTGCTGTAGTACCTCACAGATGTGTTCACATTAGAATGCAGAAAGATTCGAAATGCTGTAATGTTGACTGCCACACCAACTAGCTCAGATGGTCATTAGTAGCGAGTTTGCACAGTGTTCAGGTGATCCTAGGATCCGAGGATTAAAGGAACAGGTGCCTTGCAGGTGGAATAGAGTACAGCATAGCTGATCCAGACTTCTTCTGTATCAAGCCTGTGCTGGTCATTTCTGACGTTCATGTATCCTGCTTTCTGATTAGTCTTTAAAGAGGCTCTTCTCTTCCAGTAGGCAATCAAGCCTTGTTTTCTTGGCTATACTTCCAAATCCCAGCAGTTGTGTCGGAGTGTTTTACTTTCAGAATGGCCATCACAATGTCTGCCCAGTATTTTGTGTTAATCACTGTGAAAGACACAGGCAGGACAGTTTCTAGCTTTTAGACCCATTATGTCCGAGATGATTTCAGAAAGGGTTTCGCAGAACTGTTAGATTTAGTGGACTTTTGCATTTGTTGGTATTTGTCTTCCAGAAATGTAATATGTTTTATATGTAAAAGTATACGGCGATCTGAGATAGGAGGAGAAGGGGCTGTGGTGTAGACAGCCTCTCTGGACACCGTGGAGCACGTTAATGAGATAATTAATGGCAGGCGTCTCTGGCGAGGACAGTAAAGCAAGCATAAACTGAACTCTGGTCCTAATTAACCTATCAGGTGTTGTGATGACTTGGACAGACCTGCTCAGAGGAAACTGGAGGGTGAAAATGAGATGTATTATACAGCGAGATGCAGAGAATGTGATTCTCTTACTTACCCTAGATTGATATAGAATAGCCCATTGTCTTTGTAAGTGTCCGTCATGGATCACTACAGTCTGTTTGGAAGTTATTAATTTGAATGTCTTGTTAAAAGTTACAGAACATGGCTTATAACTCTTAATATATATAATTAAGGGAAAACATTATCTGATATAGGCAATAGTTAAGGCATAGCAGAACCAGAAGACAAACTATGTGCATGTGCATTTAAATCCGAGAACTAGAGGAACGTTTTTACAGAAAGCATGGATCAGGCTACCCAGCCATGTTATTGAAGGTGAAACCCTGGCTTCTTTCGAGAGGCTTTTGGATGAGATCCTTGTAACAATTAACTCCTAATTCCGAATAAGCTAGTTGGGCTGAATGGATCCCTCTTGTTTGTACTTATGTTCTCATGCGTTATTCTTCTAAAGGGCTGTGTGCACATTGTACAAAGAGCGACTCTGCATCACCAATGATAATACCGAAGAGCTTTTTGAAATGTGTTTGACTATCCTGGAGCTAGACCATTAGCTAGTCAGCTGTGTTGTTTAGTAAGTCATTTTGAGAACTTTCTCTGAAGGTTCAGCATGTCTCTTCACATCCTTCAGGATGATGTGTAATTCTTGTTTCAGAACACCCCAGCCCACTCGCTCTCTCCCTGCCCTTCATTTGCACCTGTCCTCCTTGTCCTTTTTGCTGGCTTATCTGAATTTCCAGGGACACCGACCCGTGCTACTTTGCAGTGAAATACCAGCAGTATTTCACTTCTCAAGCCATTCTCCTGCAGGTTGGCCAGGCGCAGAGTGTGAAAGTCATTTGAATGATACTGGGACACTGGAACGTGGTTCGGTGGGGAGTGCTGCACTGTCCTGGGCAGGCCCTACACGCTCCCTTTCGGGGGTCACACACTGCTTCACAGCTGGGGCTTCTCGGGCCAGCCTGCTTAAGCCAGCTGTTTCCAGACACTGATTTATAGGGCTTGCCTTCTGTCGCAGCATGGCAAAGATGTCCATCTTGCCCCTTTGCCAGGGAGACAGTTGTAGTCTCTGATTTGGGCATCCTGGATGAGGAGATGGAGGTCATTGCCTTGCGGATGTGGCCGGGAAAGGAGGTTTATTCAAGCCCTAGTGTGGGCAGAGGGCAGCAGTGTGGCCTTGATCCAGCTGTGTTTAAACTTGAGATGGCGTCTTGCACAGTACTTCAGATAGGACGAAACTTCAAATTTAAAGTGCTGGGATAAATAAAAAGGGTTATAAAGGCAGCATAACATCAACGGTACTGTAATGTAAAAAAAAGTCAATGCAAGACTGCAGTCTAAATTTAGTTGAGTTGTTTTTTTTCCATATTGTTTGTTTCGCATCAGCTGATCTGTAATGGTTATGTTAGTTTTGCTGTAATGACTGCACTCGCCCACTGTACTGCAGATGTGTTTTTTCTGAGGTTCAGAGGTAGTCAAGAGACTAAGATGAGCCTGCTCCGACACTACTATGGAGATGGATTCACTTAGCTACAGTAGTAGGTTTGTTGAGGAAATATCTTGAATTATTGGTGTGCAAACTTGAATGAGATATTGGAGGTTCTTAAACATTTTTTATGGGGAAGGGTTTCTGTGCTCTGGTGCCAAGCAGAGTCTTGAATGCCTGTTACCTCATCATCCTCTGATCACTGTGAATGACTTCCTGTGGTCAAAGCCGTGGGAATGCAGCGAATAAGAATTTATTAGGCATTTCTCTAGTCTTCCCACTGCTGGTCATAAAGCTATCACCACTGCCCTCTGCTGTCCAGACCTTTGCATTACCAGTATTAAAGTTAGCTGGTGGGTTTTTACATAAGGTTAAGAATTGTGAGTGTGGTGGTTTACCTTACTGTTAGCTTTTACATTATTTGCTTTTCCCTCTGTATATTTTTTCAATAACAGAGCCTTAAATACTTAGTGATGATGAATATCTCTTAAGGTCTCTGCTGTCTGCAGTTAAAAAAAAAACATCCAAATAAAAAAAAAGGAAGATTTATTCTCTTGTTAACTGTTCTAAACAGACTGCTTGTAATCCATCTCACTTGTTGGCTGTAGTTCCCTGCACATGAAGGTTAAAGAAAACGAAGCTTAACATGTTGGAAAATGAATCCTGATGAGGTATCAGGGGACAGTGCTGTTGGTCGAAGGTTTTAATTCTCCTTTCAAAACAGGGCAGTGGTGCCCTGGTGAAGTCACACTGTGGGCCTGAATGGTCTTTTAGACTTGGTATTTTCCATTTTGAGGGGGTTGCCAGAGAACCGTGAGAGGCAGAGTGGTGTTTGAGGGCTGTCAGTGGAACATGGAGAGGGGACGTGTTTCAGTACCAGGCCATTCCCTTCTCTGTGGATAGTGATGCGTGGTGCAGTAGGGTTTGAAGCATGGTGTAAGTCCACTTTGAGCCATTCATGGATCTTAAGCTATGGCATCTAAATGGTATTGTGTAAAAAATCCATTAACTTGGATTTTGTTGGCATTTAAGATCTATACACCTTTAGTGCATGATGAGTTTTGTATTAGTTCTTGGAAAGGTAATAGAATTACCTTTGCCATATAATGCCATATAAAAACATAAGCAGTTCACTCTTTTCCAATGGGTTACCCCAAACATCCCCAACAGAAGGGAAACCCCTGATCCCCATCAGACCACCTCCTCCAGCAGTCTGGGCCTGAAATATGGTGGAGCTGTACAAGCAGCACGAGTACATCTTGGGGCTAAATCCTGTAAGGAAGGCATTTGTATTTTGTCCAGTGTTTGAGTAAATTGATCAGGGATTGAATGAGGACATCAAGGGTCTGTGGCTGTGTGCAATTCACAGAACATTTCCTTCTTGCACAGTAAGAACGAAAGATAAGGACAGTGTTCATCATCTTGCCTAATTGATTTCAACTGGAGAAGGCTGACAGGTCTCCATACAGCAGCCAGCAGTGGAATAATGCAGATATAGCACTTCGTTACTGCTACTCTCCTGCCATCCTGTGGGGTACTTTAAGATGTGGAAACTTTCAATGTCACGCTTCTAATTGCCATTTCTAAAAGGAATCAGAGATATGCATGCATAATATACTGCATCATAGCTGTGAATGCAGTGACCTACATCAGGGTGTCACTCAGAAGTCCTCAGGGTCTCTACATTCTCACACGCTTAAGAACTGTGAGTGAGGGGCTGACTGAGTTACTTCACAAAGCAATTATTATAGCTAAAGAGCAGAAATTCTGCCTAGAGTCATTTAAGACTGGAGTTTGCCACTGACCGCCTGTTAAATTCAGGGAAGGACGTCTCTCATTGGCTGTCCTGGTATAACCTAGGTTGCCATTCCTGTTTGGTCCAGCAGGGGGAGCTTATTGCTCACAGTCCAGGCAGTAAGCCTGTGGCAGTGTTGTCATACTTCCACAGGCGTGCTGTGGCAGACTGTCAGTGTTTTGTGCTGACAGTCTGGGGGAAAAAGAGTGCTTTATTTACTTGTGGTGTTATATGCAGATTAATCTGTTTTGGGGCTTTGTGACTTATTTAGGCTTTTTTTATGTTCTTACTAAGGTATTATGTGTATATAGAACCAAGGAGCACTCCCTGGATCTAAAAGCTGTTTCTGTTAACATATGAAAATGCCGATAGCATTGTCCTTGTTTGGAGCAGTACCAATCTGTGCAAGCAGGGACCAGTGCAATCTCATTTGTACACTTTGATTTATCAATAACCCTATAATGTGACCAAATACAAGCCATGAAGCCCATTGTACCGTATAATAACAGCCCTGTTCACATGCTCTCTAAGTGAATTTTGTTCGGTTTCACCTAGTGACCATTAAAAAAGACAATCATAATAATAATCGTTTACACTTAGATAGCTCTTTTCTGGACACGCCACTCAAAGTGCTTTACAAGTAATGGGGGCTGGTTACTTCACTAGAGGAACGTCAAGACAAAATAATTCTCTAAGCTGCAAGCTGAACGGGCAGTCCTGCTTTGCACTTGAGCTTAATCCATCTGTACTGCAAGGAATGACAGGGTCTGGCTGTGGAGCTTGCATGCAACCTGAGTCCAGCCTCCCACTGTGAAAACTGGTGCAGGGCCTCTCCTCTCAATGTTAACTGTACACGTCCAGCCTGCAGTGGAGCCGGGGGTTAACAGGGGCCTGGAGTGATCACAAACATTGACACTACCCTCCCACGCCTCTGCCAGAGCCTGAGATGAGGCCAGAGGCAGTTCTCCTTCTCCCCCATTCTTCCCTCAGTCTTCTGTAACATGAAGCCCCTCACAGCGGACAGCCGGCTGGCTTGATAGATGATTGAGTGAACACCAGGTCAGGCACAGTGGCTTTACAGGAATTTTCTTAATTCGAGTAGTGCGGGTTCTGATGGTAGTAGGGCTCGTGGCTTTAAATGGTTTTCCTCGTGTGTCAGATATAGTATTACCATGTCTTTGTCGAACTAGAAAGCAATGTGTGAAGTTCTGCAATAATTAGAAAATTTCAGATGTAAAGCGCTTGTGGAAGCGATTGTGTTCACTTTTTAGTTTTACAACCAGAGATTCTGGCTCGTCAAAGAATGTCTCTCTTTCTCATCCTCTTTGCCACTGTGCTAAGATTGTCTTGTCTGCAGTATTTTCGATTGTGGGGCTTTGTGTGTGGAATTTAACCCCAGCAGAAGAGCTGCAGAGCTGGTACACAGCTGTACAGGATGAAGATGGTCCCCACACCTCCCAGCAGGCAGTGAATTATTCATAGAAGACGCCCCCCCCTCTCGAATCCTGTAATGAGGTCTCTGGGGCAGGGGAGGGGGCTGTGGTGTTAAGGTTTTTTCCTGTTGTTAACCAGCTGACTGGCAGATTGACTCTGTGATGCTGTTCACTGTTCACTCTCACCAGTTCTTTCCGTGTGCAGCCAGACACGCAGTCCTTCACTGTAATGAGGTGAACATCTCCCTGGCTCTTGCAATGTAATACTTTGATCCGTTTATCTGCTGAGATACCCATCCATTCATTCATTCAGGTGGGGAAAAAAAAAATCCAGGGTCCTCAATCTCTTCTGTTATGCTGTTATCCTGAGATCTCTTTAGGGGTATTGCTTACTGTAGAAATAGATGCAGACATTTTCATTTTCATAACAGAGCACTATGCTGGAGTCGAACCTAACAAAATAAAATCCAATCAGAAAATCAAATCAGAAGCCTGTCCAGATCACCACAGTGGTTAATTCATCTTCTTATAACAAATGCGCATTTAGTGGTTTTTAAACGGTCGGCTACACTAGATGTAGTGTCGAGCGTGCGGGCCGTTTTCTGGGCCTTGATTTTGACAGAACAGACTTCACACCCGTGCATTACGTAGCTGAAGTGTCATCCCAGCAGTGGCGAATTAACCACGCTGAAAATGGGGATCTCTCGGCATGTCCAGGTGTTTCTCTGCAAGAAGAGGTGTAGGGGGTGCTGGTTTCTCACTGCGTCGTAGAGGGTGTGGGGTTTGGAGTTTGAATCGGTGTGCTGCGCTCTGTAGCACTGTTCCATCTGGCTGCCTTTCCGCTCCCTGTGACAAAGCGCCTGTGGTTAGTACACAGTCAATAGGTTGTGATTGTGTATCATAATGGTCAATAGAGCTCTGCAGAACTGCAGTGTAATTGATTCTCCATGTTGCTGAAGCATGTGTGTGTGTGTGGTCACAAGTGACATGTTGTTGTCATTGCAGTATTGTATGAATGGCAGAAGGTTTCATTTCAGCTCATTTTGTTTTTCTAAACACCCGTGTGGAGCCAATTACTGTGTGAATGGTTGGTTAGCGTTAAGTGTTCATTATTAATAAGGCAGTACCTCAGCCCCCCCCCGTGAGGGAGCTGTCATGCAGCTGGGGGGTGGGGCAAGAGTGTAGGGGTTCTGCCATTTTTCAGCACTGTTGAGAATGTACAGCACTTTCTGTGCTGTAGCGACCTGTCCTGCATTACTGCATGTCTCTGGTTAAACAGAAAATTGATACTTTCGTCCAGCCTGAGAAATGTAGATTTTTTTTTTTTACTTTTTGGAATCTTTACAAACGGAGCGTTGCAGATACGCCCTTTTGCCTTTGTTTAAATTCTGTATTCCAATTTCAGTTGTTTCCATCTGAAGTCAGATTCAATAAAGTCAAATAAACACTAAAGCCTGATTGGAGCTTAACAGTAGTGTAGAAAAATGCAAAAAATGAAATCGCCTTATTTTTGTAAAATCGAAAGAGTCCTGTGCCCATCTCTAGAAATAACTCTGGGCATTCATTAATGCCAATGCAGTAACTTTTGTACCTGAGCTAACCCTGTTGTATCAAGTGGGATCTTTCCTACCTGAAGGTTAAGTCTCAAGGAAATGTAATGGCTTCTGGTTTGTTGAATATGTTATTGAGATACTGTATGTTGAGAGACTCACCGTACCTGTGCACTTTCAAATCAAAATTCAAAACTTCCTTCTTTTGTTTAATTAGTTCTGTTTCTGCCCCCTTGCTTCCCTACTGTTTTCCAACCCTAAGTTAATTATAATTGAGGATTAGGATGTAGCTGCTGCTGTGCAGTGCCTTGTGGGGATTTATTGACACTTGGGCTATTGACCATTAACCATGGTGCCAGTGTGCCTCTCATTGACCTGCACGCACATAGTACTGGAGTCCTAGAATCCTAGACCAGGGTGTGTTCCCTTTGCGTGACAGTAAATCCCACCACAGATTAATGGTTTCACCACATCATCTTCTTCTTAATATCTTTGTTTTAGATTTGTTTTATCATTCTCCAACTTTGAAGATCAAGAGCAAATGGCAGAAAACCAAGCCTTTTTTTTCCAGTCTTCTGTTGTTCTCAAAAGCACACTTTGCACTTTAAAAGACATTGTGTGCCAGTGGTACATATTTACGGGCCCAAATAATGTACCGTTTAATGGACTTGGTTCAAAGCGAAACCAGATAAATCGGCTCCTCGGCAAAGACTTTTGCCAAAGACTGAGTGCAGGTTCCTCACTGCCTTTTCTTACTCCATATAAGCCTCCGCTATGACCTGCTGATTGGCCGGAGGAGTGGTTTGGGCTGTGGTCTCGGCACTGGAAGGTTGGGGGTTCAAATCCGGACAGGGGCACTACTGTTGTATCCTTGAGCACTTGAGGACTTCACTCAGATGGCTCCAGTAGAATACAGAGCTACGTCAGTGGGTATACATGTAAATTACATTGAATAAAAGCCCAATAAATCAGAACGGGCTTGACACAACTCTGCAGATGGTCAGTCCTGATGGCGCATTGTCTACTCGGTACTGGAGGCTTGTCTTCAGTGCACCCCGAAGCTGTGCTATTGTTGGTGTCATTTACAAGAGAAACACAGGTAGCACCCATTACTAACAGATCTGTTTGAGGATTCATGACCTCCAAGCACAAAACATTCGAAGAAGAAAAAGCATATTACATGGACTATTTTCTCAAAGTGTCACAGCATGTTTGAAATGTACTGCACTGGCTTTTGAATGTACAACACGCAGACTCTGAAATACAGGTTAAATCAAAGCAGTATTCTCTGGGGTATCGAGCCCTTGCACTGCTCTTCGGTAAGGTTACATAGTGGTTTCTTGTGGTCTTTATTTTGAGTCAAAGAAATCCACATGGTTCACTTTTCCACTTGACACAGTGCCACCCAGTCCCCAAGAACATCCTGAGTGGGCCCTAAAGCATTACTCCACATAGAAACCGGCTTCCTCTTTGTGTATTTCCATCTGAGATTTGGACTTCTGTTCAGCAGGACAACAGATTGATTAGTATTCCTGTTGCTAGTATGAATATTGATACTCCCATGAATCCATGTGTATGCTTGTTTATTTGAAATACCATGAGAATATTATGTACTCTGCACCTTTATATGATGTGCTGGCGTTGCCTTGCAGAGTGGGTCTCATTTTTAATTAAAAGCTGTTTTTAAAAAAAGAAATCCCCTGCTGCTTTTGTGTGATTTTTTTAAATTAGCATGATACGCGATTGTCTAATTACAATATCTGAAATCTTTATGGCAAAACCGCTGAACCGGCCCATCCGAGTCAAATTTGAAGTTTCTATTAGCTATATCCGTTCCCTTATTACTGCTCCTGCCATCACCATGGCAACCTTCTCTGTAGACCCTCAGCATGAATTATCTTTGTAGTGATTTGACTTGAGATACAGGTTGGATGAGGGCCTTGGACTGGGGTGCCCCATTTGCAGGTTGTATAAAGTTGAGAGGGTGAGGAGACAGGGTACGGAGATGGCTGGACAAGGTTTGCTGTGGGATTTGTCCTGAAGACGGCAACTGTCTATATTCTACGGCTTAAGGAGATGTTCCACACTGACAGGCTGAAGGAACTGAACCTATTCAGTCTTGAACAGAGAGGGACCTGATACAAGTCTTCAGGGTCCTCAGGGGCAACGCATCTGCCTCAAATGTTATTCAGAACTGTCTAGCTAAACCAGTATCCCCACATGAAAGTTTAACAAGCAAGCACTTGGGCCCAAACTAAACAAACAGTAGAGGAAATAACCAAAACAAGACAATCTGGTCCAGTATTTTTGTGGTAAGGCAGCCATGTTCATGATATAAATAGCAGTCTGAGGTCACGTCTCTCCCTGGGAAAGAAGTGACATCCAGGAAACAGAGAGGAGTTTCTATGGGTTGAGTCCAGCTCTGTTCTGAAGGACACCGCGCATGGCTGCCAGAGTCACTCTTGGCGTTTTTTCTTTGAAACGCCGATTGACTCAATCTGCAAATCATACGGTATTTGAACTGTACCGTAGGCCTGAAATCGCTTTTGGATGAGGATGGATCACTACAGCAGCTCCAAGTGTAAGCAACATAGAACTACAATGATTAACCATAGAGGACATTCGTCTCCAAACATTTTTCATTGATGTTTAACACATAATGCAGTTTATCTTTGAATAACTGCAAAATCAAATAGTTTCTTCTCTATCATAAGTATGAAAGTATGCCATGCTGGTCTAATGGATCAATATGCAGGATTTCTTTTTGATATGTATACAGTAAAGGGTGAGATGTATGTGTATCTGAAAATTCCTTATAAATGCCAGAATAGGATTTAACTGAGGTTTAAGTGGACTATGAGGAGGATGGCTTGGAGTTACAGTTCAGTTTGCTGTGCTGTCAGTCAGTATCATTCCAACTCAGGCGAATGCACTGGGGGAGGAGTAGCAGAGTGTGGTGTGGTGGTTAAATTCACACTGGCACTGTGGGACACTGTCTTGCAATCTGATATATTTCTTTCAAGTGGGCAGAGACAAGTTCTTAAGTGTTCTCACTACACATTAAGGTAAAGAAATGCCCGTAAAGCACTAGGTAAATGTAGGAGTCAATGGGGAGATTCTGATTTATTAGTGCTGTAAGCTGACATCATAGTTTCAGCATGACAGCGTCGCTCCTTCGAGTGATAACGCTCCCTTCGTAGCAAGTGTCAAGACTTTTGGTACGAATGCAGGCTGAGTTCTTTGGGCCAGGTAATAGGTTTATTCCATGCTGAAAAGAGAAGAGAGAAAACGCAACGTTTCGGCAGTGGAGCCTTCTTCAGGTGTGAGCACACCTAAAGAAGGCTTCATGGCTGAAACGTTGTTTTCTCTCTTCTCTTTTCAGCATGGAATAAACCTATTACTTGTTCTTTTGCGGCCTACGCATGCTGAAGCAGCTCCCTACCTGAACTAATTTGGGCCAGTGTTGGCTGGCATGTAGCTGAACCTGTACCATCACATTCTCTGTGCTGCTCACTGATGGAGAGGGACCTGTAGCTCTGCTGCTTCCCGAGATAAAGATCTCCTAGGCCACCTGGAAATACCATGCCACATTCCTCTGTTGAAAGACAGCGGTAATTCCCTGCTGTCGTTCCCTGTAGTACACAGAACATTGTGTGTGTTTTCTTTTCAGTTTTGTATACATTGTAAGGAGGAAGACTGCAAACATTTTTTTTCTTTGTAAATCAGAGATCTAAGATTTTTGGAACTCATTTTGAATATGCTTGCTATAGAGTAGTCCTTTTCTTCTGCTGTTAATAAAGAAGAATTCTTCACTCTGCCTCAATAGCAGTGTGGGGAGGAAACAAGAACAAGTGGAAGTACATCCCCTCCCAACTTCAGGTTCGTTTCCATAGCAACCCTGTTATCACCTAGTTCCCTAATTTTATTATCTCTTTCCTAATCAAGGAAGTGTCCTTTTTTTATGTAAAAAAAATATCGGCCTGTTTTTTTTAATGTATGCCTAGATGGTAGTATGAAGAAAATCTGTAACTCCTTTTAATAAAAAATATATAAATATATATGAAGCACTTTTTCTGGACTGCACTGAGTGAATGCTGGTGGGCTGCTTTGTTCCTCGAAGTGCGCATCTCGCTAGGAGACTGTGCTTTGTATTTGACTGAGGTGTGTTGAGCTGTGACATTCATGGATTACTGAATGAAACTGTAGCCGGCAAGCGTGCTGGTCTCCCTGCGCTGAGTGCTGAAAACCGGGGGTGGAGTGGAGACTCATGCCACTGTGAAACAGCTCATAGCGAAGGGGCTGGGAGACGGAGGGCTTGGACGACCGTCAGGAAACAGAATAACCTGTCTTCGAGGCGAGCCGTGCATTTTTTTAAAAGCCGTTTCTGTGGGTTGCAGCCATATGGCTTTTCTATTGTTTGGCTAACAAAATAAAAACCCATACAAGAAGAAAGGAAAACCTTGAAAAACACTCAGGCCTAGCTCCAGCAATCAAAACGTGACGGGTAGCGTGCTTTAATCGGACTGACTTGCCGAGCAGAATTATCCCAAGCCCGACTGGAGGAAATGGAGGAGGGGGGAGTCTGGGGTTAGAGACATTATTGATGAAGAGTTTTATACCTTGACAGAGTCCTTGAATTTCCACAATAGCTTTTATCCAGCACCCTTCAGAACAGTATATTCCTGGGTCCTATTTTATGGCCTTCCATCAAGTCTTCCATTTTTGTGGCCCGTATTTTGAGTAATCATGATATAAGAGTGCAGTTTATTTTTTCTTTTTATTTCACATTTTCTCCTAAGCCCTTTTGTCTCTTTGTTGAGCAGTGGAGTAGTGTTTTACCCAGTCCTTGGATCTCTGCTTTGGAGATTTGTGGCCCACCCTGCCCCTCCAGACCAAAACCAGCCATATCAGCAGCCATATCTGCAGCCATATCACCCTGCAACTCACAACTGGCAACCCACTGAAGCTAAGCAGGTGTGAGCCTGGTCAGTACCTGGATGGGAGACCTCCTGGGAAAAACTAAGGTTGCTGCTGGAAGAGGTGTTAGTGGGGCCAGCAGGGGGCGCTCACCCTGTGGTCCATGTGGGTCCTAATGCCCCAGTATAGTGATGGGGACACTATACTGTAAACAGGTGCCGTCCTTCGGATGAGACGTAAAACCGAGGTCCTGACTCTCTGTGGTCGTTAAAAATCCCAGGGCGTTTCTCGAAAAGAGTAGGGGTGTAACCCCGGCGTCCTGGCCAAATTTCCCATTGGCCTTAACCAATCATGGCCTCCTAATAATCCCCATCTATGAATTGGCTTCATTACTCTCTGCTCTCCTTCCCACTAATAGCTGATGTGTGGTGAGCGTTCTGGCGCACTATGGCTGCCGTCGCATCATCCAGGTGGATGCTGCACATTGGTGGTGGTGGAGGGGAGACCCCATTACCTGTAAAGCGCTTTGAGTGGAGTGTCCAGAAAAGCGCTATATAAGTGTAAGCAATTATTATTATTATTATAAAACCAGGAACCTGCTAGCATAACGTCTGCAGAGAAGGATGAATTGAACGATCCAAGTTTTTAGATATTAATAAAAGCATTCACAGCTTTGCAGCAAGGCAGCCTTTACATTTCCAGGTGTGTACAGTAGCTAGATGCTGCGCAGTGTGTGCTATGTGGTTGTGTTTGTCATTTGTAGGGCAGTGTGTGAAAGTTATACGTCTAGCGTCCTGGATTTCAGTATGCTGCCTTTGAGCTCTGTTCCTCAGAGACGGCTCTGTGTGTATGCCTGTTATCTCCGTGGACCCTGTTTATGCGTACGTTGTGCATATTAAGTTCTTTTCCTGTGCTCTTCGGAAGCAGCGGGGGACTCACGCTCGCTGCTAGCTGACCCATTTTCTTATATCTCCTGGGACGGGATGAAAATGTGGATGGCGGATGGCTTCTCTCTTTCCCTCTGCCTCTTTCTCATTCTCGTGTCTTTCAGGGAAAGCGCAGTCATCTCGATAGGATGAATTAGTGTTTAAAGTGCGCTGTGCGTCGGATGGCGCCTGCAGGTTTTCCAAACGCGCTTTTATGAAGCAGAAAGCTGAGCTTGAGGTTTCCACATCCTTTTGCGCTCTTTGCCCGCGCAGTGGAGAAGAAATCCCTTGGCAGTCGCTTTCTGGGGATTGGTGTTTCCATCTGGAAGTGCTGTGCTTGCATTCCCATGGCCTAGTATACTCCTTGAGAAGGAGTTTTGCCAAAAATCAATTTTCTCACGTGCTTTTCAAGTTCGAGGAAGGTGCTTACAGGCTGCGGCTGTAACTTAGAGTGTTATAAGAGAGCACTGTACCTGCTGTACCAGTAGATTAGCTTACATCCTTTAATAAGAAAAAAATAAGAAAATTTCTAAAAGAAAAAGAAATTGGTACCTAATTACTTGAGGATCTTTGGTGCCTAGTTAATGTTTGTAGCTGTAAGCTACCAGAGGTTAAAATGAGACTCCCATGGTATGCTGTAGAAGTATGAGCCATTTTAGGAGCTTCAGGGTGTAAACCAGGGTAACATGAATTTCCTGATTTTTAAAGCTTCTTACCTAAATTTGAAGAAATGTAGATAGGCTTGGAGTTAAAGTAAATCTGTACAATTTGTACATGAGCCTGCAGCAGGCTGTTATCCTGTTATGCAAAGTGTATTTGTATTTCTATACCTGGACCTCATTTCAACAGGGTTACACTGTAAATGTGCTATGCATCGATATTCTTGTGCATTATTTTTGCAAACTCTTTCATGAATTTGCTAATTTGGTTATTTTTGACCTACCACATTTTTTTATCATTGATATTTTTTATTCCCTCAAAAAAGCTTTTGAGAGGCAAATGAATGCTTACTTTTTCTGAACAGACCAGGCTTCCCTGTTTTAGAGGGGGCGTCTGATCCATTTGGCCAGTGTGCAGGAGTTCAAGCACTTCTGTGTAAAAGGCTTATCCACACACTTATTCAAATCCTGCTAGGTTTTTTGTACAGACAGCAGGCTAAAGCCTAATGAATCCTAAACCACAGTGAGCGACACCGAGGCTGGTTGAAGATGCCATTGTGCTGGACGGAGGCTGTATATTTAGATAAAGCTGCGCTGTGTGGAAATTATCAGGGATTAGTGTCGGATGTGGTTTCATTTTCAGCTCCTGCTTGTATGCTGGAAGTGTCTACCTTTTTTAGAGCGCCTGGGTCACCAGCATGTTTACTTGTGGAAGGCACATTTCCCTGCAGAAAATACAACCAGATGACCATCATCGTGAGACTTCACCCAGGGATTCTATGCTTTATTATTATTTCAGCAAACCTTCTTAAGTTGGTTATTTTTGCAAATTGCACTTTGCCAAAAGCATCTGACACTTTAACCTACATGGCTGCAGTGGGATCATATTAAGATGCATAAAGATGTAAAAGCAGCTTTCTAGTTCTCAAAAGCCAAGACATGGATTCTTCATGGTAATATCTGACTGCTCCTGTTCTCCTGTCTGTACAGTGTACAGTGTATCGCTACCTCTCAGATTTGACAGTTGTGTTAAAGCGACTACAATGTCTAGGGAGTCCAGCTGAGTCCTGTGTGAGACTGTGTGTGTGTGTTTTGTCCACATGTGCACGAGCCTTTTGATCTTTGATGTGATGTAGACTGCTATTTGACAAATCTTTCGCAGAATAATATCTCAAGGCACCTTTCTGTATTCCAGGAGAGTGCATGCTGAATAATTAACAAGCCATTAACCCGGTGGCTGATCCTCTGTGCTTCGTGGGTGCGAGGATGGTGCTGTCAGGGCAGTCCTCAGAAACACGCATAGAGGAGAGGAAGGTGTCAGCGTAAGAGGGTTCTTCAGGTCATTTACTCTGGCTGTAGAAAGGAGGATCTGTACGTTTTACTGTAAAATGAAGAATTCCCACTGGCGGATAATTCTCGTTGCTGTGCTTTTTTAGCCCAGGTGTGTTTCATGTACGTTAGGTACTTGATATGTAGAAGAGTTCTAAACTGGGAGCTGTGGGGGAAATGTCTTGAAAGTTACAAAACCATTGCTTTTTTTGAGTAGGAGATTTTGGAAAGGGAGAAGTCCAGCCTTTTCGTTCAGGCTCTGCTGTCTTGGGACCAGAGACAGAGGTGCCAGCGTACTGGAGAAGGGGCTCAGTGATAAGAGACATGTGGGCTATAGAGCAGCTGTAGGAGATGTTAAGGAACAGGAGCTGTCAAAGTCTCAAGGAGCCCTTTGGCCTCACTGAGGGATCTGACCTGTGTGTACCACTGGGGCAGTGGTTGCCGGGAGATGGGAATATTTAATTTACATAATTCTGTTTTTATTAAAAGTGTTATTTTATGTATAGTAGATGTGTACATTTGACATATTTTTTTCCTTATCAAAGAAATTAAGCACCTTTTTTTCAGACTTTGAGGTTTATTCCTGCTGAGACACCTAAGCCATTTTTCGTGGTTTCGTTCAGAGAAGACGGTTCCTGTGTTCCTGAGTGCTCAGGGTGGCTGGGGACCAGGCCTGTCTCCTGTGTGTCTCCCGAAGCTGCGGGCCTCTGTCTGTGTGGGGTTTTTAAAGAGGGGAGCAGAGCGTATGGAACAGGGCTTGGGGCTGGGGGCGATCGTCTGCCCCCAAACTGACAGCGGGACTCGAGCTGGGGCTGGAAAGCTATGGAACAGAGGGGGAAGCAGTTGGTCTGTCATTCAGTGGTGCCATGTAGGAGCAGCAGGGAGCCCCATCAGCATGTCACCCAGACAATGGCCAGGGAATTTAATTGACACTAAAAGAGAGGAACAGAAAAAAAGAATGATAAAATGGAAAAGGAAAAATGATAGGGATCAGCATTTCAGCTGACAGGCTGGTCTTTAGGGGTTGCTCATCTTCAAATGCTAATGAACTGCGCGATAGCATAGCCCTTTTATATTTCTCTGAGAAAAATGGATTTTCTTATTGTCCTGCGAAATGTTAACAATAAGATGAGTATTTTGAACAAATAACATTTAGACATTTGAAATTAATCAGATGTGTTCTCTTTTGTTGTGTCATTGGTTATAGCGCTGTGGTTGAAGGTTATTTTGTACAGGTTTTATGTAGTAAATGATTCTGAGGAAGAGTCAGAAACTGGACTGCATTGGAGAATGCTAATTTACATTTTACCTCCATTAGAAAACTTGAATTACTAGTTGAAAGGATCTGCCACCTGGCCACAGCTAGATCCAGGAGTGTGCCAGAGAAATTGTCAGTAGAGGATACCTGAGGCTGGTAACTTCATCCTGTCCGAACAGCTGTGGAGTGAGCAGTTAATGTGGTTAAATGTGTGGGACAGTGGTGGTGTGGGGAGGAGGTGGTGATCTCCTCAGCATTTGGTCCTGCTTGGCATCTGTTTTTCAGGGCGAGCAGAGCCCCTCATCGGCAGCATCTGAGGAGTGTCTCACTGCCCGACTGGTCTCTTTCACCCATGAGCCTAACGATAATGGCGCTCAGGACTCGTGCCCGGCCTTTCAGTTCCCCAAAAAAACTGTGGTGAATATAAGAAACCAGCAGCAACAAAATCCACATGCCTCTCCATAGGAAACAACAAAGTGACTTGTAGGATTCAATCATCTTTCTCACGTTACCAAGAGCAGGATGCAGAACTAAAATGTCGACGATATGGCTAGCCTGGGCGTTAGAGATCATGTCATAATTTAGCCCTGCTCCTGATTCATCAATAATGATGGAACCCCGGTTCAATCTTGGGGGGGGAAAGGCAATCCAGATGCGCAGAGAAAAGAGATTGCAGGCCAGCACCCGCTATTTTGCCGAGATAATATTTTGGCGGTATTGTAGGGTTTCTCCTGGGAAGGCATTCATTATACCTGCGATTGACAAGCGTTTTTGTGCTGAAAGCGAAAGGTCTTTTTATCGCGTCTCTCCGGCTGTGCGGCGTGACATTGGAGATTTAGACAACAGGCCAGCCAGCAGAGCCGTCTCGTGCACAGATCAGAAACAGGGCTCCGAACCGAGGGGCGGGCTGGGTGGAGGGAGTGAAGCCTTCAGGCCCTGGCAGCGCAACCTGTAATTGACTGACAAAGACTGTCTGACTTCGGCTTTCTCTTCGTCTTTGTCTCTCTGTATCACTCTCGTTCCCTCTCCTCCTTATCATTCTCTCCATTTCATTTTCTCTCTCTCTCCCAGCTTCTTTTTTGCGTTTCCATGTATTAAAGAGGTGCTGCTGTAAATATTTCAATATTAATTGCACGGTCTTTTACGTATGAAGAAGGGGGACCCCTTGTCTGCCTTTTGTTTGCACTGCTTTGTTTCATACTGTACTCCTCTCTGCTGGAAGGAGGGACTGGAGTAGAGCCGTATTGCTGGCCCCAACCCCGTCCATTCAGTTGGACTGTTCCTTCAGGTGGTCTGCAACAAAACATCTTCACCACCATCACCATTAAGGTCCTGCAGCAGTAGAATAATTGAATCACTGAATTTCCCACATATTTGTATTATTGGAAATGATAAAAGATCCTTAATCACTTTTAAGTATTTAATTTCTTTAGCCTCGCACTTCCCCTTCTAACAACTTCTTGCCTGCAGGTGTGATCATAAGGGAGGTGCGTTTGTTCACTGGGTTGGGCTTTTCTGCAGATGTGTGTGGCCTTGGAGCCAGTGTGCTGTTGTCTTTATTGTTTTTTCTGTACTTTGCCGCAGAAAGAATTAGTGTGTGAGGGTGAGAGTGGTCCAGTGGTCCGGTCTTGTCCTCACAGCCTAGTGTCAGAGCAAGTATTGCCAAATATTTCTTCTTCTGTTCCTTTTTTGCTGTATTATTTTTGCTGTATTTGTCCGTCTCCTTCCTTCTTACTGACACAGAGGTGCACTTCAGACATCCTGCTCCTGCAAAAGCCCAGACCCTCCTGCTGTGAAAAGACCATTTGCAATGCAGAGCCCAGTGCTTTGTGTACCTGCCTTGTGTGTCACTGAGAGTCTCTCTATAAGAGGCATCAATAGCGTAGGCTACAGTTTTTCTTTAATCTGTTTTTCTTCAGTTTAGAATAACATGTCTGTATAATTTCTGGGTGCAAATTCACTTGTGTGTGTGTGTGTGAAGGATGCCATACAAGAGTAACCCAGTGTTATAACATCTAAACATCACTATGGGATTGCATCCTTCTACAGCCTTGTCCTCCTAAAGTCAGAAATTGTGTGACGCCAGTGCAGTCTCTTTGATGTTTCATTCCTCCATCAACACAAATGCATGGATATCTCAGATTTGTTTTTCTATGTGGCTGAAAATTAGCTGAGCGAAGCTCCAGTGGATATTTCCAGAGTTAGGAGAAGCAAGTCCGCCACAGTGAATTAGCAGAGTGGCCTTTGACTAAGGTGTACACCAACCCTGTAGGTGGGGTAGTGTAACCCTTGGGGTGTTGCTTTCATTAGGTGCTGCCCAGCCTGCCTGAGCAGCACGAAGATCACTATCTTTGACCCAGTTTGTGTTTCCCAGTAGTGGCATCTCACCATTGGACAGGGAAAACGTTTCGTTGACATTGTTTTTGCGCTCATCTTTTCATGCAGTCTCTTCCTTGCTCCCTTTTCTCCCCCCCCCACCAGTTCTTCTGTCTGTTTTCCTGCCTTTCTCTGCCTGCCAGGGAGGAGAAGTTCATCCCCTCTGCTGAGCCCAAGATGGGCTGGCTGTACACAGCAGCTGGTTCCTGGCAGGGAGGTGTCCTTGTCTGCGCGCAGGGCCTGGAGACAGGGTTAATTTGGTCCTTAGCAGCAAGAGACTAATCAGCCGCTCTGGAGAAAGGGTTAATTACTGCCTGCTCCACAGAAATTAGCAAGAGGAGAGACAGTCCTAGTTAAGGAGATCAAAGCGAGGAGCTGGAAAGTGGAGGGATTCCAGGCCACACGTTGCGGCAGCTCTCTGTCTGCTCTAGAGAGAAAGAGAGCGTGTTAGAGACGCTGCTTTTTCACCATATATCAGCAAGACTCAACTGCCAGCTTTAGAATGCATTACGATGTGGAGATGTGCTTCGCGTTTTCAGGGTTTTATCTGATTACTGTGTGTTGAAGCTGGAAACCCAGAGGCACCGGGGGACCCAGGTTGGCGCTGGGAGCATGGCACGGGTCAGAGCAGATGGCACTCATTGGGAGGGGGCCGTCATCAGTTTGCCCCTGGCCCGCCGATTTACATACGGGACTTTAAAGCTCGTCTTAATTAAAGAAGCTTTCATGGTCTGGTCTGCAATTATCAAATCTCCTGTTTGTCTTTTGAGCTGATAAATATTCATTTCTGTCACCCAGCACTTCTTTCAGCACACAGCTTTTTTCACTCTTTTATGTTTACTTGCACTTTCAAGTTTCTGACTTTCTCTTGAGAAAACAGATAAAAGTTTCACAACTGAAGTGTCTGATCCATTTTGTTGTACATGTAAATAATGAAGCTAGCAAAATGCTTTAAAAAACTGAGTTGGAGTAGTGCTGTGCGGTAGGACTCGAGTACATTTTTCGGTTTGTGTGAATTGCAGAGGTTTGGGATTGAAGCCTCTCTGAGTGACAGAATGTCTTGTCCTTGGAGTGCAGATGGAGCCTTTGCAGTGGAATGTGGTGGAATCTGGCCCAACCTGTTTTACAAGGGTGTTGCCTTCTCATCACGATGTCATCTCACGAATGATGATTATTTGACTTTTCTCTCTTTTAAATATCTGTCATTTAAGAATGTGCATTACACCTGCTTCCGACCTGTAAGTGCAGATCAAAACGCATGTCATAGTGATACTGAAAGTGTGAAGGTGGTGTCGTAGTGTTTTTGTGTAGGCTTGTCCTTGTGTTTATACCGGGTAATTCTGTAGTTTGCTATAGTAAGCGTTTCTAAGTGCACGTTCAGACAAACTTTAGTTTAAACTATTTGCCGTGCCATTATTACAGTGACATATGGTAAAGCTAAATGTATTGATAAAGGTCGGCTACAGAAGACAACCATGATAAAAGTCTGAAACTACCGTGCAGATCAGACGGAATACCGTAAGGGAGTCAGTAGTGGAATGTGGCTGCAGACTCGCCTCTTTACTGAGTGGCTGTGGAGCTCTTGCAGAAGAACACTCATTCAGAAGACTCTCCTGTTTCTCGGTTAGATAGCAGTTGCACCTGGACTTCCCTTCTTTGTGAGCTAGAATTCCACTTAGGTGTGTGTGAGTTCACATGTCAGCCTTATGTCTAGAGTTCATGAAATCCCATCAATAACCTCTGGAGTCTCCCAGGATTGTGCTGTCCAAACCCAGTGGAGTTATGGGTGGCGTTAAACATATCTTACTATTTCTAACTCACCTGGGGCATTTGTGGAATGTGCGGGAGCATTTTCTTTCAAATATATTATTTTACCTTTCCTTTTTCCCTACAAATATCTATGATAAAGATTCGTAATTGTATAGTATTATGAGCTTTATAATGTTTAACTTTACTAGACGTTTCCTAGTGGGTGGCGGGTTTTTGCAAAGGCAAATGCTTCACAAATGCTTGTCTGCCCAAACCACGCTGAATCACTTTTGTGATATTATTTTCTGAAGCGCCTTTCTCCTCAGGCCCTGTATAGTTTTATACAGTTTTATACCTGGCAGTTGCTGAGTCAATAGGTGAAAACCCAATGTCAGAGGAAAATCTGAGTTCCTCTGGCTAAATGGAGAAAATTTGGACCAAATGCTGAAAATGTGACTCATCCCTTGAGCTCTGTAAATTGTCAACAAAGAATAAAGTAATAGAAAGAATATCCAGTAAACATTTTAGTTCTTAACCTGATTTTGTTTCCTAGAATTTCCCATCATTAGTACTCAGATAATGTACAGTGTGTCTGAGGAAGATTCTGCAGTGGATGGTGCTGTTTGGGTTGGGTTGCTCTGGGGGCAAACTGAGTTGCTACTTCACATGGTGTCTGATGATCTTTGCAGTGTCCTCCTAAAAGGTTGCTGTCCCCTTGGCCTGGCACTGGCTGCAAATAGGATGCTCAAACCATTCCAGTCTTTAAAAACTTATAGGCTCTTGTTCTCTAGAAAAGTCATAACCGGTGTGTGGATGTAACCTTACCTTAAGCAATCTGCACGCACAGATGTGGATTTAAAAATATGCCTGCATATATTTTTCTTATCTTTCCTGACATGGACCAGATTCATCTGGAGTCTTATTTCTACCAACTGGACGGCTAAAGCTGGACTTGGAAATCCGTCTGAAACCTCTCATTCCTCTCTTCCCCAGGAAACGTTTCATGTGAATTTCACGGTTGTACACACATACCTGAGGAAAGCTATCTTGGTGGAGACCTTTCCATTGCCTAATGAAATGTCCGATTCCTGTTAGACATTCCTGTGAGATTTACTTTTCTCCAGGTGGCTTCTGGAAGCACATGGGCATTTTGTGAGGGTTTGGATGAAATCCAAAGTAATTCAACCTATTCAGCAACATGCTGCTTTTACAATGAAAGCTGGTAGCACAGCGGCCGTGCTCTGTCATTGGGTTTTTTTTTTTCTGAATTGGGCTTATCACACTTGTCGGCAAAATAACGGCAAAGAACCAGTCGTGCACGCGTTCCAAACACCCTGACACGCAGCTATACAAACTCTGCGCACACACAGGCTTTGTGGCACACTGCAGCTCCAGTGTGGCGCTGTTCTCATGTCTCTCTGCCCACAGACCCCTGGGACCTCCTGGCTGCCAGAGCTTCAACCTGGTTCTTATTTAGCCTCTTTTCTTCCCCTGAACATTTTGTCTTTGTCATGTTTTTAATATATTTTGTTTTCTTATGTAAATACCATTATTTTATTGTGTTAGCCTTGGAACATACCCTCCAGTTTTGGAGTGCAAAATGGCTCCGTGAGTAGTGCAGTGTGGGTAGTTGCGTAGGTTTTGGTCTCTTTAGGCCAGCAGAACATTTTTGGATCGTTTGCAGATGCTGTTCCCAGCCAAACTTACCCCTGGCCAGATGTAAGGCGATTTTTTTTTTAATCAAAAGTACAGCGAGGAGCTAAGATGGTCTATTTCTAAGGAATGGAGTTGAGTGTTTGTGTACAGCCTTCATAAACTGAATCTATCCTGAGCTATCTTTACTGACTAAAGCTGGGCCCTACTTGTGTAGAGTGCTCAGATAATTAGAAAAACACCTACCCCAGTTTGCCGATTCCTAATGCTGTTTCAGTCCATATTGGTGGTAGTTCATAATGGTACAACACTTGGCTTCTGAAGGGAACAGGTGTGTTACACCTAGGGGTGAAGTCTCCAGAACCATTGCATGTCAGAGTTTTAACAGGATGGCATAGCTCAGCAGGACGCTATTCCATTTTTACTTTCAGATTCAGATTTATTTTGTAGTGCACTGTTTTATGACTGGCACCATCTTAGGGTGAAGCTAGCAAGACAAAGCTGCAGTACTGTAAGGGCGTAGAAAACCAGCAATGAAAGAGGTAAGGGTGTAAAAGTACTGATGTAGTTGTATGGAGCAAACTACCCTTACTTAGGGGTTTGGTAGCACTATGAATCAAAGCTAATGAATAGAGGGGAGGCTGTGATCAGTCTGTCAACGGGTGTGTGTTTCCCAGTTCGGGCTCTCTTTCGGGCAGGGGAGTACAGTCATAGCAGACTTGGCCGAGGGTCTCTGTTGAGGATTGCTGGGAACCTGAGCTCATAAGACGGTGAAACCTAGGAGAATTAGCACAATGAGTTGTTGAAAGCATTGACTTGGCAGGAAAGTAATTTCTTGAGGCCTCTATGCTACTGAATTATTCAATTAGTGCTCAAGTCTACTGCAGCCAAACCAGCCTCACAGAAATGTGAAATAGCAGGGATTTGAGAAAGCACAGCTGATTTAATTAGTGACTAAACTACTGTAGTTTAGGAGGCCTAATTTGTGCATTGTGCAATTTCAACAAGGGATGTTATGTTAAAATTGTATAATGCACTAGCTAGGCCTCATTTAGAGTATTGTGTACAATTTTGGTCGCCACGTTACAAAGAAGATATTGCTGCTCTGGAATCAGTCCAGGGGAGAGGAACCAGATGCATTCCAGGACTTAAGAGAATGTCCTACATTTACAGGCTGAAAGAACTGAAGCTTTTTAGTCTTCAGCAGAGAGGCTTGAAGAAACCTTACACAAGTATTCAAAATCCTCGAAGGCACTGACAAAGTCAACCCAGTGGACTTCAGAATGAACAGAGACATGCGAGCCAGAGGTCACAAGTGAAGGATCGCATCTAAAACCGAGAATAAGAGACATTTCTTTATCCAAAGAATTGGGTGTTCTCCTATTTTTGTTGTGGTTGTGGAAATACGGAACAAGCTACCCAGCTATGTGGCTGAAGTTGATACTTTGGCTTCCTTCAAGAATCGGCAAATTGAGATCCTTGGATCAGTCAGCTAATAACTACCAAATGGGCCAGATGAGCTGAATGGCCTCCTTTCACTCTTAGGTAGGAGAGGCATAGCCAGTGGTGTATCCTGCCTTAGTGCACTCCTTGTTTTGTATTTTGCCTTCTTTATCTCTACAGCTCCTCTGCAGTTGAAGACAGCATCTTCCCTTTTGCAGTAGAGGGTCCGTAACTTCATGTAGGACACCCTGAATGAAGCTTTTGTTTTTTTTATCCAATCAGATTGTATTATCTGAGTCACATGGCGGCCAGACTGACCCATAATCCTACAAGATCCTGTATGAAGCTTGAGATAATGTACCACTGCTTTAACAGCATAAATAATGAAACTAAACCGAAGACTAGCCAGCATCTCTGATGCCCTGCAGTAAATTGTGGTTTTTGAATTATGTATAGCGTGCAAGCCTGGTTTCAGTCCAGCATGAGCTCAACACCAAGTACAGCACTTGGATGGAGCCTTCAAAAGAAGCTGGAAGTTTCTCTCAGATGTTTGCCCTCTGACGCGAAAACACAAGGCCTTGCCAGTGCGAGCCCAGCGGGAAAAGTGAGAAAGGGAGGGAAGAGCTGTGTACAAGAGTCTGAAATCTGCACGAGCGTGTCAGGGGTGACCGCACAGTGAGGTCGTTAATGAACAGGTGATGACAGCGGATGTCGGGGAGGTGGCGGCTCAGGGAAGGGACGGGCTGGGCAGAGGAAGCTCCAGGTGAGAGTAGGGGCAGGACATGAAAGACTTCGCCGACTGGCCCCGCGTTCACCACCCTGGGAAGGAACTCCCCCTGTAACCACGACAACAGAGCCAGAATGGCTTTCCGAAGCCAGTCTCCCAGCAGCTGCAGCTCTGTTTTTCCATTGGGCGGAGATGGAGCCGCGAAGAGGGAAGGGATACTGTTTTTATCTAAAGTGGGAGCATCAGTGGTTAATCGTGACCCGTTACATATTCACAACTGAGCGTCTTGGCACCGTGCAGGAAGGATCTGCTTTTCTACCAGCTGTTTGACATTACCTAGCATTGCATGGTAACATAAAGAAGAGTATCCAGAGAAGTGTCAGCTTCTAGAGAGATCATCTCTGTATTAATTCATTCATTAGAAACGTTGAAATAAAGTGCGTATGAAATACCAACTTTCAGTGAACAAGTACCTGGAATTGCATTTTTCAAACGCAGGGTAGATGACTGCACCCAGCTTCTGGCATGCTTTCAGGGCTGGGGGGCTCTCTTCCTGTGATGTGTCCTGTGTCTCAGATGGTCGGTGCCTCTGATGTGGAAGGGGTCTTGCCTGTGTGTGAATCTTGCAGCTGAGCCTGTTTAATGAGCAGTGTGTCACTGCTCCCCGTACCTCTTGCTGTGTTTCGCCAACACATTAACTAATAATACCAACACCCCCCCCCCCCCCAAACACACACACACACACACACACACACACATTGTCTCAGGCGGCGAGGAGAGAACACTGGAGAGCAGAAATAGAGACAGTTCACCGAGTCATTGATCCATTATGTAGATCTTCAGAGGCGTGATGGTGGGTGGAGGGTGTTGCCTCCTGTATGTGTACTGCTTTGGGATCCATTGAGATGAAAAGCATCCTACAAATTAGCATCCTAAATTAATTATTTGGAAGAGTTTTTGTCCACACCTTAGAATGTATACCGATAATCAAAATAAGCATTAATAATTAAAAAATCAAGCACTTATCAGGCAAATGATAACAATGCTACTTTTAGCAGGTGCACTGATATTTTATTGTAGCGGTTTGAAATGGAATGTCTTTTGTCATTAATTGGGGTGAACATCAAGGGACCTGTTATACTCTGAAGATCACATGCTAGTTTTGCCGAATGTGTGGCTGCTGTTGACAGCAATGAAAGCTGTACATCTGCAGTGCATGTCACATTTTTCTTACGGAGCCTGGACATGCGTGTTCCTTGGTCTCTAGGTGCCACACCTCATCCCACAGATGTTCAGTGGGGTCATGTCTGACAAGCATGGTGTCCACAGCATACCTGTTCCATGCTGTTGTTACCCGAGCAGCATATGCGTTGTCCTAATGGGATAATTTAATGTCGGGATGCTCCAAATGAAGTCCTGAGACTTGATCAATGTGACACCGTGCAGTCAGGCTGCCATCAATAACTATAAGCTACAATAACTAGCTCTTCAGCGACTAGACATTCCCTCCCATCCTTCACTCGGCCCTGCCCATTCACTGGCTTGTCGTACACAGTAATTAGCATGTTATTCTGTGCCATGCTCGCTAATGCCCATCAGGGTGGTCTGTATGAAACTTTGATTCATCGCTAAAATAGACAAGGCTCCACTGCTGTTGTTTCTGCTGCATCACGACAGCATTAAGACATCATTTTACCAGGGCATATCGGTCCCTTTCTTTGTTTTTCTTTCTCGGTTTTCACCACACTTGACATTAGGCATAAATCACCTCATCATCTGTGCCCAGTCATCTTTCTTACTAATGAGGCAGATTTAGTGCTTATGCAATAGTAAAGAGACATGAGTGTGCGATGGTCAAGTAATCAAAATGGTACCAAAAAAACATTTAATCCATATCCAAAATGTGTTTATTTTTAAAAACATGCATGCGTGGTGATGTTTCTTTTAATTTTTAGTAAAAATACATTTTTAAAGCCAAACTACTCTGACATATCTTTTATTATCTTTTTTTTTAATGCAATAACTTCCTGTAATTCATTGTGACTCAGCTTGATAACTTTAGCATAACTGCCACTTCGATAAAAAAACTAAAAAGCCTTTGGATAATTGGAATAATTTTCAGCCCTTGTCTATCTTGATGAAAAATATTAAAAGTGTTGTTTTAATTCAAAAAGTGACAGTATTGACCTCCTAATAAATATTTTTCAAACCCTTTCAGACTGAATTTAGACACTTACCTGCACTGAAATGTCTTTTATTAAAAGTGATTATGATCTTTTCAGAACAGCTAATTTGGGTGGATTGTCTTAATGCCCTTAGCTCTCAGTGTAGCATTTGATACAATAAACCATGACATTCTGTTTAGTCAGCTAGAGAGCTTATTGAGTATTGCCCTTGAGTAATTTAAAATGATAAGTGATAAATGATACTTTGCTGAGTGTTAACATTTTAATATTATTTTTGGTAGTTTTAGTTCCGAGGTTGAGCTCCGTCCCGGGCCCTCTGCATTTTCTATGTCCCTGTTGGCCAAAAGCTGAAATTATATTATTTGGGTTCTGGTTTCTGTACTAAAGTCTATGTTCACTCTAATCCTGATACTGAGGTAGAAGTTTTATTACTCTCCGATTGCATTTCTAATATAGAAATGACACATGAAAGCAGTTTAATTACGTTAAGATTAAGGTCATGTTATTGGGTACCTACGGTCACTTCTGGAAAAGCAAGGCTGTATCCTTGTCAGCTGAGTTAAAGTGACAAATATGTAGGAGATGCATCTTATGTACAGAGTATTGAAATGTTTTTTTTGGGAGAAATATTGGCAGGCTGCATCTTATTCTGTTTTTTTTTTCTGTGACAAAACTTGATTATTTTTATGCAGGATTGATAATTGTAACACTAGTCCTTGAAGCTACACTTAGGTTATAGTATCTTCAGAATTCAGTGGCAGAGTAGTGGGTTGGTTACATGCAAGTGATCACATCTCTCTCGTCTGGAGTCCTCGTGCTGGGTTTTCCTCAGGATTTGAGTGGATTGTAAAATCCTTCTGCTAACTTTCAAAGCTCTATGTGGCTTTTCTCCCCATATGTACCCAGTATGTTATCTGTTTACTCCCCTCTGTGCGATCTTAGTTCAGCTGATTCTAGTCCTCTGTGGGTTTCCACTGTTCCTCTACACTTTACAGTTCAGTTCCTTTTGTTCCTGCATCCCGAAAGTGTGGGACACCATTCCAAAGACATTGGAGCTCTTCCGGATAGGCTGGGCGTAAAAGTACCCTGAAAATTTCTTCTGAAAATAATAGTTTTTTGTATGCGTGTTAGCATCATCTGCTTTCTTTTCTCAAGTTTGTGACTTTTGCTCGTATTGTGAATTATTAAAAGAGAGGAGCCCATTTGATTCTTTAATTGCTAACAGTAACGTAATTGACTATTGGTAATCCAAGGATCTCATCCAGACATTTCCAGAGTGAAACCGGGGGATCGCCATCAGCGACATGGCTGGGTAGCCTCATCAGCAGAACTCCTTTGCTGTTTTGACGTTGTTTTGATAGAGCAGAATCATATTTATTTAGTTCCATCTCAAAGTCAGTTCCAGAGCATTTGTATGAAAGAGTGGTCTTATATCCACCAAATTAGAGTTGCAAATTGTGGAAGAATGAGGCTGGTGATTTTGGGTGTTACGCTTAAAGAGGCAGCAGGCACAAAGAGCTGTGCATCCTGCAGGCAGTTAAGACATTTTCAGCCTTCTGATTACAAAGCCTGCCAGGGAATCTACACAGCCCAGTATTGCCCCAGTATGCCTCTACACCAGCAACATAGTTCGGGTTAAAGTAACATGTGGTGGTATGTCAGTAGTGAGATATACTTTTTGACTGCTGTTAAGAGGCTATTTTTTTGGTACAATACACAGACAACATCAGCTGGGGCACTGAGAATAAGAGTACAGAGGCTGTGAGGACAGGAGTCGGAAAGTATCTCTTTCACTTGAGCTCCTCTCTGGGGGAATTGAGTCCGCTTGACATTTCCTCTACTCTAGCTGCTGTGCTGTGAGAGAGGAGCCTTCTTTCTGTGAGCGATGCCTCGTCGGTCTTGTTCAGTCCTTGAGGGCCACAGCCCAGCAGGCTTTTTAGGTCAGTTCAAATCAGCCACTTCCTGCCTGGGGAGAAGAATTTGTCCAGTGAGTTTTCAGGGAGCTCAGGTGAAATCCTGGTGAAAGTTCCTCAAAGGCCAGAGATCAGTATCCCTTTTGCTGCCACTTTTTGCCATCTTTTTTTGCCAACTTTTTATAGAATTCCCAATCTGTCCAGACAGAGCAGTCCAAATCAACAAGTTTGGCGTGGCTGGCGGAGTCCTTCGGTGTTGCTACGGCAACGGGTGAGATGGTGACCCTCAGCCCCATCCTGGAGAGAAGCCCCGTTCTGCAGGAGCAGTCTCCCTCCTGTTTATGAGCATATTCTTAGGAACAGTGTTTCCTTGACAGATGGAATTACTTAAATGCTTCACCAGCAAAAGCGAAGATGTTTTACCGCTTGTTAAAAAAAAATGCCTCCTACTTTTTGGC
Source organism: Lepisosteus platostomus (assembly GCF_059453375.1). NCBI lineage: Eukaryota > Metazoa > Chordata > Actinopteri > Semionotiformes > Lepisosteidae > Lepisosteus > Lepisosteus platostomus. The sequence continues at coordinate 32,428,590 of NC_142624.1, read as the reverse complement.
AGTCTTGTCACATACAGTTTGCTTTATGTTTGGGTCACTGCATCAGTGTTTTTAGCTTATGACCCACGGTGATCCTTTGGCCAGATAGCAACCTTAATAATTTAAGGGAAGCACATAGGATTCCCATTGCATTAGCAGCATGCTTTGTTGCAGAATTTATTACCGGCAGACTTTTTTGCACACTGTCGATAAAGACCAGGAGTAGTATTTTTAATGTTATTTTAATTTGACATATCTATCAATGCAGATTCATGCAAATTAAGTTAATGGCCTTGAAATATCCAGTTACCTACCTAAAAGCCTGTAGCTGGTGTAGTTCGGCATGAGCAAATCTGCAGTGCAGCAGGAAGCCTGTTCTTGTGCTGGGCTGGCTAGCCAGGTGTTGCTGGTATCAGCCGGGACAAGAATAGGAGAGTGAAATGAAAACCTATTAAGCCAGCGCCAATATGATGAGTCACGGTAACAGGCAGAAGCTTCAGTCATGGAAATACCGGATTGAATAATATTGAATGCTTTGCCTTATAAAATTAATCAGTTTTAATCCTGGGAATTGTGAGCAGCCTTCTTTATTGCGTAAGAACATTACAGTTACAAAACAAGAGAAGGGCCTTTGGTCCATCAGATAGCTCTTTTATACAAATTCTCTTATAAGTTCTCTGGAACTGACTTTGACAGGGAACTCATTAAATGTGATTCTACTGTATCTACAGGGATCAGTCAAATGTATCTGATTTGGTAGTTAGTCATTGGTCCACGAATCTCATCCAGGAGTTTCTTGAAGGCAACCAGGGTTTTGGTTTCAACGGTACGCCTGGGATTGCTTGTTCCCTACTCTCACAGCCAAACCAGTTTGGGTCTAAATGCACAGAGCTCCACGGAGCAGCAGCACGGCTCTGCACTGTAAGGGCCAGCCTGGCGGAGCCGTGCCAGTGGGGCGTCTTGCGATCTGGCGGTGAGGTGGGGGGAAAAAAACAACAGAGGAAAAACGGCGAGCACGAAAGAGCCGCACGACGCCGTGAGGAGAATCGGCCCCCTGCCTCTCCCGGCCATATGTGAAAATGGATTGTTTCCAAACGAGGGGTTCAGCGACCGTCCCGCGCCTCCCAGGGTCCCATCACATCAAACAGCGGGGACATCTCGCAGTTTAGAGTCCGGTTGGGGTCAGCTGTGAGGCCCATGTGTTCATCCCCGTGAGCTCAGCTGATTCCAGTCTGCAGCGCAGGGAGGCAGAGAGAGAGAGAGAGAACAGGGACGCATGCAAGAGTGATGGACAGAAAGGGAAACCAGGATGTGGCCGTGGCCTGAAAACCGAGGGCGGCTGTCTTCTCTCTTTCCACCCCTGCGCCGCGCGGCTCCGCTGACGCGCACAGCCATTCTTTCCAAGGCAGAGGGACTGCAATGTGTGTCCAATCAGGGCTGTTTACAGAAGGGGGGACATTTGATCGAGGTCCCGCATGTTTCCTCTGGATCCACTGCCAACTTGTGTGGGTATTTATAGGACTGCTTGCCCTCTGACGCAGCAGTGTTGGAGCCAGCTTTCATTTCGTTCCCTTTGTTGAGAGACTTGGCAATCAGAACGGAGCTAGAGGTTGTTGTTTTTTTTTTCTGTCTTTCTATTTTTTGGTTTTCTTATGATTTTCTGTCTCCAAAGGTGGCCGCTTAGCCACGCAGTGTTCTCGGCTCGGTGCCGGGATAGGAGACTGTACTGCTTCTACACCAGGTAAAACTGCCACTTCACCCTCCGCTGGGAAGCACAACTGTTCCAGAAACACAAAAACACCATTTATATGTGTATATAAAAAGGAGGAGGAATCACACAAAGGGAATTCTTTTTGGGCATGTTTGAGGAATAAATTCCGGAATCCAGTATAATTAACAGATGGTGTTATGTTTGAATTAAGTATTGACCTTGTACTTTTTACACAGAGGACAGCAGATTTAATTAGTCAACCATCGTATCGAATGCGTTTGTAGATTTGTCTTGTATTTATTTGGGAAAACACTCTAAATGTTTTTGTGGGAGAGAGAGTACTAATGTATTTGAGGAAGATGTGTTTGGAGCTCTGGTTACATGTGGAAATGAGTCCTGTGCCATTTGTGATAACAACCTCTCACAACACGGCAGATGGATTTGTGCTCGGAACAGGGAGAGCTGGAGAGTTTTCAGTCCCGTTGTCAAGATGAACAGGAAGTCGCTCATCTGATCGCAGGAACCCGCCGAGGAGGAAACTCGGAGTGGAGGACTGCAAAGATCAAATTCCTCGAAAACGGCAAGAATGTGACAAAAAATCAGCAGGACAGCTTAAGCAAGAGTATAATGATTGCCTCTGTGTGGGTAATCTATTGGAGATGGCACTGGACGTGCCTGAGAGCCATTGTTATTCCACTCACTCCTACTGTCATTGCGGTGCAGGTCACTGCACTGTGCAGCCAGACAACTGATGAGATCCCTCATAATGCTCTGCTTTTGTTTTCTCCTCAGCTGAGTTGGCTGTGCTTGAATGATTAGTACTGGAGGAAATAAATACAGAAAAACTCCTGTGTTGCTTGGGAACCTTTTTTGTTTTTTAAAAAAAGTAATGCACCATGTAAGCTTACATTTTGGTATGCTTTTGCACAATATTTTCCTTATGAAAAAGTTTGTTTTGATAGCTTTAACTCGTAGAAGGGGACAGCCGAACAAGAACGCTTAAGGAACTCGATAAAACAAGGCTTCAAGAGGTGACTAGTAACTGTTTGGAGTTGTGTGTTGTGATATACCAAGTGTGGTGCAGTCTGTGTTGGTAATAAACACTGAGAAGGTGTGAATATTATCATCCAGTCATCAGCTCAGGAACTCCCTTTCTCTGTTTACATTCCACCTAATAAATTCAGAATTTGTAAATAATGGTTTGGCCAGTGTCCTCTTTGCTGTTCAATCACATGGCCACAAAACAAAAAGAAATAATTGGCCCTGTCCATGAATATTAATCAAACTAATGTTGGAACACAAGGAAACACAGGCTTGTTATAATGAGCAGCTTTCACATGTAATGATAGCATGATAATACTTTTAACTAAATACTTTGTTCCCTCATTCTTTTGCTTCTCTACATTGTCTAGATGATAGGAACACCTACGTTTTATTTGTAGATCTACCTTCTCCATGCTTAGGTTTCCCCAATCTTCCACCTGAAGTTTGTGTTTCTGCTGCACGCTTATAACACTCTGAGTTGCAGGGCAACAACAGAAATCAGATTCAGTTCAAGCACAACAGACTCGGCTTTTGTTTATACTGTGGCTGCGGATTTCTTGGAAGAAAAGCTCAACAATTCCATTGCGTCTCGGATTGCTCACTTTAACCGTGCAGGTTTTCTTGCATTTCCCAGGGATGGCATCGGAACCGTCGCAAGCGAAGGAGGCCTCTTGGAGGTGTTCACTTCAGGCTGCCTGACGCCTGGGCCTGCGGCTGGGGTGTGTGCCTGAGGCGGTGGGGAGTCCCCAGGGCTAACCCCCTGTTTCAGTGTTGTTTTGATCTGAATGGTTCTGCAAGCTGGTAAGCAGAAGCTGAAGTAGAACAGGAGATGAGGGAGTTTGGCAGGAGAGATAAGGGGTAATGCACTGCCCACGACCCCTCTCTGGGGACTGAAGGAGACAGTGAGGGGAAAAGCTGTAGGCTGGGAAGACTGTCAAGGCAGAACTCAGGAAGTGATGTAGCCCATATGGAATACAACTAAGGGGGCGGCTCTGAGCCACGGGGAGATATACTGATATGGTTGCTGATGTATTTTGAAAGCCTGACTAGATAGTAATTGTCAGTTGTCGTAAACTCTCAATATGGTAGCAAACCTGCACTTAAACATGGTACTGTCGGGTAATTCTGACAAACCCCTGGGAAAAAACTGAACACTGACTTGTTTAAAGATGCAGTTGGCAGGGAATTTGATTTGGTACAGTGCAGCGTAATGGAACACGGCTTTATTACACTGTGCTAACATCAATGGTGGGGACATTGCCAGTGAAAGAACTGATGTAATATATGACTGTCAGCAGCAGTACTTCTCTGCTGTATTATAAAGTTTAGTTACGAGCAGCTGTTCTGCTTATCAATGAGTTCTGCGTTTCATTTTTTGTTTTTTTTATCTGTGAGGAAGAGAAATTCCCTGAGCAGTATTATCTGTTCTGCGTAGCTCTTTTCAGTCCTGTAGTGCCTGTCGGTCAAATAGACAAAGAAGCACGAAAGGTCAAGAGTCCAGGACTCAGCCATGAGGAGGCTGGCATAAGGAGTTTTCTTTGGAAAAAGCTTGTTAGGTTTTCTGAAAGTATTACAAAGCTTACATGTTTACTGACAGTGATCTGTATTCCTATCAATGAAGTAACAGGGGAAAAGACACATATAAAGTGCTAATAATTATAACATCAGATCTTTATGTTTAAGGTGTTAAGCTAGCTTCATCAGAGTAAATGCATTGTAACTAGGGTTGCCACATTTTCTCAAGAAAATGAAGTGTGCCTCTCACATTGCAAGTAACAGTCACAAGGGGCATAGTGGAATTTACTTCATGAGTCCATGGAGATACACTATGCTGATCGTCCTGATTCCATTCAAATATTACACATCTTTTGGCAGCAGTCAAAGCTAAACAGGAAAACTATCAACTCAAGAGGTAGATTCCGTTTTTTAAGACTCTCCAAGGATAGCCCACAACATGGACTTAAATGTAGATCTTTGTCAAAGAATCCTGAAAATCATTTTAAGAGCTACGTTGATGTTTCGGACATGTCCAGATAGTATGCAAAAATGAACCATCCTGAGCACAAAGGAAAAGGATCATTTTTAATCAGTCACATAGGTGTTGAATAGATCTTATAGATACATTTGTACTGGCCTTTTATCTTGAATTAATGCAGGACCCCTGAGAATGCTCTCACAATTATCCTGTTGTAGCTCATTTGTAAGAGGAATTCCCAGATCTCTCTCTCCCATCCCCGTTGTTTTTCAGTTAGTACTCAAAAATGAGCTCAGCAATAAAATCTGATCTGTTTGAGAGATAAGTATGACCGAGTGGCCTTGAGTTATATGGAGTCAAGTAATGAATAGTGAAGCTTTAACAGAGGCTCTTCCTTCATTGATTGAGCATTTGTTTGTCCAGATCTGTAATTAAAGTGTGTTGGAGGTATTTGAAAGCTATTCCTTAAATAATCATAATACGCATCTCCTATTTTCTGAATACCTTGTTTCCTCATAATTTAAAAACAGACCCATAGGGTTTTAGATGGGATAAGCTTACAAGAGATTGGTGTTAGAGAAAGGCATCACTGCTTCGTATTATACAAGACATGTATTCAAATGTTGTTGTTCTCATTATGCAACAGTGTTATCAATAGCACATTCTGAAATTGTTATCCTACAATGTAGTACAGGGAAATGTCAACAAAAGATTTTTGATTTAATGCTGTAATCATTTGACGCTTTTCTGATCTTCAAGTTTCACCATCATGGCAAAAGTTTTCCTTGTGATATCATGGCAATACTGGATAGAAATGCACCAAATCAACGTGCTTCTTAAACCTCTTTATGTTTACTTCTGCACCTGAACACGAATACAAATACGGTTTGTCATTTTTAGTGCTTCTTTGGTATCAGTTTCAAAATGGATAAATTCTAACTATTCCAGAATTGGAGTCATTGCTATTCATTAGGAGGATTAGTGGTACTCCATTAATCACATCACCACAAATTTAACATTCATCCCTTATCTAGTATCTGTTTCCTATCCATTAACCGAATTTTTAATCCAAAGATTACTTTAAATGTCTTCTGCCTGCAGTTTGAAAATATTTTAAAAGAAAACTGTGAATATGCCATACGATGCATTCTGCTTGTATCCATTTGCTGTTGCAAGTTAAGCAAAACCTGGCTTTTAAAAATCCAGGCAAATAATCTACTAGAATTCTGTCACTATACAGATGATCCTCTAGTTCAGATATGATTATTGTTCCATAACCTTACATTAAATACAAGTAAGATATAGGCTTATTGGTCTGTAATTAATTTGTTTTTTGGCCTTTTTTGGGAGCTGTATTAGCAATTTCCCAGTCAGTGGGCAGTATCCGGTCATTAGGGAAGAATTAATGTGTTTAACCTGTAAAGTAAAAAAGACGGCTAATGTACAATAGTGTAGGTAAAGTTTAATCTCTCAGAGATATATAGTTAACATCTCTAGTAAAATGGTAGGGTAGTACATGTATGGCAGCACTAAGGAGGAGTGGTTAGGGCTTTGGAGTCAAACGGTTGTGTCTTTAAGGACAGGGTGGTGTATTTTGGTACTGTTCCCTTGCGTGTGTTCTGAGTATTTCACTCAGATTTCTTCAGGAAAATAACCAAGAAATAGGTAATACAGAATATAGTAACTGCTTACAAATGTAAACCACTTTTACACTTAGCTAAAATAATAGTAATGTGTAACTTAGATAAAATTCCGTTCTATTTTAATAGAAACCTTGATACGGTACATCAAAAAGGTGCCCTAAGAGGGTGTTAGTTGGAGCTGGGGTGAAACCTGCTGATATAGCAGGTGAGCAAAAGCCACAGATTGTAATGTACTTCAAAGATTATGAATTGTAGTTTACTGAAGCTGTAGTAGAGCTGTTTGCTAACAGTTTCCCTCAGTTGTACAGTGTGCAACGGGAATGTGATCTGAATTTGTTATGTACTGTGGACAGACCACTTTGTAAGACCGAACAGTGTGGAATGCAGTGTCCCTTCTGTATAGTCTCGTTCATGCTGGTGGAGGAATCCTGTGGAGATTATAATGCATACAAGAAGAATGAACTTTAGTATTGTTGCGTACAGGCTTGCCAAATGCAGAACTCTACGTTCGTGCATAACATTACCCTTCGCTCTGGAAAATGTATGTGCCGAACATCTCATGTGCAGTTTGTGAATGTCTTTGTCTTGAAGACAGGAGTAAAAAATAAGAAAGCTACCCCTTCCTGTGCATCTACTGTACGTTTTTTAGATAAAGCACGGTCTTGCGATGATGATGTAACTGGCGCCGACAGGGGTACAGTATTTTGGAATTGAGGAATCCACGCCGAGCTGGTCGCTGCACGCACCTTTTCATACGACCGACTCCACCGCTAGACAGCACGGGGATTGATGAGTGGGTTAAATTCCGTATACTGGGGCCGTACTGCAGTTAATAAATATCCGAGTATTAACCTTAAACCCCACGGATGCATAGAGTCGAGCAAAGCTTGCTGCCCCGGGATTGTGGGTTTGGAACCAGCGCTGACTGACAGGACAGGGAAAGAACGGCTCCACCCCCCGAGAGCGGAGCGCCGCAAAACACGGGATAGATTTCGGACCCGACGCGTTTAAAACGTAAACAAAAGCTGATTTTGTTTTTCAAACGCGAAAAACAGATTAGGGGTGTCGGGGGTCCTCCCCAGCAGAGAGGAACACATATCTTTTCAGTCCTTATCAGTCCTCACACATCTGCGGGTGTTTGACTTTTTCTAAGTCAATGTATAGTTTTAGAAAAATCAGCTTTATAAGCTGTGGTTTTACTTTACTTTTTGTGGCAAAAAACCCGAAACTATATTCTGTTATTAATTACGGTACAGGTTCTAGTTCAGATTAGTTCAAAACTAACCGAACGCTTAACGTTATGGCAAATGTTATTAAATGTACTTTTAACCTATTGTAATAAATATTTGGACAGAAGCAGGCCCGTTGTGCTTGGACAGACAACCACTGGGAGGAAATATAGTTTCATACTGTATTTATTTTAATGTCTAAACATAGATTTGGGTGTCTTTTCTCAAATGCAAACCTTTCTTCTATAGTTTATGTAGGGCCTTAGTATTTAGTACTCCTTAAGTGTGGTTTTACAGTCATCTTCATATGTGCTCAGGGTCCTCACTCCGAGATCCGCTTCGTGTTTTCTAGCTGCGAGTCCCTGTGTGCGGGAGAGGATAGCTGCCGGGGGGGGGAGAGGAGATTTCTTCAACGCGCTCATTTCTCGCTGGTGGGAGCACCGTGTTTGTGTTTCTGTGCACAATCCGGGGCACATCGTTTCCATCATAATCACCATCACAATAATGGAAACAAAAGCACTTCATCACCGTTAACAGCGAGAGAGCGCCGCAGCGGGAAGTGGTCGGAGCACTCAGTTTGATGGGGATACAAGACTACGATAATATTTTTGCAGCGATCCAGTGATTCGCCCCGGAGAAGCCGAGAGAGATCAGGAGGGTCGAGACAGTTGGATTGGTGGTTTTATTTTTCTTAACACTCACCTTGTGTCTTTGCTTGCTCCACACCTCTTGGAATCTGATGTTTTTCAAAGGTCTTTCTTTTTGTGTGTGCAATGTTCGCACCGAGGCAATAGCGTTTATACAAATGTTGGCTTCGAAAACATTTGCTTGAAGGGACTCATCATTGGCACGGGCGCAATGCATTTTTACCTGGAGATAAGCACCTTTTAAACGTCTTATTGGTTGGAACCACGGAATACTGTTTGCACATTTTTTGCACATTTTCTTTATCCTACTTAGTCAAACATTCTGTAGCTATTTATCTTTACTGTTCAATTTTGTTACAATTTCCACGCACTCTTATTACTAGGAACATAATGGCTGCGTGCATTCCCGGTGTTTTTGCGTGGTCCACGTTTCGGTGATCCTACGTTAATTCGAAAGGACCTTCGTTTGCGTTCGTTTCTTTTGTCCCTCCCCGTCACTAAAGAATGTACCTTCTGGATGGTAATTACCCCGAAAGGATGGAAAGGGGAACCCCACAAAGAAAAACGGTGTACCGGATTTCTCTCACTCTGGTGAAAAAGGAGAGTTTGTCGGAGGGAGGAGGGAGCGGGGATGGCAGCGGCTCGGCTCACCGGCGGCTCGACATCTCAAAAGCGGGCGCGTACCGGCGGGAGGGCGCCTCGGAGATCCAGCGCAGCTGCCTGCTGGAAGAGCTGGTGGAGGAGGACGAGACCGACGACTTCTCCGCTCAGAACTACCTGCGAAACTTCAGGACTTTTAGCACGGGTCACCTGGAATTGGGCCGGTTAAAAATCTCCAGGAAGACGCACCACTTCCACAAGGACCTGTCTTTCAAGCTGAGGGAGGCTGGCGAAGGCAGCGGAGCCGTGCAAGCGGAGCCCCAGGCGGCCGGGTGCCCGGGGCGCCCCGTGAGCATGGTCGCCTCTCTGAACGTAGCCTTGCAGAATAAAAGAAATGTGGTGGGTTCAGTGGACAGTCCGGCCACGAAAGGGCTGAAAAGCGATATTTGCACTAGAGAGACGGGTGTAACGGCGATAACGACAGGGAGCGAAACCACCGGGTGTGAGAAGGAGCTAGTAGGTGGTATTTCTGTTCCAGAGTCGGGCGAGGGTACTGGGGTCCACAGCATCTGCGTCGCAGGCGAAACTCGGGTGCAGGGCGATTGCGGTGCCTCTCCGAGCTGCAGCGCGGCTCAGAATGAATGTTGCAGCGTCGGGTCCCCGTCCATGAGCCCTAAAACCGATGCCAAGTCAGGTGAACCGCTCCCACAGACACCTCCGCTGAAGAGGCACCCCAGCCTGCTCCGCCGGAGCTTCAGTTTCCGGCACTGGACCGGAGGGGAGCTCCTTAGGATCAAAGCCTTAACCCGGGAGAAGCACCACAGCAGTTCCAGCTGCATCGGCCAGGGGGAAGAGGGGTCGCCGGCCGCCGTGGTGCTGCAGAACCCCGCTTTCGAAGAGTCGGGGGGCAGCGAGAAGAGGAACACGCTGGACGTGGGGGAAGTGCTGAACAAGACGGACTCCCTCACCGAGCTCAGCCGGTGGGACAGGGCGAAGGGCAAGAACAGGACCCTGGATAACAGCGACCTGCACCGGCTCGCCGAGAAGCACCTGGAGGAGAAGGAGGGTTTCCTCCGGGGCGGGGTGCGCTCCAGCGGGCAGGAGCGCCGGCTGCTTCGTTTTTTCAGTGGGATTTTCTCCAAGAAGGACGGCACGTCCACGCCTGTCACCAGCCCCAGCGGCAAGTCCTTGAGGGACCACAGCAAGAAGGGGTTTCTGAGTTCTCAGAAAAGGGCCGCTTTGGGATGCTCACAGTCCAGCACGGAGAGCGTTAATGGATCGCCACTCAAGGGTAATGCATCTTCCGTTTTTTTTTTCTCCTATGCTCAGGTTTGAAAGCGTAAAGGAGCTGCTTAGAGGGCTTGTGTGTCTTCAGAGAGGTAGGGGGGAGGGAGCGTGGTCGAAAAGGTGCTGTTTGCTTTTGGACAGGAAGGTGGGGACTAGAGTGTTAAGCCGGTACTCTTGTGTTTCTGTTTGTATTGCATTCCGTGCTGTTCAGCTCCTCAGTGCCTCGTTCACGGGAGGCCCACCCGCGGCTATATACCGAGAGCGTCAGATGCCAGGATTTGTCAGGTTGTGTGTATTTGCAGGGAGTGTTTATTTGGAAGCTCTTGTGAAAGTACCAGTAAACCTTTCAGCCTCATTTGCTTTTTAACTCACCTGGTGTCGCACCCCTCCCCCCCTTACACACACACATCATTGTAGAGACTTTCTGAACATCTCTAGTAAGACTTTTTCGCACTTAATAATCTTCCTACAAGACATAGTTTGTAGTAAATAGTATTTTGCCATTGGTTTCTGAGTCTGAAATACCTGCATGATGATTTGTGATGAAGGCATGAAGTTGCACAAACTTGTCATTTTACTGTCCTTTGTTTACTCTCTGCATCCTCCAGAAACATTTTACAGTTTCTGCGTTATTAGTGTCAAACACTGTGGCCTCTTGCAGCCAATGGAGGAGACGAAGGACTCATGGTTGGTGTTTGGTTTCTTTCAGTCTCCTCCCCATCACCCCTTCACTCTTTGTTTCTACGTCTAATGATTTTTCTGTCGTTAATTACCTGCCTGAGCAGTGTGCACGGCCATCTGGTGTCAGCGCGCCAGTGTCTGATGAAGATCTTCCTGATACGCGTCTGTGAGGAGCCCTCCGAGCAGGCAGTACAAAGGCTTTTCCCAAATTTCTGCTGTTGGTCCTTTTGCAGTGATCTGAAGCATGGCTAATCTCCTAAACTGGATAACGGAGGTGGCGGCGTGTGTTTTCATTCAAAGCCTTTAATACTGGTGGCCGCTTTCACTTTGTTTCTGTTCCCCCTTACTTATTTTTTGACCTGTCTTTAGTTCAGCTGCGCTCTCTTTAATTCCCTGTGCTGAAGAAATGTACGTTCTGCAGAATCTGATTCTTCGCATGATTTGTGTGTTTATTGCACTGCTTCAAGAGAAAAAATGGAGAAGACATTTTGTGCTTGTTCCTGTTAATTGTAGTGTTTCTGTAAATGCATTATTAACTGTCATTTTTCACCCTTAACCCTGTTTAAGTCTCAGTATACCTACAGTTGGCCTGTGACACCCCAAAAGAAAGTTGGGCTCTATGTAGCCCCACCTTCCAGCACACTCCCCTGATCTGCTCTTATTGCATACTGAGCCACCAAGACCTTGTGAATGAGATTTGAACCCACGCCCACTCAAGCAATCAAGGCCAATCACAGCACCTTTGGTCTCAGGTCAAGTGTAGTATCTACTCTTGCTGATATTTAGATATTTAGGATCAGTGATTCTGCAATACTGTCAATCATGCAATATTATCTGTAGCTCCTTTCAAGAAATGTAAGCTTCCAAAATCACTGTCCGTGGTGTGGTAAAAAACCAAATCAGACATCCGGTCCAGAAGCCACACGTTGTGGGTCTAGCATATCTGATTTTTGTGAAGCTTTTCATCATGAATCCGTAGGAATTATTGTAATTGTAGTCCAGATGGTGCTTTCTGAATACTGAATTATTTGCTTACACTTTCATTACTATAAGCAGCTAACATTAGTCATATAACAGTGAGGAAAGCCCAGGGGTTTTTAGAAGCTATCCTTAACCACTGGGTCACTCTGCTGTCAGACCGTGTTATGTCTGTGCCATTTCCCTTCTTAATTCCAACTCTCTTTCCCTTTCACTCTTGATGGTAGGTTGTCAGGTAGTGGCACATCCAGACCGCGTCCTAGATTGAAAGCGATGCAGAACTAATGAAAATTGCACGCGTGAAATTAGGGTCTGAGTGATTAAGAGCAGCCCAGATCAGCATTTGCATTAAGGAACAACACATCAGAGCATGGATTTTTCAGCAGAATGATTCAGATCATTCAGACAGCCGATTGAGTCGGGACCTTCTCAGTATCAGTTCTGTCCAGCATGAATGACAGCATGGCTGTCAGTCTTATGAGGTGAGAAGGAGACCCCGCAGGTCTGGTCGTAAACAGAAAAGCATGTGGAAAAAAGAATCCAGCCAGCTGGTTAATATTAATTAGCCTCAAGCCCCTTTCACAGCACAGCTTGAGGCTGTTTATCAGAACCACCAGTAGCAACTGCCCTGTCCTGTACTCGCATTGGGGCTTAGGGTATTTAAAATAAGTATTGGCGTTCCACTGTATCAGGTAACTGAAGCTGGTCCTGGAGACCCCCAGTCCAGCAGGTGTTATGGGTCGCCATTAAATCTTCAAGGTGCTGTGCATTTTAATTTTGATAAATTAAGCAGGTTAAATGTTATGATTCAGAGATAGTCTTGAATCATAGTTTCAATCCTTTTCAGTGCTCAAGGACTGGCATTTAATTTCTTATTACTTGCTTAATTAATCAAAAACTTATAGGTTTTCCCAGACTTGAGTAAGAGGGGACCTTCCTCAAGACTATAACTGCACTGTGGCTCTCCAGCACCAAGGTTGTGACTGTAGTTCTTGTTAGATGGGTCCCACTCCAGCAGAGGTGTTGGATTGTGCAAAAGTCAGATCTGGTCCCAGAAGCTAGTGTCCATCGAGTACCCTGGTCCCACATCATCTTTCACCCTAAACCCTGTTTAATTCTCAGTATACCTACAGTTGGCCTGAGACACCCCAAAAGAAACTTGCGGCCTATGTAGCCCCACCTTCCAGCACGCTCCCCTAATCTGCTCTTATCGCATACTGAGCCACCAAGATCTTGTGAATGAGATTTGAACCCACGCCCACTCAGGCAACCAAGGCCAATCACAGCACCTTTGGTCTCAGGTCAAGTGTAGTGTGACTGGGCTTTCCAGAGTGCAGGGTTTGAGGCCTGTTTGCTGGGCTGATGCGTCGTCATCATCATGGACGTGGTATGGACATCATCAGTATGGACATAGGGGGGCTGTGTAGTGTAAAATTTCAACAGTGTGGATTAGTATTGTCTTCCATTCGAAATGTAAAAATGGAATGGTGTTGATTAACTTTGTCTTCGGGGCTGCCCATCTGGGGCAGAGGAGCTTGAAAGTCGCTCCTTAACTGTGGTTTACAGGCAACGTTCCCTTCAAAATGTTTTCTCTCTTTTCAGATTTCTTCTTTGAAATAGACAAAACAGACAAAGTGTATGCAAGCGTATTAAAATGCTATGATGGCCAGATGAGATCGAATACATTTATGATAAGGGTCTTATCTTTTAGGTCAGGGTTCAGAACTGATGCCAGCAAAAAAAAAATGGATTAGCGGTCTCTGCTTTGCACGGTGCTCTGCTTTGCAACATTTGCTTTGCACGGTGCTTAATAAATGTCATATGACAGTCTAAGTGTTTCATTACTTCTGGTGTTAAATCTTAATTTACAATGAAGGTCTCCTGACTACTGACGTATATGCAAATGTCAAGGGATATTTTTATATGCGTTTTGAACAGCTGTATCTATATTAATTAATTCTGTAAGTATATTCAGTTGCTAACCAAGTTTGCCATTGATTTTGGCAGCTGCTGCTCGCATGGTGTGAAATAAGCATAGCTATCTGCATGATTCGATCAATGGATAGGTTTGATCAACAAAGTTCCGAATGCCGACTGGTGCCGTCAATGTTATCTTTGTCAGTGAAAACAGTGTATGCAGATGTTATCTCGCGGTTAACATGTTTTAATAAAATTGTCTCCACTTTAAGTGATAGCCAGCCGGTATAACACGTATACACATTTTATAGGAGAGGGTCGGAGGCAGCCATAATGAAAGAAGTGTTCAAAGTTTAAAAGCAAATGGTGACTTGTGAAATTTCCGGCCCGGCCTTGGTTTTTGCAGGTGTTACTGTTCCGCAGAGGAAGAGTCAGGCAGCGTATGGGGGAAAATATGCCTTTCGTTAGTGTGCTTGATAGACCGGGCAGTGAACGTGGTGCTCTTCTTCTCCTTATTAATGCATGACGGTCTTAAGGATGTGGAGTCCATCTGCAGTGAGCGATCTCTTCTGCTCAGGGCAATGAAGTCGCTCTTCTGCGCCTCTCTTTCTTTCCCCCGCGCCGAACGAGCGCAGCGTGATTTGTGGGTCTGTGGTAATGGGTCCGTGGTGGCTAGTTCTGGCTGCCGAGACACTAAACAGGTGCGCCATAAAAATAACGAGGCTCGCAAAGAGCCCTCCGTCAGGGGCGTTGTTAAACTGCCATTAAAATAAATGTTGCAAAAATCAAAACAGTTGTTCAGCAAACCAATTGCACACAAAGGAGCTGCCTTAAGCTCTCTGCTGCCATTATTTTCAATTTGGAGAATCCCACTAATATAACCGACTGCTGTGTTACTTCCTATGCATTATTATTACATGACATTATTTGGTCACCTGCTCCATGCCTCTGAACTGTGGGACTACTGGGATGGGACTTGTGTTGTGATCCAGGTGTGGAAGCCAGCCACACGCTCAATTTCAATTTATTTGGAAAGAGTCGTCAAAGCGTGTCTCTTTCCATATACTGCATTGCCCGGCCAGAGAGGGATAACCTCCTTAATTTCCTGCATGTGATGTACTGAGACTGACGTTTTTTTATTTGTTGGATTCATGAATAACCATTGATATTGACAATGCGTGGTTTAAGAACTTCAGATTCATCGGGTTTTGAAATTGCATGGAGTTTCTTCATTATCGCTGCCTGCTCCCTAACTGATGATCAGTAATTTTCAGAGAATCAGTCTGCATGTTACTGTATAAATTAAAGAAATAAGGTGAAGAAACCTTTTACTTGTCCTGTGTGGTTGAAGTGCTCTAAAGCTTTTGTGAAGGTCTTTATGGAGTGTTCATCACTTCAGAACGTGCTTGCTGGAACACTACATCTGGGTCTTACAAAGAGGAATGAAGGTTTTACAAAGAGCTGCAGAATGGGCTTAGAGTCTTCCTGTCGAGAAAGCACAGCATGCTTGGCACTGAGTATTTGGTCTTGTCACTCTTAATTCAAGCTACTGTGCTGAGCTGCTCTCTTGTGCTTGTGCCGACAGCAGTGGCCCATGAAGTCTGAGATCTGTGCTTGTACCCTGTACCCTGTGCTATTCTTCTTCAGCTGCTTGTTGGCCCTTGTGTAGGACGAATGTTTTCTCCTTATAGATGCACGCCAAGGCTTCCTGTCCCAACAAAGCTTCTAGCAGCACTGCCTGATGGAGACTTAGCAGTGTATAAAAATTCCATTGTGTGTTCTTCTAAATTAGGACACTGTGCTGTGCTCCTGGATCTGTGCTGACTATAAATGTCTTCTGTGGTGCACAGCCAGTCTTCCGCCTTGATGCGTTCACACTTTCCACAGGAACGACTCTCCCGAGCGCCTTTCTTCAGCGGCATTCCTGGAGTTATCACAGGCCCAGTCATGGAAAACTCTTGCTGTGAGAGCTGTTTTACAGTGCCAGCTTTTCCACTGACCCTTTTTACATACAGTACAGTTGCCTCAGACACCCTCTCTGCCTCATGGAGATAAATAGGCCAGCGCTCTGGTGTGGGATAATGCTTCCTGTTTAAGCAGAGCTGGGGAAGTTTTCAGTTTTTTTTTTCTTTTAAGAGGTGAGAAAACACTTGTGCTGGCAAATTCCTGTTGCTTTCACTTGCTTCCCAAAGGATGCAGTTGTTACTGGACATTAATGGCACTTCATATGGTGTGTAGCTAGAGAGTAGGGTTTACAATCCTGGAAGGGATTAATGCCCACATGCGTAGTATCGTCATTTATAATGCTCTTGCATAACGAGCAATCCCAAATCCATCAGCGGGGGCACTTTGGCATAAGAGAGTGCAATATTAAATCAGAATGTTGTCATGTTCCTTTTTTTCCCCATTGAGACCTCTTTAATTTAGTCCGTTCCTCTATGAGTTTGGGAAGTGAATTTAACATGCAGTGCTTACACTAGAGTCATTCACTCCATGCCAAGTTGAAGAGAGGCTCCATAAGGATGTAAGATATGCCTTTTTGCTTGAGGAGTTACAGCCTTTCATCTGTTTCAGAAGGTGTGTAGTACACAGTACTCAGTATAAAGTGTTGTTAGCCAGTGGGAACTAATGCTGAGGTGTGAGCCGGGGGACCTGACAAGTGTAGACTGTTGTTTTAAAGGCTTCATGCCAGTGTTTGAGCAAGATCAAAGGTAAGTGGTCTAGTGGTAAGAGTCAGCAGTTCACTTGTAGTTCAGGCTGTTAGCCGCTGTGCCCACTGTGACAACTGCGATACGGACAAAGATGGAAGGAAAAATGGGGAAACAGCGTGCTCCCTTTCCTCTCTGGTCTCCTTTACCTACATCACTCTCTCAAGACCTCTTTCAGAATCTTGCAGCTAAATGGACCCCCTAGCCTCACACATTAGGATCTCCTATCTGGGTATTGTGTGGAGATTAGGAAAAGTATACTATACGTTTCAAGTACTGGCCTAATTCCATGCTGCTTAACTCCGAAAGATCACAGCTAAATCCCTCTGATTAAATGGGATCCCGGCCACATTGTGTCTATATGTTATGAACTTAGATATGGGTTTTTTTCTCGGTTTAAAGCGCCCGGTTTCCTGCCAGCTGTGTGTATGCCTTTCTGGTCCACTGATTGCGAAGCGGGTATTAAGGTCAGTGTGTGTACGGCGGCGAGATTAGTGTCAGAGCTCGTGCTCATGGGATAGCCAGATGCTGAGGCACGTATCCGTGCGGCCGGGCATGTTTGCTGGACCTTGGCAGACTGTGCTCGTCTCTTCTTTTACTTCATCGGCGCTTATTAAAAATCTCGCTAGTGGTTTTTACTGGGCGTGTCTGGACCCACACAATTCATTGTATTTCTGTGTGCATGACCTGCAGGATCGGCTTCAGTCGGGAATGAGGTCTGTTCACAATCTGGTGATGGACTAGATTAGTACAGGGCCCGACCGCCTAACTTCTTTTCGAAGTGTGGCATGATTTCTCCGCAGAACTGGTTCCTGCTCTCTCGGTCTATTTAGTGTCTGTATTATGATGCTTTTTGCTTATCCCCATGGGATATCCCCATATCTATTTTTGCCATTTGATTTTCTCGTTTTTGTCCCGTGCAGCTATTGAAAATACTGATGTGTTTGTGGCCAAACCACACTACACGTTTTTTGTTTTACTTTCCATGAAGGAAGGTTCTCGTAGGTGTTTACATGGTAGAAATTCCATATGATCATGAGCCAGATCAGAAAAAAGTTAAGAGATCCTTATAGAGTTTATAGGGCTGTGCAGCCAGGGCGTGGGATTCACATTTTTTATTAAGTAAACAGATTTGTTTTCTATCCTCTAGCGAGCTAAGCTGGAATTTCCTCTGGTTTTTACAGGGTCTAGACCACATGCTGGGTAGCAGTGAAAGATGACTTGAGGGAAATCACATTTTTATGACTTTGCAGTGTATATAGTCAGGAAAGAAGATGCTCCTCCTCCCTCTTTAAAGACTAGTGACTTTCTGATGAGGCAGCCCACAACACACACATCAGACACAGCATACTCTCCTGGTGCTGTATGAAGCACAAGCTAGCAAAGCAAAAAGCCAAGCAGCAGAAAACGAAAAGTCACAAAATAAAATGGGATCATATTACTTTGTGTGGATGCTTGCAATCTGAACATCGTTCTAAATAAATGTAAGGTACAGCAATTTTCGCACATACAGAAGTGTAATGTCGATCAACGTAACTCTTTAATCTGCTCTAAATTGGGAACTGTGTCCGAGACAAAATTAGAAGACTGTATAACCGTTTTGTAACTGAAGCTATATGCTCTGCTGCTTTATATATTTGAGTGATGAGTATTTTACTGTACAGAAAGTACAGTGGTTCTGTAACAACCCAGTGATGTGTTGTCTTTGATAAGGGTGTTATTCCTGAGGTCTTCCTTTCAGCTGGGTGGAAATCAATCTGATGCTCATTGTCTTCATCCAGAGTTGTAAATAAACAATCTCATGTTCCCCTGCGGCCTCGTGCTCTGGCATAACTGAAGCAAAGCACTTTAACTTCCCAGCACAGGGATCGGGGACGGTTAACTGTGCTCCATTGGTCCACAGTGGCTCCTTTTTAGATCTGGGATTTGCACCATCTCCAGCCAGATTCTTTCTTGGTTGCTTCTTCCCAGTGTGGGTTTTGGTGTTCTTCTGTCAGCTCTTGGAGCGAACACAGAGGACTGGGAGCTGGTATGTGCTTGGCAAACCCCCTGCCACCACAAGCACAGCCACTACCTTTATTGTAGTTGCAATCCATGCATTGCAGAATAACTGTGTTGCTCGAGACTGCCTTCATATTGCTCTATGCAGAAGACAGAGAGCTATGTCTCCGGACTCCTTCCTAATCTAGAAGAGTGGAAATGGTTATCTCCAAGCTCTATGGAAATGCTGTGTGATTTGGGATTAGTGAAAGGGAGTAGGCATGAAGTCTGCGTCAGCATGTCTCACAGGCCACAGTTCATGGTGACCCCTGTGCTGTGGCCAGATGTAGGTATCTTCTGGATTGTATATTGCTGCACTCCTGCGCACTGCTTCATCAGCTTTTGGCTGTGCCTCTGCCAGAGGAGCATTATAAGGAATGCTTTAGAGCAAAATGATGATTAATGATGCTATGATCCAGTCATTAATAATACATAGCCTCTTGTGAAAGGAAAGGATGTGAAGCTTTTTATGCAGTTTAGGCCCTGAGGTGGCTCTACTAAAAAGATAATGTGATGCAAATTGTATGATGAGGTTATCAGGTTTCAATTGGTGTTTCTGTTGAACCACAACAGGCGACAGTTAAATACTCAGTTTAAATGGATTGCTTACTGTACCTAATGGAATGGAAAGTGCAAGAATTTGACTGCAATTTGTTTCGGCAAACAGTGCCAGTGAATCAAAGTGACGGTAATAATGTGGCGCTTCATGGAGCTAATCTGAACTGCACAGGTAAATAGCACTCTTGGAGAAGTAAAGCAGAGGGTAAACAGGCAAGAAGGGAGAGACCAACAGTTTTAGTCATTACTGAGCCCTGACCTTTGTGAGATTGTCGGGGAATTCCGAAATAATCTGGGGGGTTTTCATTTCTCAACAGCTTGCAGAGCTGTGCTCTTGGAATGATGGGGGAATCTCTTGAGTCTAGCGTGCCTCAAGCCTAGACACAGGGATCCAGTTTTAATTTTTATTTATAAATATTCCACAAGTATTAAGAAGACCTTTATTTGGGGCATAAATTGGTGTTTTTAATGGTTTACTTTAGGTCTTATAAAGTGCCAGTGTTTTATATAAAATGTCTACCAAATGTGTTGGGACAGCAAAGTCAAAACTTTACATTAATCATCTTTGCATTACAGTTAAGCAGTTGTATTTTGTAAATTCATATTAATGATAGTGAATTAAGTCCAATATATACACATTATTTTTTGGGTAACCCATGCATTAATTAGATCTTGATAGGCCAGATACACAATTTTCTTTGCTCATAATTGCAAAGATGAGCCAGGAGAGTTGAAAAAAGGTCAATGGACAGATCAGACTAAAATAAACTTTTGCAAAAGTAGTAGAAAGTATACATAAAAAGGAAAGGAACTGCAGATGCTCTGAAGAATGTAAACATAAGAGGTTATAAATGAGAGGTAGTTAGATAGTTGATCCAAGGTTCCAAGGTTCATAGGAGAAACGTTGTTCCATACTTGCACAACCCTTTGGGTAAAGAACACCACTTCATCTGTGAAGCATGTTGCAGGCGAATTGATCGAAACGAAGCAAGCTGAATGTTGTTGTGATCAAATAAATATTGTAAGTGTCGCCTCTGTCAACAGCTGTCGGAGGTATTGAATTTCCATACTGGTCTCCTGGCGGAGACCGGAGAGAAAAGCTGAAGTGCTCACTGCAGACCTATCCCTCGGGGTGCTCTTGTGAATTGGTTCTCCCCCTGGGATTAACTGTAACAGTTCCGACCTGACTGCTGCCTCTTGCCACACCCACCTAGCAACATTCCTCACTGCCTCCTCTTTCTGTTTCAGAGCTCTTTCCACAAAAACCTGGCAGTCGCCATTCTTATTCGGCCCATCAGTATAGATGGGAGTTGCTCACAAATTATAGAAAAAACAACAGATATGTAGTAATACTGTTCATTCATGTCTAGGGTGTCCAGTATATATCAGTGGTTTGGCCTGTCCATTGTAGAGGTGTGGATCTGTTCTCTACTACTGTAGGTATCCTTTTCATTTCATGTGCTGCAGAGTGAGCATTCATTTGCGTGTTTCTCATGAGCTCAACGCACTATAGTGTTGCTTTTCTTTAGTAGGTGCATGCATTATGATCGTGTCTTTTTTGGGTGCTTTTTCTTTCTGCGTGTACCTGTGACTCCTCACCCAGAAGGAAGCAGGGCTCATGTCTAGCCCAAGTAGTATGTAGCGCAGGCTGGGTGTGGGGTAGGCAGTCAGTCTCTGTGCTGTGCGTGGAGCATTCATCCTCCAGACTAGCGTCTAGGCTCTTTCAGGATGTCAGGGTTCATGCTGGATTTCCCAACAATCCCGGGAATGCTGGATTGGCTCTGCCCTGCTCCATTCCCATTGGCCGGTCCCTGGGCTCTCCCTGTCTTGGGCTCGTCTCGGCGCTGGTTGCCGAGGCTGCTGTTGAAGTGCACGTGCCCAGTGACAGCCAAGAGCGATGTGGTTAATAGGCTTCTGGTTGTGAAAAGCGGGAGGCACGGGGGCTGTGGGGAGCCGTGTTTGTGTAGTGCCCCTTGGGGATGAGGGCGAATTAGGGGGGTTGGCGCAGAACATCGTCTCAGGCCATTGTCCTCATTTCTCTCTTTCAGACCAGAACAATATGGTCAGCCTGTGTGTATATGTAAGGAGAGAGCCCTTTTCTTTTGTTGTGTTACTTGTTCTTGTTTATAGTAGCAATGAATGTGTGAGATGATAGTGCGGGGCAACATTTCTTCCTGTGAATCCAGGATCACCTTTGCAAGGGAGGGCATGAAAGAAGACAGGAGAAGGATAGTGAGCATAATAAAACCTCCTCCTGAGAAGAGACCATTCAGTTGATCCCATGCATTTAGTTTCAATTTGCTAATTGATGTGAAGATGTCACTCATGTGTTCAGGGTTTCCACTGGCTGGGTAGCTTGTTCCAAAGCTTCACAACCTTTTGCGTAAAGAAGTGACCATTGTTAGCAGTTTAAGTGCATTTCCCTGTAGTGTTGGGATTCTTGGGTCCTCTGCTGTGTGAAATGTTTTTATAGGTTTCAGACTATTTTAAGTCATTCTCTCTCTGCATGTATCAGTTAATGAGGAGGTGTGTTGTTCATCATAAGATGAAGCTCAATTGTGTAGTATGTCACATCTACAGGGAATATTATTTATGAGCAGTTGCTGTTCTCTGTTTTGATTATCTGGGATTAAGGGTTAGTCGAACATAATATGCTATGAACAATGACAATGTGATATCTGTTAAAATGGCTGCTTTTTTCTGTGTGAATGTTTGGTGAGCTCTTTTACGGCCACTAGTGAATAGTAAAGTACAGTCTTTGGAGTGTTAACAAATACCATGAGGGAATAAAGCTGGCTTAAGACAGGAAAAACAAAATCAGTTTTTCACAAGGGGCTTAGCACAGCTGTCTTTGGCCTTTCATGGAATACAGTACATAATCATTAAAGGCAGCCCGTAAATAAACGGTATTGAAGGACTGGATTAGTACAGCAGGAGAATGTGAAATAAAATCAGAGTAGGGCATTTCAGGAATGAAAATGGCTGCCACTTCTATGTTTTTAAGACAGGACATGGTATACAATGACTGTGATTTAAGTATTTAAGGTTTCACCTCTCTTTCCTTATGTGCTTTTTTTAATTGTTTGGGTATTGAAGTATAGCAACCGAAGAGATCTCTTAAAACCCTAGGAATTAGGAGAGAGCTCCTTTCTTACGAGAGAGATGGATGAGAACAGACTCCATTCACATCGTCATCGATTGGACTTTTATATCCAGTGCAATGTGACCAGAGGCAGCTGTGTTTCTTAATGCTGCTGTGTGTTCAAGTGTGCGTGAGCCTGTGAGTGTGTACTTGTGCACAGGTTTATGTGCAGAGAGCATGTAGCTCACAGAGAGGATGGATGTTTTTCGTGTTAAGACGGTACAGGCTGTGCCGGGTCATTTTGTCATAATTTCCAGTGCTCTTCAGTTCTGAGCAGCTGTGGGTCTGTGGTTTTGAGCTTCTAATGCACCATGTATTCAAAGTGTTGTATACTGACTGATACATCTACCCTTTAAGCACTTTTGATATCTGTCATCATCATTGTGTTCTGCCAGCTGAAGGGACCTGGGGATAATGAACAAGCATCCTCTAAAAAAAAGGAAATTCTTGCCTTGAAGGCTTGATCTGTTAACAGTTCAGGGTTAAAACAGAGCAGAGTGAGAAAATTTCCAGGTTAAAATTGTACTGTTACCAGCTCTTCGCGAAACCTTATTTGAGAATACTGTATTAACATTTAATTATTTTAAAGAGCACAGAATTTTGCTTTAGCCATTCATTTTATACCACCTTATCGTAACATGTAAATTAGTGCCATATTAAAATTCAGAATGGTGATTATAGGTGTGTCCACTGCGAATGCTTTGCATTTTCTGTTTTCTGCCTTAAATTATGCATTTTGTGAGGAGCAGTGCATAATGAATTTTTTCAATGCAAGTTAACAAGAGGATTTTGAGCTTGTTACATTAAAGGCGCATCATGAAAAAGTCAAGACGCAAAGACGCTTTCTTTGCAAATATGTCTGCTTTTATTTTAAAAGAAAAGCTTCTTTTGAGACCATTATGTCAGTGCTTTTAGTGTTGCATGTTTTTTTAAACTTTTTTTCTTACTGTGCAAAATGGTAGCGATTCCTCTCTGTTCTCTTAGAATGCAGTTGCAAACCCATTTCTGGGTGCACGCCTTCCACCTCCGACAGGGTGTATTTCCCTCTCTGGTGACCTGAAATGCGATGTGGGGTGGGATCCCTGTTGAAAAGGTATCGTTGTCATAAAGACATGGGTGGGAGAGCTCTCACCGGGAGATCTCGGAGTCTGAGCAATGCGGAGAATTGTTAGCAGTTTGTGACCGCGCAGAGATGTGCTGTTCAAACACAGAAGACCTCCACCCCTCCCACTAGCCTGGGGCTGTCCATTTCTGATCCAGGAGCGCAGGCGTGTCTGCAGGTTTTAACAGATTTTCTAAAGATGGGCGAGAATGTTAAAAAGGCCCAGTTAGCTCAGCTCGTTAAGGGCCTAGTTGCCATTTACATGTATTTCTTTGGCAGACGCTTTTATCCAAAGCACCTTATGATCACATCCAGTCAAGACGCAAAGATTGCATAGAACAGCCACATAAAGTGGACTGAAAGGCAGGTAAGCACAGTTATTTAACTGTTTGGATGTTGCATAGTGTTGTGGAGTTTGTGCTGCTTGGAAGGAAGTAGGAACAAAAGGGCACAGTGGGTAATCCATACTGGGATTAGTATGGGTCTCTAGCGAGTGAGTCCGTCGTTCGTTTCAAGTCTGAATGAAATTCCACAGATGAACCGACCCCCCAGGACCAGGACTGGACACACTTGCACTTGACCCTTGGTTGATATTTTGTTCTATATTAGGAAGGAAAGCCTCATTTTCTTAGTGTCTTCCTGGAATAGCTGTTGACACAAGTTTTGTGCAGTGTGTTTAAACAGGCAGACCAGTGCCCAAGTGACCAGCCCATACAGTGGATATTGAATCATTATGGTCAATAATGAAACATGATTGATCCTTAATTTATTGACAAAAGAAGGTGAGTGAGCCAAAGGGCTGAAGAGCCCGTTCAGGTTCCTGACGTTCCTGAATGTCTACAGCATTTTGTCTGCTCTACTCTTTTCTGTGTTTTAGTATTGAATTCTGCCACCAAGGCGTGGTATTTCTGTGAGGTAGCTCATTTTCTTACGCTGCCCTGATGCGGTGGGTTTTGAGGTGCTAGACACAGAGCTTAAGAGGAAATGGGCTCTGTCTTGTTTCCATTGACCGTGTGCAAGACAGAGTGAAGAACCAGGGTAGTGATTCTGGGAGGGGAAAATCAGAGGCATAAGATCCTCCCTGGAGTGAACGTTGAGATGCGAAGCAACATATCACTTCAGAGCAACTCTGGTTGACATGGGCCTTACTGTTGATAGACAAGTGTTTATCATAAACGCATAATACGAGTGTATGTCACCAGGGCTTATGTAGTCTGCTTTATGAAGTAAGTGTCGGTGCTGTAGGTACAGTGAACTGACTGGCTTTTTCACGTG
Source organism: Lepisosteus platostomus (assembly GCF_059453375.1). Lineage (NCBI taxonomy): Eukaryota > Metazoa > Chordata > Actinopteri > Semionotiformes > Lepisosteidae > Lepisosteus > Lepisosteus platostomus. Next base: position 32,404,074 of record NC_142624.1, on the reverse strand, counting down.
GCGAAATTTTCACACTGTACTTTTTCTGGTGCTGGATTTTCTGTTTACAGATGCAATACTAGTATGTTGTGGGACCAGTCCCAGTTGTTTACCCTTACAGTCCCAACAGAAACAATCAGACAAACTCCTGTGGCTTTCTTCTTGGGTCACTGAAGGAAACCAGGTTTGTCCACACTGTCCTGTTCTGTTTTCGTTACTTTCATGAAACTAAAGGTGAGTGTCGGCTATTAACAGCCCGTACAGTGTGATCATTCACTTCATAAGAGCTCTACGACTGCAAGAAGTCCCCTGCGCTTTTGTGCAATGGTCAAGGGCAGCCAGTCTTACTCAGACTCTGTCTGCTTGACGGGGCCTGGGCAGTAATGGCTGGAGGAGCGACTGTACTGCTGTTTGCTCTCAGAATGTTGATAGCACATCCAGAATAGTTGCAAATTTTTCAGCTTATTTTTTTTTGTTTGTCTTCCCATGTCTCAGTGTGCCATTTTTTCCATTGTAGTTGTGCACTTCCTTGCGGTTTTCTCTTTCTCGCGAAGCTCTTGCTGTTTTCTGTACCAAGCTTAACTATCTGCAGCCACTGCGTGTGCGCTGGCGAGGCACATTTGCACTTTTTCCTTGAGCTCAGTACATTGTTATTCCTATAGCTGGTGAAAATGAAGGAAATAATATATTTGTATTTATTTGTAGCGTAGTAGATTTAAGTGTCTGTTATTGAGCACAGTCTTAGATTTCAAGAATCTCATTCTGAAGAGATGATACTATCCCCATTTATTGTCTTTCTGTTTTATTTATTCAGCATCTGTTCATGTAATGTTCTGCATCTGTGGCAGTGTTCACGCTGTGTTTGCAATGCCAGTGACTGATATGGAAGGCCAGTTAAGCTGATAGAGAGCCCTTTTCTTGAGTGCTTGTCCTTTCTCTCCAAAAGCACAAAATAATTTAGATGTAATCAACGAGGCTTTGGTGTTGTTTGGTAAGACCAGAAGTGATAACACTAGTGTCATGGTCAAATCTAATAGTCTGATAAATTACTGGCTACTCAGAGAGAACCGGCAGTGTTTGCACTGCTAGGAGGGAGAAACAGTGGAGACAGAGATGCACTTGGTGCTACACTGCAGGAAATACTCGGGGGTTAGACATTCTTCCCCAAAGTAACAAATCAAATCCCCTAATTCCACACTTTCCGGAATCAGAACAGCTATTGATCCTGCTGGTGGAAACAGGATAATAATGGAAGCACAGTATGGTATCTGCCGTCACAGCCTGAGGGACAGAACTAATAATAGATGTTATTTATTTTAATCAAAGTCTGTGTCTAGCTGTCTTTGTGTATTTACATAGTTTCTCTGTCTACATGTGTGAAGGCATTTTTAATTATTCTATACTGTTTATATATTCTTTTTTAAATATAATGTTTTGCGTGACTTGCCCATTTCTTATGTTAGGCATGACATTGGTTTAATGGATGTTAATGCATTTGCTGATTGTTTTTGCTTTAACAGCACATACTCATTCCCTGTGGCACTAAGGCCCTTTGAATTTGAGCTATTAAACCTACTTATCTGACCCTTGTTTCTCGCTGCCGAGCTTTCAGATTGCGCCCGTGCTCTTGCACCGTTCCTCCTCCAGACTGGTCTGGGGGTGTCGCTGGAGACACGTTGCTGTTCTGAGTCGTCCTGCAGACTGGCTGCCTCTGATATTAAGTGTCTTGGGATGGCTTTTTATAAAAATAAAAAATTACAAAGTACAGAAACATATCCGTGTATAGAAAGAAAAAGGTTCCAACAGGATTGAAAGAAATAAAAAAATGTACTCTTTCACAACTTCAGCACACTAAACAAAAAAGGCAACATCCACAAACTAGAATGACAGACTCCTAACCATATAAACCTACATCCCATCCCCACTTAATAATTCACATCACTGTTAATACTACACTGTTAATAATACATCACATCACACCAACCCCTCCCTTCAGTGTTAAGCAAAGCAGCCAACGTCACGTACTACCTGGTAACATCCAGTTCCAAACTAAATGCCCCCCACCCTCAGAACTGAAAGTGTAGGCCGTCTTCCCTCAGGTCCAAAAGGATGTGATCTTTGACGAAGACCTTGCGGAACCCTCCCGTCTTCCTTGTGGGCCAGAGAGACGGAACTTGGTCTCGTACAGGGTCCCTTGGGTCTGAAGCAAGGTGGCCCAGGCCGTACGTGTCCTACAACAAACAGGCCCTCTGCAGCCTGGGAGGGGCATGCCTAACTCTGTGCTGTCCTTTCCCTGCCTTTAATCTTGGGAAAGAAGGGAGGAGGTGGAGGGAGGGAGGACGTTTTGGGAGCAGGCCAAGGCTGGGATTGGGAGATACATTTCATTAGGGGCCTCCCATTCTCCAGAACCTCAGGACCTCTGCCCCTCCATGCGTGTCTAATCCTCTGTTTGCGTTGCCATTGTCTGCTGTACAATAGGGCAGCAGCTCAGCTGTAAGCGGCCATCTAATGAAGGCAATTTAGTGGAGAGAGCTCTAGTTTTAGGAGCTTTTGTTTTGTCTCTGTTGGGGGCTGGCGAGGGAGGTGGCGGTGAGCTGTTACTCTGTCATGTCAGAGGACCGTGATGTTTCACAGTGGATTAGTTCAGTTACCTCAGTATTGCACATAAAACTAGCTCAGGTGATAGTTTAAAATAGTTTACTAGCTTAAAAGCGATAGTTTTTCATCTGTGCTGTCAAATTGTGTGGAGAGAGCTCATCAAAAGCAGTTTTAACATTGCGTCATATTGAGGGGCTGCTTTTTGTCTAAAAATTGACTAAATACGTTTGACTAAAAATTGAGAAAAATGGGGTCCTTTGTGTCTGCCTGTGTTGGCAAATAGAGAGTCAGCTCAAGTCTCCTAGTTCCTGACATACGCTGCACATTGATCACCTCTCCTTTGTGCTACCTGACTCTTTAACTACCTGACTGTCAGAGAGAGAAGTTTTTTCTCCTGCATGTTGTGCTGATTGATGAGCTCCACACATACTGTCCCTCACGGGGGCTGGTCACCTAATGACTTTCAGAGGTCATTCAGTATCGCACTCCAGGACAAGGCCAACAAGAAGATCCTGATTAATGCGACTTACTGCCCTGGAGTGGGAAGGCTCAGACAGTGTGCATTTGTTTTGTTAGGGAAACGCATGTGACCTGCCCTTAAAAGTTAATCCTTCGTATAAAGTTATTCATCTTGTAGACAGTCTTCGAAATTTGAGAGATTTGAAGGTGCAATTGCAAACAATTTTATCTGGATTTCTTTTACTATAAAAAATAAAATCTAAAGGCCCTGTTGATTCAGCTTATTTGCAAGACGTTTCAAAATCACAACTGAATGTGAATAAATCATTTCTAAGAGGCTGGTTTTGGGAGTAAAACAAATTGAACAATATCTTTGTAGAGCAGATATGGAAGAGGTGTTAGTGGGGCCAGCAGGTGGTGCTCACCCTGTGGTCCGTGTGGGTCCTAAAGCCCCAGTATAGTGACGGGGACACTATACTGTAAAACAGGCGCCGTCCTTCGGATGAGATGTAAAATCGAGGTCATGACTCTCTGTGGTCATTAAAAACCCCAGGGCGGTTCTCGAAAAGAGTAGGGGTGTAACCCCGGCGTCCTGGCCAAATTTCCCATTGGCCCTTACCAAACATGGCCTCCTAATAATCCCCCTCTATGAATTGGCTACAATACTCTGCTCTCCTCCCCACTGATAGCTGATGTGTGGTGAGCGTTCAGGCGCACTATGGCTGCCGTCGCATCATCCAGGTGGTGGAGTGGAGTCCCCATTACCTGTAAAGCGCTTTGAGTGGAGTGTCCAGAAAAGCGCTATATAAGTGTAAGCAATTATTATTATTATTATTGTGTCTGACTGTGGCAATAATTTGGAGTCTTTGATGAAATTGTCCAGTTCTATAAAAATACTCTTCATAGTATGTAACACTGTACAGGTAGATCCCCTGCTGGTTAAGATGTTCTTAGTTTTTATGGCTAGCTGTTTGTATCTGTGTAGCCCAAGTTCAGCAGTGTTTCACGTCTTCCTCTCATTTCTGGTGTAATTGAATTGTAATTCTCTGCTGTGCCTCCCTCTGGACCACTTTGTCATTGACATCGACCAGAACTTAACACAGGGCCAAGATGTGTCAGGACTTCCCTCCTCTACCCTGAGCGCCTTCTCCTTAATTCACAGCCAGTCAGAAATATGAAAAATAAGCCGAATCTTGAGCCCACAGTACAAATAGAAACAGAGGTTCTGCTCATTTTTCATATTAAGGTGCAGTCTTATGTAGCTGAAAAGATGTGGGAAGACCCTGTCAGTGAACATTCTTGGGGAAACCGTACAAAATCACTTGTACATTTGTATTCTCAGCTCTTGCTCCGTTTGAACTGATGTGCTAGCCACCCGAAGGCGTGTCAGCGGCTGCAGTGTTTGATACTGTGATAGGAGGAGCCTCTGAAGTGATGAGAATTGTGGTTGGTGCAGCCCTCCTATGTTCCCTGCTCCACTAAATCCCTGGGATCTAGTGATGGGATTAGAAATAGCTCATCAAGGGGCTGCTTTTCTGAAGTCCCTAACCAAAACGGATCCCTTCACCTTACCTTGTGAGCCTGACCTCCCTGGGGTCTGTGTGTGTTCTTTGGTAGTGATTTTATCAACTGCTCTTACAGGTGGTCCTGGAAAATGGTGCTTTTTCAGCTGAGGGCAAGGATCTGGAAGCGGCAATATGTGAGACTAAATATAATTTCCCCCTGTGGAACATGTGGAGCAGCCTGCACCTCTTATAGTAGCTCATGTTCACCACATTGCAAGACTTCGTTCCCGGTTTAAGGCCTTCTCAAAAACAGGCAGAAAAACACGCTCTAGCTGACAGAGCGGATGAAGGTGATAAGAAAGGGCTTAAATCCACTAGAATTCCTGTGTGTGCAGCTGTGCTCTGCCTGGCTTCCTGCCACAGGATGGTCAGAACGGAAGGCAGTTCTGCAGGTGCTGACGAGTCTGCCTGCCTCTCCTCTGCTGATTCTGTATTACACTCTTAGCATGGTTTTAATCAGCCATGAGCCAGGGCAGCAAAGTGTTGACACCTCACCTTTGGTTGGCACCAGGTGTTGTCCTGACAGCCTGAGGGAAGGGAGAAGAAAACACTTTTTCAAGTTCTGTCCTCCCCATAATTCCACAGCTAATTTCTCAGTGGCTGTCCTGTTTGAGGCTAGTTCACATATAGTGTAGGCTATGTTGTGGCCCAATTTTTTAGGACGGTAAGAGAGGTTACAAATGAGAGTTGGTGCTTTGGCCCCTTTAACTTGTTTGGTAATTAGTTGCTAATTGATCCAAGGATCAAGAAGCTTTTCTTGAAACCCGGGTATCTCTCAGGAGACTAGTTATTTTTGTTCCTACTGTACATGGCCTCTGAAGCATTCAGATTGCTTTTAGAGGATTTTAGATGATTGTAAAAAGAATGCACTGCTAATATGCGTGATGTATTACGAGACTGTAGATAATCCCAGATGTCCAGATGTGCCCCCACCCCATTCTTTTTTCTTATTCCCCTTCCCCTGCTGTATCTGCCTCCTGGTTACCTTGCCTCTGTCAGGGCCATTTCTCATCCTTTCACGATAAGAGTCTCCGGCTGTGTGACACAAGGTCTGTGGGGCTGCGCTGCAGAGGCGGCGGTAACTCTGTCATCTAGGGCTTGGGGAATGACCCCTGACCCCAGGTTTCTGCCTGCTGGATGGATGCCACCGCCGCGCTAGGCTTGAAGAGCTTGAGTGTGCTGTGTTCAAGCACATGCTTGCTCCTGTCGAGCCATGGGGAATTCCACATGTCTGCTGGGCGGGAGCCTTGTACTATGCACGGTGCCATACGTTCGTTGGGACAAACATGGCTGCAGTCTTTATAAAAAATGTAAAAATTCACTAATGTTTACAGAAGCTCTTCCTAACTTCCAGTGTAAAAGATTTAAAATGTCTGATGGGCTGATCTCTGTAGGCACGGGAGTGTCCATTCTCCTCTGTTTCTGTGTGCTCCCAGCCTTGAAGAAGAGATGTCCGCTTTTGTTACTGATATATGAAACAGCTTCGCAATTTCTCTGAAGCTGGAGGAGGTGCACCTCTGCTTTGATAAATCGTGACAAGGAGTTAAAGACGCCCCTGACCCTCTGTCTTACTCAGTGGGTCTCTCTCCGCACTGTGCAGTGCAAGCCTTTGCTCAGCTGGCCTGGCCCAGTTCTGTCTAATTAGAATTTGCGCTTATGCTATCTGGTTCATTCCAGGCTGCGTCAGTACAACTGCACTTATTAGTAAGAGGGAGTTCGTTTTCTCTGGGTGTTCTCATGCCCGAATACTGGTGTAGTCTGTGTTGTATTTTTAGACCGTCCTGAGCTATGCTGTGCACTGCACACCACACTGCCAGTCTGTGCAGCATAAAAATGTGTTTGTTTGGCTAAAATGACAGAAAAAAACACTTTGTCAGCAAACTGACCTCAGACGCAGACTTAAGTGCATTCGCCAGAGATCAGATTTTATATTAGGTTAGCTGACTCCCCAGTGTGTTAATTAACCTACAACTCACACAAGTGCTGTCAAACACAATTCAGGAAGGCATTTTTTTCCTCCCTTCTAGTACGTGATTTTACCTGGATGTTGCCATTTTTATGTTTTTTTTTATTTCAGTTATTCCAGATTTCTTCGTTTGTTCATTCCTGCAGTTATTATTATTTTTTTACCAGGCCAGAGATGAAAGAAAGCACTCCAGCCTCCTGTAGTGGCGGATGAGTGGTAGATGGAGTGAGCAAAGGAGTCTTGATAACTGCTTGCCCTGCCCTGTCGCTAGAAGTGTGCGTGTTTCTCAGTGCGAACAGTATTTGTGCTGTGACGTGGTGTTTAACAGCTCCGGTTCGCATTGCTAAAGGTGCCCACAGTTATTTTGAAGAGCCTGAACGAGAGCCAAGATCCTCAGATCCTGCTTCCCATCCTCCTGCTGGTTACTGTGCTGTTCCTTTATATAAACACCGCCTAGGTTCTCTAGAGGTGTGTGCATGTGTCTGTCTCTTTCTACATGAGATGCTGTTCTGGGCATCTGTCCTTCTGCTGTGCTCAATTTCTGCTCTGTTAGCATCCTCCTTTTGTGAGGGTGCATTTGTGTCGCATCCCGTTTTCACAGTTTCCCGTCGTTTTAATATCTGATTTTCATTTCTCTGCTTGCTCTGTCAGAAGTCATGCACGCAGATCAGCTTGTTAAACTGAGCTGTCATGCATACCAGTTTTTTTTTTTCTTTAATTAATGACATCTGCTTTCAGAGGGAAATGGAGAAACCTTACTCTAGGTCCAGAAAAAACAAGAATAGTTTAGCACCATTTAAACAGACCTCGACCCCTTGTGTACACTGATCGTTAACTGGGAAAACGAAGCCCTTTTTAACTGTTCAAGCTCTCGCCAGCTTGTTTTTCCCGTGAGCCCAGCAGAGTCCCGAAGGCGGGGACGAAGCGTGTTCCGGTCGAACCGGCCTGCCGTTTTGTCTCGTTCGAGGAGGGAAAGTGTTAACACGAGACCGCAGTGTGGGTGTTGGGGTTTTCTGGTGCTTGGCTGATGTTGGTTTGTCGAACTGGAAAGAGAAGAGAGGGAGGGGACACAGAGTGCGGAAAACAAGCAGGCCAGCCAGCCAGCTGGAATCTTGGGTTCCGAGATGAAATTCAGGCTTTCAAACGCGGCTCCGATCTCGGGGACAAGAACTTTTAGCTGCGGCAGCTCTTCTCCCCCAGTTGCCTCAGCAGTGAAAGTGCCTGTAGGCACTGAACAGATTGCTAGGACTGCTTGTGGCCGGCAGCTACAGTATGTTGCTGTCAAGCAACTTTGAAGAAAAGGCTTGAAGACAAGTACAGTATGAGTTTTACATGCAGTATGCTAATTTTCTGAGCCAAACTGAGTTTCAAACAGACACTTTCCACCTTGTCTTGTAAAAGCAGCCCCTTTACTCAGCCATGAGAGAAATATACTATTTATGAAAGACGTGCTGCCACCTATGTTGACATATCATCTACATTTTCTAGACAATGCAGGAACGCATTAACATAACATGATGTTAGGATACATTGTTTAAAGTGTGTCATTTTAAGCAAGGAATGTTATGTTACAATTTTACAAAGCACTTGTAAGACCTCAGATACTGCAGCTCAGGATTCAGCTTGGTGAAGAGCAGCCAGGTACATTCTAGGGTTTAAGGAATGTCCTACACTGACAGGCTGAAGGAATCTGTTTTTCCTCAAAGTCAACCCTGCGGACTTCCTTAGAATGAATGTATCTCAGAATGGTAACTTTAAATGCAAAGAGTTGTGGGAGTATGGGACAAGCTACCCAGCCATGTTGGTGAATATAATCAATACCCTGGCTTCTAGTAAAAACTGGCTGGATGAGACACTTAGATCAATCAACTACTAACAATGAAACAGACTAGAATGGCCTCTCATTTGTAAAGGTGTTCTGTTGTGTGTTCTTATGTGCTGCAAAAATCCCGATGACTGTTACTAATCCTCACCTGTTAAGACAGGTTTCCTGCTCAGTGTGAAACGTTAACCGAAAAAATAATTCTTGCCCAACAGCAGTGCTCTTGTTTCTCGTTCTGCGGTTACAGCATTTTTTTCTCATCATTCAGCTTAAATGTCTTTATTTTCTAACCTTGAATCGATGATTGCACTAACTCTTTCCTCAGGCTTTTAAAACCGTTTACATTCATCCATTTTCGTTGCTAACATAAGGCAGTTATGCTGGGCGGGCAGTTACCAGGGCTGTCTCACAATCTCGGATCCTAGGTTCGGTTCTGGACCGGGGCACATTCGGTGAGGGGTTTGCACCATGTTACAAGTTTATTTCGGGTTTTTGCTTTCCTTCCCTGTCCCACAGGTAATGATCGATTGGTTTCTTTAACTGACCCCCTCAGAGTTTGATCCCTGATCCTGGATAACTGTTCAGAAAAATCTTAAAATGCTGTATTCTGGTCACACACTGGACATTGGTGAATGGTGCACACAGCATAGGTGAGAGTTTTGGGACTAGTTTAACAACACAGTACCTGAAGTGTCCTTTAATATATTTCAACAACAGTAATTGCATCTTGAAATAATTAGGATTATTATTTATCTACCAAGAAAGCAGTAGGGAGTAACTGAAGGTCAGTCGTAGCTCCTCAGTGGAAATACATCTGCTTGAGTTATTTTCTGTGCAGGACTGGGAAACATTTTAATTAAAAATACATCCACGTAGTGTGAGGAATTCTAAATTTCTTTTGGATAAACTTGAGGAACAGTGGGAAAACGGCCAGCCACCAGAGGTGTCTTTGAAAACTGCTTCTGACGAGTGGGTTGAAAATGTGATTCAGTCTGGGCCCAAGTGCTGGAAGCTAAAATCCGAGAGGAGGGATTGGTGTGAGTGCGTGGTGGTGTGTTACGTGGTTTGCCGTGCCCGATGGGCAGGGTGTGTGAGTATGGTATGGAGCCTGTCTGTTCTGGACAGCACCTCAGCTGTATTGTACCCACTCGGCAGAAGATGGGCCTCTTTTAGGGTTCACCTGGGCAGAGCTCAACAAGTTTGGAAAGCCAGTGGGTGGAGCTATCAGAGAGGAGCTCTACAATTCTGACTGCTGTGCTGGGGTTAAATTTCCAGCACCCTAGAGCAATCTTCAGAGAGCTCAAGAGGCACAGCCTGAGCGCTCCGGTAGTTGGATCTTCTTTTTCCAGTCGTTCTTGCACAGGACAGTCACGTTCCCCCTTTGCTGGATCCATTTGCAGAGGATCTTGATTCTGCAGCAGTGCTTAAGGTCCTCACGGTCTGCTCTTTCCTTTACGCACGTGGGTCCTCTTGTTTTCAGAGGGCGCCTCGGTAAACAAGGCTATGAAATGCCGCCAATCACTCCAGAGAAACTCCCTGGGATCATTTATTTAGTGAGCTTAAATGAGGGCCAATACGTTTTCTTTCAGGCTAAACAAAGAGGTTTTGATCTTCGAAGCTCCCCATGGTGAATGAAATATTGGCTGCATGGCGATCTGTGTGTGACTGTTGCACACCGTTCTGTGTACCTACTACTAGCATCAAAACACTTCTCTTCTGTGTCTTTTTGTCTTATTTTTTAATTTATCAAGTAACATATTGTTAAGATCTACAGTTTGTGTTCGTCCTGGGTATTACTCTTCATTAGCACTGTTTTGCTCTGTGCATCAGTCTGTTAAGCTCCAGGCAAAGGTAGAGAGAGAGCCCTGGCACGATTTCTCCACCCCCTGCCTTCTGTTCTTGCAAGGCAGATGAAGATCCGTGCTGACACAGCCAGGGGGGCTCGTCATTCTGGATGAAGCGCCGCATTTTTCATTTAAAATGCCTAGTTCCTTTTCACAAGTCTTGACGTATTCTCTGACACCCTAGAAAGGGACCTGTTCTAAGGAATTTTAGTTCTGCTGTATTAATAGTAGAGTAGAGGAATTTAGATGTACTTTTACATTGGAGTACTTATCTGTGCTGATCTCTCGGGTCGTACATAGTACAGCAGCTGACACAGTACAGCAGACAACACCATACAGTGTAGACAGTACATTACAAACATAATAAATAATAACAGCAGAACGATAAATATGTAGTACGGAAAAAACATGGTAGACCTTGAAAAAAGGGCATAGTGCTGACGTGCATCGAGTCCGAGGCATTGCAGTTAGCTGTTAAGGATGCGTACTGCAGTAAGGTAGAAATGCCGCGGTCTCGCTAATCAAAATGGGTTTAAACACCCCACAGCCACAGGAAACACAAGGCCCTTGTCCTCGGGAGGCATGCTCACAGACCATGACCCTTTCTGTACCGCACTGAAGTGAAGCTGAGCAGTTTTTCCTAATATTTACCCTGTTTCCCCAGGCCTGTTTTCCCTATTAGTCTGTGAATGCAATATAACCTTCCACTATGGGCACCAATCCAGGGCCTTTGTGTTGGCTGAGCTGCCCGAACCCCTGCCTCCTCCTAAGTGGTGAGATGCAGTGGTGGCTTGACAAATTGCTAGGCAGACAGCGTGGAGAGGTTCTCCCCTCCCTCTGTTTCCACACGTGCTCGTTCATCCTTGGCTCTGCGGGAGGGCGACTGGGAAACAATGAGGAGAACATCAAAAAGCCTTGTGCAGTTGCTGTATTATCATACAAGACACACTAACATGAGCTGTCTAACAATGTATCTGAATAATTTGTTTATGTGCAAGTGGAATTTTAATATCCCCCTAATGATACGGTTTTAAATGAAGTCGGCTGCTGTTCTGAATTCTGCCCTTGAGCGTGAGTAATAGCAGCTAGCTGACATTACAGGAGATAGCGACATCATTTAGGAACTGGATATAACCATTGTCTGTATGCTTATTTCACTGGTGAAATTGAGACACCGACGTGTTGTAGGTTGTAATCAGTGATAATTCCCTGCTTTCCCCTTTTAGAAACTCCTTTTATAAATCGCCTGTGGAAAGACCTGGCCTGTCGTGGTTTCTCCATGAGTTGTAATGAACTCGATACAAGTGATCTCAATAATATTAAGATATTGTTATATCTGCAGTAATATTAGGCATTTACTTTGACAGCATTGAAAAATGTCCATATAAGTAAAGGCTAAGAGTGACTTTGCACTTCCTGATAATGTATAGTTGTCTTTTTTCGGAGGTTTGTCTGCCCCTTTCCTCTAAATAGAAAGTGCTGTCATTATTGCAGAACTTCAGCTAGAGCAGTGGCTGGATGTTAAATATTGTGAAATATTGAATGGTTGAGAATTTCACATGACAAAACCAGTATCTTATATATGGTGCTATGTTGTTGGTTTTTTTGCACAATTATTGTGTTGCAGAAAGTTTGAGACCTGGATATTATACACCGTCGGAAGGGACCAGTTTCTTCAATGTCTCATCAGTCCTCTGTTTTGTCATTTAAACATACGTTTTCAAGTGCCCTGCTTAAACTTGTTCAGGTTTCACTTTTATGCTCAAAACCATGGAAACACAGTGTTCTTTTATGGGGTTTTGTTCTTATATTGTTTTATTGCATAAGTGCTTGGGCATCCCTGGAAGAGAAAGTAGAGGGTTGTCAGAACATCTCCAGGCAGTTCCAAGCTGTTTGCCAAGAAACCTTTCCCATCGTTCCCATTTACATTACCTGAATGGCATCATTTTATCTGGAGCGATTATGTAAAGTGTCAGTGGGTCACCTTTTACCACTGTTCAAGATGTTGCAAGGTATGTGGTCTTGACTTGTTCCATTTCAGAAAATCGCTCTTGGTGACTATAGCTTTCCAGTCTGGATACTGATATACTTGTTAGTAATTAATTGTAAGCGTGGAAGCGAGCTGCGTCCAAGCCCTGCAGCGTTGCAGCAGATTGTGATTAGGAACATATGGAACGGAGAGAAATCCGGAGGAAAAGCCCATATGACTCCTCTGATCTTCCGCATTGGAATGGATTCCAGTACCTCCTTCCTACCTCCTCGTTCCTGATGCCCCTTGGGTGACTTTTTCTGCTGATCTGCAGTTTCTCTGTTCTGCCACTGAAACACTGCAGCCAGGCGCAGGCCCAGATTAACAGGCTGCTTCATGCTCACAGGAAGCAAGCCATGTCAAACTTACACCGGCAGAGGCTACTGAGAAAGGTGTCTCTGGTTTCAGATCACCGTCCGCTATTATGATAAAAGACAAAAATTATTGTTATAAATAAAATGTTAGTCTTCAGCATTAATGACAATGGTGAAATCAGGCGCTACACGATCTTTTTGTTTGCAGCTATTTCTTTGAGGTTACAGTCGCCGCGCCAGACACTTTCAGAACAGCACCAAAGTGTTCGCCGGCAGTGCTGTGCCACAGGCATCAGTGTTTCCAGGGGGACGACTCGCCATCCGAAACGCAAGGACATTGAGGCTAATCAGACGTACCACTGTGATCCCTTTGCATTTGCATCATAATGTCGCCAATATTGCGGCACTTGACTTGTTGATAGCCCAGGAATAAGACGTTTGGGCTGTTCTTTTCGCCAGTTATTCCTCCTCCTTAATCAGTTGAGCTCAGGTTCTTTTGGGGGCCTGTGGGGGGGGGAGAGAAACAAAAGAAAAAAAAAAACATTTGTCTTGTCTCCAGGCCATTGCCCTGCCCCCCACCACTCATTTCTTTCTCTTACTCGAGTGAAACAACTGCTAATCCTCTTGAATGTCAAAGCAGCCCGTGCCAGTCTATACGCCCTTCTCCCCGCTGACCCCTGGGGATTTAGTGTGCTGTTGATTTTGCACCTGAATGCAGGGATCAGGGCTGTTCCTGCTGGCAGCCCCATGTCCGGGGCTTCGTCCTCTTGGACCTCTTTCCAGAGCCCAGGCTCTTGTGCTGTAGCTATCAGAGGCGGCAGCAGCCCAGAGGCAGTGAGATGTTGCGCTGTAGTGCACAGGAGGGCTTTATTGGCATTACACAGGTATTTCAAGCAGAGAGCTGCGTCAGCATGCGTAGGCTGCAAAGGAACAAGTAAAGGTTTATTCCATGTTGACAAGAGAAGAAAAGAAACACAACTTTTCGGCTGTGGAGCCTTCTTAGGATCACCCGAGGGTCACCCCTTCTTCTTTGGTTACCGGAAGAAAGCTCCACAGCTGTGTTGCTTCTCTTTTCAGCCTGGAATAAACCTTAACTTGTTCCTTTACACAGGTATTGCCAAAGCGTTTGCGCAAACGTGGTCAGAATTATGGTTTATTAGCAAGATGTGTCATATGCTGCAGTACCGTTCAGAACTCTTTATCGTGCTGTGTTTGGGGGGTATGGTGAGAGAGACAGTCATACAAGCTCACACTGTTACAGAGTTAGAGTATTGTAATAATTCCTTTATTTAATGAATGTTTGCAGGCTGGCTTAGCCTTCCAGCTCAGTCCTTCCAAAAAGCCTTCTCAGGACCAGCTCACTGAATGCTCACAGTGGCAAAGGAATTGCAAGGAGTTGCATTCGTTTAGTACTGTTTGGCTCTGGAGAAGATATGGAGTTTTGACCACTGATGTTTATCATGAATCACAGTTTACTGGCTCACTTTCTCTCCGTCGTGAAATATTACCTTGGCTCAAGGCCGCTGCTGTGGCAGTCTTGTGCAGAACTTAATGGCTGAGCACCTCCATTCAGCAGCGCTGTTTTCTCAAGGTGACAAGGTTCCCTGTTGGACTGCCCGAAAGTGAGGAATCGCCTGTTTGTAGCTCATTTTCGCTCAGCAGTGGTCCTCGCGCTCCTAGAAAGAGCCTGTGTGTGTGAATGCTGGGCAGGACTGGCGGTGCCCGGGTACCAGGCCGGAGGAAGTCGGGGAGAGTGCAGGTCTCGGCGAGGGAATAATAACTGGGGGGGGGAATAAAGTTGGAGCACAGACATCTGGAAGGCAGCCAGTGGCATTCCACAGGGATTGCCGGCTATTTTTAGCACGGTCTTCGGGAAAAGGGGAGGAGGCTGTTTTGGAATAAAAGAAGTGATTGCCGGCATATCTCTCTATTGCATTCCTTCACAGCTCCCTCCCTCTCTGCTTCGCTGCCTGGGCCGCACAGGGAACACAGGCCGAGCAGATCTCGGCTCGTGATGTCATAGCAGCAGGACCCTGTTCATGCGAACACGAACCATGAATGAACCTCGTCCACAGTGTGCTCTGAATTCTTGGCTTCAGTAAAGTCTATACTGCTGTTCATCTCGGATACGTCACTGACGTCACTTGTCTTCTTGTATTTGTCAGGTGTTTAGATAACATCTTTCGTACGTGTGTGTATGGCTTGTAGGGTATGGACGCAGGACAAATCATTTCTGGGGTAGTTAGGGGGCGAGTCCAAGAACAGTGTAATGTGTGTGACCTGTCCGCTGTTTTAAGAGCACATGCGTTGGATCAAGGCGAGACGTTCTGAGTAATTTGGAACCGCACACATCTTGCAGAGAAGGATCTAGTAAGGGGAAAAAATGCAAAAGGAACCTGGCTCGCTGAAAGTTTTTTTTTTATGGCTACAAGCCCCCCAGTCTGACACAAAACAACTGCAGAATCTAAACCTCAGTGTGTTGGAACGCCTTTTATTTCTAAGGATAAAAAGTACTGTTTCTAGGTGCCACCCACTTCAGTGTTCTGATCCAGAAGAATTGCTTATCCTTTTACACAAAACGGCAGCGCCTTCCCCACATGACTGAGGGGAGAGTCTGGGGTGAAAAACAAAAATCCCGTCTTTGCAGCAGGACTGTGCTTGTAAAACAAACATGCCCTTTCATCGCTGGATTTCAAAGACCTTCAGCTGGAACCTTGAAACTCTCCAGAACACTTCTGCGTCCCAAGAAGTATACCTACAGCCTTGGTAGGTCATTTCAAATGTAGCAGAGCAGGCAGTTGGTAAACCTACTCCAGCTGGAGGTTCCTGTCCTCAACAAATGCCTGAGCTACCTTAACTGTCTCCTCTCGATCCAGAGGAGCAGTGACCCAATCCAAGGTTCTCCTGCGTTGCCAAGCTCTGTTACAGACAGTAAGCCCAGCAGCCCTATGGAGAAGCCTTATTTCTGCCACTTGCAATCTCATTCTTTTAGACACTGCCCAACGCACGTGACCACAGGTGAGGACGGGGATGTAGATCTGCTGGAGAACTGAGAGCTTAGTTCAAAAACTCAGCTCCTGCTTCACCTCATGGGTTCAGAGTCAGGCATCACTCTGTCCTCCCTGCTACTTCTCTGCATGTGTGGTTCAATGTGCTGCTCAGAAGCGCATGTTCCAGCTCCAAATTACCACTCATCACGTGTTCCAGGAATAAACGTAGCCGCCATTTGTGTTTAAACATCCTGTAGAAGGTTTCCATCTTTTTATTGAGTTATATTTTTATGCTCGTAGGATTAATTGTTCATTAAGCTATTTATGATTTGCCTCCTATGTAGTAGAGGAAAGGTCACAATAACTCACTGCAGATGCATTGATGCCAGACTGTCCAAAAAGGTATTAATGTAGTCCTGTAATCACAGCAGGCTGAAATACTTGTACACATGAGTGTCCCTGGTTCTGACTTGTTGGGACTAATACCAGAGGAAACGTTCTAAGACAATTGAATAGGGCTTAAACAAAAACGCCTGCGATGGTGTTTTGTTCTACAGATGAAGCTATTCGGGCAATATGTAATTTGCTGTGTCATTTGTTGTACTCTTAATGTTCCTTCCACCCAGTAATTACAGTGTGCAAGCATTTCTTTATGGAAGAGGAATGGAAATTAAGAACATCATGAAATAGTTTGTTTTTGACATAGAATTTGCAAGGCTGCTATAGACTTAAAGGAGCACATTGCACACTTTGGACTTTACGGCCCGCTCAGTAAAGCTGACCTCTGTTGTTAAAAGCCTTCTTAGTGACCTCTGGTATATTGAGTTAAGTACTTTCTGACAGTGTTACAGAGGAGGGGAAATATATGCCTATACTTGACTCATATGGTGGTCTAGCAACATCTGCATTAATTTCTTGATTTGTGAATCAGAAAATGGCAGTAAAAGGCGTGAAGCCAGGTCAAGATCCAGGCTCCTGAGTGTTTCAGGTGTGTACAGGCAATGGTGAAGTCTGCCCCCTATGATGTGCACCCAGCCTGGCCGGCTCCTGCTTGGGCTGGGATGGACAGAGGCCTGTCCGCCTGAAATTCTCCCCCTTCTCTGCCTCCAGTCTGCCTCCTTCTCCATCTTCCTTTCCATCTCTGCTTTCTCTTCCTCTCCTCCGCCTGGCTCTTTCTCTGCGCCTTGTAGCACTCAGCCCTGGAGGTATGAGCTGACTGAGGAGGAGGCTGTGGCCGCACCTGCTGTTGAGAGAGAACTCAGAGAGGGAGCTGGAGAGGAGAGAGGGGGTAGGAGGGATGAGGACTACATATAATTAAAGAGATCAGACTGCAATTAGTTTGTGTTGCCAAGTGCACTTACACAGTAATATACATTTAAGAGGCCAGTACGTTCTATGTGATTTACTGTGTGCTGTATCTGAGAGCACAAATTTTAATGCAACTTCATAACAGAATGGATGAACATCAGTGTTTATATGCTGTAACCGGATTAGTGTGGATCCATTATTTGGAGTGATGCAAGACCCATCTACTTTTATGACCTTAGAGACAGGTAGAATACCTCATTCTGTAACTAAGGAGAGGGTAACTCTGCTGTACAGTCAGTAATTGTTTTAATTACGTCAAGTTAAAGACATCCAGTATATATATAAAAAGAAGTCAGTGTGGCATTATTTTAGTCAGTTTTCAATGAGACATAAGATCCAAGAAACAGGCAGCTGAATTGAAAGATTCTTTGGGCATGCTAGATTCATTCACATAGTGTAATTGTTCCCAAGTTAACAATAAGCTCTCTTTTTCAAAGCTATGGCCTCCAGCCTGCAGCCTGCGCTCCTTAAACAGCAGCACAGTGTGAAGAAAGGCTGTCTTGGAAAGAAAAGGCGGTTTTTGTTTTTCCCGGCTGAGCCAAAGTAACCCTTTGGAGTGGAATCAGTTCTCAGCGGCGATCCGGACCGCAGAGAGAAGGTGCAGAAAGAACACGGAGCCAGTCCGATCACGGGTGTACAGATGGTCCTTGGCGAACGGCTGTGTTGACTCGTGACGGGGCAGGGGTTGTGCCCAGAAACGAGCAGACGCCCATCGCAGCCAGTGGCCCATGGAATCTTTGCACAACACCTCACACCACACCCACCTCGGTTGAGCTCCACCTCCGGAGCGCACTTTTTTTCTTTACATCTCGACAGGTTGAAGGTATTTAAGAAAAGGTGAATTCCTCGCTGAAAAGGGGAAAGAAAAAAACCTTTCAGCTGTTTCAGAGTAGAACTAACAGCAGGCGAGTATGTGCGCAAATTACAGTATGTAGGATCGGGCCCTCATTTCAGATTCACCAGCACTCGGAAAATGAAGTATGATTTAGGTTTGACCCGATTATATATTTAATCTTTACAGAAATAAGACAAACGAAGTGAAATACAGTTAAGGAACTGGAGAGGCGATGATATTCCAGCCGCGGTATTAAGGGGAATTAGAAATGCGGTCTTGTGTAGCCTGGTTTCCCATCAGGCCTTGAGTGGGTTGAGGGCGCTGCAGGCTTGTGTCAGTGGAGCGGTGGCACGCAGAGGGCAGCAGGGCAGTGCTAATGGCCGGGGGGGAGGGGCGGCGGTAGTGAAGACGGGGGAGTGGGGGTGGGCGAGCCCTGCAGCATCGTTTACGAGATGTTCTTGAAATCTCCGCCATTTAAAGCCAGAGGGGGTTTTAAAGACACAATTTGTTATCAAATGAAATTACACGATGTGGGTCAAGTCAGAAACGGTGACTCAAGAGCACTATGGGAAACTACATTCATCAATAATGCACGACTGCCTTGTAAGTAGACGGGTACAGAATGGATTAGTGGAGCTTCTGCCACCAGAAGGCAGATTTTCGCTGGCATTAGTTACCTGCTCCTTCATGTTGCTTTTTTGTTTTCACCTGGGAAGGTTCCCGCTGGGACGAACTGAGGTTGTAACAGAAAGACGCTGTGAGAAACCTGCTGAAGGGAATACATAGCTGTCGCACGTGGTGCTCTGTGCTCGCCGCACGCAGACGGCAATCCTCTGGAGGTGAAACGTTAAGTAAATGACCTGTCAATAAAGCATATTATACAGCACAAGGGAGGGGGGATAAGTTCTTTACTTCTGTGGCAGATATAGGGCACATTTACTCAGGGCATACTTCTGCAAGCAGGTCAAAGAAGGTAATCTCAGAAGACAAATGCAGTACTGGATAGATTCTATACGTGTTGCTTGTGCTGGAATTCGTGTGCAAGGGGGACTGAAACCTTATTTAAAATGAATTACCTCTGAATGGAAATATGTGGACATCGTATTTGGATAAAATGATTTAAGACCAATTCTTTACCATGTGGGTCATTGTGTACATTCAAAAATAGCTGAGCTGTAGTAGTGTTGTAGCAGCCTCAGGCAGCTGTATTTATGCTGTCATGTGTGGGAATGGCATCTTACCCATAACTTTGAAAATGACTAACAAAGGGATCAGTTTCATTTCAAATATCATTATTGAAATGATCAAATATCATTTCAAGCTACGGTAGCTAGTTTTTGAAAGACATTACACATAGCCCTCACCTAGAAAATGGTCACCTTGGCAACCAGTTATGTAAAGGTTGGCCTGTTTCAGAGTGGAATTGCTGCTTCTGAAGTTAAGCTCTGGGGCACAGATGGCGTGATATGAAATATTAAAATATAAATAATTGAAAAACATGCCTGTTCATAGCGTGTTAGTAGGCTACATGGAGATGAAATGGATAAAATAAGTCTACTCATTGAACAGAGGGAAATAAAGAAATGTCATGGTGGTGGCAAAAATGAAGATTTTTTTATTTCGAAATGCACTTTCCCTCCCTGGCTGGCTCACAGAACACATCTTGTCCCCTGGTCATTCAGATAAACCTGCTCAAGTAGCAGATAATCACCAGGGCTCTTTGACATTAATATCAGGAAACTATTGGAGAACCGGAAGAAAGGATTGGTGTTCTGAGGCACCGTCAAGAGTGCTGTTGTGGGCGCAGGAGAGGTCACCTCACCGGTGTGTGTGGACAGTGTGTGGAGATGTCGGCGGTGAGTGTGGGCCGCTTGGTGTGGCCCAGTAATTGGGTTAATAGCCACGCTTGGCTGGACCAGCATGAAGAGACTGGAGGGGAAGGGGCAGGGGGGGGTGTGCGGGGACAGCGGGCTGTGGCAGGTTGCTAGTGGAGTGTCAGGAGTAATAAGTGGCTGGCTGTTCTCCTCTCCTCCCTCTCTCCGTCTGTATCTCCCACTCTGTTTCCTCCCACTGCTTCCTCCTCACTTCTGTTTACTTGATGGTTGGAATGATCTTTATTCCCTGGAGGCTTAGCCATATTCATGCAATTTCTGTAATTATTCATTATTTAAACACACAAAGGAGTAGCAATGAAGCGGTGAGCTGAAAAAATACCCAGGTGTGAATAACCATTTCTTCCATGTTGCTATACCTACTGACACTGTGGTATTTGTTTTTCAGATGCCTTTGTAAACAGTCAGGAGTGGACCCTGAGTCGATCAGTACCTGAGCTCAAAGTGGTGAGTCTTCTGTTTTATGCCTTGATCACAGTTCATCTGCAATGATTTTAACTCAGACATACATCAAGTATTGCAATATTGTTCTTGCCAGTATTGGTATTCATGGAGAGAACACTGCAGAATAAAACACCTTTTAAATGTCATCCTTGGTAATATTTTCTACTTGTGCATTCTTAAATTATATGTTATAAATTCCCGTATATTGGTTTATTACAGATTACACTATAAATATTACAGTTCTGACTTGTATTAAAAATGGCACGTTTTCATCCTCCATTGTTGTAGTAATGTCCTAACAATGTGAACAGCTGAGTGAAACACATTTTCCACTAGGGTGCTTTTGCAAAATACTACATCTGCTACAACAGCAACAACTACAATGTAATTTCTGAGCACTTGTCAACCAGCTCATTAATATCGAAAGCTTTTTCTTTACCGTGTCTCTGTCTTTCTGCATATTGCCTTTCTATAACGTCTCCCTGGCTCACTGTCAGTGCCTGTGCCTGATTTAGATAAGCTGCCAAAATGCCCTAAGGGACCCCAAACTGATTTTGTCCTATTTTGCTTAAGGATATTTCAACGTATATTGCCTTCCTCAAAGAAAAGTGCTTAAAAATCAAATTTTTCATATATTCTGGCCATACTCTGGCACACACATATAATAATGCTGCACGAAAATATTAAACATTACAGTTGATACAATATTTATTGTATATCACCTCTAGCATCTTAATTATGGTGATGCATCCAAATATCGCCTTACCTGAATTCTATCCATTGTGTAGCTCTTCAGAACGTAGACTCTGTATTACTGTGGAAAGCAGCTTGGATTTACACCTTTGACAATACAGACCTCTGAGGCCAGCTAACGTTGCCACAGTAGACAGCAGCTACAGGATCAACCAGTCATTTGTACCCGTTTAAAACGGGAGAAATCTGATGAGTATTTGACTTCATGTCAAGTATTTGACATTGTTTTAGAAGATAATCTGATCAGTCTGTGCTGCTAGTGACTAATAGGCATAGGGAAGGAAGTATTGGTCCTGTGCATGCTGGGAGAGTGTTCTCGGATTTGGAATAACTTCTCAGGTCCTGGTGTGTGTTGGTGTTTTTCCAGGGCATTGTGGGTAATCTGGCCAGTGGGAAGTCGGCGCTGGTACACAGGTACCTGACTGGGACGTATGTGCAGGAGGAATCACCGGAAGGTAAGGTCACCTTGCAGACCTCTAAATGTTACATCTGGTTTGCTAAAGACTCTTCTTATAACACTTTTCTTCTAGTGGTTTCTGTGTGGCTGTTAAACAGGAAACCACCAAAAACCTCTTTTTGTAGTCCCGGTCAGTCCAAAATAAGTATGGTAATTAATTAAGTATGGTAATTAATAGCTGTATTATCCATTTTTAATGATTCTAAACTTAATTTTTTTCATTTATATAGACTGATCGTTGGGTTGAGTGACCTGCATAGATATGGCTGTGATACAACTTGGCCTAATCACCAGAAAAGCTTCTTGAGTACTTTGTATTTTTAAACAGTTGCATGAAATCTCTTAGAATACCCACTATTGAAAACTGGCACAGTTGAGCTCCTTACTGAAAATAACTTTTTGTAAACTTCCTGTAGTCTTATTTTTAGCAGTCCCACTTTCTGCTGGCTCCACTGATCTTTAGCACATTTGCTTTAGGGCCTGTGTCATAGTTTTTCATTTTTGTAATTAAAAGAAGACAAAATTCCATCATTGACAACATTTCAAACCCTTAAGCACTGCCTGAATATGTGTACCAAGTGTTTGAATATTTAATGCTCTGCTGTTAATGTTATCATTAATAGATTTTGTGCTAGCTTTATAGAGTGACCTCTCAGGAAACCCTAGGGAGTTATTAGGGTTACTCTTTTTTCTGTTCCATTTTAGCATGAACTTAAGCTTTGTCAGAATTTTTTTCTTACATGTTTCAGTCTTCTTTCCTCAATTCTCTGCCAGAAATTCAACAGTAACATAAAAAACAAACATCCAAAGAGAACATTAAAGAGTGCAGAAAAAGTTGCTCTAGTGTATTTTTGTCTAGTTTCATGTGCTTTGGCGGGAAAGCAGATCTCTTAAATTTCTTCCAAAAGCCTTTGAAGTAATTTAAAGCTTCATATTTTGGTCCAGGAAACTGTATGCTTGGACGGATATACCTTAAAGCATCTCTAAATGAACGAGGCTTGCAGGAATGAAACTCACTGGATATTAACAATTAGTAGGTTGTCTTCATAAGTCTGGGATCATAGGCAGCTCCCGGAGTCTCTCTGTACAGTGTGTACAGTGCATCATCAGTGATTTCTGACACAGTTTTTGTTCGGGGTCTTTTTTCCCCATCCTCTCTTCAGTCATTTATGCTGCTACCTCAGTGCCTTCCTGCTTTCCATAGCCTGTGCATCTACCTAGTCCCTGCTTCTCCATGGGAAGTTAGGTGCTCATCAGCGAATGTAGAATTGCCTGCATTGGGCATTTTATCTTCAGTTCTGCTTGTCATGTTCATTTTTTATTCATCTCTAGACAGCGAGGCAGAGACCAGGAATGGTTCCACTTGGCAAGAAGGAGCACATCAAAACAAAGCAATAAGCAGTAACAAACTCATCCCAGCTCATGAAAATCCAAAACCCCTGATCTCAGGGTATTTTGACCCTAGTCCACCCTTTTGTTCCTAGAAAAAGAAAACGCTATTTGATATTGCAGGCCCGTGGTTAAACAATCCGGCGCAGTTCCTAAAAATCTTTAGGAACCAAAGTGTTGATGCTTCGTGTTTAGTTTAGATTAAAGGATTTGCTGATGCGTTTTCTACATGCTGGCATGAAAGAAGCACTTTAGAAAAGCAGTCTCCTATCTTAACTTAAAATAGTTAAAAGTATTGATGAATGCTTTCTTTTTGGATTCTGTTCTCAGCAGAAGAAAATTGCAAAGCAGGTATCACCGAACAAGAACATTTTGGAAAGACTGTGAAACCAAAGGGAAATAATTGATGATCTTTTTCTAAGTAATGCTTGGTAATGGGTGATCTATTGTTGTTTTTATTGACTTTCCTATTGGCCTTTATTGGTAATGAATGCCACTGTGTCCAAGCAGAGAGATTAATTTACTTTCTGATCAATTGACTTAATCTGAAACAGACTGGCATTTAATCTTAAACTTTATATTAGGATCTGGAGCGTGATACAATTGAAACTACAGATGGAAACCTTTTTTCACTCAAGTTTAGACAGTTGTTTAGCCTGCTCTGTAGGCACTGATCATAGCCAACCATCTTTTGATAGATTGGAGGAAGAAGTCTGGATTTATCTCTCCATGGCTGACTCCGTGAGTTGATTGTAACCTTATTTTCAGCCTAGCATATCCTGGGACACCAGAATATAAAATAGTCCTATTGCGACTTCCTCGGTTTTCCCACATCCCAGTCTGTCTTGCCACGGGAGCACTTTAATTGCACAGCTCTCTGGGATAGTGGTTTGCAGTGCTTCTACGTGTACTGCTGGGCGGCGAGGGGAAAAGTGCCAGAGTGCAGATGTGAAAAACTGTAAATAGTATGTTTCTTAAAATATTTCCTTGTGAGATTTTACATTTTCTCATTATGACACTCACAAGGAATGCAAGGATGAAAATACAAAAGATTAAACGTTAGAACTAAGTCAATGCGTATTAGGGAAGAGCATAAAAATCCATTTTAAAATGCATTAGTAATAAGATTCTAAATACGGGCGATTATTTCTGCTGCTTCAGATGGGTTTCCTGTGGTCCATTATCTGTGAGATTGAAATACAAATACGATAATTCTAAAATCACGCCATTAAAGAAATCTTGTTTGCTCTGGTCATAGAAAGCTTATGAGATGTAAATTAATCATTTACTGTCCTAAATATGTCTACAGAATTTTAACTTGAAAAGATTATGCACATCAGGGAAACAGTTTATGAAAAATAGGGAGACAGGTCATGTTTTTATTCCTGTGTTATCTTTATGCCCATTTTCCAAGTTCCAAGTTCTGTACTGCTGTGAGTGGTTACTTCACCCTGGGTCTGGGCTGTGCTGCTTCAATCCCTTGTGCAAAGTCAGGTGACATAAATATTAGCCAAAGTTTTTTTAAGAGACCCTCTGAAAGAAGACATTATGTATTGCTGAAATTAAGAAATTAGAATTTTTTAAATAAAATCTTAAGCATACTTGGCTCTGAAGTGGCCTAGTCTTTAAATTAATTCGACTTCTCAATGAGTCTGAAGGTTTGTGTATGTTTAAGTGAAAGCCAATCTCTGTATTTTATTAACATGCAGAATTCCTCTAATCTAGCTTTTGGCTGGTGAACAACACCTTGATTGATTTTCAACTGCATGCTGTACATTATTTTTGATTATTAATAACAATACTGTTATTACTTCCAAAATTAATCAAACCTCGCCTAGCTTATTGGTCCTTTTTCTTTTACGGTTCAGGATTCCATTTGAAAGGCAGTGTGTACTGCAGGTCCTTGAGGAATCAAAGCCCCCTTACTAAAAGCGAACAGGTTCCAAATGTTTTAACAGAAGTCAGACTAAAAAAAACACCCCCCTGCTTTTTAATAGTCACTCCTGTCCTGAAAGTGACCTCTTTTTATAAGGCCATGTTTTTTTATTAACAGCAGAGTTCTTAACCTTAAAACTTTTTCAAAGTGGTTTTTTCCTCAGCGCGTGCTGGAACAATCCTTTGATTACTCTTACTCATTTGTGCACAGAATGCAAGCACACAGGAAAGCATTTATCATGTGTGGCTTGTGTAAACTTTCCGAAAGTATGCAAATATTTTTCAGAACGTCCGATTGTTTACAGTCCCGTTTGGTAAACACGATCAGTGAAGTCAAAATGCCATGTCTGGTTGTGCAAGTTTCGGCAGCAAGTCATTTTTTGCCGGGGAAGCTGCCAGAGCTGCTTTGATCTCTCTGTGGGGCTTTTCCACGTGAGCCAGCTCTGTTCTCTCCCTCTGGGCTCAGCGAGTTTGTAGCACAGGTCCTGGGAGACACTACCCTTCCAGGCGCTGTGCGGGACAGTGTGGCTCTGAAAATCAGACTGGGTGAGAGACAATTTCACTAAAGCAACTGTTCTGGGAGTATGGGTGGAGGTGAGAAATTCACGTTCGAGTGAGGTCGGGAAGGATTAGACTATTCATTTTTTTAAAATGCCATTGAAGCTTGTCTCCCGGTGTATTATATATATATTTTATGAAATTCAGTATTAAATCCTACATAATATGCATTGCTGAAGACAAGAATGAATGTATTGCTCTTCAGCTTCAGAGATTCCTAACATGCTGTACTTGCTTGTCTTTATTTTAGCTCTTACTTCTGTGCTGGATGGCTACAGTGCCTGGTGGCTCTTGACTGTATGTGCTGCTGTGCTTGGAAACGACCTGAATCTTTGATTTATTTTTGTCTTCTTTTATTTCCTCTCTCTTGCTGTCTGTCCTTTTTATAGCTGACATGGATGCAGGTAACTATATTCTCTCTGCCTTTCCCTGTCTGTTGCTCATTGAGAGCCCATGCTTCATTTTTTCCAGCACCACCCCTCTCCTCCTTCCATTGTCTGCCAGTCAGTGACAGGACCACTGTGATCCCACATGCGACCAGCAGTTTCATCTGGCTCAGCCCATAGCACCTAGCTTTCTCAGTGTGACCCACTGCAATCACAAGTTCAAAATGCTCTTTTACTTGGGCTTTGTGTTACTGATACTGTGGGGATTTGCCCCAAGATCTACTGGGATCTATCTGTGAGAGCTGGATGCCTGAATTCCCTAATGGCAGCTATCATATGAACACACAGTGTATTTCACCCTGATCTCCAGCATTTTCTGCTCCTCACACAATTGCAAAGTCATTGCCCCTATAATAAGTCACAAGGGGCTTACTTGTATATAACTGATTTAAGATCAGGTTTAAAGAAGGGGGATAAGGAGGCCATTATAGCTTCTTGTATCATATCGGAGAAGCTCAGAAACCCTGTATGAAGAGAAGCTTGGGGTTTTATCTCTGAGCGTGTTGAACCTGCTGGCCAGTTCTGTAGCATCATCTTCATCTCATAACCATTGTGGAAAAAGACTAGCTGTACTATGTGACAGCTTCATCTCTCCAGTAGGTTTTGCAGCATGACAGGAACGGACTGTGAAAATGGTAACGGTAGAAACGGACTGCGTCTGCTACAAGGGAGGATGTCTTGGGTTCGGAGAACTGGCAGGCCTCGTTACAGAGAACGCAGTCCGAGGATGTTGGCCTGTGGTCCCAGTGAGCTGAATCACGATCCCCGCCTGTGCTCCTCTCTCACAGCACTGCATCTGAACTGGAACTTTTCAGTGCCGAGATCACTTTGTGTAATGCTGTATAATTAGCTGAAGGAAGTGAGATTCAGGCCAGTTTGCCTTTGAAATATCCAATAATGAATACACTGACCACAGGTCTAGAATATCTCCAGCTGTGCAGTGAACACTTACTGTGTCGACATATCTTTTGCCTGAACTCGTCATGGGTGGGGTTTAGATGAATGCAGTTACTTGCTTTAGGTAAATATTTCCCGTGTTTAACAGTTGGAACCATTAAATTTGTTTTACATTATTTCTAGCCTGATGGTGGAGGGCAAACTTTTATTTTGGTCTATATGTAGTGCATTTAGTAAGTATGGTTTATATTTAAGCAACACCCTTAGTTCCATTTTTCCTTTTTTGTTGTTTGTTTCGGCACTGTATTTTTTTTAGTTTTTCCGAGGGATTTTGGAATATAATTAATGTATGCATTTATGTATATAGGTCTTTATTTAAAAAAAAAAATAGATTCTTCTTTTCTGCAGAACTTGGAAAATATTCACTCCATTGGCTAAATATTCTGTTAGAAGCTGTGCAATTCCATCCCACCCCCACCTCATCACAAGGGGACACTGAAGTAATTAACAAGAGCTGATGAGGGTAATTGGCCAGGGCCCTGCTCTCCCTCTGCGCTCCGAGAGTAGCTCAGTACTGGGAGGAGCTCCAGGGAGGTGGAGACCCTGCAGGGCAGCCTGCTGTGTTTAAGACTGCTCCACCTGCCCCAGTGGAAGGGCCCCAGCTAACATCTCATTCCTCCTCCTTGTTTTCATTCTTAAAATGTTCGTTACAAACATTTAGATATTTCTCCATCGCATTCTCTCGGTCTCAGATGGAATGAATGCTAAGCATGGAGCTGCCAAGCTAATGAGACTCGTTTATTTCCAAACCTTCAAGTTCTCCCCAGATACTCCTCTAACTTCTCTGGGCTGGTCTCCTCTGGCAGCTAAGAAATGCCTTTTTATCATTTTTAAATTTTACAGTCAACACTGTACCATACACACAGAATTTTGGCATTTGAACTTGTACCAGATTTATCTTTGAGAGGCACAAAAGTCAGTTGAGTAAACGGGAGCCCCATTGTGTTTAAGAAGGATCAACCTCAGGAAACGATTTGTAAGAGACGGGTGCCTCATAAGTCTTTGGGCAGTGGGAGTAAAACTTGTGGAAATCCATCTGAACATGTGGAGAGCATGCCATCTCCACAAGACCAATGAACAATTGCCACTTGGACTTTTTTATATTCAAATAAATCACCAGAAATCGATCTTTTCTAATTAAAAAATTGAGCTCCTAAAGGTATAAGAATTCCTCATAATGATTTTGTTTCTGTAAGCGGTGCAGCACATTGCAGTATTTATTTTCACCCCCCTTTCCAGTGAAAGGGGAATATTGATGGTGCTTCACTGTTGACAGAAAGCTTTTTAATTAGGGAACACATTTCAGCCGTTCATCTAGTTTTCTATGACATCCCAGAACCTGTTAAGGGTTCAGTTCAGTACTCAGCCACTCCTCCGAGTTGAAAATGAAAGGCAGACCGCTCCATCTGTCTCTATAGGAGTTATAATGTACACATGTGAATCCGAGCTCGGCTCGCTCCTTTTGGCTTGCGTTGTGGAAACCTGCGTAGTCTTCCTGCAATGACATAAGAGTTGGGAAATGTCTAGAAATTCCCAACACCGAGCTTCCAGTCTCATGACAGTCGACACAGACATCTATAATTACCCAAATCCCTGATGTCATGGTGCTGCTTCTTGGGCCTTTAGTCTTCTCACTTGACATTACATCTTAAAGAGAGGAACCACACTTTCTTTTTTGTTTTCTGAACAGACTGGATCTACTCCATATAGTAGCAGAATCCGCCTGGAATGTCTTATTCTGCTTGTAACACAGCAGCACACATCACTATAACAGTCTTGTATCCCAGAATTTGTGTCTGACAGGCTGGAGACTTCACTTCTTTCAGTCTTACAAATTGGAGTTATGATGTTAAGGTATTTCCTTCAGTCTGTGGCATCTTTGCAAGTCAAAGAGAGTCTCAGTAGCTATTCTTGTCAGCAGTACATTGCATTGTCATTAAAACAAAACCCTTGAGTGCTGTCCATGTTTGCGGTCACATGAATTCTGTATGGAAAGGAATTACTGCTTGAACCAGCGCTCTGCACCCCTGACTAGTGAAGGCACACAACTTAAACGGTGGAGGTTTTAAAGACCTCCACCTTCAACCTGACTAAATGAGTCAGGTTGCAATGACTGTGGAACGGTTTGGAGCACAACTGCTACTTTCTTGCCTTATCGCTTGATTCCTGACTGCAAAACACTGTGGGCGACGTGTCTCCGATATCCCAAGAACCGGTTTCTCTTAGAAACTAGACAATATGCAAAACTGAACTTGGGGAGAAAATGGAATAAAATTAAAAAGCTTTTCATGACAGACAGCACCCACGTAGCTTTTTACTGTTCTGTCCCTGCTGCACCCTTGAATCCGGGCTGTGTTACAGTTAGGTTAAAGTAATTAACAAAACGTTCGCCTCAGTGTTCGGACCTGTCAGAAATTCCTGAAAGAGAAACATGCAGCTCTAGCTCAGCCCCCCTTAAACCTTCCATCTGACCAACTGACACCTCGCTCTGTTCCCACGTGAACTTTCGTCTCTCTTGCATAAATGTGCAACGTGCTGCTTTGGTTATCCCACAAAACGTGTTGTTTATGTATAAACAACATTGCAGTTGTTATTGCAGCACACCCATTAATGTCGGAAGCACTGCGCTGTGGAAGTGTGTGCTGAATTGAAAACAGTAAAGGCAAATGCATTACATGCCCTTTTTTAACTCTAGAGTCTGAGATCTTGTAACTATCCGTTCTGTGACTTCAAATCATGTGCATGTCGAATGATAAAACATTGCGTTAGAAACTTGGTGTTGGGCACTTCCTTCTAACAGTGCCTGGAGATTGAAGTAATTTAATCTAAGATCCTGTTGCTGCTCTTCAGAATGTAATAAGTTTGAGCCATTCTCCTATATGCCCTCAGATCCTGTTACGAGGTATTAGAATGAAATTACTGTTTCCCCTCCGTCACTCTGCGCAGTGCAGGGAGAGGTTGAAAGCAATTGTCCTGCCTTGCCTGACTCCTTTTCCTAGCCCAGTTCTTCTTCAGCACTCAATGGGCTCCTTTCCCTCAATCTCCATTAATCCTGCAGAGGAGATCTCAGCTTCCACTTTTCTCAAGAGGGCCGTTAAGACTCTTCCCTGTCAAGGGCCATCTCTAGCACATGATGTCTGGATTTCTGTTTTTAGCCAAGGATTTATCCACTCCTTATACTGGCTTCTGTTGAAGTGTCTTATGCTGACAAGGATGCAAGTGGAAATGAGTGGGCAGTGCTTTCAAGGCAGTGAACAGCAGGCTCCTCTTTACACAAAGGGTTGTAGGAGTATGGAAAGGGTTATTATTATGGACTTGTGATTTATTGTTACTAATTATTGATGCTGATTCCCTGGCTCTCTTTAAGAAATGATTGGGTGAGATCCTTAGGCTAACAACCAAACGTAATAGACTGAATGGCCTTTTCTTCTTCCCATGCTTAATATTTTTATGAAAGAAGTGATTTGTCATCTGTACTGATGCGCAAAGAGCTGTCGTCAAGTTGGGAGCACTGAGGGTGGGATTTCCTTTAATTATGATTTGTATGTTCTTTTCATTTAATTTTGTATATAATAATTTCAATGGAGTTTTAACTACTGTAGATCACATCCTTTTTTCCTTAGTACGCTTCTGTCTTGGGAAAGGTACAAAAATAACTTAATTTTATTATTAGAGGCTTCAGAAGCACACACATATGGAATCCTCTACATGACCCTATCTGTATTACATCAACTTAGCCATTTCTTCTCTCACAGTGGACCTTAGACAGAGCAGCTGTCTAGCTCTGTGTCTACCCAAGGTACTGCGACTGTACTTCAACAAAACACATCGTAACTCTGTAGTGGGAACCAGATTTCCTCTCATCTTCATGTCCCCCTACCTCTGCATACAGCTGTGTTCCAGATGTGTCTTCACCACTCGTTTGTCCAACAGGCTCAGTATTGTACCCAGAAAGCCTTTGTGCATTTACCTGTGACAATCCATCAGCCATGAGGAAACATCGCCATCTATAACTGTACTGTAGCAATTGCATACTGTAGTGCCTGTTCACTTTTAAAACGATGTGGAGTTTTTGTTCTTGTGGAAAATGCAGTAACCTCCAAAATACAAATTCGTTGCGTTTCATTTCTTCTGCTTTGTCGTTGTTCTACAGCAGCAGGTATGTCCAACCCTGCTCCTGGCGAAAATCATTCCAGCAGCTTTTATAAATAACCATTACAAATCAGTGTTGTCTAAAGACTTGGAAAATTTCTTTGTGATCAATTGCAGGTGATGTGTTAAATGAAGCAACTCATTAATCATTTGGAACAAAGCTCTGGAGCCCCCAGGGATGAGTTTTCCCAGTTGAGCTAATTACTGGCTTAGTTGATCAATAACTTACAAGTGTTCCCAGTCGTGATAAGTTAGTGATATTGGGTCACCTTTAAGCCTTTCTGGAATGGGGCTCTCCAGGAGTAGGAGTAGAGAATCTTGCCTTCTAGTATGAAGAGCAGCTTATCTGCTGCAAGAACAGGACATAAGCACTCCGATATGGGTATAGAAAATGAAATTTATCAGGGTGCCAAAAACCTCAGGAATCTGTCTTCTTCCGTGTCGACACCAAAGAAGACAGTTGCCACACGCACAAATGGCTGTGCACATGCCCCCGGAGGTAGCAAATACTGCATCTTTCACAAGAGCCCCGTCCCCACCCCAGTCTCACCCCCTCTCACTGCTCTGCTGTCTCCGACAGGCGGGCGCTTCAAGAAGGAGATCGTTGTGGACGGACAGAGCTACTTACTGCTCATCAGAGATGAAGGGGGCCCCCCAGAGGCACAGGTTGGTATTGGTGGATTCCGTGTATTTTATGTTCTTAACATAATCATGATATTAGTTGGGGTCAGTTATTTGTTTCAGCATGTTAACTGTCTTCCTTTTCACATTAAAAGGTTGTCAGACCAGCTGTAAACAGAATTACGTCTCTTTCCTCCACTGAGAGTTGTTTTCCATACCTGCTGTACTCCGCTTTTCCCACATGGGACTGTGTTTAATGCTCTGACTTAGCTTGCCTGCAGTTTCTGCCAGGATGTAAAATAAATGACAGGTGCAGAATAGCTGCACACTCACACCCATAACAGTAAGACAATGTAGAGGAAAGCTACTGAAAATACTTTACCAGGTCTCTGTTTCAGTTGTAAGTGTGGCATTGTTGGAGAACAAGCATAATACGATTAGCCTATTGAATTGATTAGAATGAAGTGTCAGCAATGTAATTGCACATCATTAAAATGTTTCATTAAGAACAATTAGTACAGATTTTGAGACATCAGGTGTTTCTATTTCAGCCAGTGAAAACAAAACCTATGGAGAACTATGGATAAACATTTTTTGCTCTTGGGGAAAATATATCCGGAAAGTGTAGAAACGTTCAACAGAAAAGGCAGTAAAGTTTAAATTGTAGCATCCAAGTAGAATCTCCCTGTAACACTTTACCAGTTTGGTGAGCAATGGTTAATCTCTGATCACATCTCTGAGTTCTCAGTGACAGCATCTTGCATATTCATGTAGAGTGTTTTGGCACAGAAGGGCGTGTCTGGAAATTTTAATACTGCACACACTTACACAAGATGGCTGTGTTTTTGAACTGCGTCTTGCCAGAGTCCCACAGCGCACAGAGGTCATGGTTTTAATTGCTGGGGATTCGTTTTAGGGATTTTAGGTAGTGGAAATCGGAGACAAAAATGATGTTTGAATGGAAGCTCTCAAATGTAGCATCTTTTAAAATCGACCTTTTTAGGGAAGGATGGAGGAGAATATGTGACCAGTTCAGGTTTAGATCCCAATACATGGGCCCTTCAGGATGAAGACGGGCACTCTTGGCAGCATTCACAATTCCAAATTCAGCAATCTGAGACGGTTGATATCAAACATGGAATCAAATGGTACAATAAGTGTACAGGTGTAGCAGGCGAATTCAGGCAAAAAATCTGCTGAAGGTCTTGCTTACCGGGCTGTTGCAGAGACGAAATGATTAGAACACCCTCCTCGTTGCTCTCCGAGCTGCAGGAGCTCTTGTTAAATTGTTTAACCTAGCTTCTAACGTGCACCACTTCATTTTACGGGGTTTAGAAATGTTTGAAATCTTGCTAGGAATATTTGACCTAAACTGACATTTCTGGGGTTGTTCCTAGTGGATCATCTCTCTCTGTTTTGATATGTTCCCTGTCTTGTCAGTGTGGTGTTGAAGTGCCGGTTGTCTCCCTGCCTGGCACGCCCTCTCAGAATGTAGGACAGGGTGTCTGGGCTGAGACCCTGGGTTGGACAGTGACCGTGTCCCTCTCCCCTGTCTTGCAGTTTGCACTGTGGGTTGATGCCGTCATCTTCGTCTTCAGTCTGGAGGACGAGATCAGCTTCCAGACGGTGTACCACTACTACAGCCGCATGGCCAACTACCGCAATACCGCTGAAATCCCGCTAGTGCTGGTGGGAACACAGGGTAAGACTCCCATTAGTCAATCGCAACTGATGGCCTCCTCTTGACTCCTGCATGAGGTGGATCACCCTGGTGATTGTACTTAAACTATATTCGGTTTATTACTGAAATAACATCCCATCCTTTTCTGTGCTTTCCACTTCCGCGTTTGGGAATGGATTGGATCTGTTTATTTGGACTTTTGGTTATCAGCTGTGGAGTTACAACCTAGCCTGGTTCTGCCAGATCTTACGAGCTAAGCAAGGCTGGAGGTGGTGAGTCAGACGCGAGAAGATAAAAACCAGGTTGCAGCTATAAGTGACGTTGGCTGCCATTACATCATCCATGTAGTTGTTGCACATTGGTGGTGGTGGAGGGGAGTCCCCATTACCTGTAAAGCGCTTTGAGTGAAGTGTCCAGAAAGAGCTATATAAGTGATATAAGTGTAAGCAATTATTTTTATTATTTATTATGATTTCACTCTATCTGGCCTGCCTAAGATCTCCCTCAGTTCGGGTGGTGGGGCGGTTTCACACGTATCCACCTGATCTGCTGTATAAGGCTGCTGGTGCTTCAGCCGGTGGGGACTGCGCTTCACTGATGGATGAAGTCGGTCCCCTCCTGTATCTGAAGTTCTCTGGGATGCTGTGATATGAAAAGTGTTACCTTATTATGAATATTCTCAGTAAAGCCAATATCGCCACCTAGTGGTCTCATTCTGTAGGAACTCAAACACATTCTGTGGTCCTTATAACCGTAATAAATGCAGAGTTTAGGGAAAAACGTTTTTTCTTACTTATTCTTTGATGCACATTAAAACGGATGAAATTCAGAAATGTTTATTCTGCTGTAGATTCCTTTGTTATAGCACATTAATTGGTAAGTTTTTAGCATATTGATGAAATTAATGAAAATTGTGTGTGAGTTTGAAGTTTAAATAGGGAGAAACTTTACAAATAGGGAGAAAATCTCACTGCTTTAGTGGTAATTTTAATTTTTTTAAAAGATTACTTATACAAACTTGATTGTAACATCATAGATTCAGTGCCGGCTGCACAGCCAGACCAGTAACCTGCGTGGATGTGTGGAGGTATTGTGTTCTTTTAGCGCCCTCTTGTGGTGAGAAAAGTATCTGTTCCCTTGTGCTTTCCAGGCTGTTCATAGTGAGACCCTGTTCTCTTTCACTTAGTGCGTAGGTTTGGTGTGATTTATTATTGATTACATAATTACAACTACACTTCTCTCCTGAGAGAGATTTTTTTTATATAGTTGAAAACTGAAATTCCAGCTTCTGCTTCTATGGCGTGCTTGAGAAAGGAGTAGAGGAAAGACTCACCTGCCTGTTGCCTGGCTTTTTTCACCACATCCCAGACGGATCAGGTGGTTTCTGATGTATTATGATGACGTACGTGAAAATGGGAGTATCCCTCTGACTGGACTCAAATAGTCCCATTATGTGTCCATAGTAATTCACTTCCCTCTGACTCATACCACCAAAAAACACAAGAAGCACAAGAAGGTGTGCAGGCACTCAGACAGCCCCTGGGTAAGAGGCACAGCTATACACAAAAATGAGGAACCCTTTAACTACCATTAAAATACCAGTGTGGTTAAAGAAGCAAAATGACTGCTCTCACACTCTTGAGAGAATTGCTTTTTACCACTGTAACTGATTTTGAATAGACAACACCTGAATAACCTTGGGGTGTGTTTCTGGGTTTTTTAATACTGGTGTGACTCCATCAGAGTAGGGAAGACAGTCCTTGTTTTCCGTGTTTTGGGATCTCCCTGATTGTCAGCAGATGGAGCCCTGTCACCTTTCATAAAGGCTAAAGCACAACTAGTACTTTCTGCGATACTGTCAGTGTTTCCAGAGGCTCTGAAACAACTTGTGCTTCTCTTTCTTAACATAAACGTAAAAGATTTTCTTCTTCACCGGCAGACAACTATGTAGCACCTTATTCTAAATGTGTTCTCATATTTTACAATAGTTTTGCACCAAGGCTTCTCTTGAGACCTCAGCCATTCTCTGACCCTTGATCACAATCTTTTCAGCATTGTAGATGAGTAGCTGCGCTCATGTGTAGTTACTCTTGGGGAAAAAATAAATCCTTCACAGACCCACGTATGTTTGAAGATGTTTTTTAAAAACTAGAACTCATAGTTTTCCTGGGGTTTTTTGGAAAAAATGTAGTCTTTCATCCTAGAGTCTAATTTTCTGCCAGTTCCAAGAGGTGATGAAACCTCTTTGTTTTGGTTCTCGTATAAAGCTATAGGGGACCTGTATTTTCTGTATTTCCCACCAAGTGTCTCCATACGGATGTGTAATATTGCATGTACATGGGGGTGCTGGAATAAATTGTAGAATTGAGACACTTTAAACATTATTTAGAGAAGTAATTAACTTTTAGATAAGATTTTACTTTTGGATTTTTTGTTCATGAATAACTTTATTTCTTACTTATTAGTATTGCAGTATTGTTACTGAATTATTAAGTAAGAAACAGCATGATTCTTTCATCATTACTGATTGAGATACCAGTCAGCTCATAATATAATATAATAATAATAAAAATAATAATAATAAAAAGACTTTATTTTATATAGCGCCTTTAAAGGTGGCTTCTCAAAGCGCTTTACAGGATGACAATAACAATAAATAAGAAGACTTCAACAATAAATAAGAAGATTTCACAAGATAGGACACAATTATAATTACAACAATATAATGTTGGATTCTAGAGCATACGAAAGATTACGAATGACAGGAGGCTGTCTGCCCCCTTTAACCTTGTTTAGTAACCAGTAGCTTAACCGATCCGAGCATCTCATCCTTCAGTTTTGTGAAAGAACCTGGAGCACCAACTTTGACAAAACTGCTGGGTAGCTTGTTCCCGACTCCCACAACACTTGGTGTAAAGAAGTGCCTCTTGCCCTCAGTTTTCAAGGCACATCTCCTTGGTTTGCATTCACATCCTTTACTTTGTGTTTCACTGCTAAATCTGAAAAACATTATAGTGCAAAGTGGTAGTCACACAGCTCACGGGGAGACGTATTTCTGAATATGCACGGCTGGGAAAACCAGTGCGGTTTTTAAGAGATGGCCGTTTCTCGCTGCACTGTTGTGTCCTCGGTGCGTCTGTCCCGCAGAAGCGGGACTCTGAGCAATAACGGCTGTCCTCCTCTGTGCTCAGATGCCATCAGCTCTGCCAACCCCCGGGTGATCGACGACGCGCGGGCACGCAAGCTGTCCACGGACCTGAAGCGCTGCACGTACTACGAGACCTGCGCCACCTACGGCCTCAACATCGAGCGCGTGTTCCAAGACGGTAAGGCAGAGGGCCGCGACTCCCGACAAAGGGACTACCATTTCGCACACGTGGAGGCTGTTTGTCTTTTTGTTTCCTGCTCCGAGAAGGCTCATGTCTCCTTAGTCCTGCCTGTGCGGATTTGTCGTCGCTAGCTGTTCATTAACACCACTTCGCTCTAGGACTGCGTTTTTCGTCACATGAAGGCTGTTTCCCCGCTGCCATCCTCTGCTCAAACCAGAAACGAACAGAATATCTAATAGCTGAATGAACTTGCGTTGAGAGAGATTTATTTTTCTTAAACATCTAGACCAAGAATGTATAAAAGTGCTAAATGACAATGCAGTATCACAGCATTTTCACTTAGCTGTCCACTAGGGGGAGCTCTTGCTCTCTTGCTGAGTGGCTTGAAAGCCAGCGTGACTTCATGTTGAGTCAAGTCTGAGTGTCATTTGAGGAAGCCCAAGGCCACCTTTTAAGGGTTAGTTTAAGATCAAAAGTCATTGTTTCCATTCTCAGGGTCATATTTAGGTTTGCTTTTGCATGCATGTTCTTTCTGCTTAACTGATAATGAAGTCTGATAATGAATCTGTGCGTGACTGCTTAGATTATTTCTTTTTTGCACTTAACATCTGACATGAGGATTGTCTTAATTTAGGCAACTCTGAATTCATAGTTCATAATTTGAATTGTTCAAGGTTTAAATTAGTATGTGAGCAAAAAAAGCTTAATCATAATCGATGGTGATTAAATGCAAAATAAAAGAACTATAACATTTCAAACTTGTCTATTTGCGGATCTGTGTTTATTGTTAAGTTTTTTATAATCATTATTAGTTTTAACAGTATTTGTGGGCTTTAAAAATAATTATAGGATATTGAAATCTCGTTTAGCAAAGGGCAGCTGATTTTGTGTTCAGTTATTAGAGACAAGCCCCATTTTTCATTCTTTTAAAATACCCACTTTTATCAAGTGCACTACATTGGAATAAAAACTAGGTTATTCAGCACTTCTCATTTCAATTTCTTGAAAAATGCTCATAAATAGTAGGACTGGGATTAATAGTCAGATTTCTGTGATGATCCCAATCACAGACCCACTTTCACCTCTAGTGGAATCTGCTTCCACTGGTGACCAGGTGGAGAACTGTGAAGAGACTGCACCAGGCAAAATCTTTTGAACTTTTGCCTACAAAAAAAAACGTTTTGGCCATCCACAGCGCAAGACAAGCAAAAGGAAATTTAGCTTTGCTCCAGGAGTAATCAGGCTTGAAAACAATGAATGTAAGGAAGTTTTATCAATACGATGTCTATTGGATACAGCTCCCTCTACAAATATGCATCAATACCTTCCTAAATAGTATGGTTACTTTCAATCATTTTTATGGTGTGTTTGCCATTTTCTATGTAGATTTTTTTAGTAATGTTGTTTTATTTATGTGGTGTGTGTTGCACTGAATGCATCTGAAATTACCCTCCTGATGAATAATGTGTTTTGAGTTGAT
Source organism: Lepisosteus platostomus (assembly GCF_059453375.1). NCBI lineage: Eukaryota > Metazoa > Chordata > Actinopteri > Semionotiformes > Lepisosteidae > Lepisosteus > Lepisosteus platostomus. The sequence goes on along the minus strand of NC_142624.1, from coordinate 32,366,211 downwards.
CTGAAATAAGGAAGGGGTACAGATAGGACTGGCAGGTATTTCAAGGCACAGCGCCCAGTAAGCGGCTCTCAATACATCGAACACCGCAAACAATCTCGTGTTTGTTGTTTTTTTATGTCTTTGGAAAAACATCCTGCAGTGCTTGATGGCCCGGATTCGTCCCTGTGTCATTCTGGTGTATTTTTGTGGTTTGCGGGACTCTGTGGTTTTCTGTGATCCAGAACTGTCTGACTGCGCCAGTAGTGTTGGAGGGAATGCTGGAGTGTTTTTTGAGGCTTGTGGTTGAGAAGGAATATTTCCACACTAAATGCCTGGTTATTATCCAATTAATTATGACACTGTTTGGTTGAAGTCAGGTCTACTGTAATTTAGCGTGGCCCGCGTGTGTCTCTCTCTGGCAAGACCATCAGCTCCAGCAAACGGGAGCAAGAAAAGGCTAAGCTCCTTATTATTACTGACGCTGTCTCCTTGCATTTTTCATTTCATTATCCACAATTAATCACGTGTTTTAATTATCCAGCAAAGTGGAATTCACTGATGAGGTTGAAAATGATTATTTTAATGTTTCGTGTCGCTGCAGTGTCTTGACAGCGGTGCTCTGCCCGAAGCAGTGTGTGTGTGTGTGTGTGTGTGTGTGTGTGTGTTTGCACTGTGTGTTTAGCTTGCCTGAATTAGCCTGATGCTCCCATCAAAGCATTAAATGTGCTGTTGTTGTTTTTCACATGACCTTAATTTAAGATCAAGATCTGATGTCTTAAAAATAACAGTAATAGAGAAGACCTTGTTTCTGTAGCTGTTATTATTGTTTTCCCTTGCAGAAATATGAATTACTGTTTCCCAGTCAAGGGAGGAGTTCAGATTCATAGCGAAATACAATAACAGTGCAAAAGCCCTGGGATTGTCTTCCTACCATGTGCTTCATAGATTTGCTCTAGCTTCCAATAGAAGAAACAGTGTGGGGAAGCCACTCATGTCTAAAATGGCAGCTACAAGAGTTTTTAAACTGTACATATGCAAGTATTTATTTTGACTGTCAGGAGAGCAGGCAGCACATTACTAAGAACTATTGCTTAGATGTCTCCTGATGGTACTGTTTTTCTTAAGATACTTTTCCATCCAAGACATGTATGTGCTCAGATCTTGCCTCTTGTGTCTGTCTAGGAAAGGGGGATTAGTTAGCGTGTTTGAGAACAGCAGTCTGTTGCTGTGTTTCCCCCCCGCTGGCCTCTCCGTCTCTCCTGTGACATTTTGCTTTATCTCGGAGCACTGGTTTACTTAAACCCGTACTGAAAGAGCTGTGTGATTCAGCGTCCTGGTCTGAAGATGCGATGATATATTTTGATGGCAAACGCCAGCAGTTAATTACTTTAATTATGGAAGAATACCATCTAAGAGGTTTTGCCATTTCAGTGTTCCTATTTGTAACATAGGCTTAAGTGATGTGAGCATGAGGTGTGTGTTACTAAAAGCTGTAGGTATGTAGATGTAAGTTTATGCATAGTCATAATTGTGTATGAGTCTTTGTTATGTATACACCTTGTAGGTATTTAAATACATACATATCCCATGCCTTTGTATGAGCTTGAGCTGATTTGTATGAAAAGTAAAGTTATATTGCATACTGCAAGAACCACATCATTGTGGCTGTGCTACAGAGCTGTCATCCCTCAGTTCGCCATAATTCATTCGCATAATATAAGTGAGTGAATGGCCATTGAAGTTTGGAACAAAACAGATACTATTGGTATCATTTAATAAACAGGGCATTTGCCATTAAAAATAATTGATGTAGTTATCTAAGTAAATCTGTATAATTCATTCTCCGAAGACAAAAGAGAGAAAAAAAAACGAGAAGCAATTTATTTAAATAGGGTCAACTGCAAAGAGCAGATTTTGCAGTCTGGATTAAATTACTGGATAAGTCTTGATGTAAACAGCCTGTAATGTGCATTATAAGTCATAAAATGCAAATCCATTAACCATGCGGATTTATTGAGTCAGAGACTGTCTTGTTGTCCGATGACAGAGCTGGGCTGCTCACTGTCAAACTGGAGAAGAGAGGAAAGCAAACCGCACATTACTGATTTGCTCCCAAAAACTCCCGTCCATTCGCTGGTTAATTTAATTATCCCAATTATCATTGCACTAACAGCAACAGCAATGTCAGAGCAGCCTATCCTTAATGCTCGGTAATGCAGACTTCCATGTATAATTGAGAGAGGTGCAAGGGTTCTGCTGATGACATGCCAGCAGTTCTTAAAGGTCAACGTTATCATCATCATGATCATTATTTTTGTTATTGTTATTATTTCATCGTTAAAATGTCTCCGCCATCATAAACGTGTGATTCACAGAACGCAATGCAGCTTATAACATTTAAAGCAAAGTTTTATCTGCATCAGGATAAACACCTGAGTATTACACCAACATAATCTTTTACCCTTTTAAGAGAATCTCAAATCAGAAAGTGCATTTGAAGGGGCTACAAACTGTCAGATCCTCAGCAGTGATTAGGTGTGAAAATCATTGCACAGCAGCTGTGTGAGTGCTGCAGCCTTTCTACTGTTTGAATAAACTTGCTTAGTCAAACATACAGATCTAAAATGACATGATCGGTTTCTGTTTCGTCTTCCTCTGAGATATTTATACAAGATGCTGCACTGTTTAAACCTGAAATGAGGCAAGCAGCTGTACTGTTGATGTGTCTGTACATCAGAAGTATTGAATAATAGTGATTTAGGTGCATTGGTCATATAGAACAGTCCTATTTATTACCCCCTTGAAGATTAACACTGGAAACTAGCAAAATGGTAAGGAAAAAAGAGGCTTGTGTAACATGAACAAAAATAATAATCTTGTGAGGTCAGTCTGACTTTAACCAATAGCCTTTATAGCAGCTGTTTATAATATTGCACCGTGCAGGTGGAATCTCATAAAACTTTTAGCACTTAAATGTGCTAAAAGACATATTGAAACAATTTTCCAATGTTTCTGTTTTCAACCCACCCATCTGTCTTCCTCATCCTCAGCATTAAAGCAGGGATCTGTGGTACAGACACTGAGCATGGCACAGGCCTCGCTCACGGTTTGCCTACGATATTTGTGTGTGCAAGACCTTGGGGAAACAGCTCGACCGATCAACACAAGATTATGAACCCACAATCCGCACCGAATCTGAGCAGCATGTACCTTACTTGTGAAACATGTAACCAGCAATCAGGCACGTGGAAGCCATTGGTCTCCTCTTGCTCTCCTCGACCACAGGGGACTTAAGATCGAGCGCAGAGCAGCCAGGCCGCCTTATTTAATGAACTTGGAGAACAAGGAGTCATAACCTTCGTTCATACTTCCTCCGCCTCTTCCTTCTCTTTGCCCAATATCTCAACAAAGTGCGATCGCCGTTGGAGTCTCGGGCGATTATTAAAATAAATTAGTTCTGGAGTGTTTTCATAACAAATTGAACGACTTGTCTTTCGGAATAAATGTTACTTTTCCCCTCCGCTTGTCTGACGCCTCCTCGTTAGGACACAGAAATTGGTCTAATGGCCGCCGAGCGAACAGATCCCCCTGTCAGGGCGGCTCAGCCAGCGTCCTCGCCCCCTCGTCCCCCTCCGCTCTCCAGCACCCCCCCCAATCTCTGTCCTCAGATGTTGCCCCAAATGAGCTGGAGGGGGGAGGGGGAGGCGCTCAGAGAGGGGACCAGGTCTCAGGAATTGTTTAATTACTGGGACGTAAGTGAGGTACAACTCTGACCTTTTTTCCTAATCCCTCGCGGGCGCTCGGCACAGCGGCTGATCTGACACACTCTCTTTATGACTCATTAGCTAATATTTATAGCGTTTCGCAGCTAACAAACTTGACAGGAGTGTAATAAACTCGCCAGAGCGCGCTCCCTCGCGCCATGGCCTGCCTGTCTGCTCTGGTGACTGTCCAGCGGAAAGGTTAGCTGTCTTATGAGAAGCGGCTCTTCTTTCTCCTTTCCTCTACGGCGCTCTTCCCTCCTTTCAATCTTGGTGGTTTTTTTTCCTCCTCGGGTCATTTTTTTTCTACAGTTCGTCTCTGCCGTCAACACCGTTGATGTTTAATAATTAAGTTTTCCAACTGCTTTTCTGGCGTTACCTCTGGTACTCGTCTTGTTTCAGGCTGATGAGTGCTGCAGGTTGTGAAAGAGCAAAAGAAGATCAAGTCGAGGTCTTTTACAACATGCAGGTCACTATCAAGCAAAATGTCAGAAAAGCCTATGTCATCTAATTGAAAAACTGCACTGAGAGAAGCACCTCTCTGCAGCTCCTGACTCAAAACCAGTTCCTCACTCTCTATATAAATTCCTGTTGTACTGTCATGACCCGATTGCACTGTAAAATGGATTGGCACTATGAATTGGCTACATTACTCTGCTCTCCTCCCCTCTGATATCTGGTGTGTGGTGAGCGTTCTGGCGCACTATGGCTGCCGTCACATCATCCAGGTGGGGCTGCACATTGGTGGTGGTGGAGGGAGTCCCCATTACCTGTAAAGCGCTTTGAGTGGAGTGTCCAGAAAAGCGCTATATAAGTATAAGCAATTATTATTATTATTATTATTATTATTATTATTATTATGTCTGAGATTGTGTGGAGTGCTCTGTCTATGAAAAATCTGCAGTTCACCTCACCCCTTTCTCTGCATGCACTTTCATTCAGCCAAACAGAGCATTCAGGAAAGCCCAGGCTAAGCAGCAAAATAAATATTTAGAATATATAACCTGTATCTTGACTCAGCAAAGATTTGTGTGCTTCTCCTCACCACGGCACAAGCTTGGCTCTCAGATCTTTAACTGTTGTGCAGTACCTCCCTGTGACCCCTAGGTGGCACCAGCATTGGAGGCTGCATCGCCGCGGAAAATAATTATTGTCATGACAGTGAGAGCTGGGTTGCTAACGAAGACAGACAGCGCTAATGATTTCTTTTTTAAATGAAGTGAAGTATAAGTTATTAATAGGGATGCTGTACTTTATGACCAAAGCTTTATATTTAAATGTGCCTTTAGTGCAGCATGAGAGGGAGCAGTTTGGTGCTGCTTCCTGGCATTCAGAAGACCACTCAGGGAAGTGAAGCTTTAAAAAGACATCCAGATCTCCGGTTTAGAGTGGAGCGTTCTGTTTTTTTTTTGTTCTTCTAAGGGTGTTAGTCAGAGCTCAGCAGCTCTTTCTGAGGGTGAGTGGGTGATGTATTTCCCAGAAGCCTTTAAACATCACCTCTTCAAATGTATTTCATTTTCCACTAAATCGTGCGCAAACTTGGTGAGGGTGTACGACGGCACCTATTGATCTCCTGCCTTGTCTGTGTCCCCCCTCTCTCCCTTTCTTTTCCTGTGGTCTTCTCTTTCCATATGATGTGCAGGGATGTGTGGAGAGGAGGCCAGAAGCATCTGCTGTTTACCTGCATTCTCACCCTGCAGTGTCCTGCTCTGGACATTTGTTACTACAGCAGTTCTGTGACATCTTACTGTATATAAAGCTTATATCATGGCAGGATAGTCCCAGTAGCACCCTAATGCAGAAATCACAACTTGTTTTGTTCCTTTTACATCAGTGAGCAGTCGTGCGTAAGATAACACAAGTGGGAATTTAGTATTTGGTAATGTATGTTATAATTTGTTGGATAATTAACCTTAATCTTTGTTGAAGATGTCTAATAATTTGCATGTACTTTTTAGAAATTCAAACAGTTTCTGGGGTTGTTATCAATGACGAGGTTAATTAGTAAGTAAGGACAGCAGCATTACTAACTTGTAGCCTGTTCTCATTATGTCAGAAGCTGAGCAAGGTTGGGCTTGGTTGTTACTGGAATGAGAGACCTCAAGAGTGGCCAGTATTTCTAATCTAATACCTCGGTACTGTGACTAGGAGCACTGCTATAGGAGGTGGCATTCTTTGGATGAGGCGAAACTGAGGTTGTGGACTCCATGGTCAAAACAGTTTTGTAAGAGTAGAAGTGGAGCAGTTTCTCACTTCCCTTCCTAGTAGTGAGCAACTGCTGCATACTGCTCTGCTGATGCAGAAAGACCTGCTGTGTGTCACCCAGGTGGAGCTGCTTGTGTATGTGGAGTCATCTGGGATGAAATTGCTATTCAAGTACCAGGAATCAAGTTAGTAATTTCCCATTTTTATAGCACATCAATGAGTGGGGTTTGTCATTGCATTCCAGTCTGTTCGCAGTTACAGAGGACTGAGAAAAGCGCATAGCCCTTTATTATACAGTACAGCAGTAAGTTTGATACCTACAATACCTGCAGAAATTAATTTAATTGCTAAAATCACTTCTCGCATGTTTGTGGTATGTGAGGTGTGAGTATCCATGTCAAAGGAAACTAGCATCCTTTTCTGCAATTGCTCCATTCCCCCCCCTCCTTTTGTAATAGAACTGTCATAAATCTGATAAAATGTGAGACGTTTCCATTAGAATAAATGGCTGACTCTCAGAGAGAACAGAGATTGATGGTTAAAGTTAAATTGTATTAGCCGTACAGTTTAAATATTTAACACAGTCTTATCATAACTGTTCTTAACACTTAAAGTAAAATACAGCTCGGGATGTCTTTATATGTATATGTGGACATATATCTCCAGGTCCTTTCATTTAGCCCTGTGGCTGTGACACAGGAATTTGTTCATGACTGGAGAAGCTGGGTGGGTTAATGTATGATGTGCCTGGAGCACTGCACTGCCTCTGAAAGCTCTTCTCCTTGGTGGTCTCCTTCAGACAGCAAAAGAATCATGCCTATCGCCTTTGTGGTTGAGGAGTTTTTGGGGTTTGGAACAAATCAAACAGACTGGTAGACAAAGAGGTTGTAAGACTGCTTAATTGCATTAAGTTACCAGCATTGGATGGTTTGGGATTTGCTGTAAAAAGGAAGGAAATTCTTTGATCCCATTGAGGTATAAAATGTATGTGTAAAACATGAAGAAGAATGCTAGCTACCAGTTGGAACGCATTGAAACTTTTGCCTTTGTTAGTCTATTCCTTGTGACTGGAAGGGTTCGAGTCTTGTTCCGGACTTACGGACAGCCAAATTGTTTTTCCAGTAGGCTTTTGGGGGGTAATGCACACGGATTGATGATGAGGGTCCTGGGGGCTGACTAACCTTTTCCCCCCACCCCACCCCAGCACTGGATAGGCTTGCGTAATCCTGATGTGGCAGGTTGGACATGAGACACAGTTGAACCCCACAGTGATCATGTCATACCTGGCAGTAAGGGCCAGCTGTCCAGCACTATTCCAGCAGAAAAATAAAGTCGAGGAGGAAAAACGTTCAAGCTGGCCGAAATGAAAACAATGTAGTCTCTGACCGGCTCGATAATTATTTGTTTTGAAAAGAAGTGTTTTTCTAATTTAAAAAGTGCTTCAGGTTATTCAGATCGTCGTCGGCTTGTGTAGGCTGCCCTTGTCCTGCTATAAAACAGGGCCTTCTGAGACTTGTTCTACCCGAGCTCTTGATAAATTAATTGAATCAGTTCTTGTGCTTAAGTGGTTAGCATTTCCATTTCTCCGGGTATTTTGCAGCAAATGATTTAGTGATCCCTATGAATCCTGCAGGACATGCGCTCTCTGGGAACTCAGCCGTTCACAACCGATCATCATTATTTAAATGTCTGACGCACTTTTTCAGATATTTTGTTAGGCACGTCTTTGTGCTATATGCCAGTAATGGGGCGTTAATGAGAAATCCAAATAACAATGGCAAAGTCTGGCCTGCAGATATGGTGGTGACACAGGGGATAGTTTAAGCCACGCGAGTTTAGCCTTGCAGAGAAAACTTTGCAAACTTTTACAGTCCTGCAGAGAGTGCTAGTAACCTCAGCCACTGCGGATCGAGCCACAGAACTAGTGCCCTTGGACTCTCGCTTTAACCTGAAGGTAAATGTTTATTACGGACTTGTCATTAAACTTCAGGAGTTTAATAGGTCCAATTAACACAATAGATTAATTTCCAACAAATTGAAATTGGGTAGGGTTTATTGGGGTGCTGGGTGACGGGGAGAGATGGATGTGCTGGGAAGGGGCCAGCATTAACCCTGTCACTCTCCAACTCGAGCCAAGACGGCGTAATAGAAGGACCTCACCTGAGGCTGCACTCTGTGTAAACGACGTGGAATTGCTTGCATCTAGTTATGAGCCCTCTAGCTTCATTGTGTGTGCATTGTATGTCCCATTGCTCTTGTTTAGGGGTGATAGGTGATGCAGATTTCTGAGGAAGAGCCCCACTCGCTTTATGATTCATTCCTGCATTTGCAATCATAGACAAATGGGGCTGCTCCAGATCTGTCTCTCACTCGGTCCACGTTCCTCTTCTGGCTCCGTGTTCCCAGGTGTGGAGAACTGTTATTTGCAGCTCGTCCAGAGGCACTGCCGCCCCCACCCCCTCCCAAGTCTTCTAATTAAAAAATAAAGATTAATTTTCATTGGCCTTTAATGCATGACCTTCCTCTTGCACCCGGCCTCTGTGTAGCGATTTTAAAATCTTTCCACACGCAACTTGCCTGTACCCCCTCCTCCCCTCCCCCCAAATCGATCGATTGCGTCAATAGATGGGAGATGACAAAGTGTTGCGATATTCCTCTGCAATTTTTCAGCGATTACGGGAAGACAGAGTGGGGATCAATAAGCTGTATGGTGTGGGATTAATTGACATTACCCTTTCGATATGATAATAGCCCGATCAGGGGAAGAATAATGAAGCGCTCAGACCAAGCACTATAATAATTGTTAAATAATTGGTTGGTCTGTAGTTGTAACAAATCTATTTTTCCTTGCTTGGGGAGTTTCTTCAAAGTGTGTCTTGGAACTCCAGATTCCTCATGATGAGATGAATGAGAGAAATAACATGTCGATATGATCTCCTGCATCAGCATTATTAGGGATTATGGACTGGCTTGGCCTAACTGGACACCTAACATTGCACACTAAGCTGTCATTATCTGCAAGCGCTCAATCATTAAACATTCAGTGCAAAGCAGAAGCAGTGTCTGGAGGATAACCTTTATGGTGCACATGTTTTGTGACAATGTGTCTGCATTTATAAAAATCACATCAGGTGCACTCAGCCTGTAGGTCTTGAACAGATCACTGGCACAGTGGCTTTGCTATTAAATTGGACCCATTTTTTTTGGGGGGTGGGCAGCATTGTCACGGGCCAGCATTTACTAATGTTTAATTTTTTGTTTTGCTGTTATGAGATTTTGAATCTGTGGGTCCTCCTGCTGGATTTCTGCTCAGAATTAAATTATTCCCCTCAGAATTTGATTTTTTTACAGTGATTGTTGTGAAATCAGTTCCTATATCAGTTTCCCTAATTCCCAATGTGTTAGTTATTTTTACGTTGTAAGTCATGTGCACAGATAAAACTCCGTGGTGTGAGACGAATAGAATTTGATCGTGTTTATGAATAAGGCAGTACCATTGCAGGGCATTGAAGCAAATAAAACTTCCAAAGCCGTCAGCTAGGTCTGGATGAAAAGCAAAGGGATATTCATTCTTTTACACACAGTACTTAATATAGAACTTTTAGTTTTATTTTCATTTTTAATGTGGACCCTGTAAAAGAAATTGTATGTCAGAGTTTGCATAGAACTCTAGAACTCCAGCATTACCAGTAATGTGTCGTTCCTGCTAATAAGATCCGTAACATCTGTAAGCAGGGGTATTGCAGTTTCCCAAGGCTAGTTTTCACTGCAGGGACAAGGAAGAATGCTCTGCCCTTATTCTCTGCCACTGACTTCAGAAGCAAAGATTGCGCTATAATAATCCTATACACTAACTGGATTACCAATTAAAAGTGAAACGAAGGAAAATGATTAGGAAATTTCTTTATTTAAACTTTTAGTCTGTTTTTTAGAGACTGTGAAATGAGGCCATTTGGAAATGTTACGCTGTTTCTAAAAAAAGTTTGTTTGAGCTCTAGCCTTGTTTAACAGATATGTTAATGCAGCCTCGAATGTTACAGAATTTTACAAATATGTGTAGAACTGTGCAGAGTTTTTTTGCTTAAGTGGCGCAGACATCCCTCCGGAGTTCCTGGGATGAGACGACAGGTGTATGGCGGTGTCGGTGCGCTGGCTCCTCAGGGTGGTTTTCCGTAAGTGCTGGGTGGGAAGGTATGGAGCGCTCCATCTGGCTAATGCCCTGCCCTTGCGGTCTCTCTCTCTCTCGCAGTGGCCCAGAAGATCGTGGCGACCCGCAAGAAGCAGCAGCTGTCGATAGGACCCTGCAAGTCGCTACCCAACTCCCCGAGCCACTCTTCTGTGTGCTCCGCCCAGGTGTCTGCCGTGCACATCAGCCAGGTACGAGCACGCCGCTCCGGGGAGAGGGACGGGAGATACCCGCTCCGCTTCGCAGAGACCAGGAAATCCAGTTCAATGGAGAGTCTGTCAGCGTGCAGGGGTTAAATGAACCCTCACCGCAGTCAACAGAGAAATGTACTGTGCCATTCTGCTCTTTGGAGCTTTACAGTGGCCTCCTCCCTGTATTAAAGGCAGTAATTGTTAGAAGACATTAGGTAGCAGCATGCACTGTCCAGGTTCATGTCACAGACCTATCCTAGGCAGGGTTTGTCGTCTGCTACAGTAATATACAGTGCCTTGCGAAAGTATTCGGCCCCCTTGAACTTTTCAACCTTTTGCCACATTTCAGGCTTCAAACATAAAGATATAAATTTTTTATTTTATGTGAAGAATCACCAACAAGTGGGACACAATTGTGAAGTGGAACGAAATCTATTGGATTTTTGAAACTTTTTTAATTAATAAAAAAATGAAAAGTGGGGCGTGCAAAATTATTCGGCCCCCTTGCGTTAATACTTTGTAGAGCCACCTTTTGCTGCGATTACAGCTGCAAGTCGCTTGGGGTATGTCTCTATCAGTTTTGCACATCGAGAGACTGAAATTCTTGCCCATTCTTCCTTGCAAAACAGCTCGAGCTCAGTGAGGTTGGATGGAGAGCGTTTGTGAACAGCAGTTTTCAGCTCTTTCCAAAGATTCTCGATTGGATTCAGGTCTGGACTTTGACTTGGCCATTCAAACACCTGGATACGTTTATTTGTGAACCATTCCTTTGTAGATTTTGCTGTATGTTTGGGATCATTGTCTTGTTGGAAGATAAATCTCCGTCCCAGTTTCAGGTCTTTTGCAGACTCCAACAGGTTTTCATCCAGAATGGTCCTGTATTTGGCTGCATCCATCTTCCCCTCAATTTTAACCATCTTCCCTGTCCCTGCTGAAGAAAAGCAGGCCCAAACCATGATGCTGCCACCACCATGTTTGACAGTGGGGATGGTGTGTTGAGGGTGATGAGCTGTGTTGCTTTTACGCCAAACATATCGTTTTGCATTGTGGCCAAAAAGTTCGATTTTGGTTTCATCTGACCAGAGCACCTTCTTCCACATGTTTGGGGTGTCTCCCAGGTGGCTTGTGGCAAACTTTAGACGAGACTTTTTATGGATATCTTTGAGAAATGGCTTTCTTCTTGCCACTCTTCCATAAAGGCCAGATTTGTGCAGTGTAAGACTGATTGTTGTCCTATGGACAGACTCTCCCACCTCAGCTGTAGTTCTCTGCAGTTCATCCAGAGTGATCATGGGCCTCTTGGCTGCATCTCTGATCAGTCTTCTCCTTGTCTGAGCTGAAAGTTTAGAGGGACGGCCAGGTCTTGGTAGATTTGCAGTGGTCTGATACTCCTTCCATTTCAAGATGATCGCTTGCACAGTGCTCCTTGGGATGTTTGAAGCTTGGGAAATCTTTTTGTATCCAAATCCGGCTTTAAACTTCTCCACAACAGTATTACGGACCTGCTTGGTGTGTTCCTTGGTCTTCATGATGCTCTCTGCGCTTTCAACAGAACCTTGAGACTATCACAGAGCAGGTGCATTTATACAGAGACTTGATTACACACAGGTGGATTCTATTTATCACCATCAGTCATTTAGGACAACATTGGATCATTCAGAGATCCTCGCTGAACTTCTGGAGTGAGTTTGCTGCACTGAAAGTAAAGGGGCCGAATAATTTTGCACGCCCCACTTTTCATTTTTTTATTAGTTAAAAAAGTTTCAAAAATCCAATAGATTTCGTTCCACTTCACAATTGTGTCCCACTTGTTGGTGATTCTTCACATAAAATAAAAAATTTATATCTTTATGTTTGAAGCCTGAAATGTGGCAAAAGGTTGAAAAGTTCAAGGGGGCCGAATACTTTCGCAAGGCACTGTAGACTCCGGAATTTGCTTGGGAGTTTGAGAGTGACATTGAATAACCTGGTAGCTCTTTTTTTTCCAGCCAGGCAAACCCCTGGATTAGTAGGCAGTTTCTTAATCTTAATCATGGATTCTCTCTGATCAATGCCTATGGATTAGTCATTCCATTTGTATAATAAGGTTTCCCTGACAGCTGATTGCCTTCTGCAACTTGGGTACCTATTGCTTTATTTTAAATGTAGTTTCCTGTAGTTGTTAATACAAATTAAGTGTAGAATAATATTTTCAACACACAGAGCACTGTGGAAAAATAAAGATGGCAGCACTGTACAGTGAGGTTTCCGTACAAGCAGACCTGTTACAGCTGGCATGGCTGTTGGGTCTGGGTGTCCTAACCGTGTCACTTAACCATTTAATGCCCAGCGCTGTACTTGTTCTGTTCATGCCATTGCCCATATTGAGCGAGGGACATCTTGTAAGGAAGCATGCCAGTGTTATCCAGGCTCCAAACAAACCCTTATTCCCTGACTGAGCCAGAGCTGAAACGGACTAAGGCAGCGTGCCTTAGGGGACAGCTGGACGAGGAGTGCTGTCTTTGATAAATGTCACAAAATGTTCTTTCTTCTCAATTTTCTTACCTCTGATCCCCTACCCCCCTCCCGCCTCTTTCCCCACAGACAAGCAACGGAGGCGGCAGTCTGAGCGATTACTCGTCTTCTGTCCCCTCCACGCCCAGCACCAGTCAGAAGGAGCTGCGCATTGACGTCCCGCAGACCGCCAACACGCCCACGCCCGTCCGCAAGCAGTCGAAGCGCCGCTCCAACCTCTTCACTGTGAGTAGTCATTCCCAGCCTCCCCCACTAGGGGCAGTGCAGCCCTGCCCCGCTGCTTCAGACGGAAACCTGGAGCTGGAAGTCGGTAAATCAGGAAGAAATGGGCAGTAATGATAAGCAACTGAGACCAATAGATTAATTGCTGTAGATAAGGGAGCAAGCACTACTGCTCACAAATTGCTTTGGCCTCTGTGTTTCCAAGGGTTGACCACTTGTGACTAGTACATTTTTCGAACAAGTTTGTTTTCACTGCCCCTTTTAACTAAGCTTTGTCCCTTAAATACAAGCATGTGGTTTGATCTGTCAGTTACGTCTTGGCTCATATTGTGTGTGAGTTCCCAAACGTAGTAATGAGTATATCACTTGGGTGCACGATGGAAATGTGTAATTTTTTCAGCAAACGGGGCATTTTGAGGGAGAACTGTGCCGAATGCCAGCAGAGGACAGGAAATGTATTTGCAAAATGTTTTTGTTTTTACAGTCTGAATAAAACCAAGCTCAAGTTCCACAGCGGTAAACGAATTCCAAATAAAAGTTCTATATGCAGACGTATTCATAATTTTAATGGAAAGCAATAAATTGAATGGATAGCGGTCATAAACTGAGAAAATACGCCATCTCTGTATGAGTTTTGATGTCTTCTTTTTATTTTATTATCACAAGAGCATTTTTTAGCATAACACTTTGTAATATCAGAAGGTCTGTAAATGGATTTCAGTCAGAATGCAGGTTACTTTCACCTTTGCGGTGACATCTAGGACAATGTTCTGCCTGTATTTCAACTAAACCAAACCAGAAAGGACGTTGTTTGAGATTCAGTGATGCACTTCATTACAGCAATACATACCTATACCAATTCTTGGTCATATAAGGGACTCAAAGAAACATCAAAAATGTTTAAAGTTTTTGCTTTAATTCACAGGCCCAATCAGTAATCTGTCTTCTTAAAAATAATCTCTTACTTTGCCAAGTAGAAAATAGTGAAAATTATGAAGCTCATAGTATCTCTTAAGTCACAAATGCCAATCTGGGGCTCATTAAGTGAAAAGTTAAAAACAGCACATCTGTGGTTGACAGTTTTAATAGTAACACCCATTTTATGTGAGAAGGCAGATATGGCTAGGTGTACGGTCAGCTGCATTGAAGCGATTGGCACTTTTATAGTATGAAAAGGTAACCTTATCAGAAAGTTAATGCATAATATTGTTCTTAATCGGCAGAGGTTTGTGCCTGTCCCTCGTCCTGGGGCTTGTGTTCTTAAAACGCGAGCAAGGACTTCTGAAAGCTAACGGAAAGGCTCTCTTCCCTGCAGTCTCGGAAAGGAAACGAGCCAGACAAGGAGAAGAAAGGGCTGGAAGGCCGGGCGGACAGCATTGGAAGTGGCCGCGCGATCCCAATTAAACAGGTACGCTACCAGGAGCCGTCTGTGGCGGGATAATTGGGGCCAGCACCGGCTTATTGTTCGAGAAGTCGCCTGTGATCCCACGTCACTCGGAAACGGGCCTTGTTTGATGCCTTCTCCTTGATTAGCCGCGCAAGCACACACTTGACATCAATTAGAGCGAGGTTCTCGGATGTATTGAAATTAGATCATTAGGATAAGGAGTGGGAAGGGATTTCCCCCCCCCCCTCTCTCTTTCTCCCTCTCTCTTTCACTCAAAATGGAGAGAAAAGGGAGATGTTCCTAATGAAGTGCAGTCTGCCGGTCCTCGTATGGACCTGTCTGCCATTCTCACAGAGCCTTTCAAGGCACAGGCTTTCTTGTCTGTGAGGGCTTTGATTGGGACATCACAACCAATGGGGGGAGAATCAGAGAGTGGCGCTGAGCCCCCCTGTGATCTGAGGGAGAGTGTTTGAGTTGGCCTTAATTTATTGTGCGAGAAGGGAGAGGGAATGAGAGAGAAGTGTGACTGGGGGGGTACGATGTCTCGGTGTTTCAGCTGGAGTGTAAGAATGAGGCAATTAGTGGTGCTAATCATGGCGCCTCATGTCATCAGTAGGGCCTTGTTTGTAATTTGCTAATGAACAAATTGCGGCTATGATTAGGGTCCCCTTTAAACGAGATCTGTTTTTATTAGTGCGCCACAGCTGTGATGCGCCACCCTGAGAAGACCAGAGAGCTCACTGGAGAACTTTTTATTTTTAAGGCTTTATCTGCAGAGCTGGAGGTACTAGCTCCCTGCTGGTGCTCCTGCTATAATGTTCTATAGCAAAAAAAATAATGTCCTATTGAAACTAGGAAGCTTTCATCCGAATGATGTATCGCTGTGTTTGTTCCTAAAATATTTATGCTGGCTTTTTCCTGCGAGGCTGTTCCCCATCACCAGAGGCGTCCTGCTGGAGTGAAACATTGTTTAAAATCTGAATCCAGGACACTTCACTCCCAAACTTTGCTCAAGAGATGCTTGTTTGTGGTAATATTGATTCCCTTCGCTCGGCTGATGCTTTGCATCCCACATGAAGAATTCCTGTTTTTGTCAGTATCGCATGGTCTGCCAGAGCTGAATTTGAAGTGAAAGTGACCCTCTGTGTGGAAAAGTAAGGGAGAGGAGAGGATTCGGAGCCAGGCCAGAGAAGGCTAGTTTGAACTATCCCTTCCGTTCTAGAACAAGAAGCAATATAAAATACCTGCACCCCTTACCCTTTTTCCTCGTTTTTAGAACTGTTTAGCGACTTTGATGCTGGCTTACTCATTTCTAGTATGTGTGTCCCTTAATGGAAGCCTTCTCCCGCTCCTGCATATTGGTTTGGACTGGCTGTTGTGCAAAAGAGGAGTCCCACAAAGACAGCTTTGTCAGACTTCCTCTTACGTTCTGCAGCTCAGGAGAATTAATAGGTTGACGAGAATTGTTAGGCGTTTAGCTGCAGTTGCAGTTTTCTTAACGGAAGGCAGGACTGTTGTTTACAGTCACTTGTGTCGGTCATCAGTGATTTATACTAAATTGACAGAGAATTGTTTTAATGCTCTGTGCTGCGGCTTATTCAAAAAAGTATTGCATGCGATTAATTGGGGTGAGGGTTCTGAGCTGGTGAGGGAAATTTGTAGGTTCAGATCTTAGGTGAGGGACTACTGTCGTCCCTTTGAGCAAGATACTTCCCAAAATTGTAGTAAAATGCCCAACTCCTGTAAATGGTTGCAAATGTAAATTGTCCTGGAGCGAAGTTTCAATCAAATAAAGTAGGTATTAGTAAAAAGCACTCTTCCCTTTTCACTGGTAATTGAGTTTTAGGTGACTTGTAACATGATGCCAAGAATCTCACTGCATATGTATTTAACACCATTTTGGGGGGCGTTTCTCTAAGGAAGATTTATAGGCAAGGGAAAGGCATAAATTCTACATCCTTTCAGCTAGTGACAAAATGTAATATTTCCTGGTCTCACAAAAAGTGCGCTAACAGTTCTGTTCCAAAAGCATTTTGTACACACCATTCAGTGTCTTTTATTGATATTTATAGACCACAAAGTGAAAATTGTGTGCCATATTAAAGAAAATGTCAATTGTAATCTGAAAAGAAATTTTGGATTAAAAAATATTGATCACATTGATGTGCACGAAGGCCTCTGTGATTCATACCTTTATCACAGATCTGTTAGTGTCTTCGTACCAATTAAGAGCACGGGGTTACTGGGGGGGTCCTCCTCTTTAACTTCTGTCGAGCGCGATTGTTAGCGACTCGGACTGAGGGCAGCTCTCGGAGGGCGGACGCGGTGGATGAGGAGTTTTGAAGTGCCGCGCCACAAGGAAAAAAAAAACCAACACCGTCAAAATAAACAAGCAAACAATAAATAAATAAGGGTCCTCCAGAAGATATTGTCAGAAGCAGAAGAAGAAAGTGTCTCTGGCTGTGAGAGTTGCGGGCTTGTCTCTTATTAATTTTTCAGAGCGAGCGGAGTTGTACATACATAATCACTCGATTGCAGCGGGAGCTGGAGAGGTCCCGCGGTTCCATTTGCATAAATCTTGTTAAGTCAATGGCAGTTAATGAAGTACAAATGAGCCTGGCGAAGGTGACATGCAAATCGCTGATGGCAGATGGGAGGTCTATTTATGGCAGGACAGCTGTGGAGCTGGTGAGTGTGTGTTTGTGTGAGGGGGTGTGTGTGTGTGTGGGGGGGGGGGTTGTAAGTGCATCAGCGATTAATTTTGGTTTTTTTTGTTCTTCCTATATTCAAACAGTTTCTTTTAAGCCACGTGTTGGAAATGCCCATAAGTTTGTGCCTTCCCTTTTGTCGAATCCTTTGGAAATCAAGTGAATGCAGGTTTAAACTCTGGAAAGTGGCTGATAAGTTTTTGCCACTTTCAGGTGTTTGTTGAGGCATGAATGCTTTAGTCCTGTTTTCCATGTGGACTTTAAACAGTCCCACAGCTAATAAAGACCCATGCTTTCCAACCTGCCTAAGATCATTAGTTTTAGATTCTAATCACTGTGCCCTGCTGATTGTTATGGTGCTGACTTTTATATTGGTGACTGTGACTATCATATTGTCTGATTCCACATTTTGTTGATAGTAAGAATCAGTTGTTGGTTTTCGAATGAGCTTCTGTAGCTCTGGTATAGACCTTTTTTCCTTCGTTTTTCAAATGCTTGGATTTTACCACTACTTACTACTTGAAGCATAATTCCATTCACCATCTATATGTGAGGAGTACACGCCAGTGACCTAATAACTGCAACACTGTAGTGTTTTTCTTTAGTTATAGTAGCCAGATAGTCCTGTGCAGTTCGTTTGAGCTCAGCTTCTTTCTTTTCCATGAATTAAGTCATTCTACGTGTTTTTTGTGGAGCTTTTTTTTACCCAGTCTGTTATGCACTGTTCTTGCCTAGAAAAGGCAAAGCTAAGGAGGGAAACTGCTATTGTTGCTGTGCATAATGGAGCAGCTCCTTCATATTATAAAAAATTGCTGTATGGATATAAAATTTATTCCTGCTGTGCCATCCCAGGTTATAAATGTAAGCACTGCATCCCAAGAAGAGACTCACAGGGTCTTATACAACACTCTTGTCATTTTTATGAAGAAATCAATCAGTTTGGTCAATCCATCACAGCTTTGCTAAGAGGGTCTTTTTTCAGATCTTATAGCCTGACTGGGAGTTGGAGTTGTCCAGGAAGCCAAACCTTGGTTTAGGTTTAGAAGCCTGATGCTAAATGTAGAGCAGTTAGCCACTGTTTAACAATAGAAATGTAGTGGGCTATCACTATTTAAGGACCAGCTGTTTTTGTGTGTGGTTGTTACCTTCAGCAAGGTTTTGAAACTTGGTACAAAATTGAGGTACTCAATAAAACCAAAGACCTGTTTCCAGTTGGGCCAGAATTTCTGGGACCTCTGCAGAACTTGTTGTTTCGGAGAGCCGGACGCACGCTCTGACCACTCCGGGAACAGAGCGTTCTGTGACCCTGTGGAGCGCTGGTGCCCTCAGAGATGGAAGGTGCTGCAAACTCTCCTCGCTGAAGGAAATGGTCTTTGTTTGCGCAAAAGTGGGCATGAGCAGTGCGTCCCGCCTGAAAAATAAATCTAAAAAAAGAAAACTAGCTTGATCTGAAACGTTCTCAGATTGGTCCTAGCGGCCCCAGCACGTACCATTTCCCTGTAATTGGACGCTGGAGACGAGCGGTTATGTTTTACCAACACTATAACCAGAGCATGCCAGAATAATAATGAGCGTGCTTATTGCCGGCTAAAATAAAACAGAACAGTTTCTGCTTAGAGGCACGAGGCAGAAATTAATTTCCGAATTGGATGTTAATTGATTTGATAATTCCCTGTGGTGTTTCCTCTTCTGAATGTGCTCGTCTCTCTCGATCTTCCTCTCTCTCTTTCACACGTTGGCGGTGGCATCTGGCTCCTCAGTCAGAGTCCAGCTCTGCTTCCTCTCCTGGATGTGATGTTTTCTCTAGCTCTGCAGCACTGGGACCTATCCCCTCGGAAGCCCTTTGAGTGTCATTTTATTTTTTTAAATCCTGTTTTCGTACTTTTTAAACAAATGCTTTTCCTTCGCTTGTTCACCCTCTCAGCAATTTTGAAGAATGTGGCCAAAAACAAGTGGTGCGATGCACTGGCTGGTCTGCATCTTTGCTTGGCCTGACTAAAAACCTGATAGCAGGACTCTTAGAAACACAGCAGTGCTGTGTTAGTATTATTCCACTAATGAGAAAATGGTCCTTTAAATTGAGGAATGCATAACATACCCTTCAGTGCAATTGGAAGCTGTAACTTGTGGTTGTAAAGTCAACATGCCTGAAGCATCACCCCCAGCCAGGTTCTCATTTTCTAAGTCTGTGGGAAAAGGAGGTTATCCTCGTGAAGAACCACGGAACATGAAGTTTGCAAACAAGAGGATTTGGCCACTTTGGGTTTAGGGTTTGGGTTTAGGTTGCTAATTGATCTGAGAATCTCATTCTGCCGTTTCTTGAAAGAAGCCAGGGTACCGACTGTCGACAGCGTAGTTCAGTAGCTTGCTCCAGACACCAACAACCCCAAAAGCATTCTTGTTTTTAAGTGAAACCTGAGTGGACAACTCCAGCACACAGAAGATTTCCTTACCAGGAACCATAGATGCTCTTCATTGTTATCCCTGGCTAGTGTGTGTGTTGGATACGAGGTGGTGTAGCCCTCTCTGATGGATTGCCCGCTATAGTGTAATGTCAGTATAACAAGAAGTTGGGTAATATTTTAATTTAAGAGAAAAACCTTTAATTTACATTGTGTCTTCACCATTGTTCCTGTAAACATTTCCGGTACCCGATGAGGTGTTCATGTAAAACTTAGCCTGCACATCATTATAGCTTGAACTATAACGAGAACAACATTAATTTTCTTGTATAGTAGGACTCAAAACAGTGAATGTTAAGGATATTATACCTGGACACTCTTATATAATGAGTTTATTTTGTTGAAAGCTATTTGTGATTGTGCTGAGAATTTACAGACGTATAAATGTTCCTGCTCTAAACAAGTCATTCCCTGTGTTCAGCGCTCATCTCTCTTTCCCTGTAGCCCGTTACACTCTTGACCTGCTGTGAAGTGAACTTGGTAATCCAGGTATTGTGGCCCTGTTTGAAAGGCTTCTGCTCGCTGTGCTCTTAGTAGTATATAAGCAGACTGCGGTGCGCTCATTATCAGGCTTATTGTTCAAACACTCTTATGCAAGGTTACTGTGTTACTTGGCTCTCAGCTGCAATAAATCCTTTCAAAATTGCCTTCATTAAAACATGCACCTCATTAAAACATGCAAACTGCTTGGCAGGCAAGGGCACTTGTAATGAGGGTGGGGTGTATTTGCATTTTGCTGCAATTAGATCCAGAATGCTCTAACTTTATAGTTACTTTAGAGTCTGGAGGAGATCTGTCACAAGCTACTGCTATCCTTTACCAGTGTCTGTAAGCACTGATGGATCAGTGGTATGGATAGTCCCAGCTATTCTGTATTCTCAGTCTGCAAAACAGACTCCTAAAATTCGTTTTGTTTCTTTTCCTTTTTTCTTTCCCTTTTTAATTCTTTGTATCTTCACATGAACACATTTACTTTAATAATTACCCACACAGAAGCTAGAAAAAACTTTTTTTTATTGTTCCAGGAATTT
This sequence comes from Lepisosteus platostomus, assembly GCF_059453375.1. Classification (NCBI taxonomy): domain Eukaryota; kingdom Metazoa; phylum Chordata; class Actinopteri; order Semionotiformes; family Lepisosteidae; genus Lepisosteus; species Lepisosteus platostomus. The sequence goes on along the minus strand of NC_142624.1, from coordinate 32,345,565 downwards.
TGGGGGAATTTTATTTTGTAACTTTGTGTCATTTAACGTCAATTGTTAATCCCATGTGCCTTGTGCCACACTGAAAGCCCTCCCCCAGTGGTTTCCTGTAAGACATGATTACTGTATGGACAGGCTCTGTGCAGATGTCACTGGGATTCCTGACAGTTGTTAGGTGGATAATAAATTTGTCGAGATTTATAAGCTTTGTTTACAGAACCTGTTTACTGCTAAAACTCCACCAGCATCTGTTCCTTGTTCCTAATTAGCTGCTAATTACTGAAGAGGCTCGCATGTGCGTTTGTCACCAAACTGACTAAGGCATTTTGCATGAACATTAACAAATTAATTTACAGCATCGCTGTTGCATCTAGAAGATGAAACTGAATGTCTGCGTGCTCTGTGCCTTTGCGGTGGAGGCAGATTAAAGACAGCAGCGGAGTCATGTAGAGAGCTGATAACAGCTCGTCGCGGGTTATGAAAAACATCCCACCGAGATCCGATGCAAGTCTCTTCCTGAGAGGAATGTGCTTTTGTTGGGATCCCACGTTGCAATTTATGTAAATGTAGTACTTTACTAGTATGAGGAATGTAACAGAAATGTTGCACTCATCTTAAAAAGTGGTAGAGTGTTCCTTTGAGTGTTTTGTAGATTGGGTTTATTGATTTTTCTGTCTGTGATCCTCTGCTTATACCACACTCAGACTGGTGACCAGCACGATGCCTCTTTATTAACAGAGCTTTTAAATATGGCTGCATGATCTCTACTCCGTAATTATAAGAGATCACTCTATTGGCCATATGCAATTTCTTGTATTAGGAATTTGTCTTTTTCGCATACCTCAACTTGCTCTCTAGGAGACACATAGACAGAGAGAGAAGCGCAGGGGTCAGAGAGCAGGGTCAGCCATTTATACTGCGCCCCTGGGGTTAAGGGCTTTGCTCAGGGGCCCAGTGCAGTAGGATTCCTCTGCCAGCCACGGGATACGAACCGGCAACCTTCCAGCCACAGGCACAGATCCTTAGCCACAGAGCCACTGCACCGCCCCTGGTAGGGGGTGGCAGGGCTTAAGATCATAACACCTGATGTGCACTTAGCAACATCAAATGCATGTTGTACGCTGCATGCAAAGCTCTTATATGTAAAATCCTTGGGGGTTTTTTCCCTGTCAAGATGAAGAAAATGTGTAGTTGGTGATTACAGTAAGTGTAGAGGAAGTAAATCGTGCCTAGCCTAGGAGGTGGGACCAGGGTGGAGATGCAGGGGAGAGACAGGCCACGGTGAGCGTGTGACAGATACACTGAGTGAGGGATGCCTGCTGGAGCTGCATTTCCTCTATCAGCTCTTCCTGAAATATTTGTGCACAGGGCCCCCGACGACCCTTAATGTTGGGAAATGTTGTACTTATCTGGTCTCAGCTGATTGATTCCTGGCTTACAGCATTTTATCCAGCATTTTTGACAAGGCTACAGCTGCATTTGAAATGAGATGTGCTTCTGAAGGCCTGTGTCTCTAGACACTACAGATGGGTCCAGCCCTTTGATATGTACAGTGCAAACCTACAGCAGTTGCAGAATTCCTGCACTGCTGCTGGGTCAGGCTCAGATTTGATCTACAGCGTGTCTGTATGTGGGGTGATTACAAAATTAGGAAATCTCTACCATCAGAGGAACTCATTCAAATATTTTTTTTAAAGGTGCGAATCATGCTCCTCATTTCAAAATAAAATCCATTGCAGAATTCTAAAGTCATCAAAAGATGTATTTTGCTGTTTTATTTTTTCTGACATTATTGTCTGGATTTGCACATTACACATTTTTATACTATGAAAAATTGCTTCCATGACATAAGCAGCAAATTTCCTTCTAGTTTGTCCTGGAACCAAATTCTTTGAACATTTTTCATATTAGTTTATTACAGGACCAGTCCCATCCTAAATATCAGGCCCTTCACAGTCCTTATCTAGAAAACTTTCACACCATATACACCATGTCATTTCTGAAATCTCAAAGTTTCACCTGCTCAAAAAAGCTGTGAAAAATGAAGATAATCTTAACTAATTTCATATCATACGTTACTTCTTCATTCAGATGTTTCACAGGTTTAGGGAAATACCGGCTCTTGTGTGTAGAAGATACCTCAGTACTGCTGCTTTCAGCGAAAGTGGGGAATAGCTGCTTTCATATATTTGCAGAATTTTATAGCTATCAAGTGATTAATTTGGTTCTGAGACTGTACAAATAAATTGATTAATAGAAGCAGTGACAGTTGCAGCAGTAGAAGTAGTAGTAGTGATAATACATTTGTGTCCGTATATATGTCTACAGCTGATTCAGACCTCTGTCCAGTTGTGTGCAGACTGAGAGTGCAGTAAGTTCAGTGCTGAGCTGACTTTGTCGGGAGTTAAATTGGATGGTTAATTCGGGTGTTATTTACCCTGTAATTCATTAGTTTCACTCTGCCATTGGCAGCGGACAGGCTGTAATTTCACGCCTTGCAATAAAAGATGTCTCATAATCTGCTTCATTTAGCAGGGAAAGAATTTAATGAAATTAACTGCAGTCCTAATTAAGACGGTGAATATTAAAGACCTGCTATCAAGTCTTTAACGAGAAGGACAAGATCCGCCTGCCGCTGGAAAAATATCCTTCCCTGGGAAAAGTTGTCAGCTTCCTGTGGTGCTGTGATCTTTCAGTGTTTATTCTCATTGTTTTCATTTTTGTTGTTATGAAGCTATTCGATTTTCTGTTTCATAAATGAATGATGAGCACTGAAAGAGGTTAAAGTCACCTTATTATAACAGTTACGTGGCAGTGGTTATCTTTAGTGTGGGTTCCCATCCAGAAAGGCCAGATGTATAAATGTCGTTCTGAAAAGCTGCAGATGGAGGCTCTGCCCAGCTCCTAAGATGATCTGTACCGAGGAGCACCTTCCTGTAGTGGATCAGACCTGTTTTGTGACAAAGAGACGAAGATCATGCGAGATGTTACTGGATTCAGTGACCAACACTTGCAGCAGATGACATCTCACCCAAGGGTCTTTCCACAGTACATAGTACTATCATGTACGCTCTGTGCCTCTGTTTTTCAAACAGCATTTATTTCTGTGCTTCATATGAAAACTTTTTTGATTGGAGTATAAGGGTGGTGACTTCTCTAATCGTTCCCCCTATTCTTTCAGGTTGGAGTATGTATTATTATAGGCTGGCAACTGATAGACATACAGTTATACTGATATACTGATATACACCAAAGAAACTGTATATTACACCACAGGCCTTGGCAGAAAGAAGACAAGGAAAGCAAAATAGAAAATAATCCTTAATAACCTCTTTTCTTCTTTTTTCCTCTTCTGTCCATTGTCAAAAACCCGAGCTTGGTGAGGTTTTATCTTCTAATGAATTGAGACTGCTGAAGTAAGGTTTGGATAATTGAGTTTATAATTAATTACCCAGAACACTCATCAGATAAATCAGTTGCAGAGATTCTTTTTTTCCCCGTTGTATTTTATTTTATCTCTCCTTCGCTTCTCTCCCTGGGGCCTGCCCTTCTTTGTCCTTGGCTCATCAGGACAACCTTATCTAGGGTCCCAAGGGTGCGGGGTCTGTGTGTCTGGATCTGTGTGTGATCTCTTGTGTCCCTGTGCCTCTGTATGTGGGTTTGTCCCTCTCTGACATAAGGCAATTTGTATTGGTTTTTTTTTTTGCTTCTCTGTTCGGGCATGCCTTCTGTGTTTTTGGCCACAACATGTGAGTAGACTCAAACATGGTAACTTCTGTAAAAAGCGAAATGACATTACTGGTGTAGTGTTTTGTTTTTTGCAAACTAAACTGGCCTTCTTGAATGTAAAAATTTCTTTTTTGAGCAGGTGTTTGTTTAGATGTAGTAATTGAATGAATGTTAGTCAATAGGAAGTTCCCATAAAAACAACAACACATAATGTGTGTATCGGTGTGTGTGTATCGGTATACACGTTTGTGTATGTATTGTTATACGTGTGTGCGCCTGCATGTATATGTGCGTATGTGTGTATCGGTATACGTGTGTGTGTGTATTGGTGTGTGTGTGTATCGGTATATGTGTGTGTGTGTGTATTGGTGTGTGTGTGTGTGTGTGTGTATCGGTATACGTGTGTGTGTGTGTGTGTATCGGTATACGTGTGTGTGTGTGCCTGCATGTGTGTGTGTATCAGTATATGTGTGTGCCTGCATGTGTGTGTGTATCAGTATACAGTACGTGTGTGCTTGCACGTGTGTGTGTGTGTATCGGTATATGTGTGCACAATCAGAGCTCCTGTCCTGCAGGGATGATGAATGGCCTGTGGGAGTGGAGATGGGTCTTGCGATAGGAGAGCCAGGCTTTCAGGAGGTGTCAGTCAGGACCCCTTAACCCTCTGCTCTGACTGACACCTCGACAGTGTGCTCAGACCTACATACACTGAACCACAGGCTGCTGGTCATTGGAGAGGGTCCTGTGACAAAAGAAACATTTAATTTGCTCTCCTTTCTCAGGATCTGAACAACAATATCCCATACTAAATGAAAGTACAAGCTTTTTTCTTTCTCCCAAGATTTTTTTCAAATCCTTTTTTCTCATATTGATCTTTCTGCTTATGGCTTAGTTATTTCCTCATTCCAGTGTAGAAGGTGCTCTTTACAATATCCTGTATGAAAAAGTAGCAGGATACTTTTCTTTGTATGAGCGTCTTGTACTCAAGATTGAAGTCACTGTGATGTAGACCATGGATTAAGAACTGCAATGTGCACATCACTGCTTAGTCTACTCCTCTGCCCTCACACCTGAAGTATTGCATTGTGTTTCTTCAATATACAATTCTTAACCTTCATTTACCCCTCTTGAAACACTAGCTTGTGCTGTTATTGTACTAGCTCATGTCTGTTTTGTGGTCAGTTATTGTTCACAGTGTATTGTTATACTTTTAAAGTGATTGAGGTGTTTGTCTTTTATGTCTTACAAGTTTGCAAGCAGCTCTGCCTTTTCATGGGTTTTGAGAAATTATTCTGAGCAGCTATTGGGTGTGCACAGTATGGTTTCGAGAAATCATAATTGACTGAAAACGATTAAAGGGTGCTGTTGGATTGTGAGCAGTGTCTTTTGATATCTCCAGTTCTTAGAATGCTGGCATTTTTTTTTTAAACCTACATCTACAAGGACGATCTTAAAGAAAACTTTGCTGAAAGTAAAAGTAGAATAATTGAGAGACCAATATTTGGAATATAGTGTCTCTGAACTTAAAGTGTGTTTATTCCATTGTGCATTGATCTTTATGAATCAAGAAATGCAAATAAATTGCTTTCTTTATTATTTTCTCTATTAGAGGACCTTGTAAGCTGTCACGCAATTCAAGGTAAAACAGAGGCAACTAATGTGTCATCGCCCTGGAACCTAAATAATGAAAAATAACACCTATCCGAGGGCTAGCATGCCATTCAATTAGCCTCACTCATAAAATGATAGCTTGTCATCTCCAGGACGGATGAGGAAAATTAATAAATTGCATCCTAAATAGTAGGGACACTTAAGAAAAATTGGCCAGCTAGTTTAGCACAGCAGGATGTGGAGGGGCTTCTTTCACACCATTCCCCCTCTCCATGCCTTGCAACACTGTCTGTCTCTTTATTAATGGTCGCCCCTAGCCACTGACAGCTCTGTTGCCACTGGCTGATTTCTGCATTTAAAATTAAAGCCCTCGTCATATTCTATTTACTGCACCACTGGAATGGTTATTGTTTTTACATCCAACTCACCACATCTTAAACTCATCGCAAACAGGGATGCAGTGCTATTGGCTCAGAGGACTGTCACCTCATTAGCCCTAGTGTAAATGACCTTCATGGCAGGGAAGATATTGCATCTTGTCAGGTTGTGATCAAATTGGATGTAAGCTGGCTCTCATCAGAAATTTTTATGTGTGCTTTTGTTGAATGGGGGTTGTTTTTGTTTTAGTGAACATAGTCAATATTTTGACATTTTAGTTTGAGGTACATACTTACTTGCTTCAACTTCAGGACGGGATTAGTATTGAGCCGTTGCTGGTTTGTCTACCTTGCAGATTGTTCTCACGATCGTGTCTTGATGAAATTGCCCGGGCCGCTGAGGAGATCGGCTCTCTGTCCGGAAAATGTCCATTCGACCCACCTGATATTGTCTTAAGGGGTCATTTTAGCAATTAACGTACTGCTGTATTTAGGCTGGTAACTTAGCTACAGTTTACATGCTCACTTTCCCAGTGTTTCTTTTAAAACTTTTATTCACTTTCTTCTGGGACTTTGTTGGCTGGAACTGTAGTAAACGTTTGAATTTTCTTCGTTTCCAAAATAAGAGCATGTACAGAAAATTGTCAGAACAATTAAAGACGTGTTGTTGTTTTTTTTGCAAGAATGGCAAGCGAGTCAACGAGGCTCATTGCTGTTCCTTTCGTGGTGCAAATGACTGCCAGGCGCTGGAGAGGGTAATGGATCAGCCAATTATTTTCTGTTTGAGCTGGTTGAGGAGGTGAGCCGCTCTGGGGTCTCTCCGGTGCGTTTGAAGCCGGCGGCTGTGTGATCCGCGCCTGCGGTAGAGATGGCGCTAATGACGAACTGGGTCGCGCAGGGGCCGCGACCGGAGTGGGACAAGAGGCGACGGTCAGCTGGCGGGGCAGCGGGGGCTCTGCGACAGCCTGACCCCGGGTCCGAGAGAGACGCCGGAGCGACTCAATTAGCGAGCCGGTCTACGCGGAACACGCAGGGGAGGAGATCCAGGCAGCGCAGCACACGAGATCCAGAGCCATCAGGAGCCGAGTACACTTTCATCCCTCTGCTCTTAACTGCATTGCTTTAAAAAAAATGAAGAGAGAGCCAAATGAAGTGCTGAAATGAATCCGTAGTTTATTTAAACAGACTAGTTCTGAAAGTCTCTGTCTGTGTCATTTTCTTCAAGAGCCTGTTCCTCTTGAGCGGCCCACCTTGAATCAGAGAGGCTAAGAACACTGGAATGGCTGTTCCTATCATGTTACTTCATGATATTTACATTTTGTTACATCTGTTAACAGCCCTTCAAATCAAATCATTCAAACCACGATCATTCTGTTTTAATATACACATTGTATGATTAAATAACTTTAAAAATAGAGGATATAGTAAAGGCTAACTAAAAATAACATGCCAAAACTGTAACAATGATCAGTTTATTTAAACGTTTCTCACTAAAGAGGGTTTTGTGTGTCTTACAGATTACGATAAGGAACGTTTTAGAATAATAGCATTTGTGCTCGTATCCGCAAGTGAAGCCATACACAATTCATTTGAGGGCTTTTACTTCTTTATGAGGTGCGGAGTCCCATGTTTCCTGTGTAGCGCCTCTGTTACTTCATTTGCGTGCTGTCTCCCTCAACTGTTGGTGTCTATTAATTTTCCTTGTCTTTACTGTTAATGTTTAACAAGTCCAGCGATGTGACACATGTAGCGAATACACTGTAATTGCTAATCAGTGGACAGTTTTATTCCCCTCTTTGCCTAATGAATTTGGCTGAAATGAAGTGTGGGCGTCCGCGTGTTAAACAGTCAGTCATCCAGGGCTGATTTGCGTAGGAGAGTGCTGTAATGGTCAGAGCTGTGGCCCTTAATGGCTAAATAAGTTTTTTTTTTAACACAGTTGGGTCATAATCAGTTTAACCTGAGGAAAAACTTTCATTCCCAGTTCCCTTTTATCTTTTAAGGGGATTCTGGTGTGTCAATCACGACTGTACCGTTTAATGTATTGTGAAATTTCTAAAGCCTTTCCAAACGTACAGAAAACTGTGATTTGGAGAGTATTTGGTCTCCTTCACTGCCCCGATCATGGTAAAGTTAATTACTATCCTACCATAATGCTGCAGTGTGGCTTTTTTAAAGATCACGCAGTAGATAATGATGCTGATTAAAAAATACAGGTGGAAAACAAGAAGCTAAGCGGCAGTAAAACAGTCACAGGGCTCCGGGTAAGAGGAGGCAGAGTTCTTTCCTGTATCCGCTAATGAAAATAATGAATGTTCATCCAGACCCTACAGCTGCTCAATGTGTCATCTTACCTGCTGACCCTGGTTGTAGACGAGTCAAGCAGAGGTGAGAGACTACGTTCATTGCAGCATTTTTCAGTCCCCAGTTCTTTTTTCCACTCGCAGACCAACAAAGGACAGGCAAGACCACATAGGCGCTGTTTTTTTCCTCTCTGTCATGGAGGACACGTGCATCATTCAGCCGATTTACCAAAACAAACGTTTAACAATTCACCAGCAATTTACCGATTGTAAATTACCCTTTTGTTTCCGTAGACATCAGGCAGCGCCACTCCTCAGATATGAAAGGAAAAGCAGGGTTTTCCTGCCTGTGCCTTGCGAAGGGTTAAAATCGATGGGGCAGTGATGAGGTTGCCGACAGGGGAGCCGAGCCTGGGAACAGAGCGGGCGCTGGATCGATCTGGAGCAGGATGCGGCCCGCCTCGCCGGCCTAGCCTAACTCCCAACCACATCCGTGTTCTTGTAACCAGCGCCCCATGCTGTTGCCACGACGATTGGCAGCACTTGATGGTGGACATGATTCTGCCACAGCCAGCGGTCCCCTCCTCAGCCCCCTGCAACCCCACCCCCCACCCAAGCCTGTGACTGATTGGCTCAGTTACTGACCGCCATCCCCTGCCCCCAAAAAGGGATCAATAAATCTTTGTTGGTAAATAATTGCTATTGAACAGGGTTTTAATATAAATTTATGAGCGCCGTTTTATCACAGCCTCTGGGCACAGCGAGATACTGCGCTATAGATTTCCTATAGCGCTTAACATTTATTACATTAACATTGCAAGATATTTAACGCAGAAAGGTAAGCACTTCTTGAAAGTAACCAAGGAGCAACGCAAAGTCAGTCCCTCTGAGACAGCTACTTTCAAGGCTCTCTGACACTCAGCAGGCCAGTTATTATTGAATCTTTGAGCACAATTCACCAAATTTATTTAGCGGGTAGTGAGTTTTCTTTACCATGAGACAGTGATATGCCCTTTTATTAGGGCTATGGTTGGACCTAGCGTTGCTTTGTAAGACGTGAGTGTTTTTATCAGACAGCTTCTCTTACTGGCTTGTGCTTACTGTACGCTATAAATATATACACATTGATACTTTTTAAGAATAAACAACAACATTTAAACTAGTCAATATTTACTGAATAAAGGACTAAATAGGACAAGGACTAAATAGCCCATTGTATGTAGCTCTTCACTAAAATAAAAATGCGTAGCTAACACTTTAGGAACCACTCCAGGATATTTTATTCCTTGTCTTTTCCTTTTTCATTGCGCAGTTTTTAGATAATTTTCTCTCTTGGTCTCATTGCTAAAAATGATTTCACCAAGACTAGTCAGTTTTGATGAAATGCAAGGTATTGCTTAGCACCTCGGGGCAGTTTTGCCTTCAAACAAATTTAGAAGATTTGGGAGCAATTAAATAATTAGTAAATAATGGGTTTGCTGGGGAATCGTTTGCTTTTTTCTGCTCTCTCTCTGCAATTACAGCAGTGATTTCGCTAGCCCAGCATAGCCTTTTTGCAGCTGTGATTCAGTAAACTTCCTGTCAGATTGTCGTATGTTTACAGACAACACACCTGGTAGAATCTTTTACATTCTGGCATTGGGGTCTGTAGGGGGAAGATATGTATTCGGCTTAGGGGATGAATTCTTTTGCCACCCATTGTAACCTAATCTCTGCTAGCCAGCCCATGACATATTGCAGCTCTGTCTTTTCTATATATGTTTGTTGATAAAGTAGCTTTTTACAAAAATGTGAAGAGCTAGCTGGAAAGTGTACAGCAGAAATGAGAGATGTAACCTGAAGCAGCTCCAGTGTCTGAGACTGGCTGCAGTATTTCTATAAGGGGGTTAGAAATCTGATGGCTAACGTCAGGGTTGTCTTAACAGCCCAGAACTGCACTGTTTGGAGAGCCTCCTCTTTGAGATCTTAAGATTTGAAACTGCATTCCAGAGCTTCTCAGATAGGATCTGATGATTCTTGCTCCCAGTTCCAGTGTGATCCCAATACCTTTGATGTGGTTTATGATCAAAGGGCAGTGGGCAGCTCTTCACCCTTGTCTCCCTGGGGTCAGGTGCAGCAGAGGTCAGCCGGAGGTCACCACCAGGGTACAATTGCAAGCTTGTTTGTGGTTAGAGTCTTGTTTATTGGAGCGGGTGTTATTTGCATGGAACTTTCCCAGATGGTATCATTCCAATCCTGCCCCACCTGTCTTTAAATCAATGCACTAGAGGAGATCAAAGCAGGTGTCCTTCATTTAAAACTTGATTTTCATAAGGTATACAATGCAGATGCAATGTAGCATTGAAGAACAGTTAGGTGTTTGTTACGTGGCCATGCTGAAAAGAAAAGTTAAGGACTCACACCTGAGGAAGGCTCCACAGTCGAAATGTTGTCTCTCTTTTCTTTTAACCATGCAATAAACCTTTTTCTCTTCCTTTGCAGCCTACACATGCTAGCACAGCTACTAACTTAAACTTCTTCAAAACATGGCCATGCCTTAACAAGGATAGAAGAACTTAATACCACCAGTTTTGGTGAACTGTACCGAATGGTATAGCAAACTTTGCAAAGTCTCTGAATTTTGAGGTAGCTGCTCCTTCAGTTCTACTCTTTCCCTCTGTTTAGGGGATGCTCCTGAAGAGAAGCGGCAAGTCTCTGAATAAGGAGTGGAAGAAGAAGTACGTCACCCTCTGTGACAACGGCGTTCTCACCTACCACCCCAGCCTGCACGTGAGTAAACTTCCCAGGTTCACCGAGTCCTTGTTTGTGTTTCTAGAAACGTTCAGTTGTCCTTAAACCGCAGAACTCTGAGAGGCTGGCCTGCGTTGTTGGTTTCCCTTGTGCTTTCTTGCACTCACTGCAAGGCTGTTACGTGTGGAAAAAGCCTCTTTGTACTTGACGCTGTGTGGTCCGACATGGGCTGGGGACGATCAGGTGTGCTCATAAAGCATTCTGGTTTTTACCATTTGGGGTCGATTGCGGTTATCGCCAGCCCCTCTTTCACTCCCTGTCTGTCACAAATGCACCCCTGCTTAAGTTCGTGAATGTCCCTTGCCAGTGCTTTTTGTGGGCCATAACTTCTTCGCCAACTCTCGCCCGCCGTTTCTCTTTTCCCCTCCTCCTTCCCCTTGTAGCTGGCGGGGGAGTAGTCACTGAGTTGCGCGGGTGCCAGTAAGTAAAAGCCAATCAAAGAGTGATTTGTGTTCATTAGGCGCTTGTCAAAGCTGAAGAATTTTGATAATCAGAAGCTGCAGTGAGAAAGGGCCCCCCCCCTCCCTGTCACAGCCGTGCCTCCTCGCCTCGCTCTGTCTGCGGCCCGGGAGCTGCTTCAGCAGCACATTAGGCTAAGCTGTGAATTAAATGAACCAAGTCTGTATTTCGGCTCAGCCGGCTCTTGGGCTCGGCTCCCTCGCGCTCCGGGCCTCCACACGGGGCTTGTTTTTCATGGCTTGGAAATTAAGAGTGGCTCTGCAGACTCCGCGGCTTGCTGGGTTTGGTACGCCTCCGAACTCTGTAAGCAACAGCAAGTCAGCACTTTCTTCTCCCCTACTTATTCCTATTGTTTTTTGTTCAAGTTTTCCAGATCATTAGTTCCATTCCGATCTCTGGCCTGGGGGCTAATCCGGAGTGGCCCCAGCGCCTAAGTATGTCCCTCTGCTGGGGTGCACTTAAATGTGTCCAGTTTAAAAACACAGCTCCAGATAGCGCTCACAATAAACAACAGTCCGTATCTGTCGTCTTGGTTATGGAACGGCAGCTGTTTCCTATTCCTGTCCATTTATTAGAAAGCTTCTAAATCACAGTGAGAGTCTTCATACCCCAGTATCTGTTCCAGAAACGCAGGGTGCAAGGAGGGACTGAACTCCACTCAGAATGCCGTCTTTTGGTTAGTATTTCTAAACAGTCTTGGTACAGGTTAAATCTTTCTGCTGAAATTCAGGCACCTGAAAGAAATATTAATCACTGTTTGCATTTGGTGCCAAGTTTAAAAAGAAGAAACACATTATTGCTTGTTTGAATAGTTGACATTTAATTGGAATATATTTGTAAAAAGCAGGTTATACAATTGATTTATTCCAGAGCTTCCACATTGACTCTGCGGGTCACTTAGGGCCTTATACGTTCAGTCATTGGCTGTCATTAGATTATGACCAACAGGTCTTTCACCTGACAAACAGGTCATTTGATAATGGACCTTGACTGGAACTGGATATACTTGGACCTGAAGACTTAAAGAACACTCCTAGTTTTATGCTGATTTTATCAGTGCAATAAGTTCTAGATTTAACTGTTACTCTTTTTTAAATAACACTTTTAAAACTGTTGCTCTTTGTAAATCAAACCACAACTATCTTTTTTTTATCGGATACAACAAGAATAGCTTTTTAAACAGTCACTTAGATTTTTAAGAAATATTAATGATTTAAAAAAAAACCTTTTAGCAGGAAACCAAGCACAGCGAATGGATGAGATGCAGTTTTTTTTTTTTGCCGGTGTCGATGAATGACTACAGTTTACTTCTTATGTTGTTGCTGGATTTTACTAAAAGGCCTTATACTGATTGAATGGCATTAAATAGAACCCCTGTATCATATTTTTCATGGCTGACATTTGTGATGTATAATATTATGCTCTAACTGCCTCTCATAATTACTGTATTTCTTGCGTTGTTAGCACACACGGACAGATTCTGTGCGGGGGAGGACCTAAAGTGATGGAATCTTTTCTCCCTCTTTCTTGAGTTCGAATTGGGCTGTAATGTTATTGTTAATTAAAATCTAAATGATGCCGCTAATGGCACAATGGAGCTAACAAATGCTTATTGTCTGCTCTCGGTTTGATGGCAAATGAAGACACAGATGGACAATGAGAGAGTACAGCTGAGTACATCAAAGATTCTCATTTGGCTCTCACAGCACCCCATGTGTCACTGAAGGTGGAAACATTCACATTAGAGTTTTCTTCTAATTGTGTGTTCCTATCAGCACTTCCAGAGGTCTGGGGCTGTCAGCTCCTAGACATTCCAAGCCATTCCATTGCAGGATAAGTTTGAATTGTTGACAAAGAATTCGGGATATATTTGTAAAAGGCTGGTAACAGCCTTCTCTTGACAATGCTAGAGATGTTATAGATTTTATAGTCGGTAAACATTACACCAGTGCATACAACTGAGCTAAATCTCACATTCAGTGAAGGTTTCTAGCTTGTTAATCTAGAGGTGGTAGAAGATTCTCCTGCAAGCACAGGTGGAAAATGTGCATCAATTAAACAAACGTCTTCAGTGCTTTTTCGGACGTGAAATAAATTGTCGCTCGCTCTATGAGTTAGGCTTTAAAGGGCAGCACTTTATTGTAGTCCAGCGAACAAGCCCCAGCTCTGACAGGAGACAGAGCCACTGCCATTGTGTGGCCTTCAAGGCTGTGGAGCAGAAGGTCTGGACCGGAGGACGAGAGTGGCGCCCGGGTGGTGGGGAGGAGAGGGCGAGCGAACCACTGCCTGTCGAGGGTGAAAGGGATGAGCGCGTCCTCTCCCACCCCCACCCCCACCCCCACCCCCCCAGCCCTGTCGAGTGTTCTCAGCAGCTAGCAGGTTTTCCCTGATCACATCTCATCTGCAGCCGAGGCATCAATTAGAGTGTTTGTTTGAGGCTAATTGAATGAAACTCAATCATAGCTCTTAATTGCTTGACTATGCGAAAAGAAATCACATTAATGCAGCTAATTAAGTGGATGGCAATAGATGCAACATAATTAGTAACACCCCCCCCCCCCTCTTCCCAAAAAGCAGAAAACATTTAAACATTAAAACAGTTTTATGCAAAGGTTCATGCAGCTTTTATCAAGACCACCACTTTACAATAGGCCACGAATTTCTAACTGCGTTCTCACACCAGCTCCTGAACACAAACACGTTCCCAAAAATCACATTTGGTCTTTTCTGGAGAGACGAAATCCTTAATATACCAGCTCCATAAGGCTCCCCCATTTACGACGTACAGATGATGAACAACACAAAATGCAAATCGGGATGCAATTACCTCTTTCAGGCTGTTGCGGGCCTGAGATGGCACTTCTGGGGCCTGGTCTGAAGAGCTCTCTTGTGGCTTGTTAGGCGTCGTTGAGAGCACTTGGCTTTGAATTGCCCTTTCGTCTGGTTTTTCTGTGAAGAAGAGCCTCATCCTTTTTAGTGCTTCTGTGTTGTGCCCGTCCTTGCTGCCAGACGCTGTGATTGTCTTTTATTTGAGCGCAGATGAAGTAGGGAGTGCGGCCCGCGTGGCTGGTGTTATATTTGCACTTCAGAGCATCAGGGAGCAGGCCTCGTTAATTTAAGGAGCGCCGTTTCACCACTCTGCAGTGTTAATATTTTTTCAGAAGTGCCTCAAAGAGCAACAACAGCACAGCAGCAGGTACCAGTTCTGGGAGGGGAGAGGGGTGTGAGAAGAGATGGCGGCTGTGCTGAGTATCTTGTGCTCATCCCGTGTTCCAGTGCTGTGTATCACTGGGCACCAGAAATAAAAATCTGGTCTTTATTCACTACCATCAGCCACCCCACATTGATGAGCTTTAACTTTGAGAAAAGAATGGGCACTGCTTTAATTTCTCTGAAAGGAAGAATTAATTCCACTTATCAGTTTTCTTCTCTCTTCCTTGCGTTTGTATCTGTAGCTATACCTGTTGGATTGGTTGCATTTAGTGAATTTGTGTATGAAATGTGTTAACTCCACAAACAAGTCTGCTGTTGTGTCAGGATGGTTGTCTTTCCTGGAGGAAATGACCTGTGGCTTCTGCAGAGACTCATTTAAAAAGGAAAGTCTTATAAATTCACCATGGGATGTTTTTCCAAGAAAGCACTCCTTCGCCTCTGTTTAATAGCCCATACACTGAAGTGATTAAAAGGTTCCATGGCGATCTCACAGGAATACTGTCTTCCCAATGGACAAAGCTCCATCGGCTGTACTTTTCTCTCAGTTTGTCTTGCTCTTTTCCTTGGAAATCATGACGTCGCCTTACCTCCAAACCTGACTGTGGTAGTGCTTCTGCAGCCAGGCCCAGTCTGCTGCCTTGTCAAGTATAAAGAAATAGAAATGCATCATCAGTTGCTTTGTATTGTACAAAATGATAGGGCTGTGCCATTCTGAAGCAATACCAGGCCAAGATCAGGTGTGCACAGGGAGCACCAGCTCATCCTGACCTCACGGAGTTGGCGTCTCTCTGCCTCCTTGTAGGACTACATGCAGAACGTCCATGGCAAAGAGATCGACCTGCTCCGCACTACTGTGAAGGTGCCTGGCAAGAGGCCCCCCCGTGCCATCTCCGCCTGCGCCCCCGTCTCCAGCCCCAAGACCAACGGCCTCGCCAAGGACATGAGCAACCTGCAGATTGCACAGAACACAGGTAGGAGGCTTGTCTCAACTGCGTAGAGCACGATTGCTCAACAAGGTCCTGATAATACCTGCATCGTCTGCAGTTTTCCCTGCCCTGTCTTTTATCTGTTGGATAATATCACCAAATTGTGAATCTGAATATAGCTTGAGTATGGGAGCTTTGATTGCATGGCTGCTCATTTCTAGAAGTTCTCTATAAAGGTCTGTTTTTGTCCTGGTGTAATGCATTATAAAACAGAATTCGGTACCCCTGGTTGTCCCTTAATAAGAAGCTAGCATTTTTTATCTTCACGTGAAGGTTCTTGTAGATAACCGTGACATGTACGTTGCTCATTACAGATGCTGCAGATGTAAACGTCATTTAATACCTTTTTATCGCATGGATTCCATCTGTCTTAAATAAATCTTAACACTGAATGGGCTCAAAACACAGTTTTAATGCCACAGTCAAATAAAATATAATAAAGCTGATATATAATTCAAATGCACAGTAAAGGAAGCACATGAAGTGATGAGCATTGTTGACTTGACCTTTATGCATATTAAATTAGCATTCATTAGTTTGGTCGGGTATTTGGAGACTTTAGTCCATGACTGTATTTGCTAATATGGTAAAGTGATGCAGTTTTGCACATGCTTGCCTTCACATGTGATTGCTTTTAGAAACATATTTGTGAACTGCCTGTCTGCTTTCCCCTGGCTGTTGTGTGGGATCAGTACCTCTGCCAAAGATGAGCATCATGCAAATGGCAAATATGGCAAAGCCTTAGTGGCCAGATGGCCGGATATCAATCACTTGTGATTAATGATCTTCTCTAATATGGTTTCGTGTCGCCCTTTGGCCATCGTTTTTGCATTTTCTGCCGGCACAGTTTTGGTTTATGCTGTTCCATTCCGGGGGAAGGTTTTCTCTAGGTTCTAGATGCTGGAACCCAAACAGCACAGCAGTGGGTTAACGCAAGCCGAGCCAGTGCAGCCTGCCGAAGAGCACTCTGCCCTGCTCAGACCCAGAGCAGTCCCCTTCCTCGCGTCATGTAAGGGAGCCAGAAAGACCAAACTAATAGCATGAATATTCAGTGACCCAGAATACTAATTATTGTCATGAATATTAATATGATCAGACTTCTCTCTCCACTCAGCCAGCTCCAAAAATGGGCTCTAATGAGAGGTAGTTAGAGGGCGAGGGAGCGATTGTGTTGTACTGAGTGTGCACACTGAGCAAAGCAGTGAAAAAACATGGAATAAAGGTTTTGTTGAAGCTACTGAGGTCACAGAAAGCTGTGGGTGTTGACTGTTGTGAAAGAACTGTATGCAAGTTATATTTTGATTCCCATAATATATTGTCCATTCATTTATCAGCTTCATGTTTCTTCGAATGTATTCATGCATTAAAGTGTATTAAGGTATATCTAGTTTCACATGTGGGTCATCTGTTGTGCACCACAGACCTACAAGGAATTTATTTTTTATGCGTTTGTTGGATTTTTACTCTTACCGTGTTGAGAATATCTTTTATTACTGTGTCCAATCACTTTTGCATTAATTGGATGGATTCCTACTGTACTTTTACCCAAATGTAGCACATTATTTTTCGGTTTTCTTCTTGTATACAGTGTAGTATACTGTAACTACAGTTCTTGAATGTAGTAAAACTTGTGACAAAAAATGTCTTTGTCCCATGTTAGTGCCTTGTGAATAAACCAATAAGGAATGATGAAGTAAAAAATAGTTTTTGCATTTAGAAACAAGGGAAGATTGACACACGTGATTTGACATTTTTATTGAAAGAAATAAAAAATGTCTTGATCAAGAAGTCTAAGCAAGGCTGGTAGAAAAATCTTATTTTTTTCTTATAGTTCAGAATCAGCAGTCAATCAGCCTATTGTAAGTCAGATGTCTAACTTTTTTTTGCAATTTAAAAAAAATGAAATTCTGAAGTGAAAGTGCTGAAAAGGGGCAAAATACATTTTTCACGTTCTCTGGTTGACTCTTGAAACACTACTCTTCTAAAAAAAAATAAAAGTACTGTAATCAAGTGTTTTTAAATGGGTGGTATGTTTTAGATTGCTGCAACCGTGTGTGTCTCAAAACTAGTGTTGTTTTATCCAGCAGAGGAGAAGAGAGGGGTCTTACTTTTCCCTCTTGCTCTCCTCTTCCTTATCTACATCTCTCTCTCTCTCTCTCTCTCTCTCTCTCTCTCTCTCTCTCTCTCTCTCTCTCTCTCGAGTGTGTGTGCGCGCGTGTCCATGCGGAATGCTCTCTTCCCTTGGATTAATGAGCCCAGAGTACATTATGAGCAGCGCCAAAAGGGTTTCAGCTAATGGGACCACTCATTTCTCCTCTTTGAGTGACACACGTATAAAAGTAATTGGCTGTGCAGAATGACAGCTCATTGGCTGTGCTTAAGGATACATTATCCCCCTATTGTGTGGTCCGCTGGGAGCTGCTTTATTTCTTAAATCCAAACCATTCCAATCTCAGGCAGGGCTTCTCCAGGCTGCCATTGTACTTGTTTCACTTGCAAACCTTACAATGAATTTCGAAACCTTAAATCCCTTTTGGCCATCTCAAACAGAGCAATCGATATAGTTTTTTAAACCCACATATGACTTGCACTACTTGTTAGGTCCATCCAAGTTGTCCCCTCTTTTTCTTTGTTAAGTTCCCTTCTTTTTCTTTATATAAATGTTCCCATTTACCAAAGGTGCTCATTAAAGCCAAGAGGACCTTATTTATTCATTTCAAAGGAGATTAAATTGAGACGTGACATTTCATTTGCTGGAATTTCCCGTAGGCAGACAGAAGCAGCACATCATATACCCAAAGACAAATCACACTGCTATAGATCAAAGTAAAACTGATACATTTTTGCGCTTTACTTCTAAGTGCTTGTTTAAAATGAGCTTAGTCACTTAGTTTGCAGAGATTAGAAGATCATCATTCCACGAGAAAGGACGAGGGAAGAGGGAGAAATCTGTTTTTAACCTCAGTTTTATTTATGCTATAAAGAATACAGGGCCAGTGCAGGCAAGGTTCCGGGACTGCTGGCATGTTAACAAGAATTGAAGACAAAACAATAGAAAAGATCTTATAGATTTCAGCTGATAATTATATTCCCGTCCTATTAGGGTGGATGGCCTTCACCTCTTGCTGATATAGAAGCAACACAAACCTGGTAAAAAGATGATAGGAACGTGTCTTGGCTTGGTCTTATTAAAAAAATGCTGTTTAAATCGGGAAGAGTGAGCTCAGGAAAACTGGGCGGTTGCATCAAGTTTGGGGGCACTCAGTTTAACATGGCAGAATCCTCTTTTCTGTTTTACATGTTTACAGTTATCAACCAGACCAGAAAACCCATTTTTTGACAATCTGTGAGACGTTAGTGCTGATACTACAACATTGAAGACAGAACAACCCAGACTTTCCGGGGCAAAAATGGATATCAGGGCAGTGACTAAATAGGATTTTTTCTGAATTGTCAATCTCCAGAAACCCTGTCTTAAATTCCAGGGTTTCTCAAGCAAAAGCTGATGCACCCTATTTATTCAAACCGAATCAACTGAAGATTTTGTCCTAGGAATTGATTTGAAAATTAGATGGCCATCCCAGCTCTTGTTAAATGAAATAAAAAAGCCACAACACAAGGCAGGGAAGGCATCAGTGTGACTTGTGACATTTCAAGAGGAAGACTCTCTGCTGGGCTGTTTAGATTCACTGGAGTAAATTCCAAGGTAATTATGTGGTAAGCTGTAGTGGAAAATGCGATTCAGTTTAACTAAAAGCAAACCGGTTTTGACAAGGAAAATGCAAGTAAACCTTCTCTTGTATAAAGCAATGCTAAAGCTAATTTATCTAATATCAGATGTGGACTGGAGAGGACAATACAGTGACTATCACACCTCCCCTTCAGAAGAGATCACCCCAGTGGTCAACCAGCAGAGCTAATTAACGCTCTCTGCTAGGATGGCCTGACTTAGTTTGGTCATTTGATTTTTAGCAGAAGTGTCACTTCTTCTATCTTTTGTTCTCAAAGTTTACACTGTAGGCAGAGTATACCTACTATACAGTGCTCCAGTATTGATGCTTTTCATAGCAAATGTTTTGTTTTGCATTACAGCAAACAGTTATCTAATAGTTATTAGTTATAATATATATACTTATATCTAATGGAATTGGAATTATTGGAGATAACTAACTCTTAGGTGTGTAAACAGCTTATTTTGCATTAAGTACAGAAGTGTTGATGTGTTGCATGGATATGTACCTCTTGTTGAAATATATACACTGTAGTGCAAAAGTCTTGTATATCTTAGACAATCAAGAGTTACAAGTTTTCAGATTGGTGGCTTAAACAGTGTTTTCTGCTATCTTAATTTCAACTTATTTATATAGTTTAGTTTGGCTACCAAGAAACCAACCTAATTTATCTCTTTAATTCACATTGATTAGAAAAACAAACACACAATCACAAAAACTCATGGTACATTCTGGATTGGTACATGATACCAGTCCAGTCTAATTAATTCCTCATCATGTGACCTTTGTCATTAACCCCATTTATTCCTCTCTACTCCTCCATAACATTAAAGTGCTTCTTGTATGGTTCAGAATAGTCCACTGTGACAGGTAATACAGATCCGTTAGGACTCATTGTTCACTTAAAACAGAATGACTACAATTTTAGTAGAGAAGACTGCCATAGAATTTTGTTTCTGCATAGAAAAGGAAAACCTTGGCCTTTAAAGAGAGGGAAGGCATGTGCAGCTCTGAGGTTTTGAAACTGAGTAGCTGAGGTACTGTAGTTTGAAAGACTAAAGTCAAACATGGGTGTGGCAGATGGCCCAGCTGCTTCACAGCTCTTGGATCCTGGGTCTGATATTCTGGACTGTGCAGAACCTCTCTTGTGGCGTTTGTATGTTTTGTATGTCTAGGTTTTTAACCAGCGATTCTATTTTCTCTCTTCCAAATATATACTGGCATAACTGGTTTCTCTTCTTGTGCTTGTTTGTTTTCCTCCTGTAATAGATTGGTGTGGTGTCCCAGCTGGTACCCTGTACTGTCAGGTTATGCTTTGGGTTCAACAATAATTAGGTTTGGTGTACATCACTCATTTGCAGGTTTCTAGGTTTTCCAGTAACAGTGAGGATATCTCTTTGTGTTATCAGTATTGTGAAGAAATGGACACAGGAAAACCCTTCTGTAAGATTCCCATGATGCTTTGCAGGGGCTTGTCATACTCCTGCATTGTTATAAATGGAGCCTGAAGAAATGTGGTATTCTTAGGGCAGCGTCAGGCTCATTTTCTCCTCTTCCAATGTCTAATTGATTAATTTTAAGACCGCAGTAATTCCTAATTAAAACATGAATTTAATTGTGAATCAGATTTAGAATTCTCCTACAGTGTGACTACAGTTGCCATCAGCCCTTTCTTCAAACCTCAGGGATTAACTACTTCTTTCTTTTGTCTCCACCATTAATTAAGCACTTTGAAACTCTCTTGCTTTCTTAACCTCCTGAAGTTTCATTTTCTGGGGGAATATGACAGTGGAATTTTCTTACTTTCTATCATTCTTATCAGTTTATATATTTATCCGCAGATTTGCTTGTATCACCTAGCGAAACAGAACTATTTGATTGATAATAATGCCGGCGGTAGAGTGCAATACAGAATTACGAAAGGTTAAAGGAGAAGGTAGGTCTATCTCTGGGTGGGCCTCACAGCTCTGGGGTGCTGGGTTCAGTAGCTGGGGTGCTTTCTGTGTTTGTGTGGGTTTCCTCCCACAGTCCACAGATAAACTGGTCAGTGAGTTCACCTCAGAGAAATTGGTCCTGGTGTGGGTGAGTGCGTGTCTGTGTCTGTGTGCTGGTGTTCTGTTCAGAGTGTTACCTGTCTTGCACCCGTTGCTTGCTGGGATAGGCTCGGACTCCCCCAGGACGCTGTATTAGATAAAGCAGTTAAAAATGGATGGCTGAATCGGTTGTAGATTGTTCCAGGCCTGAAAGTTTCTCACCCTCCTCACACACACACACGCACTCTCTCACTTTGCCTGCCGGCCTCTCTCATGGTCTTCGCCATGTGCCCTGCAGGGTCAGTGACCAGCAGCACCTCAGCATCTCAGATGGCCAGCGGTATCAGCCTGGTGTCCTTCAACAGCCGGCCCGATGGCATGCACCAGCGCTCCTACTCTGTGTCCAGTGCTGACCAGTGGAGCGAAGCCACTGTCATCGCCAACTCCGGCATCAGCACAGGTAGGCCTCACCACCGCCCTCAGGCTGGGAGCACGGGCACATCTGAGTGGAATCCATTTCAAAAGAAACCGCGGGCTTGCGTTCATTGTCCTGTCTTGCTGAATGCTAGCGATGTTGACCATTTTCCATTTCTGACTTTCAAAATACTTTTTGCTCTTTCCTGGAAATAATTTGTCAGGTGATTTTTTTTTTGTAGTTGCGAAACGGAGCTTTTAGTTTGAAAACACTGCCTGTAGCAGTGTGTGACGTAACAAGGGAAAAGTCTTCACCCTGTCTTTACTTTGCATCATAGGTAGATTTGCATCAAGATTAGTTTATAAAAAAATTACAAAAAAAGATTAGTTTCTCATTCACTAAATTGTCACTCTCATTATTAGTTTAGTAGCTTTGTTGCTGCCCATGTTTCCGTTTTGCTATGGTTTTGCCGTAGGCCACTGTGTGCAGTTTCAAGCTATTTGTTACAGCAATGTTCCATCTCATTACCTGGTCTTAGTGGTACAGGCAAGTTTTTGCATTAATTGCCCTCATCATCTGCACCTTTCTGTGTGCAGAAACCATGGATTAAGCCGCGTTAAGTGAGGTGACTGAAAAACGGCCACCTCGGGACCTATTTCTTAAACTCTTCGCTGAGAGAAATGCAAAGCACATAGCAGAGATACAGAGACCTAATGGGCAATAAAAGAAAGAGAAAGGGGAGTGTGTATGTGTTTGGGAAGGGGGGGTGGACAAGTATGATGTAACAGGAAGAAAATGGGCTACTCTTACCCACCTCTCTTAATGAGTAACGTTTGGAAACTAAACCAACAGCAAGGACTATGTTTTCCCATTGTTAGCCGGACTGAATCGTGAGGCCTGGGCAAAACAGGAGCTTGTGCATGGCAGAGTTCCTCATGTCCTTATAATCAGGCTATCAAGCCGTCTCTGGGGTATCCACCATTTAAGCAGACATTGTAGGATCAATTGAGCAACAGGGGGCACAGTGTTACAATGAGGTGCTAGTTAAATGAAGAGAGAATAAGAGGTGGAGGTGGGGGGGCGCCAGTGCGCTGGGGCTGCTTGTGGATTTCTCGTATATCTAGCATTGATCGAGCTGTCAGCTCCTAATGCTGCTTTAACTGTTTATCAAGCTAATGGCTGCTTGGAGACCACGATGATCAACTCCAGATTAATTTTAGGAGAGGTGGAGGGTACCAAAAAAATCACTAGATTTTTCAATTAGTGTTCCAGTCTTTTTCTTTTTTGGCATGAGAGAATGTGCTATTGAGATGCTAAAAGTTTTTTTTTTTCTGTACTTTAACCCCATGCCTCCCTTCAATGCGAAAGAAGAAAAGGAGCACTTCTGATGGATGTATCGTAGAGCAGAGCAATCGGCTTGAGAAACACTTGCTACGTTTCTGCCCCCACCAGATAATAAAACTCAGAACCTAGCTTCAGGAAAGTGACTGTCAAACACATACCGTAACAGATTCTGTTATCATCACACATTGGAAGGTTACAAGAGGCAGTAATAGTCTAATAGTCCCGAAATAGGATTTCTCCCTTCTTAATGCACAAAGCTCACATGCCGGTGCTGCACGTTTTCTGCTGGATTAGCGTGGCCCTGACATCTTGTTTGTGCTCTTCCAGGGTTAAAGCCTTGTCTGCCCCGTGCTCTGTAACAGGCAGCTGTCACATGGTGTATCTACCCGATCAGTACTGAGTGCAGCAGACAGCTAGAAGAAACAGGGCTCATCCCAGCATTGCCCACAGTTAATGCCTCAGTTTCTGTTTTCCCGATACTCTGTGCCTTCTTTAAATAACAATTATAGTTGTAAAATGGTTAAATGTGGTTTCAGGGGGTGTGCAGGAGCAGCTTGTCAGAAATGCATCTGTCTCTCTGCTTGAGAGCAGCAGATCAGCCTGGACTTCTAGATGTTTGCCTTTAAAGTCTTACAGCAGATGTTTGTTTTGTGGTGGTTGTTTTTAACCACAGTGATACTTGTTGGCACCTTACATAAAGCTCTAAATTAAGTGGCATTTTGTATGCATAGTTTTGTGAATGTTGCCTACATAATAAGATGCTATAAAAAGTGTTATACTATTAATATCAAAAGCAACTTAACAGACTTGGTGGCATGTAGAGTAATTCAATGCAGAAATAGAGCTTATTGCAAGACTAACATTACTAGAATAACTTGGTATAATTTCTTTGCAAATGTTTTAAATTGTATTATTATATCTCTGAGAGAACTTCAACAGATTGATGTCCAGATGTTCAGTGATCTGATTTCATTGCTGCTATTTCCTTAAGAATGTTTTAACTGTGCCGTCTGTTTTATTAATCTAAGTTCTCAGTTCTCACAGTAAGGCACCCCAGAACTGTCTTCTAACAAATCTAATTAGTGACTGATAGCCTTAATTGCATTCGAGATTCAATTACTATAGTTTCTGAGTATATAGCATGCCAATACAAACATAATTCCAAGGCAACCTACTGTACATTTCATACCCATACCTGCTGGAATAAAAAACAGGCATTTGGGCATTAAAGTATCCTGGAGCCCAATGTCATCCTGAGTAGGGCTTTACCAATCACTGTCTCAAAATATTAGACCCATTAAGGGTTTTTAAAAATAACCTTTATTTGTATCTAAAGATGTGATGGAGTGCAGTCATTGACTGTATGTATTTTGATAGCTGTATGACCGTGAGTTGCAAGTTGATTGCTTGTCACCTCTAGCCTCAGGAGCTCACAGAAATGAGATCTTGCTTCTCTTATGTTAAAAATTGTAAAATAATTAAATTATAAATTAATTAGCTGGAGTTTTCCTCCAGTTGCATGCAGGCAACAGCCTATGGCCCCTTAAGAGTTGCTGTTGTACTAATAAAGACTGGGGGAGGATGAAGTTTATCTGTTACACAACCATCCTGAGAGGCTTAGATAAATATGTTTTAGTTTAGTGTTGTCAGTCTGAATTAACCCCTCATTTCCAGCTGGGGTTTAAATGACCATGGCAGTCTCATATTATTCAGGATGGGGTACCAGAATTTATCTTCTGATTGTTTCCTTGAACCACAGATATGTGTTCTTATTGTACTCATTTGAAAAAGTATAATCAAGTTCTGAATTGGTGCTGGATGAACCTGACCCATCTTGTTTTTCCTGGTTGAAATCCTTCACTAATAAAAAGAATTTCAAGTTTGAAACTCTCTCATGAAATGAGAAGTGACCTGGTTTAAGAGCTTACTGTACATTTTTTTTTCTTTGTAGTTATTTCTGCAAATAGCACAAAATAATAATTGCATGAGAACTAAAATCAAACATAATGTCTTTGTCATTTTTCCTACTTCTTATGGTTAAAATCTTTCATGGACTTGACAAGAATGTCCTGGCTGGAATTTTCCTTTTTTTTTAAAGATTTAGGGATCAGTGTGTTTCCTTGCCGGTTCTTCCTACTTTTGTGTGAATGTATTTAATATAGAACCTGATATCACTGCCTTGAACATTAATATCACTCATACTATGCTTCAGTGAGAATGCTTCAGTTTTTCTTCATTTAGCTTTTGCATCCTAATGGATGTTTGGCATTCTGGGGGGGGCTCTGAGATACATGAAAATGGTATTTATTGGTTATTCCCGTCTCCAATAGAAATGCCCCCAAATACAAAGGTAAAGACAGGGTAATGAAACAGAGAAACAGTGGCAAAAGACCAAATATTTGACTGGGAGGTGAATTCACTCTTGCCCTGTGTTCTAGTACTTTAGGTTGCTGGACCCTGTGTGCCTCAGATTGCAGACTCCTGACAGAATGTTCTTTTGCCTTTATTCCCCTCCTTGGCATTCAGACCGACTACTTTAGCAAACAAGGCCCCAAGCGAGCATGCATGCACAAAACATATAATAAGTTTGGCCTTTTATTGCCATTTCCCTTTATGATATAAAAATAATACTAATAACAATAATCGCTTTCTCCTGTTTAATTGGGAGCACATTTCTTTGGGCAGACTCCGAGCCCTGGGAAGTTCTGAGCGTTCTCTCCCTCTTGGAATGAGAAGTTGGCTCCAGGCGAGCGCACTGGGGACCAATCACTTCAGTTGCCTGACCAGTTGACTAATGTTCCTATTTTAATTTCTGTTTGTCTCGAGGCAGTGTTGATGCATTTATTATTTTTCATTCTTCCTAATCAGCCTGGCCTTTATTGTCCTTTTCCTCTCCCCTTAACCTCTGCCTCCGTACCCCTGTGCCAGTGCACGTCTTTGTACGCATTTTTTCCTGCCTCGAAGTCTCTTTTTAAGATCATGGAAAATGATCAGTTGTGAGGGCTACTGATTATCACTGCGCCAGGAACCGTTGTGCATTTTCTTGATCATTCATCCCCACTCAACACAAGGGAATGTGAGCATACTGGTGCACAGATGTGAGACCACTAGTCCGCCAGGTATCAGATGTTACATGCCAGAGCAACGCTGCTGCTCTGTTGACCCTCTGTTGGGTGCTCAGAAAGTCGAGGGTGACCACTGCTATTCTAATGCACTTTGGCTGGGCTCTGCACCTGACCATTTTTGTTTTTGGTCGATCTAGCCCTCTTTTACCTGTTCCTCTAGCATCTAGGGGGAAAAGTTTAATATTTGTTCCATCTGTGTTTGATGTGCAAAATATTATGGGTGACACAGGTATAATATTGCATGTTCTAATAGTGCTGTATACAGGTTAACAGGTCATTATCTTCAGGAGACAGTTGTACAGGACATGCATATTAATTTGTGCTGAATGGTCTCCTCTTGTTAATAACTTTTCTTGTTTATGTGCTTTAGTAGTGCATTTTAAGTCTTCTCACGGTGAAATGTGCACGCTACCGACGTGTTCATATCCATGCTTGATTGCTTTCTTTAAAGGCTGTTATTGAGCTACCAACTTGGAAAGCCCTATGGATTCTGAAACTTCAGAAGCTGGGCGTGTTCCACTACGCTTTATACATAGTGTGTCAAAAGTCTCCGTACGTTTCCCTCCCGTTTGACTTCACACGTGCCTGTCTTGTGTTAGGCTGCTAGTCATATCGGCAGGGGCTATAATCAATAGATTATGAACTTCTACATCCTCTTTAATATCCAGAACCCCCCCCTCCAGCCCCTTTCATGTTATGCCTGTGGCTGTGCTACTTTCCACCTGTGGATCAGAAAGGAGAGAGCAGCACAAAGGATGTCACCCTACCTCACCCCCAGTCAGTCCTGGTACCTGAAAGTGCTTCACTATGACCTGTACGCTCTCACAGTGCATCATCACTCACGTCCCATCTGTCCCACCCTTCTAACTCAAATGGATGTTCTTAATGCAGATCACTTCACCTTGATGTGCTTCCATTATTTAAATTCCCCTCAATTAATCAGTCAGTCACTCATATATTTGTTGTAATCATTTCACAGTGACCATCATCACAATGTGCTTCACACAGTGATTCGGCCAAAGGGACTATAGTGGGGGGATTTTAATTTAACTCACACTGCTTGGAAGCGTTCACTAGGGACGCCAGCAGCTGACCCTGAGAACATGGGTATGGATAATTCTGCTTTCTTCCTCTGTTTGTCAGAGCACCCACTCGAGTATGTTTTAAACCGGTACAAGCAGAATCCGGTTATCTCAAGTATTTAGAAAAGCTAGGTCTTCCTTAACTATCTTGTTTCAGTTCTCTGAGCAATAGCAATAATGGATTCAAACAGAAAATATGATATGGCTTGTTTAGATTTTCAGAAGGCTATTTGTAAAGTTCCTCATAGAAGTAATTTTAGGTTGTACACATTCTACGTAATGCTTATATATGGATATAGAACTTTTTAATGGTAAAAAAAACATCACTGATGCATTTTCTGATCCACTTATGTTCTTTAGAGTGAAATGCTCAAATTGAGTCAATCTAATCATTGATGTTCCACAGGGATCTCTGTTAATTTTTATTAGTGATTAAGATTCTCTTACAGTTGGCCAGTTATCCATGTTCCTATATGATACCAAAATAGGAGTGTTAGGAAACACTTTAGAAGCTCCAAAGCAAGTTCAAAAGGACTTTGTATTTTAGAAAATACAAAACGTGGCAAACACCTGAGAAATGACATTTAATAATAAATAAACATAGGCTAAGATGAAAATCGGAGCGCTTGAAGAAGCTAATGATGAAAAGTGCTTAGGTTTTTACTTTGTCCTCTAGAATTTAGGATATTGTGTACAATGTTGGTCACCACATTCCAAAAAGGATCTTGTTGCTCTGGAACCAAGTCCAGAGACCAGATTCATCCCAGGTTTAAAGGGATGTCCTGTGGACTATAATAACTGAATCTTTTTAGTCTTGAACAGAGTACACTACATGCAGTTACAGAATCAGCAGTGAAAAACAAATTGAAGGACATGTGGAAGCTATGGGGAGGTGCCTTTCACACAGAAAAAAGGAGACACTTTTTTGCTCATGGATGTTAAGTCAGGAACAAACTACCCAGCCATGTGTTCATGAATGATGTACTGTCTTCTTTCCTTGGATTCTCGGATCAATTATCGACTAACCACTGAACGAGTTAGATGACCTAAATGGCATCTTCTCATATATAACCTTTCATATTATCATCTGTTCACACACTCCCAAATACTCCTAAAGCCAGTACAGGGCTAGGCGAGAGTGAATATGGGTTCCATAAGTGTTAGACGTATTCTGAAACAGAGGCCTCTTCCAGCAGAAGAAACTGTTTGCAGTAAGTGAGCTGGAAAATGATACAGCAGTTACTGAGATTACCCTTGTAAAACACCACTGAAGAGAGAGTACAGGCTACGGCAGGCCTGCTCTCAGATCTACGGGCTGTTATTTCCTTCAGAGGGTAATAAGAGTTAGAAACCTAACCAGCCTCCACTCCTGTCTGCTCTCAGAGGCATTGCATTACAGTGCCTCTAGCTTCACATCACAGGCTGCTTTGCATTGCTGAGAGCTTGTGAGGTAGCCCGCCCAGGAAAACACACATACCTTTTTGTCTTTTTATTGCTGGTAGCCCCTTTTCAATAGATGTGCAGAACGAGTTCTGTTTGTAAGGTAACGATGGCTTCGTTAACGGCGGTTTCGTGACAGACCCCTGAAAATAAACCGAATCAAGTCATTACCATTAGTTCACAGTAATAAAATTTGATTTCTTTAAAAAGACCTATTTGTTCCTGTTCAGATCAGTGGCCTTTAGGAACTGCTTTTGTAGACGTCTTCAATCAGTGGTTGAAGGCCATATGAATCTTGAACCAATAGTAAAGCAGTTGATTTGAAGCTTGTTTGGTGTGACAAGGATCTGTGGCTTTTTAGGATCAGCACTGGATACTCCCAAGGCAAAAAAGATTGAAATAGGCGTTGTTAATATTGTTGAAATGGCCATAACCCCAGTTTGAATGTTCACTTGAGGTTAACTGTTCTTTTCCACTATGTACGTTTATTGCTGGTGTTTTTTTTTAACAGTTTTCAGTTTTGCTGTCTGTAGCCTCTGTTCACAGAAGTCCTCCTGCTCATGCCAACCACAGAAGGTGGAGGCCATGGAGCAGGAAGCAACTGATTTAGCATCTGTTCCACAGCCTGTAAAAGAGTCCTTTGTGCCCAAAGTGAAAATGATCCCCACATGTGGAGCTGCAGAGCAGGTGTCTTTGATTGGGGATTTGCAGGAATGCCGTGCCCCAGGAGTTATTCCAGTAAGCAGGTCTCCTAACAAGAACCTGGACATTCTGAGCCCTTCAAGTTTACTGCACACAACTGAGCCATCCGAGATAGACAGAAGGCTTATCTGACTTGAATTAGCAATGGGAAAGTGAATCGTAAATTAATTCCATGCTAGATTTAGGGCTGGACTGCGATGAGAATAGGGCGAGGAATAAGGGGTTGGAGTAGACATTGGAAATACAAACCTGCAGGATCTTTTAAGTTGAGAAATTGGAATACTGTGAAGGACTGATTGAAATTCGAACCATAGGTTCGTGTAAGTGAGTTTTTCAGAACAGAGATGACCTGGAATCAAAGGAACTTGTTAGTCCCTCTATTACAAGCTTCGGTAAAAAAAACAGTGCGAGTCAGACTGAGTTAAATTTGACACAAATATTCTGCCTCGGCTTTCATTTCTTCAAAGATTGTGGTCAGCGCCTTCACCTGTACCTGTACAGTTTTTTGGGGGAAAGTTTTAGCTGGACAGCAACTCTTTACAAAACAAGGCCTGCAGTTTTGTTGAAGAAAGACTTGATCCATGTTTTCTGTGTTCGCATAGTTTCCAAAAAAAGTTACCTGTTAGCGTAGACAGAAAAATAATGTGGGTATTAAACAGGAGAAAGTGAGGGAGAGATGAGGAGAGGAGCTAAAGGAAGAGAGAAGTGTTTACTTTTATTATTGTTAGTATTTTAAAATGGCTTTTCCCTTAGGCCTGGCCAGAGATCTCATTTAAGCTTTTCAAAAAGTTGAAACTGCAGCAGATTGTGTTGGCTCTTAATGGAAAGTATCACATTCTTCAAGGAACAGGGTGTTACAGGGTCAAATAAAAACAGTAGCAGACATGCAATGCTGTGTCAGAATGGTGGGACTATTAATTCATTGCCCTGTGTATCATTGTAATAGAGCTGCCAGCTATTCCCAGTCATAGAAAATCTATACAATCACAGATACAGACACAAGAAAAATGTTTTTTTTATTATTTCTGTGCTCAGTTTCTAAAAAAAAAGTGACCTATAACCGTAGATGAGAAGTATATTAAACAGGAGAAACTGAGGGAGAGAAATGAGGAGAGGGGCTCAGGGAAGAGAGGAGAGGTCGGCCTGAGACATCCGGCAGAGGGAAGAGGGGACAGAGAGAGAACTGGAGAGAGGGAGCGAGTAGGTGGAAGGAGTGAAAGAGGAAGCCGGCTCAGTGCAGTCCATCAAACGCGGGAGATGATGATGGGCTGGGCAGTTAATCGGGTACAGTTAATTGTACGGTTTGAGATGGCATCTTGTCAGCAGAGATAAGTTGTCACGTTTTCCACTTGAGCTGAGACTAAATGATTGTAAAATAAGTTATGAGTGTCCTTGGGGCTGTCTGCCGTTGCGAAAGGCTGGGAGTGCATTCAGCGCCAGAGAGGGGGGCCCCCCATCACTCCAGCTAGCCTGGCTTGATATTTATGTGAACTGAATGTTATTTTATTCAGCCCCTAGTCACAGCTGTCAGCTCCGCGTATGAAAAGTGAAACGGCCTCTCTCCCTCATGCTTCATGCTTGCCATTCACAGAGGAAGGAATATTATTATTGTTATTATTATTTATGCACAATTTATTCATTATTAGTATGATAATTGTCCGGTGAATCAGTGTTTCATCATTATTAGAACTGGAATAGCAAGAAGCACTAGGTAACAGAGGGAGATGAAGATTAGTACCAGGAGCTGTCCGCTGTGATGAGCCCACCTAGTCTTGAGCCTGTCAGTGAGGAGCTTTGGCCTCAGTGCCCAGTCTGTGAGTAGCCAGTGCTGTGCTACTGCATCTGACATTGTGTGTCCTCCCCTCCTCCTGCTGCCTTTTCTGAACTTTAAGCTTAAGACATTAAGATGGTGCATTTCAGTTCTCCTTTGTTTCAGGGGCTGTGATTGATATGTAATATATGCCCCCCACCCACACACACACACAACACCTTTTTAATGTTTGTTGTGTTTATTTTTGTTATTGTTGGTATTTTAAAATTGCTTTTCTCTCAGGCCAGGCCACAGGTCTCATTTTAGCTTTTTGAAAACTTGAAACCGCAGCCAACCTGTCTTGGCCGCTAATGGAAAGAGTCTCATTCTGCAAGGAACAGTGTGTTACAGGGTAAAATAAACGCAGTAGCACACATGCATGCTGTGTCAGAATGGTGGGCCTGGGTTCATTCGTTGTCCCGTGCGTCGTTATAATAGAGCTGCCAACCATGGAGCTTGCCCATCACAGAAAATCTCTACAATCACAGCTACATGATGCATGAAAAATAGGTTTTGCAAGTGTTTTTCTTGCTGTAATGTGAAGTAAACCTCAAAATAAGATGCGTGATGGAAAACGTGAGCGTTCTGGCTGTACTGAGCTCCAGAGATGTGGTACTGCAACAGTGCTCTGACTGACTCTAACCTCCCGTCCTCTCCCATCCCCACTCCCCTCCTCCCCTGTCGCCTCCTGCAGACACGGGCCTGGGAGACTCGGTGTGCTCCAGCCCCAGCATCTCCAGCACCACCAGCCCCAAGCTGGACCCGCCACCCTCCCCGCACGCCAACCGCAAGAAGCACAGGAGGAAGAAGAGCACCAGCAACTTCAAAGCAGATGGCATCTCCGGCGCCGCTGAAGGTAAACTCAGCCCTTGCTCCTTCGCTCGGCTCGGTAACAGCGCTGTCTCGTTCTCCCCTAACGAAAAGTGCGGGAACTGAAAACTGGAACACGCAAGACTTTGAAAGCGGGCATAGCTGTGCACCGGTTTCATACAGACCAGGTGATGTACCCATTACATGATCAAGTCAGCTGCCCTTAAAACAATCCCAGGGTTCCGAGCAACGCAAGCTACGGTCTGCATTCCTCCAAAGAGGCACATTAGGCTAATGTGTACCCAGCGTGTAACCAGTCGTGTCATGAACAGTCCGAGATTCATATCCTTACATTTCTGTGTGCTTTTAGCTGTAAAAATTGTAGATTTCCCCGTAGTAGCGAAAGTAGAGGGGTTTCTCTGAAGTGAAGCAGTCACCATCTTCATTAAAGAGGAACTTTTTTCCCTGTGTTGGTGGAGACTGGGCCAGTCCCTCAGGTGTGTCTTCTGTTGCTGTACTGTGTAAATGCTGAGGAGTGTCTTCTTGCATCAGGCTGTGTCCTGAACTTCTTCAGAACTGGGATTCTGCTCTGGAGAGCCTTCCTGACGTTGACACCTACCCACAGTAACACAGACTCATTAATACACACACACTGATATTAAGAAATTCACTACCACTCGGCTACACACTAACACAGTAATACATTGCAGTACTTTGCATGCCAGTGCTGACACACAGCAATATTGCTGCTGCCTCACGGTGACACAGTGACAAACAGTGACACAGTAGCACTGACATGTAGCGATACACTGACACATGCAGAGTGATGTGCACACTGGCACTTCGTCATCCACCGATTGTGAAACACGGTAACGCCAACGCTGACAGTAATATACTGACACATTAACGCTGGCATGCACTTATAAATCAACACTGACGGGAGCTCACTGATGCTAGCATGCAGTAATTGTGACACTAACACAAGGTAATATACTAACAGTAACACTGACACTAGCACACAGTAAAACACTAACATACTAATACAACTGACAGTAGCACACGGTAATACACTAACAGATATACAGCTGACACACAAGCACTTGCACATGGTTTACCTAACACACTAAAAGTGACAGACAGTAACATTGACAGTGGCACACAGTAACATGCTGACGCACAGTAACTGACGCAGTCATGCATTAAGCAGTAACACATTGATAATAGCACATGGTAACGCACTGACACATGAACACTGACAGTAACACATTGATACTAGCACAAAGCAATGAATCAAAACCAACATTTACACGCTAACAGTGACAATAATATACATAGTAATACACATAGCATACAAACAGTAACATTGACGCTGCACACAGTACACTCTAACACACAGTCATAAGTTGATGACACCGTGACAAACCCTGCCAATTGGAATGATTTTTTTCCTCCTCATTGTTTTGAATAACAAACCAAGTTACACTGAGGGGGCATTTTTTAAGTTAGCTTTTGTCGTGCAGTATGTTGTAGAACCCCCCCAAAAAAAGTTGTCACCTTTCAGGAGCAGTTGTTTTTCTGGTGCGAATGTGGATTACAGCTGGCAGGTCAGGCAGCTGGAAATTCCCTCTACTCTGCCAGCTACTCACAGAGAGCGCCAGGGAGTGCTTGTAGCACAGATAATACTGTCCGGCATTCAGAAATAAAATTAAAACAGACCGAGAGAATCTTTACTTGGCACTGTGGAGTTGAATTGTTTTCTTATTTTCTTAATCATTTTTTCTTGTTCTGTGATGGTTTAGAGCCCGACGCAAAGGAGACTTCTTTATTGTTTTGTGTTAGAAAGTTCAGCAGATGTAGTGACTTGGCTTTGGGGGGTCATGAGTTCATCAGACTGCCTTTTCTTTTCCTTGGTCTTCGTTTGTTGGAGGTGTGGGGGGGTAATAGATGAAGATGGCACGGCGCTCTCCCAGGATGGTTCTCTCACACCAGCGAGGCAGGCTGTGTCTGCTGGAGCTCTCCTCAGTGTTAATGGGCTCTAATGTGCTCGGCCCCAGCTCCCGAGACAGGCCTAATGAGGAGATAAAGAGAGATTAGTATCAATACTGAAGGAGAAAATGAACTCCAAGTGCTCAGCACCATGGGAGGGGAACGGAGCCCAGAACAGGATTAATGTAGCTTTCTTTCCTTTTTATTTAATAAAGGATGGTTTAATATTTATGGCTGGCAGGCCCTGCGATGCGCCTGGCCTGCAGAGTCAGGACTGCTTCTCTGCGTGCTGCAGTGAGCAGAGTGGTTAGATGTATTTTTTTTAGTTTTTGATTCATTATCTTATTATATGTACTAGCCAGGACTATTATGGAGTCAAAAAGCAGTGGGATACTTGAAAAAAGAATGTTGGTTTGCGCGTTGCGTGAAGCACGTGTTTGTTTTAGCACAGTACAGAATAACCTTGTGACAGAAGAACATAAGAAAGGTTACCAATAAGAGGACGGCCTTCGGCTCATCTGCTGTCGCTCGTTGGGAGTTTCTATCTAATTGATCCCAGGATGTCACCTAGTCCAATCTTGACAAAACGACAAGAAATGGGCTTCAACAGCACGGCTGGGTAGCCTGTTTCCCACTCCCACAAACTGGAGGCTGTCGTCTTCAGCACCAGCATCATCATCTTTATCAAATGGTTGCTCAGCTTAAGAAAGCATTCGTTAAGAGTGAAACGTGCTTCGTCCTGTACTGCTGTCAGTCTTCTTCACCTGACATTATAGTCCACTTTTTTTTTTTAAAAAGGGACCTCTTGAAAGATGTGTGTATTTTATAAATCTCCACTGCTGTGCATTTTTTCTCTTCGCAGTTGGCTTTAGCGCCTCTTCTTAGGAGCGCCACCCTGTGGCGAAGGGGAGAGGTGTCACCTACAGCAGTGCTTTCAATTAGAGAGGTTCTTTGTGCTCTCTAGCCGAGACCTGCGATTTACTGACTTAATCACTTCCATGGCATCCTCTCTCCATGGCTTTCTAATCTGTGCAGTCTATTGAATAGACCTGAGGTGTGTTATTTAATGTTATACAGAAAGAAAACATACTTTCCAGCTATGTATGAGGACTTAAAAACTATGTATGAGGACCCCTGTAAAGCAGAACTGTTGTCTGTGTGCACAAGCCTGTTTCCCACTCCTTCTGAACTGTTTTAATCATAACAGCTCAGATGTGAAGTCTGGTAACAGCTTGAACTGGAGATTATCTTTGCTTTGTTTCCTGACAGATGAGAGGTTTCCGTTCATCATTGAGTTCCGGTATCATCCCGTAATACAGACAGACACCTGTGTCACACATAGATGCAGGTGTAACAGAAAATTAGGAGCTGCTCAGCCTCACACCACGCTGTGAGGAGCGACAGCTAAAATAATTGCTAAAAGTAAGCTGTTACTTTAAATGCAGACTATAATAGCTGTGGTCCTTTGAAATGTAAGATAAAAGATATAAAGCAGTGACTCAGTTCTCACGCTTTTCTAAAAGGCTGAACATTGTTAAGCACTCCCTAGCTGGGTTCCATCTGGCCATTTGTCAGAGAAGCACTTAAGTGAAATATTATAAATAATCTACAGTATTGAAATCTTTTATCAGCTGTGTCACTTTCATTATTCAATAAGCGATTAGTAACAGTCTCCCAATTTAGCCATTAAACACTTGTGCGTTCTGCCTGCGACGGGTGTCATGCTAGCGGCCAGATGAAGTATAATGCTGTCAACGGCATGTTATTCATTGAGACGGTCTTTCCCAGGTAGAGGCAGTTTGCCACGTCCAAGGTTTCATTGTGTTCAGTGCAAACCCCAGCAAGCTCTCTGCTGCCCCCCTTTGCACTGTAATGAGAGGCACTTAAGCCCCGTTCCAGTGGTAGCAAAGCAGTAAAGCTACCCCCAGGGTCCTATATTGTTTTTCAAAATGGGATTTAATCTTGATCAAATATCAATACTGTATACAGGCATGCAGATATTTTTCACATTGTTGGTTTAGCTGGCAGGACGGAGGAGGGGGGTTTGTATAAGGTAGGCAGCGGGCTGTTATTTTTATACTGGATCGTATTGTTTGTGCAGATAAGAATAGATGTTTGTCCAAAAAACCTAAATATTAGTTTAGCCTTGGTATTCCTGAGGTGGGCAGGAATGTTACACAGCGATATCCTCTGCCTTAATCAGGCTCTATCTTCTTCATTTCATGCAGTACTTTTAATGCAAGCTATTGAACCTAAGGAGGACACATGGGCAGTTTGAGTAGCTCCAGAATGCTAGAAGGCTATAGAATTCAAATATATCCTGTTAATGTAGCCAAGGATAGTCTGAAGTATGCTAATTATTTAAAAGGGTTATTTAATATGTTTTTAAATGATGGCAAATTGCCTTAAAGGGCAAGAACTAGTTATCGTGAAGTTCAGACTAGTCGATGCCTCTGTCTAAAACAGGTGTGCTGCAGACATATGTACAGCTGCTTGTGGTATTTCAATATGAAGTAAAGCACTGTTCTACCGCTACATTCTGGACCTGACAGCGCACAACAGCAGAGGATCGGCCTTTGGAATTATATTTGTCTTTCCTGCACAGTTGTGTTGCGTTGGCTTAAATTACATAGATGTGCGTAAAACCAGTGTAATGTGCGGTAAATTATGATAACCGTTAGCCTAATTCTTATATGATCCTTTAGCAGATCTTTTGTGATTTTTTGTGAGGCAGATGGTAAGAAAAGGGGGCTGAAGACCTCTCATATTCAAGGACAGGGCCTTATTCTTCAGAATGATATGTGAAAAAGAGCTGAGCTGAAACGCAAGACTTTAATGTCGGTCTCCGCACACGACTTGACTGAGTAGGGGGTCTCTAATTAAAAGCTACCTGCTCTCTCGCCTAAAACAAAGGATCTACAGAAGGACTTTCTTTCATCCAGCCGCTGGTCAGGGAATCATATTCGCCCCACTTACGCACGTGCAGGTCAATAAAAACATTCCCTGTGTCTTCCTAATCTATCTGTGTACTGGAGGAAGGAGAAGAAATGTCAATTCCTCTGCTTTCCTGGTTGGCATAGTATGAATTTTTATCAGCATGTCCCAGTGCAGAGTCTGGTGGTCTGTTGATCACAGTAAAACAATTACAGCCCCGCT
This sequence comes from Lepisosteus platostomus, assembly GCF_059453375.1. Taxonomy (NCBI): domain Eukaryota; kingdom Metazoa; phylum Chordata; class Actinopteri; order Semionotiformes; family Lepisosteidae; genus Lepisosteus; species Lepisosteus platostomus. The sequence continues at coordinate 32,308,475 of NC_142624.1, read as the reverse complement.
GGATACCACTAACTACTGCTCATTAAATAATTATACCTTTGATTAGCTACTTTTAAGTGACTGGGATCTTTGAAATGTGATAGCAGCTTTTGGAAGAGCCTGTTAGTGATATAGGAGTCCTGCAGTGAGTTGGGGATAAAAAGCATCTGACCCATCATTTCCTGAACTTGAAGAGAAGGGGGAGAGAACTGAAACCACAGAGAAGGGGAAAAAAGCCACCAATTACTGGCTTAAAAACATAAAACTAAGAAAACTACCGAAAGAAAAAACACTACAAAATGGTCACAGCATGCGATAGATGTTATGAAAAATTCCTTTTTTTTTCTTTCAGGAGCAATCAGTTAGTAAAGTTATTTGGAAAAAAGAATAGGAAAAATGAGTCTGTGTCAGCCATTGTGTGGCCGTGTTTTATGGGAGAGCAGTGTTTTAATTCTTCCAGTTCAGTAGTTTACCTGTTGTTAGTGGCAAATTTAATGTGCCTTAACATATATATTTACAAAAAAAGTAATTCCTGAGCTTTATAGATTTAATCAGTAATTTACAAATTGCAATGTAAATTCACTCTGGAGTCTCTGGTTTGACGTTCTCATTTATTATTGGTTTGTCAGATTGCCAAGCACATATTGTGAGGAAAGCTGTACCTCTGAACTGAAACCACGTTTTTTACTTTCCACTGCAAAGCAAGTTGGTGTTTACCTCAGTCCCTTTGGGACTGTTTGGCAGCTTCAATGTAATCAAATGAAGTGAGGGGAAAAAACATGAATGCAATTGCTCCCTGCATTATAGGGAGCAACTGCATTAGTTTATGCAGTTTTTGTAGGGGAAAGACACTGATTTTCTTTTTATTTTCAGCTTTGTGCACATGCTAGCCTGTAGGAGGCGAGTCTGAGCAAGTTTGGTTGACTGTGGATGTTGTTTGGATCGCACAAAAGAGCTCCAATGAGAGCCATGTTTAAAATGGTTACTAGGCAGAGCCACATGGGAACTGGCTGACCTCAGCCTTTTAGATAAGGAAGAGGGGAAAAATGCAGAATCCTCTCCCATCGTCGCCTTTTCTCAAGAATCTGGTAGCTTAAAATGCAAGGGAAACTCTTAAAAACAGGCCCACTTTTCCTTTAATGCTGAGAGAAGAGTATTTCCACTACATTTCGCATAGAGTATCTGCACCCAGCAGGTGTATCTGACTAGGAAAACACAGACACTGCACAACTGATTTATTTGCCGTGTTCAACAGCTTTAAATTCTGGAACCACTCAACGGACACACAAACTCTAATGTGTATGAACAGATGCATGATTTTGTCAAGCCCGTACCTACTACAAGCGGAGGAACGTGGCTCTCTTCTAGTATTTCCACTGCAGACTTTCATGGAAAGTTTGACTACATGAACAGTAAGTAGCTAAAGCTACTTGGTGGTGACGGAACGATTCTCCCCAAGAGGCCTTAAGGCGGAGGAGAGGATAACATTGTGAGCTGCCCTGCTGCTGTGAGACTTGCACTGAAAGCTATTAACTAAAGAGGTCTACTGGCCAGACTCTCCAGTCTGTGTCAAGCCAAGTAACAAGAGGATTGACAAGCATGGTGTACTTACATGCTTCCATTGTGCTCTGTTGTACCAAAATGCGATGCGGAATTGGATAATTGTTAACTTTATTTGAACTTGTTCAGGTGGGTAGCTGCGTCAGCATGCGTAGGCTGCAAAGGAACAAGTAATAGGTTTATTCCATGCTGAAAAGAGAAGAAAGAAAACACAATGTTTTGGCTGTGGAGCCTTCTTCCGGTGTTGTTTATTTGAACTTATTACATTTTAATTTATTTGCAAGAAGACATGGTTTTAGTGGTGTGTTGTTCTGTGTGTAATGCTTCATTACCATGTCCAAGTGATGATCAGTGTAGAAGACCTTCAGAATGACTGAAATTCTGCATGCTTTATCAATTAAAACGTTCATGCACAAAAGGCTGAGACCAGATCTGAAAGAGTAGTAAAACTTTTCAGAACATTGATTTGTTTTGCAGCTTTTGGTTTTTTTCTTTTTTTATTTGAACTGTTGAAAAAAATGCATTCTTTCAGAGTGTGTATGTACGTGTTTTTATTTCATTTTAAGCATTGGTTGTTTAATGTGTGACAAATGCCCCTTATTGCTTCAGGCTATGGGAAAGTAATACAGAATGAGAACTTGAAGCACCGAGGCTGAGGAAGAGATGGACAGGAAAATAAGTGGTTATTTAAAGTGTGTAAAATGGACCTTATTAAAGAAGCTTGAACCAAGCTATTGTGCTGATGGACTCTGAATGCATTACACAGCTGAGCTGGAAAAAGAGCACGAGGTGTTGAAAAGATCGTGAAAGATTTGTACCCCTGCAGGTACTGTAGAATTGAAACCATTTGGTCAACTTTACATTTATGCTGTGGTGGAGTAGGTCTTTGGTTTCAGAAGAACAAGAAAACGAGCAGGACTTGTGTAAGTACCCTGTCCTGTAGTACAACTGAATGTGGCCAGCCTCTATTACTCTTTTTTTAACATTATCTGACTTTGTTCATAGATTTAGATGGGGATTTATTTTCCTCAGGTGTTGCCAGGATATAATGTCAGAAAGCTAATGAAAGCAGAAACTGTGAGTGTTTTATTTCTGGGATTTTATTCTGTTGTCGCAAATAGTTTTGTATGCTCTGCTGCTGACCTCTCCAGATGATTTCATTGACAGTCATGTGGTTGTTCCCCATGTCTTGCTGAAGCCATGCCTGTCTCACCTAAGAAAGACATCATTTTCCTCCTCCACACCTGAGCTTTCCCCTTGTATGTGGGTTTTGCTTTGGTGATTAAAGGAATAAACAGTTTGGTGCACTGTTTTCCTAACCACTGAATGTCCACAAGAATGCTCTTTACCTCTTAAGATCAATGAGGCAGGTGCAGTTTAAAATGACTGTATCGCCTTTTCAGCATGTAATGACCCACGTTTAGTGTTTCAGAAAGGGACATTAAATTCCAATAATCGCTGAAGCTGCGTGATGCAGTGTCCCCTGGCAAACATGTTGTGTCTTTAATTCTAAGGAAATTGACTTCTGCTTTAACTCATTTTACCAGCTTACTGAGTTGTAATCCACTTGGTTTAACTTAATAAAGATTTCTAGAAGGGCACATTAATCACAGTAGATACCTTACTTGAGGATTGCTGATATATCTGCCATCATTTGTTCCAGGTTTAAAACTAAGTACTGTTGTAGTTTAGTATTTCTATTTGCAAAACTTAGCAGAACTTAGCAGTTTATTTACATCTTTAATGCCTGGGCAAATTTCACAATGTTTTTTTTTTATGCCATCTACTTTAGTTTGTATCAGGGTCATTATTGCATTACTTTACACATTTTTTGAGTTACACATTTTACAATTAATTTTAACAGAACTGTAGTGAAAAGATGTATCATTATATAGAGTAGGAGGCAGCAGTGCCAAGCACAACTACATCCTGCTTTTCAAACACAACTGATTGTGTCAGTGGACTCAACACCCAAGGGCATTTGGCGGAAGTATAGAAAAATACTGTTGCCATTATTGTTTGAGATATTAAACATGTATAAATTAAAACATTTAGTCTGAAATAGTTAGAATGGTAGTATTATCAACACAATGCATATTTGGATACTTTTGTGATGGACCTATTTGATGTTTTGAATGCTGTCCTCTCTATCTAAAAGCAGTGTAAAATCGATACCTACAGTGGCAGAACCATTAATATATACAGACTGAAACCTTCAAGTTAGTGCTGTAGATATGCAGCAGATTAATTGGAAGAAATAAAATAATTCCATATTACTGTTAGACAAATCATAAAGTAATTTTATTGTTATAACAAGGATAATCTACAGTAATCTCAAGCCTGTTTGTAAAATAAAAGCAAGAATTCCACATGTGGAGAAATAGACCGTTGGAAGGGTTTTTTAGAGTCAATAATTTCAGAGTTTCAGGTGGCAGTAGAGGAGTTCTTTAGAAAGCACAGCCTTCACTGAAGTAGCTTTATGAAATTTCCATACCTTTCCATAGTGTACCTGCACATGAGAGTACTTCGTGCTTAATGATCATTATAAATTGTGCAATGTCATTACCCAGATAGGACGTTATCAGATTGGTTTTCATTTTAAGCCAATTTGTTATTCTGCGCCAGACTTAATTTTAATGAAGCAATTAGAAAGCAAACTTAACGCCGCTCGGGTCCAGTGTGAATGAGTGATGCAGCAGCCTGGAGTTCCTGCCTGATTCAGTTTCCTGGTTTTTTTTACCCCCCGTTTGGAGACCCTGTAACATGTCACTGCTTCACTCGCACCTCAAACCAGAGGGCCTGTCCCCTCCTCAGCCACACCCCTTCCTCTGCACAGCATCCTAATGCTTCCTCTGCTTGTTGCTGTTTTTTGACATCTTACTTCTCCCCTTTGTTTCTTTTCTTTTTTTTTCTCTTTTTATTTCTGTTTTTTTTTTTATCTCTCCCTCTGCTGTCCGGATGCAGCCAAACGTAAAGCTTGGAAACTAAACCGTGTTGGTAGCCTGCGCAACATTTACAACAGCAGCAGCACCAACACCGAAGGTAAATACAGTGAAGGATCAGCCAAATGAGCGAAATTAGTTAGCTGTCCATATATACATTTCTATATCTCAACACAGCCTGTCATTCCCCTTATCCCTTCACCTGCCACTAACAGGGGTTAGTGGTCAATAAAGAGGATAAGAGCTCAGGTGATCAGTTTGGCGCATGCTTTGTCATCCTCTCCTGTGTTTTTCAGAGTCAGGTTCTGTGTGTGGTGGCTGTGTGTGTCAGTGCTGTGTTCCTCTGTCTCCACAGTAGAGTGTGACCTTTCTCTGCCTCCATAGTGCGATAACGTCTAAATTACTTGGTGGTGTCGGGGAGGGGGGGGATAAAAATCCATTTTTCTTCCTGTATTTTTTGGGGGGGTTGTTTTAATATAAATATATATTTTTCCGTAGATGTGGGCAATCCATGTAATATTTTCCAGGTTATTACCGTTTTAAAAGGGTGCGAATAATATCGAGAGTAATGATCTGTGTCTCGGTGCAATACTGTGTGCTGTGACATTTAAGTACAGTCTTTTAATTTGTGTTCCCTGGCCTTCCCCTGCCTCCCACCCCCCTGTGCCTTCATATCTTTCCGCCATCCTCCCCTCTTTTATAATGTTCTCCGCAGCTCGGATTGGGCCCTGCGACAGCAGCAGGTCATTTGCATGTGCCACCCTGCTTGTAAATTGTGTATATTGTTTTGCTGTTAAAGGTTGCGGGTGTCAAAGTTCACAAATTGACTTGCTTTAGTTCTGTCGCAAGCAGAGCTGCCGCACAAAGCTTCTGTTTAATGACAAGATTAGCTTCTTGTTTTTATTTGGGGGTGGGGGAGAGGGCTGGTGATGTGTGTGTGTGTATATTAAGCGGCATTCTGTTTTCTTTTGTTTATTCCTTTCGGTATCATAGGCAGTTTCTAAGATTGTCTTTCTCTTTATAATGTGAAGTGTCAATCCTGTTACAGTGGTGGGGGGGATTATATATATATGTGTGTATAATGTGTGTGTTGGGGGGGATCAGTGCATGATTATTCTGGTTATTATTATTAGTGCCACAGGGTTTTCAGGGAAAGAAGCACAGCCTCACTCCCAGTACCAGCTGGGGTAATGGGATCGCACACTGGGGTGTTTGGAATGCAAAACCAGTCACGTCTGAGCGGACTCCCTGTAATAGGCAAATGTTTTAGGTTTATGAAGAAAATGGAGGGGTCACAAATCGCGCAGCCTAATGCCCTTTTTTTATTCATTAATTGACTCCCGAGCGCTCAGAAGGAGTGGAAGCTTTAATTTATGCTTTCATGCTGCAGCTTTCTGGATTGTTGGTTTCCATAATTGTCAAACCACCTCCCCTCATCCAAAAAAGAAAGAAAATTTAATTATGATTAGAACATTGTTCCTGACCCCGAGGGGGCTTATCGGTGTAATGAGGGTCTGCCCTAACTGGGGTTGAGACAGGATGCTCCAGTGGGCGCAGAAACTGCAAAGAAAGAACAGGCACCCTGTTTATTGCACTTTTTTGCCCTGTTTATGTACACTGTGCTCTCAGGTTTGTGTTTTTTCTTTTATGTAAGTAGAAAAAAACAGTGAGAATTCAACTCTGTGGAAGAAAACTCTGTGGTTTACTTTTTGATTTAGTTTGTCAGCCAGGAGCTCTTCTGCCTCTGCAGAAAGCAAAAACCATCTAGAATTTCAGACTCTTTCATTAGGACTTTAGGTGGAGCAAGAAATTCGTTTAATACACAGTAAGTCAGAAGATAAATTAACTGTTAATTAAACAGAAATGGAGCATCCCTGCGTATTATTTCAGGCAGTGTATTTACTTATAAAGATTCATAAATATCTCCATGAACATTTCTGACTTACTGCTGTGCTCTTTAAGAAAAACGATTATGATATTGAAGTGTAGCATAAAGAATTGTAGTGTCAAAGTAAACATTTCTGTTAGACTGTGGTCACATAGCAGTTGCCCAGGGCTGAGGGCTCCACCTGAGGTAGCCCTTGTCACCCTGATATTCTTCCTGAAGGTTCAGGTGACTTGTGTTGCTAGGAGACTGCAGAAGCTACTGTGTCATATGACATTTTTGTTGACAAGATGTGGACAGTATTGACTTGAATCTGCTTGAGTCTGCTCCAGTTAATAAACCGAAAGTCCACCGCAGAACCTCAAAACAGACGGGGAAAGTTTTCATTTGAAATGCACTTGTCTGAGTCTCTTCATCAGCCAGTATGTCGGTCCATACTGTCCAGTTTACACAATGTGGTTGATTTTAATATGTAACAAATTTAACTACAACTACTGAAAGAGGACAGCCCTACTTCTAGACTAGGGTCAAATATACCCAGGGACTGCCCCCAAAGTACAGTTCACACATGGTGGGGTAGTCCCAATATAAGAAAAACATACGTGTCAACAAGGATATAGTGTTTCTTAGCGTTGCTGGTTTTTGAAAACCTTTTTAGAATAGATTTGACCCAATTCTATAGTGTAATAATGAAACTTATTCTAACTGTTCAACTTATATTTTAATTTAAATGCCTTAACATTCAAATTTAGTGAGACATAGAGTACTGTCTCATTCAAGTGAGACATAGAGTACTGTAACTTGCCTTGTATATGTGTCATTTTTCAAAATGTGTGTTTCATAAAACAGAAAAAAAACTTAATGGTCCTTTAGAACCTCAGTCCTGTTCAGCAGATATTTGTGTGAATGTGGTAAAGGTTGTTTTACTTGCCCTGTTCTGACTTTGCTCACTGCAGAAGGGCATGTCTCTGCCTCTTATGTGGAGTAGCTCCTCTCTGTCTGTGTTTTCATTGTAATTTGGTTACAGGGCTCCTTTCCCTGTCCCAAGGTCTTTTAACAACCAATCAGACGGCTGCGTCATTTTTAACACAAGTGCCTTTGTTGTAGACAAGGGTGTATTAGCCCAGAGGTAACTTCAACATGAGTTGTCTGAAGGGATTCCAATTAGTTAAATTAGTAAGAGAATGGAATGAACTGTTGGCTCCTGTCTTTTAGTTCAGTTGGCAGAGGTGGCAGGAGGGGTTACAGAATCCAGGGTTTCTGATTCAAACGTTAAAACTTCATGTGGAGAAGACCTCCATTTATCAAAGATAAAGACAAAAGGGCTGTCGTTTTGTGATTTAGAGATGATTTTTTTTCTTATTACAGTGGTGGAGTTATTGGGATATTTTGATTCTCACGTTGAGTAAAGGGATAAAGGAAGAATAGAGTAGTGCACACAGTGTTGCCAGAAATAAAACTGTTATTTGGCTGCCCAAAACATTTGACTTTGAAACTGACCTAGACCACAACCTCCTTTGGCCTGTACCTTTATGAATTGAGCTCTCTACCTTGATGGCTTTTGTGACATGTTTCAGAGCAAACATGGGTCCTGTCAGTAGTCACTGTAAAAATCATTGTAACCTGATTGAAGAGATGTGTGTGTGTCAATGTCTCACTGCAGGTCTATTGAATGATAAGAGTTGACAGTCATGTCTTTTAGGCTGTCTTCATTTGTTCTTAGAGATTTTATGAAATGTTAGAAGAAGTTAGTTTTCTTATTCTACTGACTTTCACTTTTGGTTATCAGGATAAATGCATTTGCAATTAAAATAATGGTTTGGAATCCTATGTGCAGTTTCTAGGGCTGTGTAATTGAGAAATTGGACCATATCTGAAGTATATGACGTTTCAGATGCAAACTGATCCAGACTAAGGTTGTTGGCGATTCACTTCCCTCTCTAAAACTGTGCTCATAAAGATGAAACAATTGTTCACTACCAGGCCGTGAAATACTGTAGCTTAACTACTTGACAAGAAACATTAGACCTGATTATATCATTGTACCTTATTAAACCATCTTCCGACTGCTTCGTGCATTTTAATGTTTTATGTGTATCCTAGTTACACGTTGCCATTGTTAGTATAGAGTAAACCCAGATTTTCCAGCAAATGACAGCCAGTTGTCAATGTTGTGATTGAATGTCTTGCCCAACAGCTAGACTCACACTTTCACCTGGAATTCTCAATTCGTAGAAACTCGGTAAATGAGCCAGTATACCGACAGTGAAGACTATGAACAGGACAATGTGCAGCTGAGTCTGAAGGATGGAGTTTTGCAGGTCTTACATTCAAGCTTGAAATGGATGCCCCTTCCCTGTGTTTTGTGCTTACTAAACCCATTTTTATTAGGTCAGTGCTTGCTAGCTTGATTTGCGTTCACATGTCAGGTCCATGGGCCGGACGCAGTCTGGCACCCTCTCCAAGCCCCAGGGTCTCCTGTCTGAGGGATCACCTGACCTGACCTCCCTCTTCCCCAGCTCCAGCTCAGCTATACTCCTAATTGCTAACAGAAGGGCCCCACTAGACACAGCCTGTCATTTCAGCTGTTCAGGAGAAACCATCTCCCCTTCACTAGAAAACAAGTGGAAGTAAATATTTTCCAACCCCAGGGTGACAAGTTAACTCTTTTTCCTGTAAGAGGGCACAGTTTAGCATTCATCTGCTTACATTTACAGCTAATGAGCAATTTTCTTTGTTTTTCTTCTCATTGAGGTAAACCATTGCAGTGTCAAGATACTATTCAGGCAGGCTGAATTAATAGTGTAATTGTGTTCTGTATTTTTCCTTTACTGCTCTTTGGGATGGATGAGGTGTATTTTATGTTCTGAAGATATTTTTCCTTTTTCTGTTCAACATTGTAATTTAAAGTCAGCAGTGGCATGTATTAAGTTTTCTTACCATTCAGTCAATCCTCTGCTTGACTGGAAAGCAAAAAAAAGAAGTTTGATGTCAGCATATACATCCCTTAGTTCTGAAAAGTTGATTAGAACATAGAATCTGTTGGGAAGCATTAAAAACCAGCTTTATTGGATGAACAGCTAGTAATAGATGAGGCATTCCTGAGTGATGACGATATGAAATCTACAAAACCTCTTGGGACAGGTCTCAAGTCAGTGTATCCATTACCTCGAGCTACCTGTGCTGCCATCTAGGCAGTGAATCCTTGCTAGTTTGACTTCACCTGTCAATATTCCTTGCTGGTAATCCTGGTCACTCCTAAGCCAAGTTGAGCTCTTCTGGACGTGAGTTAGCAATCCTTCCTCCTTCCTCCAGAGGTATTTGGATCACCTCTGGAATTGGGAATCTAGCAGAATGTCTTGACTTGCAGTGATGTCCCCCACTGGAACCCCCTGGCATCTAGCTATTACTACAACACCGCTGAAGATAACACAGAAGCCTGAGGAAAGAAGGCAGATTAGGACTCTATTATAGAGGTCGTAGTGATTGCCTGCTCATTATGTAATTACCCATCCGTCCCTCCCTATTTCTTTAAATTGTAAACAGAACCCAACCAGTGTCTGATCTCATGTTTCCCCAGAATATCACATTTCTGGGGCCCCTTTGAACACCAATCATTTATGCAATGATGCTTCATCAGTGGGGATCTTAGTTAGAGCCATCTGTTTGCTCCTGACGGCATTTTTGGTTCTGAATTCTCTTTTGTTGTTAACAGTTTCCAAATGTGAACCCCTTTCCCTGTGCCCCCAGTCTTTGACCATTTAACTATGTAGATGCCAGTGTAATATGCTCCTAATTGGCTCTTGATTGGCCCATTAACCTATTTTAAAGTTTGGGTAGTAGATCCATATGTCACCTTAGAAAGTCCCTTGATTGTAATCTGATTGACCTTCCCATTACGTGCTGTCAGAGCTGACAGTTCCTCTGTGCAAGAAGGCCAGGGGCAATTCTGGGCTGTAATTACAGAGAGATCCTGCTCTCCCTGCGCCTGCCCGACCAGCAGGGGCAGGAAGTGCTGATCAGTGTCCTGCAGCAAACAGGTGTGTTCTGAGAGGAAGTGCACAAGGAGAGGATTTGTTCACCACGGTAGCGCCCAGAGGATTTCTGAGCTCTTCGGCTGTGGACTCAAGAGTTTTATCAATGAGCTATACACCAGTCTCATGCAACATACAGCACTGCATTTTCATAAATTAGTTGTTAGATTTCTGAAGAGTTGGTCGGTTTTCTTTAGGAGATAAGCACCAAGAGTTTAATTTGCAGAAGAGAGGTGTTGTAGCCGGTACCCTGGTTTTCCTCAATAAACAGCTCCATGAGGTCCTTGGATCAGTTAACAGCTCTCGTACAGAACAAAGTACCAACCAGACCGAACAATCTCCCCTCATTGGTAACCTCACTTACGTCCTGTGGGACCCTATTGGGTTTCATACCTCTCTCTTTCAGAACAAGAGGAGAACTTTGAGTTCATCATCGTGTCGCTGACCGGGCAGCAGTGGCACTTCGAGGCAACGTCGTATGAGGAGCGGGACGCCTGGGTGCAGGCCATCGAGAGCCAGATCCTGGCCAGCCTGCAGTCCTGCGAGAGCAGCAAGAATAAGGTGCGGCACGAGTCCTGCCTCTGGTCCATGGGGAGGCGGCAGCGGACGCGTTTAATTTTTTAACACGTTTTGAACCAATTTTGGTTTCTTAATTAAAACGGAAGATAAAGCTGTTAAGAGTAGTCAGGTTCAGTTGTCATCTCATGAATTAAAGACACAAAGAAAGACATCCAGGCAACTGGGACTGCTTTTTTAGTCAGTCTAATAATTGCCTACCTGCTGTCAAAATGGAAGATTTTGTTCATTTATTTTTATCTGCATATACCATAAGAACTTACAGTTTTCTGACAGAAATATTGCAGAAACCAAATCTTCTTTAAGATAAGCTCTAATAGCTAAGATCTTTTATCTGTTTGTAGTGTAAGTAGTTAGTATTATTATAGTTCTGCAGGGAAGGTAGTTGACTTAGTGGTGGCTGAGTGTAATTAGGCAGGTAGTGTGATAAGAAGTAAACCCTGAAATCGAATGGCCCCTAAGGTTAAAGAAGTGATATAAAGAGTTCTTTCAGCCCTTCCAACATCAGGTCCTGTTAGGCCTGTGCTGCCGTTTGCTAACATAGTCTTGTGATATGCAGCCTTATCCTTCATGATAATATACAGTTCAAATAAGCTCAGGGCCACATAGTTTACAGGTGACTGTATTATAATACTGGAAAAATAGGAAATTACACATGAAAGTTAAAGTTTTAGAATCATAGCAGGAAAGCCTGTTTTTACTGTTTTGCTTCAGAGTGCTTAAGAAAAGAGTCCGCCGGTCTAGAGCCTGTCACATGTGGTCTCGGCTACTCCCCTAGCCCACACTCTCTTGCCCTGTTCACCCAACAGTTTTTGGTGTGGGGGCTTCATTGCCAGGAAGGCGCATGCTGTTTTTCAGTTCTGTGTCAGCTGGAGAGGTACTCACCACTGGTGTGCTTTAAACCTCACAGGAATGTAATGTTAATACAGCACAGGTACATAACCTTCCCCCTCCCTGGCTAATTTTTCCCCACTGTAATTGGAAATGGCAATTATTCTTAACTTAAATATACCCCAAGTGATACCATTTATTTACCAGCTTTAGCTGAGCAGGGAATTTTGCTGCTGTGATTGTGTTTATGCCTGAGGGCTGGAGTAGCTGTGTTTAAAATAACTTTCCCATTTATTATGGTCCTTGTATTTATTTATTTACTCATTTTCGCACAGTAAAGGCAATGTGTTTCCAAGTACGGGACCGAATGGCCAAATAGCTTTCTGTCAGTCTGCTACGATTGCGAGAGATGTGCCAGCAGGCACTTAAAACCTCATTGTGAATCCGCACTCCGGTTGCGGTCTCAGTGCGTTGATGAAACGCAGACAGCAGAGTGAGGACACTTTATTAGGAACTGAAATAAACAGGCATCCCAATCACACAAGTTGCATCAGCTGCTGTCAAGAACTCCGGGTCTAAGAATGTGTTAACTGCTGCACTGTGTGCTTGTTAATTTTATTACTTAACTCGTATATCCAAACTCTACAAATTTGTAATACTTACCAGATGATGAATTCAACCCCGCATTGCTGAATGTACAGAATGACGGACCGTTGTTTCATTGCTGATTCAGTCATAAAGAATGCCTGCTTATTATGCTTGTGCATTTTCTAAAGTACAGGGGTAACAGAGATAGTGGGAGGAGTGTCTCAGGGATAGCAGCTAATCGGGTCTGCAGGGCTGTCCGGTGACTGTGTTCTTTGTGTGCAGTCTCGCCTCACGAGCCAGACGGAGGCCATCGCTCTGCAGTCCATCAGGAACCTGCGAGGGAACTCCCACTGCGTGGACTGTGAGGCCCAGAGTGAGTACTGCAGTGGCTTCCACGTGGTGCACAGCTGGAAGATAGCCTGGAAATAACACAACCGTCGCTCTGAAACAATAGAACAGTGCAGTAGTCAATAGCAGTGTACACCTTAGACCGGCCTGAGTTATTCAGGCTTTATCAGAATTTCATCTCACATTGCCACTGCTATAGGTATAGAAGAAAGCAGCAATTTATAGAAGTAGTTGAAGTAGGGAGCTGCGTCAGCATGTGTAGGCTGCAAAGGAACAAGTAAAGGTTAATTCCATGCTGAAAAGAGAAGAAAAGAAACACAACCTTTTCGGCTGTGGAGCCTTCTTCAGACGTGAGTTTCTTTTCTTCTCTTTTCAGCATGGAATAAACCTTTACTTGTTCCTTTGCAGTTTATAGGAGTAGTTTCTTGCTGTAATTGAGGTCCTTCAAGTCGTGCCTTTCACCTGACCCTGGCTCTGTGCTGTCTCAGACCCGGACTGGGCCAGCCTGAACCTGGGCGCCCTGATCTGCATCGAGTGTTCCGGCATCCACCGCAACCTGGGCACCCACCTGTCCCGCGTGCGCTCCCTGGACCTGGACGAGTGGCCGCTGGAGCTCATCAAGGTCATGTCCTCCATCGGGAACGAGCTGGCCAATAGCGTGTGGGAGGGCAGCGCGCAGGGGCGGATAAAACCGGCCCCGGACTCCACCAGGTACGGCCCCCCAGGCGCTGGGCTCCAAACACGCCACTCCTCTTCGCCGCGGCGCTGGCTGACCTTTCCCGTCTCGCTCCTGGTTCCCCCCCACTGTCATATCTTCATCGGACACCTTTATATTAAAAAAAGGCACAAAAACGCCACGTTTCCTGACGCTATTTTCCATGCGCGGATGGCAAAAGGCCAAGTTCATTTTACACTGCCGTAGTGCTGAGTAGGGCGTGCTGCCGCTGGAAAAGGAGAGAGCAGACCACAGCTATTCCCTGTTAAATAGCAAGGCCAGGGCAGGGTTTGTAGAATAGAATGGTGGTACAGCAGGAGTTTCATCTGTGAAGTCCCCAGAGCCGGGCCCGGCCTGCAGCTCTGAAGCGTTCTCTCCCTGCCATCACCTGGAGACGTGTGAGGAGTGGGCTGTAATTATCGCCTGCCTGGGCAGCTCAGCCCGGCCCTGGCCAGTGATCATAACAAATTAGAGCTGACTACTGTTCACATGAATATCGACTTCCCATTTTACATCAGGATCATTAGTCACGAAAAGCACCTTTTAATTACTCTCACCAAAAAAAATCTTTCAGTATGGATCCTGTTTGGCTTCCATTTTTTACTCCCCGTCTTTTCACTATTACATTTATTGTTCTTTTTTTTTTTTTTTTGAGGCATGTAGCTCATTCAGTGTCAGAGGACAGATTAGAGTGGGGTCAATATTATCTCAATTAACCTGAGCCTCCTGCCAGAACTTTCCACTGATTTCACTAATTACTATCAATAGCACTTATAGCAGGGTTGCTTCAATTGCAAGGCACTCTCAGCTTGTCTGGAGGCGTCGCTCTCGTCAGTGACAGGTATACAGAACTGCACCGCGTTTCGGCCAGGAGCATTCGATACACTGCACCTCTGCCACGGACATAAAGAACAAATGCATGAAGATAGTGGAGCGTAACTACAGTCGTATTTTTAATTATACTTGTGTAATTATGTCGGTTCTTTGCCCCTTTCATCTGTCCACGTATTATTATTATTATTATTATTATTATTATTATTATTATTATTATTATTATTCATAGTTCCATCCTTGTTTTTTTTGTAAACTGCAGCTATGTTCACTTTTGTGTGGGTCCATTTAGTTTCTTTCTCAACGAGAGGAATGGGATGGTTATTTATTTAAAAAACTGTCAAAAAGATGAACCTGCCAGTATTGATTTGAGTCTGTTTTTTTTTTTTTCCTGTCAAAAACAGAGGGAAGGAGGGAGGGAGAAAAGGCAGGGGGGGACAGTTGTTTTTGTGTATGGTTTTGCATTTTAGAGCGAGCGCCCGCGCAAGCTTGTGTCTGTTTGAAGACCGTTTCTGAGGGAAGGGAGGGGAGGGATAGGAAGCTGACCCTGTCCCAGCTGCGTTTGGGTGGCATCTGCTCCCCACATGTCATTTTCCTCATTAACAAGCAATTGAATTAATTAAATGCTTCTCACAGCAGCCGCACACATAACAAGCCGCTGTCAGCGTCCAAATTAGCACTGATCATCAATGATAATTTCCTTATTAGGTTGCTAAGTGGTGCTTGCGCTCACCGCTGCCACAGCGCTGTCCCTGCTGTGCCCTCGGCCGCCCGGCCTCGCAGGCCTGGAGTGACCACACGCTCACGCTCGCCTGACCCCCTACCGCGCTGACATGGACCGGATCTGTACCGGATCGAGAGGCCCGAAGTTATTTTTGTGTGTCTTGAAACAAGTACGAGATGGAAAGACAATGCTAGTGCAGTGTCCAAAACGCGTCGGATTGATCTTTGCGGGGAAAAAAATGCAAACGAAATATATCTTGTGTCAAACGTATTCATCTTGTGGCTGACATCCAGCTACATTCTCTATCACTAATTTTCCGTTATTTCGCTTTTTTGTACAAAATTAAAAAACTGAAGATCTGCAAGTCTTCAGGCCAGAGCCCCTATTCTCTTTAGTTCCAACTGAAGCCCCTTGTCTCTTTTTTTAAAATCTCCTTTCTAGAGCAGCCCCTTTTCTTCACTTTCTAAGCTCATAGATTTTACTCTCTCCTCTGATGCCAGCCTCCCCTGTCCCTTCCCAAAAAAAGATAAGACAGACCAAATAAAAATGTGGAAAAAGGCAGAAAATGGCCTGGTATTGTGTCCTGTACTCCTGGCTGATAAATTAAAACCCACCCTCGTGGTCTCTCAAGTGAGTAATAGAGGCAGAAATTTCATTTTGCAAGTGGCTGATTTAATGATCCAAAGGGTAATTAATGGCCTGATTATCTTAATGTTAAATATGGCCAGCAGCAATTACGCTGACCTCCCGCTTGTCAAGGTCTGGGCTACTCTTGCCTTTCAATTAAGGTCTGTTTTTGGGAGGGGGGGTGAATGGGGGGGGGGAGGAAAAGAGGAGTATGACAGTCAGGATTAAATTCCCCAATTTTTCCTCTTCTCCATTTTTGTCCATGTTTCTAGATGTTTTATGGGAGAGGAGAATTACCCTCTAAGAAATGTCTTTGGGTATCACACTTTAGCTGTCACAAGAAGCATAATTAATGGGAGGATATAACAGATAAAGATATGCATCTCTGTTGCTCTACACAGATGTATTTAAATATATACAAATATGTATAATGTACCGAGAGGCATTAAACTGTAGTAAATGCTGGTGATACAACTACTCATTAATGCTTCTCAGGACAATGCTTCTCAGGCATTTCAGATGCCCTAGTATTTCTTGTCTTTGTGACTCTTCAGCAGCGTCATTCAAACAGTGCTTCAGAGAAAGCAGAACGTGAACTTGTGCATCTGTGTGTACAGTTTTCCTGACTTTAGTCATGTGGTGTTCCTGTTAGTAAAGATGTAACGTCTGTCCACCTGATATCAGAAAGCTTCTTATTGCTGGTAAGGGTCCTGGCCACCCAGCATAGGATGGAAAATGGGACAACATTCTGGGTGGGATGCCAGGCTTGAGCAGGACATACTCAAAGGGACAATCGAGCTTAGCAAAGCACATCCAAACATGGGGAGAACATGGAAATTCCACATAAATGGACGTAGCTTACCATCGGTTCTAGATCCCAAGAGCTCTGAGGCAGAAGCTCTAACCTCCCAACAAACATTTCCACCCTAAATGTATGTATATATATTCATTCCTTCTGAAAGACAATGCGGAGTGCACTTTTTGTGCCTTTTATTATTATTTCTCGCTTTTTAAGTGTTGAAATCTCATGGTTTCAGCTCAGTCAGCTGTTTTTGCTTCCTCTTTGATTTCACATGCTGTAGTGGCAGAACAGTATGGTGGAAAAGGATCTGTGCTTCGCATTCTCTACAAAACACCACGCAGAGTTTCTTTTATTAGAAGAATGGACAAGAGCTGATGCACGGAGGGGGGCGCACTGCGCTGAAATGGTAATGCTACGCTTATCAGGAAAATAGAAATGAAGAGTCACACAATCAGGGTCAAAGGATCAGCTGGCCGAGTGAATGACTGAGCTCCTCAGAGCTGATGTTCGGTGTGTCAGCTGCTGATTTGGAGACACTGTGAGACAGCCACTGTTAACCATCTTTGCTTAAAAGAGGCTGGCACTGAGACGAATCTGATCAGACATCAGTTTTTTTTTTTCAAATCACTTTACCATTGATCAGTTGATAATATTATGCCAGGTAGGTGGAGACAAAAGACTCTTATCAATAACAGCTGGGTGGACTGTCAACAGATAAATAAATAGTTCCATCTGTGTGTCTGTCCAGCCTCCCAGGCCCTGAGGTTCCTCTGAATTTACATGGCGATAGGCCACCACGAAGGCAAAGGTTTCTGCGCTGTTCAGAGAGCTAGGCCCATTAGGACCCTCCAGATCCTGGCAACTGAAGAACTGTTGGCACCTCAGATGTGCTCCTTCCCCATTACATTAATTATGGCAAGTGTGCTATTGACACCAAGAACCAATGCCCTCTTCCCCCCTCCCTTCTCTTTGACAGGCCAAATTAACTGGCATGAGTGCACAGGACTGACAGTGGCACTAATTGCGTTATTGTGGCCACGGCAGTCTCGTTGGCGGGCATGCCCCAGTCCTCACCAGAGCCGCAGTTTGTCAATGTTTTCCAATTCAGATTTCACATCTTGTCTAAGAGTGTGACTGTCTAGGATAACCCTGCCAGGCCCTGCACGGAGAGAAAGGGAATGCAGTTGCGAGTGTGTTAGATTGGCACTCTGTGCCAACTTCCAGCTGCAATCGTTTTTTCTCCCACTTCTGTTTTTTTTACATTTATGCCATTGCTTAATCCACCAGCATACCTTTTGCTGGCGTTGCATTCAGTTTGTGTTTACTGCTAGTGTTGAAATGTTAACCAAACTGCGCTTGTAAGTACTGAGTAAACTCCTAATTTGTAGTTTATGCAGGGTATGATTGTATAGACTTTTTGCTTCACAGTACATCGCATTTCCATCATAACTATTTGTAATCAATCAAAACTTCCATTGAATGTGCATACATCCACGAGGTAAATATTCTCAGTTTTTTTTTTCTTTACTTGATCGTTTCCTAGCTGTTACATTGTTTTTCTGCAATTTCCTGGAAATCAACATAGGTTTAAAAATGATTGTGAATGGAGAACAAAAATGGAAAAGATGAAAAGGTTAGCTGTGGACTTGGTGAGGCAGAGGAAAAATCTATAGCTTTAGAAACCCTGCCTTAATACTTGGAGGCCTCACCTTAATTAGACAGCTGAAATATTGAATCCCCAGTGGAACAGTCATGAAGCGCAAATGCAGGCATATTTAGCAGAATGTGAGGGTAATGAGTGATGTTCAGGCAGTAATAATTTAAGGGTATATTCAGACTCTGAAAAGGCTATCTTTATGGCAAGAGATCCTTCTTCTTTCTTTAAATAAGGGCAGTGGGAACAGATTAAAAATTAGACAAGCTTCTAATCTGTGCATGGGTACAGGTGTTGCTCCCTGCAATAGGGAAGATATAGGACTCCTGGGGCCAATTGGGCTGGGAAGAGAACTGGACAGAGGTGGGGAAGTTCGCAGATGAAATAGCTTCCTGGTGTAATTAACAAACTGTGTTACCAGGCTAAACTGTGCTGAGCTGTATAATTTTATTTCGGTTTTAATGGAGATTAATGCAAGTGTTAACATGATTTAGGTTTATTATTCGTTACCAAGCGAACGAATTGTTTGCTCAGTTCTGTTTCGGCCTGTGCAGAAGACTTTCCTTTTTACGTTTTACGTTGCTGTTCAGTCTTTTTTGTCATTCAGAGCAATCTTTGTTTGAGTGCATTTTCTAAACCTCTTTGGCCAGAATGTTTGTTTTTACCTCAGTAAGGAAGGGAAGATGGCCAATACCAAGTGTGCAAGAGGAGTTAGCAACCAGTACACCACTTTGCCATTAACCTTGTGTAGTGTTGCTTTGACCCGTCCCATATCTTAATTGCACCCTTTTCCGCTGTGATGTAAGTAAGAAGTGCAAATATTATTTGCACCAGACTTAATTATGGAGCAATCAAACTTTGGCTTTTTACTCTCTAATTTCCTCTCCTGGCTAATTTAATTAATCACCCCCGGCTTGGTGATCACAGCTGCAACCGCTGGGTCATTAATTAGGCACATGTTGCTTTGCTGTGTGGCTGTCTGTGTGCGTATATATAGCTGTGTTTTTTTTTTCTTCCCACTGCTCATCTGCTGACAAAAGGCCAGTGGCTTTTGATCTGTGGTTGCCCCAGCGTTTATCTCAGTAGCCCAGTGACAGGCCCACAGTGTGTGCCATGGGCTCTCTGTTGATGTCTCCCGCCAGGCAGCTGATTAGGGGCCTCCCTGGGGATTCTGGGCCCCTGCTACAGGAGTCTGTGACATGGCATCACAGAATCTTTACCCCTTGACCTCTGCCCTCATCTGACATCAGATAAACCTTCCGAGCACAGAACTTGCTGCGGGAAGGCAAATCAGTCTCCAGATCCTCTGGCCCCATTTTTATGCAGGCTTAATGAAAGAATCCAGTTATTGTTGCCGTTGTGTGCGTTTGTCCCTCCTTAACAATATTGGTCGCTGCGCGATATATTGTCATACTGACCTCGCTCCTGTTTTTTCTGTATGGATGAACAGGTTCATCCATTTGTTTGCATTTGGCATTTTTTGCCTTTTGCTGTTTGCAGCTTTGGTCTGAAGAAGAGTTCCTCTGGCACTTGTCAAGGGGACACACAGAACTTAAGCGTTCTTAAACAATAAAGTGATTGCATAAGCAAGAGACCCTGTGATCGTCCCGCACTGTACCTGACATGTACCACCTTAGGATGTTGAAAAAGCTAGTTAGCTGTTCATCCAGTCAGTCCGTCAGTGTGTCAGTCAGTCAGCAGCCTACAACTGTCATGCATGGTAAAAGCCAGCTAATCACTGTCTCAGCCAGTCTGTGGGAGTGATCTGTCACAGAGTGGAGATGTAGATTATGAGGGCTCGGGTGAGGTCCATTTGATCAATGTAACTAGCTGATTGTACTTGTCACTCCAGCTCTATTATCTTCCCAGTCATTGATATGAAGGAACCCATCCACCGCATTTTAAATAGCTGAAACACAGAGCACTGACAGGCAGGGCAGCGCAAATGTTTAAAATAATTGGATTCTACATTCTAATTCATCTGTAAAAGGATTCCTTGATTAAATTAGCCTAATAGATATTATTTTTTTACATGACTGCGTAGTATTGCCCGTAATCATGTCCCAACTAGGCTAACGAGCCTTCCAATTTACTATTGACATTAAACTGGCTAAAGAAAGACAATAACAGAGCAGTTTTTCCTCTTTATTTATGAAAAGGTATGCTAATGTGTACTAAAAGGAAAACTAAGGGGCTTATTAATGTTCAGGCAATCATATTATCTATTTTCCAGCTGATGTTATTTCCAGTTTAATAATAATAATAAAAATGCTTCTGTGTTTTTGCTCTTTTCATCTTATTGGTCAGAATTTGCAAAAACAAATTAACAGCAGCACTTAAAAATAATGTATGTGGTCAGACTGCTGTAATTGGTGTACTTCAAAAATCGGCAATCAGTTCTGTGTTTTTAATGTGTTAAGACTGAATTGGTTCATTCATAAACATGCATACAATGCAATTAAAACACTGCTCAAATGACTGCATATCCACCATATAGGAAAATTTTCACATCAAAATTTGAAATCGCCTTTGTAGTTTCAGGAAATATATTGTCATTGCAGTGGAGGAATGTAGTCAGATTGTCACTGAGGTATACTCTTTTTATCTCTTTGTTACTCAGATTTACAAATAGGGTTTCATAGCCTGAGATATTATAATAAGACAATGATTCTTCAGGCTTCAGAATGGGCCCAGTTGTTATAGTTAAGAATTTCTTAAACATTTTAACCCTTTTTTCATTTTTGTATAAAAAATAAGAAGTTCTCATTTATTGTAGAAATGCTTCTTTTCATAGGAACATAATTCAGAATGTTTTAATTTTTGTTCAGCAATATTTACAGGCAATAGGACAGGTCTCTCTGCACCTGCGTTGAGTGTGCTCATGTTGAATATTCTGAATATTATTAGGACCATGCAATGGTTTTATTAGATACGTACAGGTATCACTTTCATACTTTCGCAAGGATGATGTGTGTGATACATTAATAGAATAATGTCTTGAGCTAAAAAAAAAAGTTCTTGGATTCATGGGCAGTGAAACTCAAAAGGTATCGTTAAAAGTATAGTCTCAAAGAAAACTTTTCAGAGCGTGCACATTGAATGTGCCCAATACTCAGGTTTGTTTCAGAGGCACACAGTTCACTCTAAGAGATGAACTCTGGCCATTGTCCACCTCAGCTCTGCAGTTCATTGTCCTTTGATATGACACAATCCTTCCGGGCCGGAAGAGCTCACAGACTCTCTACTGGCAGAACTTTCAGTACCTGAAAGTTAAATAACTGTTCGTGGGGTTGATCGTGTCTGTGGACACAATTTAAAATATAAGCTGTTTGCGTTGGTCTGTTTCTTTTTCCTTTTTCATGACTTAAAATGTTATGAGAACCTGTTCCTGTGAGCATTTCTCCACCAATAGTCCCTTATTAGGGACAGTCTGAAGAAACACCTTTTCTTCAGTAGCAGGAATTATCGAAGAGTACAGACCAGGGTGTCAGGGTGTTATTCGCTGTCAGTAATGAGTAAATCTTTGAATGGCTACCAGATGTAGCTCCTTAAGCGTCCTCTTTAGAACAGGTTACCTCTGTGTAAGTGTTGTAAAAACAAATATAGTGATGTAATGTGCCGTAAATAATGGAGAAAATCCAGAGGAAGAGTAGTAGATGTTAGAGCAAGTTACTAACTACTGGATACCGGGGAAAAGTATTGGAAATGTATGTTGTAAATTGTGGGAGGTTTATCATATTAAATGTACAGAATAGTATTATTGAATACGTTTTTCAGGTTTTTTTTACCATTTAAAACCTGTCTGCATGTGGTCCCAGTTCAGAAAAAGGCTTGCTTTTTCTGTTGGTGCCTTCATGTATGAGTGGAGGTTTACAGTGGCTTGAAATTGATTTAAAACAAAGTGGTAGACGCTTCAAAATTCCTACGTTTCAGACTGAGGAATCCAAAATGAAAAGATTGTTTCAGAAAGCCAACATCAGTCAAAAGTAACATCGGAGGTAAACTCCCTGCCGTCTTAAACCAGGATGATAGACCCAGAATATATTTCCTAAGAAAGTGCCTCAAGTGCTTCTCCTTTACTTCCTCTGAGAATTTTACATAATTAACACTGATAGAACGGAAAGCTTTCTTACCTCGTAGATGTCAACACCCCTCTGGGAAGCACTGATTTTAAGATACAGAGTGTCGGGTTCAGTAGGCATGCTCTCAAAGTCCCAGTGGAAATTGGATCAGACAAAAAAAAGGGGGCTGTAACCTCAAAACATGAAAAGTAAGGAAGAAAATTAAAGGCAGCATGCTCACAATGCCTGGGCACTATGCCTGCCACTGGATCACATCCTCCTGACAGACAGCCCGGTCCACTAGACAGCTCAGATGTGGTGATCTGAAGACATGCAACTGTATCTAACCAGCACTTATAGATATTTAGCACCGTGTTGTGTTTTGCAGGAACTATGCTCAGCTGCCTTGTTGACTGTCACAGAGAAGTCCTGTCTGTAATGTGAAACAGAGCTCATTTATTCCACTGCATATTTTGCTTCTTCTCTTTAAACAGTATTGACAACCAAATGCTTTCAAACGCTGCCAATTGCTCAATCAGCTTTTCCTAAAACATTGTTGTTGGACCAGAGCAAGGCATGTGAGGTTCAGAGCTTAAGATGCCTGTGGTCTATTGACTTTTTCTCCTTCTTTGTTACAAATTTAGATTATTCCATTTTATTTTCTGAACTAGTAATGTCTGATAAAAAATTAAGATTACAGAGTTGATCAGATTTCTACAGGGTTTTAATACGGTGTGTTTCAGTTTTCGACAGGATTTTCACTGAAAGGTTAAAGGATCTGGGTGAACGTTGATCTTGCTCATCGCAGGTTGCTGTTAAGCACAGGGGGTAGTGTTTTGTGCTTGTAAAATCACCACCGGGATTGTTCAAAGGCTGAGTGCGAGTAGCTTTCTTATGGAGCAAAACTGTAATGTTTTGCCCTGAAGCTCCCATGAGCTGGTTGGGTCACCCTTGCTTGGCTGATCTTGACCGGAACTCAGACACTTGTTCCCCATACAGGTCGTTCTTCTCTGCACCACTCACACCGCAGTAGGACCCATTCTCCCAGCTTCCTCCCTTCAAGACAGCTGCTCTATACGATGATGGGTAACCAGTCTCGAGCAGTGAAGAGCAGCTGAGGCTCTTAATCATTGACTCGTCCACCACACACTTCTTCAAACATCGCCAGCAGGGCTTGGATTTCTCAGTCTTGCTCCTTACCTCTCCCTCTCCCTCTTTTTCCGGCACTCTCTCCCATCACTCGGCCCTTGCCCCCTATTTGCATGCCGTTACTGGAGCGTTCCGATCCAGCTGATGAGACTTCAAATCCGCTTCGCCCATTTACTTCAGCAGGACAATTTTCAGCGCGGCTCAGGCCTGAGCTGGAGTTGAAATGAATCTGCAGATAATAAAATGCTGAGCTTAATTATCTGTGTCCGTCCAAGGGCAACTAACGACTAACTTGGAAAGTGTAATTGATTTCAGACTTTTGTGGGAAAAGAAAAAAGCCATCTCCACTGGGAAGGGAGAGAGCAGGCCCCTCTGCTGTTCTGGGACAGAGCTGAGACGTACAGCCAAAACGGAGCTGTTGATATTCTATACTTGCCTGTCACTTAGCTTCAGTGTTTGGATCCTGTTTTTCTGAATATATGACTTAATTTTCACGTGCCTCATTCCCAGAATGCTTTTACCTTTATGAATCAAAGTCAGATTTCTTGGTAAGCAGGAAAACATGAAGGCTTAGGCAGTGGCTGCCAAGCTGAGTGGCCAGACTAGGTTACGAACAGCAGTGCAGCACTCCAGTACTAAAACCAAAATTCAGTTACTTAGATTTTAACCTTATTTCCAGGGCAAAGAACTTAAAAAACTGGAAAACTGTAGCATTTGTGTTGTGGAGATCCAGTCAGCTGGAAAATTGCGCTTATTCTTCCTGAATGCAGCCTCTATCGCAGTCAAAGTTCCTCTTTAGACACACATCGCAGATCATGCCTGGATGCCTTCTTCACTGCAGTCGTGTGACGTTGAGCTATCTGCTTGACAGATTTAGCCTGTCAGACCTCATTACCTGCAAGTCATAGGTATTTCTAATGAGCTAAATTAGCAATGTAATTAAATCAAGAAAGGTGGAATGATGTGGAAGGTATCTAAGGAATAGAACAGATTACAAAGTTGTTTATTTCTTTTAAATCCCAAGATAGACTAATTTCAGTGTTTATGCACCTACCGCTGAATGCAGGGTGTTAAAACGTTGGAAGGTATGTATGAAGTGCAAAGGAACAGGTAGGGTTAATTCCATGCTGAAAAGAAAGGAAACACAACATTTCGGCTGTGGAGCCTTCTTCGTGTATAAAGTGGCTTGATTTGTCAATGTTTTCACTTATACTTACAAAGATGTATATCTTACAAAGATATAGTAGGTACATGTGATTATAGATTGTGCAGGGCTAGATGATTACATGTTGTAGACCACAGTGGTGTTTGTCCAGTAGTGGCTGGTTTCTACAATACATTAGTCTTTTTAGAGTGTTTCAGATAAAATGCTATCTGTCAATACCATGATCACAGTTAATACCAAAAAACCCTATTCTTACTAGTTCTATATTTTAAAAAGTATTGCTTTTTTGTTTAGATTGTGGGAACAATATGTGAAAAAAATCTAGGTATATTTGTAACACCTTTTGAGCACATGTCAGTTTCAGTGCCGTTCTTTGTTGTGGAAGATAAAACTAAATAAAAGAAAATTGGACAAAAGAACTGTTTTGAACAAAGGCCTCCCTCGCAGCCAAGGTGGTGTTTAAAGACTTACAGGAAAGCAAGAGAACACACAAAGCTCTCCTGAGCACTTCAAAAAGCAAACGCAGGGAGAAGAGGGAAAGATAGAAACACAGATTAAAGGCTACCGATGTCAGCTGAATGGGGTTTTCTTCAAACTGACTGGCTGACTGCGTTAACCATTAATTGTAATTGATTTCACTTTAACTTAAGCAGTGTTCGGTCAATTTCCCCCTTTGTGTTTTACTGTCACTCCCTTTTGTGGCCGTACCAGTCCGCGCAGTCCCTGATTTGAGCTGTACAGGATGAGTCCTGGAGAGCTGGATGATGTGTGCTGCAGTGTGGCTGTGGGGAAGGCCTGCTTATTTCACACCTGAGGAGTTCTGCAGTCACTGTCCGAGCGGAATCGTTCATTTCACAGTTGTGAAAATCATTGATTTTTCTTTTTTTTTTTTGAGCAGTAGTTGGGAATCCCCCCTCCCTTCCTTTTCTGCTTCCTGTGGGATTCCTATGAACCCATATGTACCCCCTGCCCTCACCCACAAAACCCCA
Organism: Lepisosteus platostomus; assembly: GCF_059453375.1. Taxonomy (NCBI): domain Eukaryota; kingdom Metazoa; phylum Chordata; class Actinopteri; order Semionotiformes; family Lepisosteidae; genus Lepisosteus; species Lepisosteus platostomus. Next base: position 32,283,015 of record NC_142624.1, on the reverse strand, counting down.
TCCCCTGCCTGCACTGCGAGATGGAAGCAGCTGGCAGGGTGTCCAGTCGCGGGCCTGTGAGCAGGGTGGCCTGGTGAAAAAGTCTGGTAAACAGAAGGCAGGCTTCAGGCCCGGGGAGGAGGGTGATGGCAGGAAGCTGATACCGTGAGTAAACACTGCCCACAAAGAACTCGGCCAGGGATAACAGAGAGAGACACAAACGCTGGCCTCCATACCTCCCCCCAACAACAAGACACAGGGGGAAGGCGGGAGGGGGCGCGAGGAAATCCAATAAATTGTTTCAGGAAGTGAGGAGCTGATGGAGATGTGATTGACACTTGCTTCTTATTACCATGGCGACGCATGCGGCTGCATTCCGCTGTGCAGTTTCCAATAGTGATCGGAAAGAATGGTGGAGCCATGGTCCCTTAGAGTACTTACTGACATCATCCCTTCTGATGGCCTTTTCCATCTGCAGCTTGTAATAATGGCCAGATTAACGTGCAAGCTGTAGAGTATGATAAAGCTGTCGGTCTACCACACTTGTTTTTTGTTTTGTTTTCTTTTTGGGAAGGAAATATTCACAGGAGATTTTCTTACTAGCAGTAAAGTACAAATTCAGTGGATCTCATAATGTAAGTCATTGTAGCAGGATAGTGCTAGTTAATACAATGTACAGATCCATTTACAAAATTCATGTCAGATACCTGGGAACAAAGTATTTCCATCTCGTAAGTTTGGGAGACAGTCATGCAATGCCGAAATTCCGATTTAAAAAAAGTCACAACAGAAAAACCTTTTGTATTGCAAGCTCGTTATGTTTTTACATTTTAATACCAGCCTGCAGTAATGACCAGCAGTTTTATTAGAGTGATCTTTAATTACAGATTTGTCCAGTAACCTGCTTTTTTGTCTTTTGTTTTGTTGAATATTTGCTGCAGGAGGTGTGTGCCGTAGACTATCAATGCCGATCTTTGGGGGGGTCTGGTGCTTTAATTATCATCATAATTTCAGCACTCGGCGCGCAGGCTTAATCCAAAGTGATAAGTGAGACAAACACAGTGTGAATGGTAGTTTGTGCACAGGCGTAGGCAGGTACCCCAGTCTGCAGTGCCAGTGAGCAAGCCTGCGGCCCAGTTATTCTGAGCCCTCACAGGCGCAGGCTCTTGAAGAAGTGTTGTGGTGTGTGGGTAATTATTCCAATTACCGCGCTGTACTTTTCTAAGATATGCACTCCAAGACACAAATTAGAAGATAATGGTTGCATGTTACTTCTTATTGCTAACAGATTACGGAGTTTTAAATGAATCCCAAATGTGCCTGAAAACATGCCTAGGCGGACACTGTTTTTTTTTTTCTCCGTTTAATTATCATCTTCATTATTCATCTTAATCTCAAGGTAATCATCGTGAATGATTGAAGAGGCCTCCAATCGGGATTTTTCACTAAGGCTCTTAGTAGCTATATCCACTGTTGTTGGATGTTGTTTGCTCTGTTCTGTTCCAATTTTCATAGGCGTCTCTTGAAAGTATTGTTGTCTGGAAACTTGCCAGTCACAGTGAATTCTTATGATTCACTGTACAAATACAAATATTTTAGACTTGATATTTTCATTTGTATCTAATTCATATTGTGAAACCTAGTGTAAACTCTGCCCTTGGAAGAATTGGAAGAGAGGATGTTTTCCGTTGGAGCACTTACACACTGATCTGATTTTTGTGAGCAAACCTGCACAGTGACTGGCTGTACAGAGCAAAGACCAAGAGAGACAGTTACGTTCTCTGTGATTTTAGATGAAATTGGCTTTTTTTGCACTTGGGTCTGTGTTTTGCACTTCTTTGCATGCTTTTCTCCTCTGTGGTATAAGGTTGCATCATCTTGATCATTTTATGAATTAAACACTATTACAATGCCAAAAGCATGTGTATACCTTAGGTGGAAGTAGCTGTCTGCAGTCCGCACATAGTAAATTGTAAGCCCTGTATAGCAGTTTTTAGGGCTCAAAGACTGACAGCCACTGATAAAAGCTGCACCAGGGGCTCCAGGAAAGTTCATCATCTCCTTTGCACAGAGTAGTAAACTCAACAGCATTCCCTGCAGCTGAATCACTGCTTCTGCCATGTTGTCCACTTCCATTGTGTTAAAGAGCAGTGCTGCTGGTCAGTGTGCGCAAGGGAAGCACACTGTTGTTTTTAAAAAAAGACAGCATCTGTGTTTTGGGGGCAGAGAGGCACTGGAGATCCATTAGTTTTCCATTAGCTGCATGTGCGAGAGGTGACTAAAACACTTGTCGACACAACTCTTCCGTCAACTGTTTTTTTGTTTCCGTAGAAATAGCATTAGAACTTGGTTACTATTGGTGTAGTATGCAGAGCTGCACCTCTTTGGTCTAGAGCTGTGCTTTGGTAAGGAAAATGTAGCTTCAGCGAGGGAAAGGACAAAAAGCTATAGAAAATCTATAGCAAGCAAAAGCTCACGCAAGGAAAAACTACATCTCATAGCCCATGTTTAAATCTCTGCTTTTCTTTGATTGCAAGAATCTAAATCATTACTGACCACAGTGAAGTGTATGTTCATATACAAAATATATGCAAACATCTTGACTTTTCTGCAGTAAAGTCATTAGGTTCTTTTAAGTCATTTAAGTTCTCAGTGTGTATAGCATATCCTGCCTGTGTATGTGTTGCCAAGCTCAAATTTATTCAAAAACGAACTTAGATCTCATTTGTAGCTCAGCTGGTTGTCTTCAGCTTTAATATTTATTGCGTTCTTTAAAATACACCCTGCGGTGATTCAGGCACTTACTGTTCTTTAAGGGAAGAACACTAGTTTCTTGTTTTTATCCAGCCAGTTAGTCCAGCAAGAATTCTGGCTGTGGTGCTGCCTGGTCTCCAAGCACTCAGTGTAAAACTAATAAAGCTAAAGGAAACATGTACTGATTGAATCAGTTCCTACCTTATATTTTCGCTGTAGGATCTGACACAAGTGCAGCAGTTTCTGGTCTGCCCTTCAGGAACACCTCGGTGTTGATTTAAGTAATCTTTTTCACTTGCCAATTCAATCATTTGTTGTTGTTTTTTTTTGTGCGGGCATGTGACAGGAGGGATTTTCTTGTTTGACATTTGTAGGGATGTGAAGGAAGCTTTCAGCCGTGAGGCTTTGCTCGTGATCCCAAACGATTACATCGATTAAGGAATAAGAACACATACAAAAAAACATTAGCGTGTGACATGGCAGATTCGAGCGCCTTTTTCACAATAATCATCATAATAAGCTCAATAGCTGGATTTTATTTATTTTTCTCCCTTCTCGCTCCTCCAATCCCGCAGGATCATAAAACACTCTCTGGCGTGCAGAGCACGCTCAACGTTATTGACCACACATCTCTGGGGATTATTTATGGGTTGGTCCCAGCATTTGGTGGAAAAATCAGTGTTCTTTCCCCTCTCCTAAAGCACCTTACAGTATAGATCTGTATATTTGTAACGTGCAGCAGTAATTAACCCCCAAAATCGGTGTGCTCCCCCCCCCCTTCCCTTTTCTTTTGTACGTGCTGTCTGTGGACATGTATGATTCTGTTGTCTGGCCTGCCTGCCTGTTGTTTGCGAAACGCTGCCTGCGTTTACCCCCCCTAGCAACCGGGCCTGGGAGGGAAGGCATGCGTGCCAGTGGGCAGTGAACTGCTGAGCATTTCCTCTGCCACAGAGAAAGGGCTGCCCCTGCCGAGCTGCAGCCCCTCTCGCCAGCCGGCCCCCCACCCCCTCGCGCCTCTCTGCTACATTGTTCCCATCCCCTCGTCCATGCCTCCTTGGCCCGGCCTCCCCACTTTCTCCGGGAGGCAGGAAGAGAGCCTTGCAAATTCCTTGCTGCTAGCCGGGTATTACCAGCAGCCCCAGTACCCCCACTCTGTCCAGGGGGAATTTCTGCAAGATTGGAGGCCAGCGGGTATTCTTATTGCCCTGCACTGCACCAGTAGTTTCCCAGAGCAGGCTGGTCCCTCCCCTCCTCTGGGGCCAGTAATGAATAAGGCGAGAGAAGACCAATAACCACCACAGGTCCATTGTGAGAGGATCTGAACTTAATTTGGGTAATGTTTCTTAAACACCTGCTTCCTGGGTATTTTCACCATACTACAGTGCTTTGCTGAACTTTTTACTTTACCTCTTTGAGTGATTTATCGTGTGTGGCTTGCTTTCTTTTTATTGACGTTGAAGAAGTAGGCACTACAGTTAAACAGTTCAGTTGGGGAGCTGCGTCAGCATGCGTAGGCTGCAAAGGAACAAGTAATAGGTTTATTCCATGCTGAAAAAAAGAAAAGAGAAAATCAGGCCGTGACACCTGAAGAAGGCTCCACGGCCGAAACGTTGTGTTTTCTTTCTTCTTTTTTTCAGCATGAAATTAACCTATTGTTCCACTACAGTTAAATGCTGCATATAGCCCTTTGAAAACCATTTTGCTAATGCAGCTGTTTCTCCTGAGGTTTTCTTTCGCTGCGATCTGACCTCGCTACTGTTCAGCTAGCATCTCTGCATCCAGGACTGTGGTAAAAATGATCAGAGGATGGTAATAAGCCTTTAACTCCAAATATTACAATATTAGTTGTGTGTAAATTCTGTAGGCTGTGCTTTCATCCTGTAAGGAGGAACTGTTGGACTGATAGATGTCAAGACGTTTGCTCTATTTCATGTCAAAGACAGCTGGGAGTGCCTTCCCCCGGAGAAAACTAATGAGATTTGTGAATGGGAACAGATTTGAAATCTGGCCAAATTGAAGACAGCAATTAGGTTTGCGGCAGGAGGAGTATTTGTTACAGTGAAAAGCAGCTCTCCACTGGCAGCATGTAATGTATGGGTGTGTGAAATAAGCCCTAAGGCAACTGTGAAGCTTTCTTGACTGTTTAGGTGACAGTACTACTGGACAGTGTTGGAGAGCACAAGCAAGTGATGACAGTTACAGCTAATTAATCGTTTCGATGTAAACTAATTGCTTGTTTAGGTCAAATAAGCATATATTCTCTTGGCTGTCAGAATCTGAGCACAGTGGGCACTGTCTACATTACTGCAGGCATTCTCATGTAGAATTCCTCTTTTGTAGTGGATTGTAGCTCACTCACAAGTTGCAGTGTCCGCATTGTGGAACTATTGTGCATATTAAAATGATCAAAATCACCTTAAAGCTCCATATTCTGAAGTATTTTCTTGCATATTATTTCTAGACAGTGTACTCTACCACAAATATGATAAAGTAACAAGTAATAGGTCTATTCCATGCTGAAAAAAAGAAGAAAGAGAACACAACGTTTCGGCCGTGGAGCCTTCTTCAGGTGTGACTTCAGTACTTCTTCAAACTGCTATGATAAAGTAGTTTAAAAGGGCAAATGTTAATCTTTTAAATTCTATTAATTATGTCCTTAGCATTGATCATAGTCCTAATTCCTCTCTTAATACTCATTGTAATGAGTATCGAGCCTTTTTTAAAAACGTTTAAATGGCTAAGGTCTTCATTTTAGAACATTGCAATTTTGGGTTGTTTCAGATTTGAACAGAGCATGGAAGAAGAAAAATACTTAAACACATATGAGCATTGTGTTAAAGTGTGGAGCTGCGCATGTTAAAAGTGTTTGATATAACCCTGCCCAACCACCTAACCCTTCTCCGATCTCTTCCCAGGGACAGAAAATCTTTCTGTGTTGCAGCATGTTTGAGACAGTCACATTCGGCCCTGCTTTGATTAAGAAGGATGTCACCGTGTTATTGATTCCCCGGCCATCGATCGGCTATTTTTATGTGTCTGCCTCTGTGATAAACTTATATCTCCACCATGCAATGGCATTAAATACTATACACAGCTAATTTATAATTACCTCAGCCAAAGCGCTTCCCTTCCCGAAGAGTTAACCCTTTTGAGACCATATTTTATTTTCTGGCTCAGCTGAGTTTAATTACCTTGAACACAACTGTGTTTCTACCAGAGCCTTTAATAAGAAAGGGGCAAACGTGGAACCATGTGATGTGAATGTTTTTATTTCACAGTAGTGAAGTGAAGTTTTGCATAATTCAAGACTTCCCCATTGCTCAAGCCTCCTAGATATAACTTTAAATCATTAAAGAAGCAGTCTGACTTGAAAAAGTGCAATATTAAGAATCTTTGCCAAATGTGTTGCTTATTTTAAAGAGTGGATCTACCAATCTTTTACCTTAGTATGTTTTTTCTTAACACAATAAAATGTTTTGTATCTTTTACCAGCTGAATAGATTTGAAATGAATTAACTTTTTTACTAACTCAAATTATACACTTTATGTAAAGGTGCTAATCGTGCGCAACGCATCTACATTGGAAGTCAGTAAACAAATACGTAACAGAGTGTGAACTGTTTAATGTGAAGTAGCTAAGCAATTAGATTAGGCACTATTTTATGTTCTCAGGAATCGTAAGGATCCTTATGTTTGTAGGGACAGCTTAATATCTCACATGCTTCCCCACATCAGAATGACTCCTCCGGTCAGTGCAGGGTCATTCTACTTGTAGCAGGAAGTGAGGCAAAACTAATCCCGATTGGCAGAGAATGGATCTGTTTACACTGTGGGGATTAGAAGCGGATTAACACTATCACTACATAGGATCAGGATGAATGTTGCAAACAGGGCCAGTTCTCAGGCTGTACAAACTCCACACACTGAATAAAACAACACTGTTGCTCCATACAATATTGGTAAACATCCCTGTTTTGAGATGGGCATTGTGGACATACTCTATACCTGCAGTTCCAAAACACAATAAAGGGAACTGCTTCTTTGTCTCTCTCTCTTCCAGGCACGCTCATTAATAAAAATGCGCCAGTCTGCCTTAAAACATAAGGTGATGAAGTGTTCGTTTTAACACGTCTGTTCTATTTGCGTGAAGAGCACTGATTGTCCTGTTTTGGTTTGTAAACTACTTTGAAAAAGCATTCACCCCTTCCAGTGATGTTCCATTTTGTTGAGTTACAGATTATGCATGCGCATTTTTCCAGGCAAAAATCTGCGATCAGAACTTGAATGCTCAAGATGAAGGGGTATTATGGGGAAGAGGTCATCAGCAAATATTCTTACAAGGAGGGGCAGCTTGCGGCTTGTGCTGTGTATTCCTAACATGTCAGAGTAGAAGAGCCGAGCATCGCCAGCTCCTCTGTTCTGTCGTGCTGCTGTGCTGGAGCGTGGGCGCTCTTGCTCGGCTTCGGCACAGCACGCTGATGGCTTGTGCCGCCGTGTCGTTGGCAGGGAGGAGCGGGAGCGCTGGATCAGGGCCAAGTACGAGCAAAAACTCTTCCTGGCACCGCTGGCGTGTGCCGACCTGCCGCTGGGGCAGCAGCTGCTGAGGGCGTCTGCCGAGGAGGACCTGCGCGCCGTGGTGCTGCTGCTGGCCCACGGCACCCGGGACGAGGTCAACGAGACCTGCGGGGAGGGCGACGGGCGCACGGCTCTGCACCTGGCCTGCCGCAAGGGCAACGTGGTCCTGGCCCAGCTCCTGATATGGGTAAGAGCCTCCTGCCCACAGCTGGAGAGCGGGGTTTCTCCCGCCATTAGCCGGAAAGAGCAGAGTTGCAGATTGCGGGAGTGGGCGATTCTCGTTATACATAGTTCTCTATTTACACCGCAGGTGTGTTCCTGAAATGTGCAGCGTAACACAAAACCTGTGAATTGAAAAGCTCATTTCCTGTAAGAATGCATGTAAACAAGGCAAACTGGACCCACTCCCAACCTAAGGGATATACTACCACATGTAATAATTCCCGTTATATAGGCGTACTAAACCTCATTCTTAAACTAAGCGTTGGTTGACAGTTATTAGATAGATAGATAATACTTTATTAATCCCCTAGGGAAATTGATGTGTTACAGCAGTCCAGCCCAAGACAAGCAAAAACAGACATCAGAATAGTTATAAAACAAAATGACAACAAAATAAATAAAAATAAATACATAGGTGTGTGCAAAATGTGATGATCATAGTCACTGTAAAAACAATAAAATATGTGCAAAATGTGCATAGGTTTATACAGACTGTTTGTCCAAAAAGTACAGTGGAGCAAACATGCTGTCCATAGACGAGCAAATGAAGGGCTAACAGTCCTAGCCTAGTGCAGCGTTATACACCCTGACAGCTGCCGGGAGGAAAGACCTGCGGAAACGTCTTTCATGTAATTTTTATTAGTTTCATGTAAAGTATGAAGAGAAGACTTGTTAATGGTGGGGGTTGAATGTATGGAAAACAGAAGTGTCACAAGTCCATAGACATATCCGGACTCAACAGTTATTTTCGGTTCTTTATTCTCAATGATCCTTTCTCATCAATAACATTCTCAATCATTTTTTCTTGTTTTTTGCTGAGTATTCATTCTAGTCTGTTTAATGGCTAATTAATAAATGATTAATCACATTTTTTAAATTAAACTAGGGATTATGTAAGGTTTTTTGTTTTTAAAAATGACTAAGGATGTTTTATTAACATCGCATTTAATTTATTCACAGTAGTTTACTTTTACAATTGTATTAATTTTTGGGGGTTTTATACAGCGTGAACATAGGGTACGGACTTTAACCATTTTGAAGTTGGATTTAGTAAGACCTGAGATAATGGGAGGTGAACAGTGTGCTGGAAACACTGAGTCAAAGATTCTCTAGCTGTCTGTCGCCCAGCGCTCAATTGTTACGAACTCTTCATCAAATTAACTGTTGCCGAAAAGAGTTAAAAGTGTGAACTAATTCATCATAATTAAGAAAAACTGTGTATTTTTAAGGCGTGTTTAACCAAATATGAGCAACTTTTGTTTTTTGTCAATTGTTTATATTGACATACATTTGGAATGCTGTTGAGGTTCCTAAGTGCTGGTGATAATATCTGTGGAACTCGTGAAATGTGTGTGTAGCCACAGTGATCTTAAACTCGATCTTAATGGCTATTTTCTGATTGAGAATTACTCTCTTCTTTTCTCTCCCCGGTGCTACAGTACGGCGTGGACGTGATGGCGCGGGATACCCACGGAAACACAGCCCTGGCTTACGCCCGCCAGGCAGGCAGCCAGGAGTGTGTCGACACGCTACTACAGTACGGCTGTCCCGATGAGCGCTTCACGTTGATGGCCACCCCCAACCTGTCCCGCAAGAACAACAACCGCAACAATAGCTGCAGCAGTAGTGGGGGGAGGATGCCCACAATCATCTGAGCTCGGGAAGTCTCGCCGCCACCTGGAGGAGACCTCCGGTACTGCAGTGAGCAGTTTTCTCTCCCGCAACATGAATCTGTTTATTATCTGTCTCTAAACAAATATTTTAAAGAAAACCTGCAACACAAAAGCTTGCTGGAGAAGATTCAGAGGTTGAGGTTGGAACCACTACTAAGACACTTGTTTCTCAAGGACACTAGCAGGTCTCCTGTTTCCACGGGAGTATTAGCCTACACTCATGATTATTGACATTGTTATTTTAAGTCCCGCTTTAGCTTGGCTAAGATGGGAAGACTCCACTCCTCTCACAGGCACAGAGCTACAACCTGAGAAACTTTTGGGAGAGACATCACTCCTTTTCGCCTCTTCACTCACTCCCTTGCTAGCTGCTCTCCACACACATTCTGTAATGGAGAGCAACGCCGTGATTCAAGACCAGAAAGGGACAGAAGCCTCAGTTTGTCGTCTTGGAGTGCCTCGAACACGACAAAGATAAGCTGTGCTCTGGGAAAGCCAGCTTCGTTACACTCATTTAGGCGAGTCTGCTCTCTCCGTCTCTTCTCTTCAACGGCGCGCTTCTCGTCTTTAACCCCTGGGGTTCACGCAGGAGTGGGGTCCCGCTTGGAAGCCAAGGGGCACGGAGCCAGGCCTCTCGCTGGAATATCTGGATTCTTACTTTCTGAGCAAGTCACTACCCGTCTCATCCAAGGCAAGCAGAGCGGCAACAGGCATGTACATAAGTGAAGGAGGACAAGATTGTATAATAAATATAAGAGCAGAAGCAAAGCCACAAGTAGCATTTAGAATAAGGTGCTTTTAAAAAGTACCCCCTTTTTTCAGGAGCAGCTTTCATTGAGAGTTGCTGCTGTTTCATTCCTTTTATATTAGCATTTCCAGCTAATTTTTTTTATTTCCCCCTTTGCCCTTTGTCAGGTATTTCAGTTTTGTATTTATTGACGAGAAAAGACAAACCACATCATTGTTTTCACCAACTGTTGTGATTATTTGATTAAATTATGCAATTTCCTTTGTGTTTTGTGTTTTTTGATGAGCAAAAAAAAAAATGTGAAAAAATATTTTGGTATAAAACGTTGAGGAAATTGGAAATATCCATTCCATTTCATAGCTGAAGTGAGAATGCATGCGTTTAACTTTATTTTTTTGTTTGTTTTTTAATAACAACAAAAGGCAATTGTTCATTGCAACAGCATTTTCTTTATGTATGCAGTGCTGGACCAATGGGTGTATTTGGAAGTTCTGCAAAAGTAAAAAAATACCATATTTTTCTGTATCATACAGCTCAATTATATTAAGCTGTTGCAAGGTTTAGGGGCCAGAAACCATACATTAGCAAAGACATATTTAAACTGTTAAATGGTCGACTTTTGAAATTGGACCCACACCAGTATGGCAGGAGAGATGGTGTGGTAACCGGTATGAAAAAAGAGAAAGTGGTTCCTCATCATGACAGTATTTTTAAATAAATCAAAGGGATTTATGTTTTTCTTTTCCCAATTATTGTACCGAATTTTGACTTTTTGGTTTTGACACCACGGTATTTTTAAGTCTAATCTCTTCACAAAAATCAGTAATTCTCTGCTGTAAACATTAACTCAGTAGGTGTTTGGGAACTCATAGGTAAAATCAATATTCCAGAAGAATTCCTTATCGATTTAATTTTGTTTCTAGCAGTCAAAACTGATTCCCTTATTGTGAACAGGTGTCATAGCATTGCATGACTGAAGGCTCCATTATGAGTTAGAAGTCAGGGAGATGCTTAAAAAGTACCTCAGTGATCGGTTGGCCTCTCCATTTGCAAACACCTTAATACACTACCGACCTGCAAGCGCCACCCAGACGAAGGCAGTTAGTCCCTGTGAAACCTGAGCTCCTCATGGCACAACCCTGGCTCACCCAAGCCTTCACTTGGTCTGCTGGGCTAGTGAAGTTCCCCTGGGCCTCTCCGTGTACAGAGATGGGAGAAGGCTTAGTTTTTCCCAAATGAGACATTGCATCCTAAGCTTTTTTGTTATTCTCAGTATTATCGTAGATTTTGAAAGCAGCATGTACTGTGACAGAATATAAAAGTATTTTGTGGGGGTCTCAGTGGAGACCTTTCCTTTAAAATGATTGACGAATACCTATGCAAGTTGCGATGTGTGATTTTCGACAGCTGCATTAAGGTGCTGAAACAGTTTTCTCATGCTTTGGCTGCTGAAATGTTATGTAGTGGGAATCAGATTAATTTTCATTTTCTCAACTAATTAAGTGCTAAATATTTATTGATTCCATCACCTCAAATTTCAGAAGACATTGCAATAAAACTAATGTTGACCTGGAAGCAGAGCATGGGATAAGAGCATGGCCAGTCATTCTGTGGCATCCTATTAACATTAGCAGCTGTTTCTGCTTAGCGAGTTCCTTTTTCATTCGGCCAGTCTCCCACTCTGTCCCCTAAACCAGTTTCTGCTATCAAGGAAAGGGCTTTTCTGGTTCCAGGATCCTGTTCTGTAAATATTTTTGTAAACTTTTTTTGGTGGTATTGTAATTTATAAAAAAAAAAGAAGAAGGAAAACTGTACATAATTGTTCTTTTAGACCATTTGATTTCTAAGGGAAAAATAAACTAAAATGTGTTTTGTGGTGACTTTGAAAACCATTTGAATAGGTCTGAAAACTCTGCAAGTAGCTATAGTAATAAAACCACTGAGAAACGAGTGTGATTAGAATTGCCCAGGCCAAGACATTCCTGTTGCCCCTGTTTATCCAGACTTTTTCTTTCTCCTGAGCGGGACTGTGTCTCTTATCTCTTTGTAATGCCGCTACTGGTTCCTCCGAGCTCTAGGTACAAATCTGAAAGGGCATGGCCAGGGGCAATTGTTAGAGGTTGTTCTGCCTTTTGTTGGTCACTTTTAGGTATTTTCACAAAGATACTAATGAACTGCATGGCTTTCCTGCTGCTTCCTGGAATGCTTTGTTGAAGGAAAAATTGAGCACCATGCCAAAAAGAGTCCTGGGCTCTTCAGGTTACACTCTGTGTCTGAGCTGTCTCTGCACGCTGAGAGTCCAAGTTCTGCCCTGCCCTGTCAGTCTGTAGCACAACCCCATGCAGCCAGTATCCTGAGGCTTGCTTCACGAGCTGTCGTGACAACTTGCAGACATCCTATTGATTTGGAGTTTATGAAGGGTCATTTTTTAAGCATCTGCCACTGTGTTGTGATGTCTCTTCAAAATTAGAAATCAATTTATTCGTTTTCTTCAGGGTTGCAAATGATGTTCAAATGACTTCGATGCCGAGTTTTTAATGTAATTTCATATTTGTACACGAGGACAGAGCAAATTGTGTTAATAGTATGCAATTAAGCATGACTAAAGGCCAGTGAATAGGAGCTGTTAATACTTCTTTAATAATTTAATTGAATCACTTGTTTTATTTTTCAACCACCCAAGTGTTAACCAAGTGTTTTCTGCAAAAAGTCTGCATAGTCTGAAAGCCTTGATTGGGACAGTCCTTCACCTTCCTTCTTATTTGTCTTTTTTTCAAATACTGTAGGACAGGAAGTTGTGCAGTATGCAGAATGGCTTCAGCACTAATCATTGAATCACTTACAGCAGGTATTATTGCATTCTCATCATCATGAAGAAAATAAGTCATGTTGCACACAGATATTACTGCTGGAGAGCGCTTGGAAACTTGAAATGGTCTTAAACCATTCTTTTACAGATACAAATGTGTAATATCAGGCCTTGTCTATACTTTATTTTTGTATAGACCTAGACATTTTTGTATTTTGTACAGACAGTTTTATTTTATATATTTTGAGTAATCAAAAGGAATGTTTTAAAGTACACAAAGCAACCTGCCACAGATAATGTTCCCATGCTTGGTAAACCAAGCAATGGGAAGACGACACGTGTTTTTCTTGTCCACATTTCTGGTTACAAGATGCTTCTTTCGGACAGCTCTTCTCCATCAGGTCTCAGAAAGCTGGTTTCACTGTACTTTTTCTTTCTTTCTTACCAGGCTGTGCTTCAGTAGACATAGCAGAAGCTGTTACGTCATCTGGTTTGGTTGGCATTCTGTTCGGAAGAGTGTAGAAGTATGGAGTGGAAATTCGGAATATGAACTAAGGAATAAAAAAGTTTAGAAATCATTACAGGTAGCAGTTTATATATATCACAACCTTTTAGTAACAATGGAAGAAAAGCTGAAAATTAAGTCGAAACCATTTGTTTCACAAGTTAGAAGTAATGTTTTTACGTTCACATTTGTCTAAAATAGTACACAAAATGTCTGATGCAACTGAAAAGTGTGTGTGTTGGAAAGAATGTGAAATATCAGACACCCTTATCCATATAAGGTAGTTACTGGAAGTGTTTTCATCTGCATTGAGAAGACATCTAAGGGGTTTGTATTGGGTGATACAAGCCTTTTGAAGTAACTGCTTCTGTTATGAAGGTGGGCACAGGAGGATTCGGTACCTTTCTGTCCAGTAAAAGCCAGTCCATAAGAAAGTAACACTTGAAATCAAGAGAGAACTTTTTTTTAAATGAATAGTAGAGCATTTTGTGAAAAGACAGTTTCCTCTTTTATTCTGTGCAAGACTAGATGTCCCACTATGGAGATTTTTCTAGACGGGTGTCATAGATGGTTTCGTGAGCTGGTACAGAAATAATGATGTAAGTAAATGAATATGGTGGCTCAGGGCAAGAAAGCTGAAACCAAATGCTGCATTAAACTTGCCTCTACCCCTGTGATAAAATAAGTATGGCTCATGGTTACCATTTAAAGGGTGAGTAGTCTAACTTCTGTACAGTTGTACACATTAAGGGAATTATGGACATTTGATATTCATGCATTATAGACATTCATACTATAATGCAACCTTTCCTCGACTTTGTCTTACAACTATTATTTTCGGAATCATGGACATAAAATAGTTTTTTGTTTTCTGTGAACAAAGATCCACATGGTTCTGCGTAGACTGCTTGTAATATAACTAATTGCTGATGCAGCACTGCTATTTTATTACTAAATGCAACCACTTCAAAGCCTGACTGTCTTTGGAGATTTCAGCAATTCCTTTTATTGCAGAAATCATAGCTGTCTTAAAAATAAAACATGCAGGAATTTCCTGGGCATTAGTAAATTTGAACTGGTTTAAATCCTTGATTTTTGGTAAACGTATGTTTTTTCGGACATGTTTTTTGTGTCTGGGCACATTATGAATAAAATCACTACATCACTTTCTAACACGTTAGTGCACCTTTGAAGATGTTCATAGAGAGCTGTAAATTCCAAATTATCTGTGCAAAATGATACCGAATCTTTTTTAATTTTATCATTTGATAAGAGATTGACATACTATAAGATCAAAGACACTCCCTTCACAAATGTGACAGACTTTGAACAGGCCTAATGTATAGTGAGTTTTGTTTTCCTTTACAAATTGCGCTAGACAGTTGTTGTGCAGGATGTTAGAAGTGCATTGCCCCTTGAACTTGCTTCCAGTCCAGGGCTTTTTAATCTTAAATCGTTTTCTCTTTAGAATAATACTGCCCTAACATCCTGGTTAATACAGTATATTCTGTTTTCAGCTACTGCTAAAAACTCAATGCATAAGAAAACATTTTGTCTTAACATAAAAATGTTATTCACCTCTGACAGGCACGGGCGGGAAATTCATTAACGAAGTAAAAAACACTATATTGGGATGAGAGGGACAATAAAATATTTATATGTACAGAAAAATCGTACCATGTTGTTTACAATGGAGTCCCTGTGTCATTGGTTTCCTCTGGCTTGCAAAGTCTGCTCACAGACACTCCACACAGCTTGTCATTGCATGTACATAGATGTAAAGAATTATTAAAGAAACGCAGTTGATATTATGATTTTATGTTGTTTTGTTACATGATTTTTGGTTTATTGATTTTTTTAATTACCTCATTTTTGTCAAATGTTCATGTTGTACATCAGTTCAGATTATAATACATTATTTATGTTTGTATTGTAACAAAACAATGAATTTCCTTTGGCTCCAATTTTGTATTACTCAGTTACAATTTAGTATGTCAATTATTATTATTGTCATTGTTGTTATTGTTATAATATTGAGTTTGTGTCAGCTGTACAGTACTTTGTTGAAAACCGAAGCCTAATACAGAGAGAGTCATATACTGTAATGTGTCTCTTTTCAATAAAGAAAATAATGCTTCTTAATGTGTCTGTGTTTGGTGGGGGGGAGGGGGGGTCTTTTTAGGAAATTTTGCTAGGCAGAGGACAACAGTATCATTCCTGGAAGAAAAGCATCAGCTGTTCACTACTGCTGGGATTTTAGGTGTAACTTAAAACTTCTGTCAATCAGTGGAGCATTAGAAACTCAGAGATGGGAAGAGGCCATTTTGTCCATTTAGCTCATTTGGTTGCCGATTGGTGATTGATCCGAAGGTCTTGTCCAGACATTTTTTGAAAGAAAACAAGGTATCGGCGTCAATAACATGGCTGGATAGCTTGTTCCAGAGCCTCACAGTCCTTTTGTGTAAAATTGTGCCTCTTGTTCTTAGTATTAAATGCATTTTTGTCACAGTTTCCATGTGATACTGAATCCATTGAGCTGTCCTTGTCAATGCTGTTGATTCTGATTTTTCATTTAGACAATTAGGCCCAATTGCTCAGCTCTAAAAAGGTTCTGTTAAATATATACAGTTTACTTCTTTTAGCTTGTCTGGTCACGGTTTTTTAGACAGATTCCAGTGCAGCAGTATGTTTTTTTTTAATGCTGTAACCAAATTCTACACAATTTTAAATTTTGTTAGGATGTTCTTTTTAATTGTTTTATAAAGTGCTGTGTTTCTCCTTATTTTGTAGCTAATTAGACCAGTTGGGCAAATGATTTCTACCTTTTTAATCTACTCATAGAATAAATCTACATCTTCGTGTTTCAAGAAGTACTTCTTTAAACCTTTGTCGTGCATTTTCTACAGATTTCTCTTAAATTTTGTCTCAGTCCTCCATACTCTGGTTTCCTTCAGTTTGTTTTGGACAAAGTTAAAAAGTGTTATTTTTGCTTCACAGTCAAGAAACTTGTATTTGTGATCATGAGATTAATATGTATAATAATTACAATATGTTTATGAGTAATTCCATGCATGTATTTGATTATATTAGCACAAAAGCATACTTTGTGTTCAGCCCAGTGATTTCAAGTGATGGTAAGTATTGGGACACATTCAAAGTAAATTTCCAAATGTAAAAATAAGTATTTGCATGCATATCCCTTTGCCACAAC
This sequence comes from Lepisosteus platostomus, assembly GCF_059453375.1. NCBI lineage: Eukaryota > Metazoa > Chordata > Actinopteri > Semionotiformes > Lepisosteidae > Lepisosteus > Lepisosteus platostomus. Next base: position 32,266,539 of record NC_142624.1, on the reverse strand, counting down.
GAACCACATGACCCTTTGAACTCTATAAAATCTTTTTGTAATCTTTTAAATGTTTTTCTGCAGCCACGTTGACTTTTTGCCTATTCCTGGAGTATTCTTACGTCAGTTTTGTTCTTCAGCATACGAAGCGCATGCTCTATTTTATGTAAATCTGTAGATCACCTGGGCTAATCTAATATTTTGCTCCTTTTTTCTCCTAATGAACTTCTTGTTTGCTGTGGCTGAATCTGTTATGTCATTGATATATGGTGAAAGTGCCCTTCAATATGTGTGGAAGTATTTTCTTTTACTTATCCCTACAAAATAATTCTATCCCTGTACATCTGAGAATTCTTAAATAAAGACAGGTGATCCTATTCTTAAGTGTCAGCCATAATTAACTGATAACTGATATGATATTAGTAGTTTAAGGCGATGTTTTCAGAATTTTATCGATGTGACTTAAAAAGAATATAAACTGATCAGCCAGGTCTTTCTTTTAAAAGATCAATTAAGTTAAAGTACTTGCTCCAAATGTCCCACATCATTAATGCTGCATCGAAAAAAGTGCTCAGAACTAGATGTCTCATGGACACATACTGTATCTGGACTGGTGTCCCATGCAAGATACATTGCTTGCTGGAATAGGCTCCATCTCCCCTCTGACCCTGTATTGGACAGAGCAGTTAAAATTTCTATTCCAAAAGATGGGGTGGTGCGTAACTTCATTGAAATATTCAGCATCCAGCTTCCTCTGTTTGGCCAGTCTGCAGCATGGAGATGAAGGCATTAGAGAAGGGTGTCTGCAGAGAGGAGACTTTAATGGGATAATGCCAGTGTAATCTCTGTTTATCCTTTGTAATTCCAGACTGGAGCAAAAGAAGGGGGCAGGAGCCTGCAGAGGGGCTGAAGGGGGTGAGCGAGGGACTGGGGGTCAGTTTCACAAAGCACAGAGCAGCGCCGGACAATGGGACACTGGGGCTGAATGAAGTCGATTCAATAAAGGGATTAGAGTCTCTGGGCAGGAAAAAGAGCAGTTCAGGGACAGAAGTTTGTGAGTAAAACCCCCAGCTAGAGAGTGGTACCTGTGTCTCACAGCAAGTTTCGATCAGAAGAGACAGTTTCAAGCAGAGTACTTCCTACTTGGCTTTTCTTACCAAGAACATTACAACTAAGCACTTGCTGTACCCATGCCCTTCTTTCCCCACTAAACCTATGATATACACCGTAGGCATTTTTTTCCCCACAGTGAAACAAACACACACATCAAATGGTGACCTTCTTGAAAACAAACATTCAGAAGACTGATATTAGTGTCTTGCTCTTGCGCTCAACTTGTAAAGACCTCCAATCCAACCCAACTGCTCTGGCTACATGATTGGATTTTATTTGGAGCGGAGTGTGGAGAGAGCAGGGATCCTGTCAATTGGAGATCCTTTCAACCGCGGTCCATGACGGAGGAGAAGGCAACCGGAGGAGGAAAATGGGAGCAGGGAGAGCTGCAAGGTGAGCTTTTAGAGATGCATACAGCCAGGGTAGTTTAAGTGTGAAGAAAAATAAACAGCAATAGGATGTCATTGCTGTGAGCCGAGCTGAGTCGGTCTGACTTGCCCATGCGTGGAAATATATACAGCTATTTAAAATGCTTGGAAACAAAATACAAAGTTATTGTAAACCACAAAATTAAAGGTATAACTGAACCTTTGGTGATCTTTTAGAATGGTTCTATAGATGTGGCTGTACTGGCATGTAGAAAGCAATGCTTACTTTGTGCCTTTCAATCATCTGATTGTCCACAATCAACACTTCTATAATAAGTTATTTTTAAATGTATTTAGTACTCTGTGGTTTAACAAGGAACAACTCAAATGTAAGCATAAAATGAGCCCTCTGGATATGTCATTCCAGACAGCAATCTCTCTATGATACATTTAAATTTTTTTAAAGAAGCCTTGATAGATTCATAGCCGTGTTGGTGCCAAACGTCTGCATGCTTTTGTGTGTGCATGCTCATCAGTGATATTGCCCACTCTTTGTAAGGCAGGGTATTTTCACTGTTGACTTTAAACACCTTCAAGGCCTGTGATTTCAACCCAACAGGTTCACTGCTATGAAACGCACCTGACAGAGATTGTACTACAACGACTGCAGTGTCGAGGATGTTCAGTCATGATCTAAAAGACCCGGTCTTACAGCTCGGTGCAGGAAACCACACTTCCCCATCTGACCTTCTGCGTAGATCCAGTGAGAGGTGAGAGAGATTTTTTGTTTGAGGTTTCTGCATTTATTTTGTTCACACTGGGATGGGATGTATGAGATTAGCTGGGGTCAGAACTGAGACTGTTGCAGCGCCTTCACAAGAGCACAACGTGAAAGAAGGGCACTACTGAAAGGTTCTTAGTGGCACGAAAGTGATTATGAATGCAAGAAGGACCCCCAAATGAGGCATGAACTGGCAGATCAGGGTGTGTTAATAATTCAGACTAATTCAGGAGGACAGGAGCCCGGCAGGAGTGGTCGTTTGGTTGAATGTAATTCCAAAGATGCGGGCTCACCAAGCAAATCGCTGCCAGATTCATTTTATAAACCCAGCTTAGAAATGTACACCTCAATCTGTCCAGAGCCCCCTCTCCCAACATAAACAGTGTTGTGGTAATTAACCTGTGTTAGGCTTATGTAAAAAGTATAATCTGATGTTTCAAAATACCATTAAATAATCCTGAATCATGCTCTTTATGGACTTAGTCACTTAACACATTGAGCAGATGGTACAGAAGGTGGTCTTTTTAGTAACTCCGTGAGTGAAATCAGTCCGGGTCTTTTACTGGCTGATTTATTGGTACAATCCTCCAGTTTGAAATTTAGAGAGCTTTTTATGTTTTGATTAAATCTAATACTTGTGTCATAAGTTTCCATCTCTTCACTGGATTTTCTACCTTATCTGTGTACAGAATTGTTCAAACAGGTTTGCCTTCTTTCACACCGTTTTAGTCTTCTAGACAATGCGGATGCAATAGAAAAGACAAAACATAGTTCATAAATTAGAGAGGAAGTGCAGTAATGCAAAGATAAAATTGTGCAATGCACTAGTAAGACCTAATTTATAATATTGTGCACATTGTTGACACATTGGTTCAAGAAAAACAATCTCTTATTTTCTTACAGTAACCTGTATGTCATCTGTGTTTTTTCGTTTCTTTATTTGTGACATACTTCCACTTAACAATTGCAAGGCAACACCTGAAATAAGCCCAGGTAAGTACTTATTACCTATTATCACTAATTAATTGTTAATACATGTCCTACAAGTTTCAGTACGAAGACTTTTTTTATACATGTATTAGTTGTTTATTAATATTCAATAAGTTGTGTTTCAGTACTAAGGTACAAATTACATGCCTTATGTGTTATTTTTAAAACAAAGTGTTACCTGAAAATGGTGTGACAGCTCTGGAATGTATACAGAAGAGCAACTAGACACATTACTGAAGTTAAAGGAATGTTCTATGAAGCACTGTGGTGTTGAAGATTAACTTTGTCCTGAACATGGGCATTGAGCAGGTTTCCTAGAAAAGGCAGTACACATTATACCTTCAATAACTGAATTATTTTAATCTCGGACAGAAAACACTATGAGAGAACCTGATTCCATTATTCAAATACCTCAAAAGCACAACATCAACCCAGCAATCTTCTTCAAAATCAGCAGTGAAACACAAACCAGAAGACACGAGGGGGAATGCTGGGAAAATGCATTTAAAACCAATTCATTTTGTTACACAAAGGATTGTGGGAGTCTGGAACAAGATACCCAGACATGCTGTTTTATGGTTCCCAGTGTTTTAATTAGTAACTAAACAAGCAAGATGGCCTAAGAAGCTTCCTCCTGTTTGTCAACTTTCTTATGTTCTTATCCGTCTGTGTAACAGTTGTAATGAATGCAAACAATCTCTTTTCCCTGGGCTGATCGAAATAATTGCTTTTTTGTGAAATTATTCACAGGCAGGAAGTTTATGGCCATCCAGGATTCGCAGTTCAGATTTATGATCTGTTGGTAAAGTTATTGCAGCTGGCTCCTCTGAAGGCCTAAGCAGTGAATGAGAGCGCATTTAAGCTGTTGTCAAGGCCTCTCCACTAGAGTATAGGATTTTTGAATGTCTGGCCTGTCATTCTGCTAAGGGGTTGAAAATAAGAAAGAGCTTTGAAACATCTACTGCAGGCCTTTGTCAGGCTCTCAGTTGTTGGCAGAAAACTAATCTCAAATGAAGTACTAAATCTTTACACAACTCTAAAAACAAAAAAAGAAACATTGCTTGAAACATTTCACTATTGTAGTGAAAAATGTGCCATACATACAGTACACGTATATAAGTAGGAACTCCCAATAACCTAGCCAGTGAGTGTCATTCAGCAAACAAGCTAGAAACTACAGTGTGTGATCTTCACAACTTTCAGTCTTGTAAATGGACACAGGCTCAGCTTGGTTGTAATACTTGCATTTCTATCACACACGTAAGACAGTTCCCATGGAATCTGTGATAACACCTATGATTCAGGTAAAAAAAAATCACCAGTGTACATTAGACTTTGACATCTGATGTTCACCAGATACACATTTCATTATTTTTTTAACACACATGCAAGATTCTACAAAAGCTCCTTCAAAGAAACTGGATTAGGAACAGTCCTTTCCTTTGGTTTTTTTTTCTTCAAATTTATCATTTTTTCCCCACTCGGTTACATACTGGAAAATAGTAATTTATTTTTCTTTTTCAAATTCTTTGTATTTCTGTTAACAGTTCTACCTGTTCTGCCAGAAATGTGGATAGTATGTCTTTTTAATGCTGTAACACTTACAAACCTACTTGACATATTACTGATTCTAATAGACACATTTTCCACATTACTGATCTATAAAAATACAACCTAAATGGGGAGGGTTCTTTATAAGGGAAGTTAGACAAAAAATGTTATATGTGAAGCACAAGAGAGGAACATTTTTTAAAGGAGGTTAAACATCTGTAATGTCTGTAGACCAATATGGCTCAGAAAAACACAATTAACTTAAACTCATCTAAGGAACTTAGTTTAGCTGTTTCTGTCATGCAAATCAGTCTGATGCAGACACATCATGGTTTCTTATGGTATGCCCTTCAATATTGTATTATGCACATGGAATATTTTTGTATAGAATTTAAGCAGTGTTTTTTTGGGATACTTTCAAAAACTGTGGCCCAGCGTTATCTACCTCCAACTGAAAAAAAGGATGAAAACAGGTTATAAAATACTGTTTAAATAAATGCACAACCCATTTACCGCGCTTTCTTACTTGTATATAACAGCAGCTTGATCCTATTGTTCTGCTTTATAAATTACCTGTTTGTAGCTAAAACATTTTTTTCAGTAAACTACAGTATTTCCTAAAAATCTTTGACAGTACCAGCATCCGCTTGTATTCCATTGATCTAATCCAACAATAATAACAACAACAATATATGGCACATCAGCAAATTCGAACCTAACATCCTTGTGGAATTGTGAGAAACAGAGACTATGTTTGTGCGGCCCATTGGTATAAACTCTCCACGCACGTGCCAATAAGAATCTATTAAGGATTTGTTTGTTGGAGGGGAGGGGAACCAGAGGTTAGTCTAATGGTTGTCCGTGTGTGTGTACGCGTGTGTGTTGTGGGGGGTGAGTGTATTAATTTCAAGCTGCATTGTCAAGCCAGCGCCTATTAGGACAAGCTATTCTCCAGACTTCCCTTCCATCAGAATTAATCATTGGGAGTTAATTTGAAGCTCAGACAAGTTGCTGTTAATTTAGTGCAGGAGGGACATGGTAGAATGAAAAGCTGAGGTCCCAGCCAGGCCCCTCGGGTCTCATTTATCAGCCATCCGAGACGGCCTGGCTTGATTACAATTTGCAAAAAAATTCATTAGAGCCAGGACGATTGTCAGATATTTCTCTCTCTCACACACACACACCCCCCCCCACACACACATCTCTTTCTCTACATCCCCCCATCGCTTAATCGGACTCAATATTCGATCCCATGAATGCCGTAGTTAAAAAAATCCATAGTAATGATGCTGATCAGAATGTCAGAAACACCATGTCTCTGTGTTAATCCTTAACTAGTGCAGAAGAGAAGATGTTTTTTTTAACCCTCCCAGCTTTACACTGAAAAATACAGTAAATAAATTAAGACAGAATGAATCAATATATGCTTTTTGTGCATGTATTTATTTAATTTTTACGTATTGTCAAACAGATTTTACCAGTTTAATCAATTATAGTTATTTTAATTAATGGTACCATTGCAATCTAATTGATATAGAATTATTACTTCTTTAATAATAGTAATAATAATAAAAATAATAATAATAATGTGAGAATTTTAAAATAGTATGGGCAAGGGTGATAGCCAAAACTAATAGGGGAATCTGAAAATACAAATGAACATCAATCTCCCCTTGAGAGAAGAGGGATTGTGACGATGTGAGATCTAATTGTAGAGTCTGTGATTAGAGCTCATCTATTACCTTGACAAGAGAGCTCACCTAGGATGTGAGCTCTGCTCGTAAATCCTGGCTTTACAATAATTGACCATTTCTGTAGAAATCACTGGTTAGTATTTTGATTTAATAAAAAATAGAATAAAGGGTAATTCAAACAATTAAAACAGAATGTATTTTCATGAATATATTTAAGCATTAATGTGTATTAGCCTATGTAGCACAGAGATCTGGACAGAAAGAAATTATTAAAGTGATTTGTTTGTCTCATGACGGTATAAATGACAGGTTACAGAACTATATTTTAAAAGAGCCAAGTAGATTTAAGACCATTGTAAGCCAATGGAGTGTCCCAGTAACTTCTCTTTAAGATTCTATACAAGAACCCATTAGTGTAAACTCTTCAAACATGCACATATCACATCAGCAAGCTGTCTTACAATAAGATATACATCAAAAAGGAATCTTGTGTCTGAATCACAGTCTGTCTTGACCTGTTTCTTTCCTTCTGTAGTTTGTATGTGTGATATACAGTACGTATGAACTAAAACAATTAGTTTGGCCGTACAAACCAACATGAGCAGCATCGATGTTGCGCTAGAGAACACGAGTAACGACCCCCTCCCCCCTCCCAGATGTCATACATGTTGCAACTTATATCGTTTGTAAGAAATCCTGTGTACGATCATAGCGCAAATGCCCTTGGGGTTAAAACTATCACAAACAGGCAGCATACAACTGTCAGACAGGGCTGCCATCCAAGCTTGCACTCCTATAAAAAAAACACTGCTGCAGCATTAGAAACATTAGGGTTCAGGCAGCAAATATTCTTATTAGCGAACTGTTAAAGGCATGCTTGCGCTAACATTAGGGATGTTTACATTCATACATGTACAGATTAGCAATCCAATGGGATTCTTCGAGTGATCCCTGACAGACTAGTCAAATTAGTAATTACAGCCATCGCTACGTGTGCTTCTAATATTATATGTAAATTGGTCTAGCTCACACGATTGTGACCGGAAAATCCTAAAATACCATCTCATTTGAAATCAGTTTTGTCTAAGTGCTATTTGTATTTTGTAGCCAAGGATAACATGATAAAGAGTAGCTCATGCTTAATACACTAGTGATTTTACAGAGAACGTGATAAAAAAAATACATAGGTATTGCCAGCCAACTGATATTATTATACAGTAAATTCTTTTAAATCACAAGTCAGTGGTCGAACTATAAATGCCCCTTTTCAAAATGTTGTATTCATACTTGCGTTTCGTAAAGTATTTTTTAAATCCTTTGTTAAATCATTTAAACTAAAATACAGTACCAGCGTAGACAGTAAGAACATAAAAACGTAGCACCCTTGTTTTCTCTGTTTTTTAGGGTGACTGGTGACGTTTCAACTCAGACAACCAGTTTTTGAAAAGACAACTTTGTATGATGTAGATGAAGAGACATTGTGTTGACGATGTGGGCTTAGGTGTCAGTTCTAGTTGCTTTAGTTGGTTTTGTAGCTATACACTTACAGTTTTTCGTATTTCCATTTAATGTGTTTCCCATTTGAAAAAAGCACAAAGTTTATAAACGTAAAAATGACACTTGAAATGTTTGAAGTATTAGTTTTGATCAATATTCCTGTTTTAACAGACCTCGGCGCTTCCGATATTCATCACAGTATCTATTGAACTCTTTTTGAATTGAGTTTCATTACATAAAAACGAGGCCATTAATTAAAGTTTAACTTTAAACAAACGATTGCTTAGCTGTCTAGTTTATAAATAAAACTTTCCTACAGGTAGAGTGTACGTCGTTAGTACAGATCGTGAAATAAAACTAAATATTAGTATTAAAAATAAATATTTGCCGATATTTTTATGAATCCCGTTCCCTCCTTTCACCAACCATCGTTTTGAAAACATGAAAAGTAGGACTCGTTTAGTTTGAAACGTTAAAATGATTAGAGGATCCTTCAGAATGAAAAACGCTATGAAAACGCATTATTATTATTATTATTATTATTATTAAGGAATTTAAGGAAAATGAAACTGTTGTTCTCTGAACGTTGCTTTTATGAATCTAATCTTTGAAAACCCCACATATTATAAGGTCGTTTAACAGGAGTGAAAACGTTCGGAAAGTACAACAAGATAGTTGGCTCTTTTTTAATTTTATGTGTGGGGTGTGTTCTTCTTATTGCTGCTATTGATGATAACCCCCCAAATCGTCTTTGACCTCTTAAATGTCAGCGTCTCCTCACCTAGAATTTTCTAGATTTTAACTGTTGAGATCTTGCGACTAGGAGCCCATCTAGTTGGCCATGGCGAACGCATCTGGCGCGGGCAGGGTGTTGCTGTTGTCATGTTTCCATCATCCACCACGAGGGCGAGTGCAAGGTGAAACAGGAGATCAGCGCTGATAAAAGCACTCTTAATGATGACGTTTGACTGGGGCAAAATTAGTTGTCATCACGCTGTATGACCTTGAGTTTCATTTAACACGAGCAATATTACCCACCCCCTGTCACAACGTAAAGAGTGTCGTGGCAGACCAACTCTTCAGCACATCAAGGCGTGACGTTTGAATTTGTACTCGCCTTTATGCGACTAGGTCAGGTTGAATTCCTTGGGATGAAAGCAAACTATGACAGCAAAATAACTTCTCAGACCGTTTTTGAGAATTTCACCAGCCTTTATCTTAATGGTCCTAGCACATTTGTATACTTATAATCCAAAAAGAAAATGTAAATAATTAAGATTAATGGACTACACCTAAATTACTTACACGTTTTATGTGGTTTAAGCATTTCGCGTTTTCTATTAAAATCTTAACACCGATTTGACTTTCGTACAAAATATGGTATCATTCTTTAGCAGTGGTGTAGCTTATTGCGTACCTTTGTTGAATGGCTTAATTGTTTTAGAATTGTGCCGTGACTTTTGACTACTACTGATATACATAGATATTGATTAATTTGTTTAGAAATATTTTAAATATAAAGTTTTTCATTGAAGACACTTTCAATTTTTTAATACGTGCTTGAAATTAGTAAAAAAATGTACCTACAAGATAGGACTATAAGTATTGTGAGAAATTAGTGTGATAATTAGCTTAGTGAGAATTCAGGCATCAGTAAGCGCCTGTTGTAAATTTCTAGGTCTCTTTAAAAAAAAAATCAAGCTGACAAGATATATGCATAATTGCTGATCATTTTAATCCACACAAGACTGGTTGAAAGCTTCTTAAATTATATGAGAAATTAGATACATTGTTGCACAATATGAAATAAATTAATACCGTGCCTTGTCTTAAAAAATCTTCATATGCAAATAATTTCAATGTACAAATTGTCAAGCAAACAAAAAATACGTGGCATTAATCAGAACTAAGAAGAGAAAGAGACAACCTCAACACCTGGCAGAGTGTGTTTCAGTGGGCGCACTCCAACTGATTTTCGGTTTTCCTCCCGCTTTTAACGAATTCATGAATCTTAATGGTCAGCAAAGGTAGTCAGATTTTTGACTACACATTTTTTGGACGCCTACAGAAATACACTCTTAATCCACAACTTAAGCAGCACATAAGAACAGTAAAGAAAACCACAAAAAAAGATAAAATACACCTGCTCAATCTTTCCTTGGGTTTTAAGGAATGCACAACAGATTGGTTATTACTCTGAAGACTGAGAAAATGATTCTGTTTCTGGTCTCGGAATACTGTCACAGCTCTTCCTTAATATAGGCTATATGTATGTACAGAGAGATCGTTAATAAATAACTTGAAATATTTCCTTTAATTTTTATTTTTGGGAATCTTTATCAGAAAAAAAACGGTTATAATAAAGATTTTTTTAATACATAAAATGAACAAGCTCTTCAAATATAGCTACCGACATCATGAGGATATCTATTTCCAAAACTGCTTGATATTTTCTTTAATTATTTTAGTTTAATAATGCCTCATTGTTTTAAATATTTTTTACATTTCTTTGTATTTAACCTAATTCGCCATCTGGTCCTTTTTAACACAGTCCTACAGGAGAAAGGGTGGATCAGGGTCTCGCTTGCTCCAGCTGTTGGTGCTGACTCCTTATTGCAAACCGACTGACGTGAACAGGAATGGGGACCACTATTTTGGGATTCCTGGAAGGTTCGCCAGTCTTGGAGTTGACGTTACCGGCCTTAACGCGCTTCCACTTGGCCCTCCTGTTCTGGAACCAGATCTTGACCTGGACTTCGCTCAGTTTGAGGGCATGGGCGATCTGTGAGCGCTCCGTGAGTGACAGGTATTTCTTGCAGTGAAATTCTTTCTCCAGTTCCAGTAACTGTTCGCTGGTAAAAGCTGTCCGCCGCCGCCTGTTTTTACCAGTGGATGTGGTGCTGTTGGTGCCGTTTGACCCGTGACCGCTCTCCTCCAGTCCAGTAGGATCTCCGTCGTCCTTTTGGCACAGAGTCTGACTGGCGGCATTCTCGTCCGAGCTGTAGTCTAAGTCACTGTCCATTGAAAAACTCTCGTCCTTTCGGTTTGAATCGTCTTCTTTCGTATCGTCTTTGCTCTGTGCTCTGGCTGTTTGGGGGAAATTTAGGAAAAGAAGATAACACTGTTTATTACACCTCAAAAAGTGCTTATATTACACGAAATTTCCACACCCTATGATTGCGTACAGTTTATGGATAGCATTAAACTAAACCTTTTCTAGTCCGATGTATTCCGATGTCAAAGAAAGTGTTCACTTATTGCACATCCACTGAAGTCATTGCTACCCTTTATGAGAAAAGGATTTCAAATACTTCATGCATGACTGTCTTTTCCTGCTAATTGCTACATTCAGTAATTTGAAGTCAAATTTAGAAAATAGCCCACATAAAAGTATGCTGGGTACAAGATAGTTTAAACCCCCCTTTTTATTTTAAATTGTTTCAATAGCACTAATGATAAACATATTTGTTGGTTTCTAACATATTTTGTGGAAAAAGTTATACATGTGTTCCCACTTCTTAAATGAAGACAAATATTTACACCGCAATGTCAATGTCAATTTGAAGTGACTTTTTAAAATTACGCTATTCTTGAGCGGACACGGATTGCGATGACAGCTGTTGCAAAAGCACTCTTTGATTGATGGGTCTCCTGAACACAACTGTTGCTTAAATTATCTAAATGAAATACACAAATGCATTAGCATTTAAGGACGGTGTGGTAAATCGCGCCGAATCGCTTGTCTTACACATTAAACAAGGAAAAAATTAGCTTCTTCCCTTAGAAATGCATGACCATGTTAAGGATTTAATCTGTAGCGGCTTGTATTTAGTACTAGCGGCTAGGATTTAATCTGTAGACTTTTTCTGAAGATATGCTCTATAGAAAACAGTTTCCAGTGCCTCCTCTATATTGGAACCCGTTAGAAGCTTTCAAACTGTTTAAACGCTTGTAAACACTCTGGCCTGTTTGTTGTATCTATGTGTATTTTATAACTTTCTTCGGAACACTTCAGTGTTAAGTTCTCAACCTTAAACGTCGTAACGTATTTAGAAGTACCCACGTTAAACCCTAAACCATTTAATACTTTTCGAAATTTACGTTTCATTCCGTTCGTATTTACACCAGATCTTACTAATAATTACATAACGAGACATTTAGCTTCCGCCAGCGTTCCCCAAGTCTCTCAATTGAAAGAATTCAGTCATTAGACTCGCCCTGGGCAGAATGCCTTCAAAAGGTTGATACGAGTCTTCAATAAACCCATTTGATATTAGAAACGAATGTCATTACATTCTTGAGCCTTCAAGGGAGGCTTTTCATTCATTTGAAAACAGCCTTAATGATATTGCAATATTGTGACAAGTTTCATTTAAAAACATTTTCAATAGTTCATTAAACTATGCACAAAGTTTCGTTTTTTCCCCAAAAATGCGTGTCGTGTACAAAACGACAATTTGTCTTAAAAAAAGAGGATTTTTATATTAAGGTGTTCCTGGACGGCGAATATATCTTTTGTAACAACGTTGATGAGAAATTAATAACACAATTTCATATTTAAGGTGCCTTTTCCGTTTCAGAATGAAAACCTTGAATGGCGAGCGTATCTTTTTTCACTCGGCTACAAAGTTCTGATGTAAAATATTGGGACATCGTTTCTAAAATAATATTGACACAGCAAAATGTGATGAACTAAACTTTTTTAAGGTGTACTTTTCTTTCTGTTTTCGATTCTATGATTGACATTATTTAAATAAGGACTTTATTGGCAATCCTCCTTAAATGTCGCAAATACAAGGCATATTTCGAACACAGGTAGGTCCAGTTTAAAATCAAATACTCCGCGCTTCACTTGCAACGAAAATCAAATTATTTCCATACCAATAATCTGAGGATGAATGTGTCATAAATACTTAAAAGCAGATTTAATACAACATGAATTTAGCCTGTCGTATTTATTATTATTCTTACAGTTACACGACGCTCATTCAACAATATTTTATGATATCCACGATAGAGTATGCTTTCAGACTAGAACCTGGCTAGAATTTTGAAAAATGTATGCTATACTTCTAACGTTTACACAATTTTACTTAAGACACCTCTAATCCATAGCCTCTAGTAGTTTAACAAGTTTCACCTGAAGTGAGACCTTTCTGTCTAATACGTCTTTTTATTTTTAGTTCTCACCTATGGATGACTGCAGAGGTTCGGAGGCTTGGAACGGCGGCAGCACCGCGTTATCTCTGCCCAGAAACGTCTTGCCTTCGTCCCCATCCGGCCGAACGTCCTCCGTCTTGTCAAAGACAGCCTGCAGGGACTGGGAGCCAAACTTCCTCGCCGCCTCCTGATGTTGCGGGGAGGAGGAGAAGCCGCCAGGCAGGGTGGCCATGAGCGTGGAGGTGAGAGCCATGCCCTGCGCCAGGCTCGAACAGAAGCTGCTGGGCAAACTGGGTATCTGGTGGTGAGGGTGCGTCGGGGGGAGACCCGGCTGCAGCGCGGACTGGGGCAAGGTCGGAGGCGGAGGAGGTGGCGGCGGCAGGACCACCGGCCTGTATGGCATAAACATGGGGTAGCCAGTGTACACAAAGTGTCCCGGGCTTGGCTGCGGCGGACCTCCAATCAGGGAGTCAATGCTGAAGGCTGTAGTGCTTCCCAAAGGGCGCTGCATCATCATCAGCGACGGACTGAAAGCTGCACTCATATAAGCTCTGATAGTAGGGATTTGAAATAGGAACAAAAGAGGAGACCAGGCGAGTTTAAAGCTATGAATGTTCGCAAAGAAAATTCTAACAATAAAGTCGAGTAAAGCAACCCCCGGCGTTCACAATTCCGAAGACATTGTCATTTGATCGTTCATCCTTCTTGTAAATGAACCCATTAGAAGAAACACATTGATAGGTTGTTTATAAACAGGCAGAGAATGTTTGCCTTTTTGCACTAGCAGGAAACTATTGATAATAATACGTTTTAAAACCGTCCTTTGCAGGGTGTGTTACAGCCGCGGGTTCGGAAACGTAAAGTTGGAGAAAACTGAGAAAAAAAAACGGGGTTTCAGAAAGCAATGTCCCGTCAGCTGTCTTCTTTCTGAAGGGGGAAAAAAATCCAGTTTCTTCACCTTTCACGCGTTTAGCTGCACAGAAAACGAGACAGAAATGCTCTTGCTCCTCATTCTCTCTCCGCTTTTGTAAGGTGCAGACTCTCCTTGGGTGATCCCGATTGTCTTTCTCTAGCCAGTCGCTCTCCTCGCTCTCTCGGTGTGCAGCGACTCTCAGCTCCTCTCTGCTCTATGTACTCGGCTGTAGGTTTAAATTGCGCTCCTTCAGTTTAATCGCAAAATCCCCGCGTCAGGACCACCCCCTCACATCTCCGCGATTCCTGATTGGTCGGAGAGAAAACGCTGGGCTGAAGCGCTGGGTCAGAATTCCAGATGGACACACGCCTCCCAACGGTGCCCTGACAGCCGTGCACAGGTAAATCAGTCGTTGTAATACTAACAACAATGAAAACAAAAATGCACCATCCACATTAGACTGCAAACGATGGGGTTCACAAAACGCGGAACAACAGCACAAGCCGTTTGCAGGATATGTTTTTTTTAAGAATATTGCTTTTAAGTTTCCAAATGATTTATATAAACTATTGGGTTTAGTGCTTGATTACAAGAAATATGTATTTAGTTTTAATCTCTTAACCACTCTATTTTTATGCCACTAATCTGGTCAGTAGCTGACCAAGATACACGGCATTTCAAGGCCTAATGAAAAAGGATGGACAGATAGAGACAGACGTCTTATTGGAAAGGATGGCCGTCTCTTTTAACAGTGCCCTTCGAGCGTCGTCCGACAGACTGAATCAAAACCCATTAATGTTTTAATTAAACCCATGATGAATGCGGAATAATAATCATATAACAACAGTACTCAACATAGTGTATTAGAAAGTTCTTGTTTCGAGAATTGTCGGTCCTTCTGAGTTGGCAGTGCGCAATACTACAACCACCCTGGTCAATAAGGTCCCACACCGTTTACCAATTCGACACAAACATCTGCTCAAAAACGCCTAGTGCTCGTTTAGACAGTTTTGCTAATAACCACACTTTTCAAAACACTGGAGAAACATTTCGTGGTATTATGAGCCTTTTTTGTCTTTTAGCATAAATTTACACTAGGCCCATACTGTAGCAAGATTTAAGGCGATACACGAGACTTGTTTTCCCAAGGGCAAAGAAGATCTGAAGAGATTGCAAGACATTGATGCGTTTTACCTTTAAATTGTTTTTAAGCTCTCCATAGGCTGAATCTATGTGAGACACAATGTTGTCAGACTAGATTTACTGCCTTGCGCTAGCAGACCTTGAATCATAATTAAATAACTGAATGTACACAAATTAACCAAAGTGGAAAATAATATATCAAAAACATAGTTATCTGTAAAAAATAGTCTGCATCGACTTGAAAAATAGGAATAATAAGAAAGTGGCATTATTGGAATCAATTTTCAGGACATGCGAACTAAAAAATCGTTTTCTGCGCATATCTGTGGGTGCTGTTTTTTTTAGGTGCAGTTTTCCGTTCAGTTTAGACCACGTTTGACAGATACAAATAAACTAAGATCACAAAAAGATCACATTCAATTCCAGAAAAAAAAAATTGGGATAGAGCCTGAGTAAATCTAGATTTAGTTTTAGATGATCAATCTAAAACTAATTTTAATGGGAAAATAAAGAATGTTAAGCCGCACGGGTATTTCAGGTTTAGTTTTCAATATCCCTTGTCACTATACTTATCTAAGGTTAACTAGATTTATCTGACAAACTTCTTTTAAAAGAAAAAAGAACCATGCGCCACGATTCTTCGCAAATCGTCGAAACGTCGTTCTATACCAGAGCCCGAATCTTATCCCTTCACTGTACTCCGCTACTTCCCTCTCACCGTGCTTCGAAATGATTTATAAGCGAAGAAATGAGGCGACAATGAAAGCGATTAATTTGTGTATCTCACGTGTTTATGGTAATGTACAGTCTAGCCCACATATCCTCTGTACGGGGCTTCGGATTCGCGAGACAGAGCAGTCAAAAACAACTTGGCCTTGCAGCGAAATGTAGCCTTAATTGGAAAATAAAAGTGGTAATCGATTTTAATGCGTCTATTGATTGGATAATACTCCTTTCGGAGGTAAATCTTTCTCTAGTAGTCCTTAATGATGATTTCTAGACACGAGTTTATCTCGCACCATTACCCTCTGACCTGAGGCTTTGATGATGTACTGTCTCCGCCACTTCATCGCAGTGGACACCTTGTATATAAAATCGATTGTTGCGGGGGCATCACAAACTACTATTTCATACCTGATCAGCCCGATTGTGGCTTCGCTGCTATGTACATTTTGATGGATGGTCTCCGACTGACTGCTCTTTTACAAAATGATTAAAGTGTAAGTGCTGGAGACGATGATGCTGATAACAACAACAATAAACGTGATAATGACGGTTTATAGTAGGACACAAGAGAGTCCGAACTCCTACTGTCTCTTCAACAAAAGAAAAAGAAAAACAACGATGTTTCCTCACTAGTTATCCTCAATACCTTCAAGGGATATCCCGAGGTGCGTGCAGGTGGAAAGTGTCGCTTAAATTTCTAAAAACATGTGTCAGGTGACAACTTGCTTCATATAATTGCATCTGACATCCATCGACCCCTGCGTACGAACAATTGCACTCTTCTATAGTGACTCTGCTAAGCGCTATTCTTTCTTTCGGATTAATTATACAGCCATCCTAATGCCCCACTCTTTGTGTCATTATATTGCCATAACCACCAGTTTTCGAGGCATGAAAGAAGGGTGGTGTTGTTCAAACAGGATGGTGCTTATTTACCGCCTCCCACCCCCTCTCTCGTGCGCCTTCTCCTCCATTCCACATTACCAAACCCCAAATATTTCCCCTACTATGTGCGGGATGCTGCTAACCACAATGAGGTCCTTGTCCTTGGAGGAAAAATCTCCATCAGACACACCAATTTGCGAGAAGACTCTCATTCACGCTTCCCCTTTTCAACCTGCCACATTCATGGCCCCTCGCTTTATTTTTAATGTGAAAGACCCAAAAAGACTCCATGTGGCTCTACGTGAAATAAGCCCTTGACTTTTCAAAAACAATCCTCTCGCAATTATGTAAAAGAGCCTATTGATGAACCTGACGGAGTTGAGAAGGCTTCGCTATCTTTCACTGAATGCCTCTTCATGTCATGGAGTTTCAAAGCCTTTTCCAGCCCCATGCTTTTGGTGGAAACAAAAGAGGAGGAAAAAAAACAGGCCCCTCTGAACTTGTAAATTCAACGTCAAGGAACCTTAAACAATTTAAAAGCCCATAAATAATGAGGGCGAGTGAATGTGAAACTGCGAAAAGGCAAACCTATTCAATTACTACTCACACACACACCACTGCGATACAGTCTGTCCATCCACACTTTCGCTTGGGAGTTTTTAAAAATGCATATATTATGGAGATTTAGTTTATGAGAATATGGATATTTCCCCTTAATCTTCCTGCATTGAATTTGTATTCTCCCTCCTGAAAAAAAAAACTAGACATCTTAGACGTTTAATACAATTTAGACTAAACATTTTGTGCCATAATTACCCAATTCAACATGCGGAAATACAAATGCATATATATATATTATGCTTTTAATGGATTATCATTATTGAAGTTGGCACAAGCAAGTGTTTGGAGCATGATGGGCCGAGGGATCAAAATCCGGTTGTTTTCTTTTATTTCTGGGGCTAAACACGCTGTTGAAACCGTTGATAACGTTTCCTGTCCCCTTGAATAGCGTTCTTAAAGCGTGTGTTATGTGCGGGTCTATATACACACTGTTGTAGTCTACACAATTCGGAAATGTAAAGCAAAGCATGATCTGGATAACTTCGGTATTTCCCTAATCACAGGGGTGGAGTTTTTAGCAATTCAAATCAGAGAGTGATTATTCAGAACAACGAAAGAATGGGGTCAGGGCCATGAAACTGCGTAATGTGTGAAAGCGTCTTATGTGTCCTAACGAGCTGGAGTTCCAGGAGAAGCAGGGATTGAAGATGTCAGGGAAATACTTGGAATGAGACTTGATTGCTCGACCAATGTACTAATGATCAGGCTGTAATGAGCCTAAAATACTTATTATCATGCCCAGTCTAACCGTTGGACTTATTTTCTGTAATATCCTATTTTAAAGAACTGGTTATTAGAAGTTTACATTTTAGACAAATGAGTCATGAGTATTAAGGAAGAATTCTATTATAGAAAACTTACCATGTCTTTAGAAATATTTGACTTCCTTGGTCATCAAAAGGCCTACCATAACCGAAACCGCAATTTGTACACCAGCCTGTTATTTCAGATTGGCGCTGACACTCGCGAGGAAAAATACCATTGACAAGGTTTTAGAGCAGTGATCGTTTTGCACACAATAGCCGCTCGTTATCACACAATCCATTGTTCAAGTGAACGTTTTAACAGTTACATGAAACAATTGAAGGGTATCTACCTTGCCCACTGGTTACTGACAGTGGCCATTAGTATTGTCCCGTGATCAAAGCGTCCACCCAAAATATGTCATTAAAGCCCACAAAAAATCGCACACACATGATTACCTACTTTTGTTCTTTTTTAAAATGTATCTAACTTATCCATTTTCGATGCAAAAAACGGAGATCTTGCTTTTCCTTGGAAACCTTCTCTAATCTTCAAAAGACAGTTAAAGGCTTAGAAAAACTAACGCATCTAAGAGAGAAATCCTAATGTCTGCATATAAGTTATTTCATTTAAACTTTTAATGAAACTCTAAAATAAATGTAGTGTTTTCGCACTGATATTGCGGAAGAACAATCTACTTTATTTTTTGGGGGAAACAATCCTTTTATACCGAAAATGCTTTATCAACCTCCGAAGGATTTTCAGAGGCAATAAGTAATACATCCAGTTGGTAAATCATTACATCAGAATGTTGAGTACTTATTTAAGGCTGTTTATCAGAACATTCTACATTTCAGAAAGTCTACATTTCAAGTCACTGAATACCTGTGGTATACAAGAAATGCTCCAAGCCTCGTTACTTTTGCTAGTAATGATTTCAATTCTTTAAAAAAATCCACTTCGTAAACATGCTGGTCACACATGCAAAATGAGAGTTAAAATGTAGCATTGTAAGTGACTCAAAACTGCGAAAGTTTTAATTGTAAGAGTCTCCTTTTTCGTTTCTCGCCCACCTCACAGCACTACATTAGTAATCACCAAGAACCGTCAATTAGACAGCGCACGCCTTGGCTTCTTCAGTAGCATAGTGTCTTTTTCCTAATCACACCCCCACCTCACAAGCACTGTCCTGCAGCGAAGTGACAAGAGGATCTAGGCTATCACTATCACACGATTTTAACTATCCTGTTTTGTTTATTTGCTATTATCCTCTTACAGTACATCCCTGCATTAAAAAAAAAAAACTTCAAACACTACTTATCAACCCGCTTTAAAGACTCCCGGGCTTTCATCGTCTTTCTAAGGCGTTTTACCAAACAAAGGTATTAGATATGTAAATGATCAGATCAGCCCACTAACCTGCGTTAAGCAGCCAGTCCTGGGGTCAATAGGCCAACGTTTAGACTCGTTTACAAAGAGAATGTTGTCAAACTAGTTACAGTACGTAGTTATAACCGCGATTGAAGACTTCTGCCTGTCCAGTTTACAAACGCGACCAATGGTTATTGTTAATGCTGTTCGATAAGCGCCACGCATTGATAGTCTCAGAAATGAGGAAAAGCTTTGCAAGTTTAGGAAGCTAAGAGACCGAAGTAATATAACACTATATAATATAGTCACGAAACGATAAACAAGACAAGAACAAGATGTTAGTGATTCTTGATTAAAATGACAGCCAGGGCTTTAAATGTAGGCAAAACGTTTTCTTTGAAACATGACTTTAAAATTATTAGATCTTAATTTAGAATGATATCGCATATCAGCCTGATATCTTAGTAAATTCTAACGTATTTTATGTTATTCACGAGTCGGTTACTATATTCACCATAATTGCCATCACAAGCACAAGAACATATTGCTTTCTTAGGTCATCAAACAATATAAAGTATTATGACAGACGACATACTGCACACACATTACTGTGTTTACTTGGTGTCCACCTTTTCAACCCATTTCAATTCCGAGACCTAACCTATCTTTTTCACCCCAGCCCCCACTCACTGTAAAATCAAGGGCATATATCGTGCCTCTCCCATCTACAGGGTCATTGGGACATCATCTCATTAAACTCATCCTGATCCAAAACTGCAATGCAGACATTAAATAGCAGTATTTTTCAATTAGAGCTGACGAATTCAATCAAAATTCCATAGATTAGGATGAAATGAGGCATGGGTCATTTACAAGAGAATTTAATTGCACAGCCATTAGACAAATAGTATAGCAGGCACTGTCTCATTATCAATCATTTGGGGGCATCAATAGTAAGAAGTAGAAGGGGGGTGTCTTTACACTGCAGTATTTCCTTTGCAGAGCAGCTAATAAATACCCCCCTTTGTACTTATAAATTATCTAGTTTAATTAACAACATGCATTATGATTGGAATATGATTTAATTAAACCTATCCTGCATGCTAGCTATCATGATCATTCATTATATCGGGAAAAGAAGTGTGGAAAAGGTGCATATTTAAAGATGAGTTACAGTAAAGCCTCAAGACATCCTTTCTTCCTCCTTGTATTAACAACAACAGTAATAATGCGAATAACAACAACAACAACAATAATAACAATAATAATAAAAATAATCATAATAATAGGTAATGGTACTGAGAATGCTTTATTGAAATGTCGCTTGCAATTATTTTCAATTTTTCAAGTATTTTTTGTCATTAAATTGCTTTAAATGAAAAATAGAGGCTGCATTGTATTTTTAGAACAATTTAAAATAGCTATTTTAATAATATTATAAAAAGGCCACTCCAAATACAGGATATTCCAATGTATTCCTTATGCTGGACAAAGTATGATACTTTCAGGTGGCAAATCAGACCATCAGACTGGATCCGCAGCAGGAATCTAGTCAGAGAGAGCACACCATGGACCTCCTGCTAGTCTTCCTGCTGTCCCGATATTCCTTTTGTTCATTACAAGTGAGGCAACATTCATTCAGCATTATTGTCATCCTTTCACCTGAAGGCAGAAGAGCACAACCATGCTGAATGTTGTCTTACATAATATCTGCTATATTCCTGCTATATACCACAGCAATGGTCAATATTTTTTCTGCGCCAAATAAACCTGAGTGCTGAAAACTAGACTTGTAACATCCACCATCCAGTAAGTTCCATTTACATTATTCAGTAGTATTATTCAATAGTATTTTACATTAATACTTTCGAGATGTATAACTACTTCGGTAATTTACCACCTGTAGTTTATTTTGTCTGAGATTTAGGTTAGAGTAGTCATCACGCAGCTGATAGGCAACTAAAACAATATCCCCCCATTTCTATTTGAAGTTTTTCTGATTACATTTTAAGCCTTAAATGGTCTTTATTAAATGACGTAGCTTACTATGGGATTGGTGAAGCCTTAAAGTTGTGACTGATCTTCGCTGAATAGATTTCTCACTTCTGCTTGTTTCTGCAGTCACATCTGTTACAGAGGTAGACATGCTTGCACTACTGTACCTGTCTCTGCCTTCAGCTCTCAGCACTCAAGATACGTGAGGTGCTCAAAGAAAACTGTATTGATTTCTCATGTTATTTTTATAGTCACTTCTGATTGCCCACATCATATATGATAATGAAAATCAATACCAACCAAAGGGTATATGGGTAGGGGAGGGGATTAAAGTGTAGGATTATCGGGCTTGCTCTGGATGTTGATAAACAACGGGTCCCGAAGGCTCATAATCCAAACCCCTCACATGAAGTCTAAAACAGTCCTACCTTTATAATGCAGCAATATATAAGTGATTTCTCTGGGTTTTATGACACAACGTCAGTTCACGTTCACGACCTTTAAAAGCATATAACTCCATTAATGAACACATGCTGAAATACTTTCACTGACTAGTATGAAATTTCACCGAGTAGTAGACAATGCCACTCCTTTTGTCTTCCCAGTAATATTGACTGCCTTCTAAGGAAAGATCCAGTGTCAGCTTCGCCCTGAAGCCTTGGGCTGTCTGTTCGTCTTGTAGAAAAAGATGTTGTTTTTATTATTTTCTCACCAGTATTTCACTGTATTCTTTGTAAAACTATCTCTGGGCTCTTAACAGGGGATTACTGAAGGTGCTCTAGAGTTCTAGGGCAGCTTCGGACTCACCTTGCCATGAAAGTAAGAGGAAAGGACAAGTCTGATGAGAGGGGTGGTGTAGTCCATGGATTGTTTTTCAAATCCAGCTAAAATCCGAATGATGCCTTCACATGCTAAGTGGCTTCACTTTTTGTTCAGACCAGATCACTGGCCGAAGCCACCAAAGACGGCTTCTAAAGTCAAGAAAAGATTTCATTTCTTGCTTTAAAAAGGCTAGTGGTCCGTAACAGACTGCCTGATTGTCCAGCACTCTCTCTTTTGAAATGCTTACTGGGTGCATTTACTCTACTGCCCCCAGTCTTCCATTTATTGTTTTAAGGTTGCATTGTGTACAATTTAAATTAGCATTAAATATACAATTAAGAAAATTGGAAAGGCTTACGCTAAAGCATTGCAGTAAGATATGGCCCAATTCATCATATTTTATTGATGCTAAAAGACTGGAGACGATCAGAAATCAGAACCCTGAGGCTATCGTTAGCCAAGTAAAGAGCCAAGGCAGGTTCACTGTCCTGCACGCACTGCTCACAACATAACTGAGGCTATTGCTCTTTCTTAAAAAAAATATTTTGTTCAGAACTTAAAGCAATGGCTGTTAAATAGTTCTAAACATAATCTACAAATGTATGCAATCCAATAACTTGTATTGTATTATCACTAGTGTTGTATTCATTACTCTAATATAACAACAAATGACTTTTTTATTTTATTTTTTATGAAACTGGCTGATTTTGTCTGTTCTGATATCATGTGAACAGTAATGACTGTAGCAGCAATCACAGGACATTGAAGAATGAGGGATTCAGGCAGGTAATATTCTTTTCTTTGAAATAAAATAGCCTTTCATAGTTAATTAAAAGCTTTATTGTGTCTCATTCTAAACAATAAAAAAACATACAGTATAAAACACTGGAAATGCAATTTAGCATTTTAATGCAGGTTAGTATAACTGAGCTGATACATCTGAAGATATTTTTGCAGACTGTTCAGTAAATATTTTTTTTCATATTTTTTTCTTTACTGATTGCCTCATTGAGGAAATGCATTTAACTTACTATGACATAATACTGTAGCTGTTTCTTTATATCGCTTGCTCTGTATTTCAAGCAGTTAACACCATGTAAGCAACAAACCACAGCCCATTCAAAGAAGGCTCCACAACCAAAATGTTGCATTTCTTTTCTTCTCTTTTCAGCATGGAATAAACCTTTACTTTTTCCTTTGCAGCCTACACAGTCTGACGCAGCTCCCTACTTGAACTGCGTCATCCCATTCTTTTTCAGTCTGCTTTGGCCAAATAGCAAAGTGGAGAAAACACAGGGTGATTCTACTACCATCTATTCCACTTTCTATTCCACTATGCTCTTTACAATATAGGTAAAATTCCAAAAGCCCCGTGTAAGTGAGGAACAATCTTCTCTCCTGTACCTAAACTGATTTTATCCTTAGGCTCTTACTTTACGCATCACTCTGAAGAAAGCATAGGAGTGCAAAGCATAAAAGGAAGGTAATAAAAATAATGGGATATTTTTAATTTAGTAAAGCAAGCAGGCAGTTTAGAGGACTGTTCTTCTCCATTACTATACTTATTTTAATCATTATTGCTAAAAATATTAAGGTTCAAGATGTGTTAAACGCTTAACATGGTAATGTCCTTTTCATGTAGTAGCAAGATACCCATGGGTGGAACACAGAATGAGAGAGCAAGTTCATTTTTAAAAAAAAGTTTGCACACTGCATAAATAAACAAATATAAGAAGTATTGTGAATATGGATAGTTTCTATGGCAAGAAACTGCACTTTGCTTTTTCACGCTGTGCAGAATGGCATCAAGCTCCCACGAGTAAAAACACCCATGTGGAAGGAAAGCATTTATGTTCATTTCAGTTTAAGTGTGTTTATTTTCAGAAAAAAAAGTATCAAAAGAAAATAATGCACTCTACTGTAATGGTTATTTTCTGCTGTGCATACCATATCAAAATGGATCTGTAAAAGGAAGTACAGGGAAGTCCATTCTTCAAGGCTTTACAGTTGCATTGGTCATTTTATCTCACAGTGCCACCTACAGGATTTAAGGTGTAATTTGAAGATTGACGGGGGATATATCTGTTAAAATCTGAATCCTAAAACATTATGATAAAAAAGATGAAGTAGTAGACCTCTGCAGTATTATTCTGAATAACCTTACCTGTAATACACAAAAACTATTTTAGCTCATTAAGAGAAATTATACTTGATTACTAGAATATGCAAGACAGAATGTCAAGGCCTTGTAAACAGTCTTACCGGTCTGTAAAGGAATTCCTCTGGGGTCCAGTCTTAGTCTTGTGTGCAGTTGTTCAGTGACAGTCATGGGTAAGCAGAATGTATGCTTTTCATGAAGGGTATGATACAATGGAATCTGGTCAAATAGCTCAGTCTGCAACATGGAACATGCAAAGGCTAATGTTCAGTGTCTCAGTCCTGCCCAGCTAGGAAGTTAAGTTATAAAACCTTTACACAGCCTTTACACTTTGCACAGCTCTGCCCACAAGCTGTTGGTGTCAGACTGAGAAATCTGACAATTCCTGAAATCACAGCATCTCAAAACATTGAAACAGATTTTCACAAATTGACTGGGCATATACAAAAATACTGAGTAGCTATACTTGCAATATTGTGCTTCCTTTGGTATTGAAAGCTTTCAGAAACAGCAGTAACCTGAATTCAATATATACCTAAAATGTTTACATTTTGGTAATACTGAAACAAAATACTAACACAATTTGTGGATAATTCTGAAACAACAGATAGGAGCATAATAGTTGATTAACCTTGTGAATGTGGTGAGTTCAGCCATGTGAAAATCTTTAAAAACAAAATTTACAGAGTGCTTGAACAAAATGTTTTAAAAATATGTATTTCCCAATCTTTTTTTCTGTTACGCAAGTCTGAAAGAAAAATCCCTTGAGGAGACAAATCTCAAGACGACTGTTCCCAGACTAGTTGTTGCAGAAAACAGTGCAGATTTCTATGAACTGTTACCACTGATTATTCAAGGTTATGTCTGGAGTTGTTTGGAGCTCCTGGTAGCAAAACCATGCACATAGATGATTTCAATTTTGATGTTAGTAGAATTCCTTAATAAATTATACCTTCTGAATCCAACAGAAGGTAACACTGGAGGAATTTCGGGACACGCAATAATGGAATGAATAAGTGGCAGTCTTTGCCATAGTGTTTCCTAATGGAAAACCGACACAGATGCTGGAGAGAGCGGGGTTTATTCTCCAGTGAAAACAGCGACTCGTAGAATGTCTGGTGTGTCTGCAAAAAAAAAGGAGAAAAGGTCAACATACTTCTCCAACTTCTCCAAGACATTTCTGGCTTCTGCAGTGACAAACACACTGCAAATGAGTAAATTAGATTGTAAAGGCTGTACACCACACGCCATCTGACCCTTCCTTTGAAAAGCAGTTATTTAATAATGCAATAATTAATTAAATGCCTGTTACGATTAATCTGACGAAAATAGAAAAAAAGGTCTTGAGATCTAAAAGTAGATTTTGCATTAATCAGTTTGGTTTCCTTCCCCTTTGAATTATTTCAATAACCTCAGTTCATCATAGTTGTAAAGGGCAACAGATCTAAAGTGAGTTCCAAAACTGAGTTGACTGAGTGTCTGGGGCAAAGGATCAGTCTGTATAAGCCAAAATACAAATGCTCTCAAATTCTTTAAGGGATTTCTATGTTTGTGCATGTATATATTAGGGGTGCCCCCTTTTTTTACAGCCCCAAGTAAATTAATAAAGACATTCAATAAGCATTAGAAGTAAAGATGTGCACTGGCATTGCACATTGAACAGTATCTTTACATCACACAGCTGTACCACAGTTACCTCAGAACATTTAATGCTCGTGTATTGGAGCTCATTTTTATGGGGAATACCAATGAGAAACTAATAAGAGAAAATGGAAAAACAGGCTATGATTGATGACCTTGGTAGCCAATGAAAGCACTGTTTCAAGGACATATGAGAGAAACGTTCTGTGGTTCAGTTCAGACCTTGAAAAAAAGGACACAAGAATAGTTACAAAGGGGAGGCAGCCTTGTGGTCCATCTAAACTGTTGGGTTCCTAATAATTTATCAGTCCAAGAATATCAAAAATGTTCTTATTGAAGGATCCCATTTAATGCTGGCTTCCACTACATGAATCATGTAGAATCAGCACCACTTTAGGAATAGAGAAATAGAGATTTTGTTTCTTTTGCTGATTTCATGCACAAATTACTTCCAGCACAACTAATTTAACAGAATATGATCCAGCTTAGTTGTTTCCAGTTTTCTAACAGAAAACTTAATGCACAGAAATTTTGGACAACGACAGGAAAAAAATAAGAAAAGATTAAATAAAGGTTTCTAAAGCACTACACTCTACTGTTTCTGAAGTGTATCTTACTGTTCTCGAAAAAAACTTTAGCTTCTGTGCACTTGCAGCAAGGGCACTATTAAGATCTCAACTTGGATTATAACCTATATGATGGAGAATTTATAATTTTACATTTACATTATATACAAAAGGTATCAATCTATAAGGCCTGATGTGTGTTATACAGTATGTCCACATTTTCATTTAGTCTTCATTATTTCTAGTATTGTATAATTAACATATGGTAAAGACAGAGGATGTTAACAGCAGCATCAAAATCAGTTTGTCAGGGAAAGTTTGAGTGTGGAATAGCCTCTGTTTCTATCAAGTGCAAATGAACAAGTAAAGGTTAAATCCACTTTGAAAAGTAGAAACACAGCTTTTCAGCTGTTGAGCTTTCCTCAGGTGTGACACCTCTGTCCTGTTGATACCTGAAGAAGCTGTTGAGCCAAAACATTGTGCTGCTACTTTCAAGTGTGGCATTAATCCTTACTTATCCCTCTCACACAACATATGTGTGGTAGTCCTCCTTTCCTTCTTACTCTTCCTACAGCCTATTCAATTACTCATCTGTAGTGTTTTAAACTAACCAGCTGTTTGCGTGTATGTCACTTATGGCTTTATGCCAATTCTTTGCCCTCGAGGTTGACTCAGGTCTCGTGGTGTGGCACTTTCGTTACATGATGGGATGAGTGAAGAATAGACAGTTTATTATTTTGAAGTGAATATTCAGCTCTGTGTGTATCATCCCCTCATTCTTACCCTGTAGACATCCTCCTGCACTGCCTCTATCCACTTGTAAGTCACAGGGATCTGGCTGTAGGAGTTGAACAAGATTTCAACAGTTTTAGGGGCACCAGCACAGGATGTCAGTACCTAGCATAGCCAAAAACAGATAAAATGTATTTAAAGACAAATTATGAACTCTTTCCATTTAATCTACCAGAAAAAACTCATTATGTGCCAGGCTGTGCCAATAGAGATACGTACCTCAAATGTCACAGCATTCAGCTGGACTCTTTCTTACTGTAAAGCTTTTATACAATGAACAGTATTTATTCCGGGTGTTTTCATTCATTTCCCATTTTTTGTAACTATGAAAAAGGCATGGTAACATAAAAAATTGCACTGAAACACAGGGCATCTCACTTACTCCTTCAGGATGGTAATATGCATGTTTTATGCTTCAGAACACTTTGCCAATACCATGTAGGATTTGTCTAGTTAATATGCAGCATTGCCCTGGTGTCAAAAATATGATTATTGCCAGAAAACACTGTATATCAACGGACATCCACCTTGCTTCCTGCACTGCTTCGAAAATGCCTCAGGAAGCCTCATGTTCATATGACACAGAGATGAAGACAGCTGTCAAAATGTGTTTTGATTTGTTATCAGGCACAGTTCCTTTCAGCATTATAAAGTCTCCCTGTCACCCTGAGAAAAAAAACAACTCTAAAGCTCTAGTGATGTTGTGCTGACGTTTGTGCAGTTGCAGCCAGGCCTACCTTCAGGAAGGCCAGGGGCCACACTTTGAGGGAGCCGTGGTTGAGCAGAGTCTGCACAGTCAGGTGGGGTTGCAGGTCCTGCTTGATCACAGCATTCTGGAGCACGTTGGAGAGCGGCGAGCTCCCGTTGTAGTCGATAGCGTTGACATCCGCCTTGTGCTCCAGCAGCAGCTCCACCAGGCCGTGCTGGGCGTTCCGGCTGGCCTTGTGAAGGGGGCTGCGTTTCTCGTTGTCTACCACATTGGCGTCCGCTCCGTAGATCAGAAGCAGGCGGCACAGCTGCAGGTAGTTGTCCTGCTCTTCCAGACTCTGAGCCCGGGCACAGGCAGCCCCCAGGGGTGTCTCCCCTGAGCTGTTGGTGCTGTTCACCTCAGCCCCATAGCGCAGGTAGAGGTGGGCGTGGTTCTGCAGCCCTCTCTTGGCCACCACATGGAGGGGTGTCTCACACTCCTCCTCGCTGGGCTGGGTGACCAGTGCTCCATACCTCACAAGGAGCTTAGCACACCTGCAGAGAGAACTGAGGTCTTTAGTCTTCAAGATTTATACCATGCAGATTGATATCTGCATTGAGATTTATATATAATACGTAGAAAATTATATATTTGATTTTATAATGCAGGTGTTCACCATGTACTGTATTTCACACTAATATGGAGCTTAATGATGATTTAATTTAATTTATTGTCATTGACTTAACAGGTATTTATTCTTCCATCATGCTTCTTGCCATACTAGTTGAGTTACATTTGAGGGATTTAAATTTAAATACATTTCTGATTATTTTAAGTTAGAGCATAAATCAAGAATAAAAATATAAAGACTTGTTATGAGGATTCCTGCATTGTTCTTATACAAAATCAAGAGCGTTAAGCTCCTGTCTGAATGCCTTTTGATAAAGATGTCTTTGCCTTCCAACACTGTTTCAAACACCATTAGATCTGATGGAGACAGCTTGTTCTGCTCGCCAGCACACTAATGAGAGAGCTTCCTTGCCATCCTTCAGAATGCAATTAGGGGGAATCTAACCACCAAATGGACCATGATGCCCTTAATGGCGTAAAACACAGTGACGCAAATTGTATAGGGTTAAACTTAAATTGCAAAAAATGTACAAAAAAATCCAGGATGTTGTCAAAAAGGATATATCCTATCAGAATCTTTTTCTCTTTTCTGGCTCATTTTGACGTTTTATCATACCTATCTTGCATGTCTATTTAGCATTAATTTTGTTCTCAAACAGACTCAATGCAAAGGTATATGCTAAGGCTTTCCTCCTTGCTCAGAACAAATAGAAGCAGCCTTTTGTGCTCCCTGTTTGAGTGCAGGAGTAGATGCCTCTGGGCTGCAGAGAAACTCCGGACTGGAGTTTTACTCGCCTGAAGGACTGTGGGGTCTTGCACAGGTGGAGCGGAGTCAGCCCCTCCTCGTTTAGCTGCACGGGACTGGCTCCGTGCTCCAGCAGCAGCTCCACGCAGGCGGTGTTGCTGTTCTCGCAGGCCTCGTGCAGCGCTGTCTTGCCCCCGGGCGCCAGGTTCGGCCGAGCCCCATGTTGCAGCAGGTACCGCAGGCAGTCTGTGTAGCCCTGTGCTGCAGAAATGCACAGGGGGCTTGTCAGCTCCCTCTTGTACTCCAGTGACCACAGTCCTACAGGGAGGGAGACACATATGAGCCAGCAGCTTCAAAGTTGTTTAGGTGCTGCCCAAAAATGAGCATAGACAATCTTATACAGGACATCTTCCTGTTATTCTCTACAGAAATTCGTGTTTTTGGTTTAGATGATGTGGAAAAAAACATAACTTAGACATTTTTTCCCAAAAGAAATTGTAATCGAAAGCTAAACGTCATTCTTAGTAGATTCCAGTATGTCCAGTGCTAGAGTGGACAGTTTTTCTCCAGTTGTCCTTAGATAACACTAATTTTATAAGCACATAAAATCAACACCACTACTCCAGGCTGTAGATAAAATCTTTCAAAATCCATCTGGAAAGAAAAAACAACAACAAAAGAAACCGAAACCAAAAACTAAAATAAAGGTGAAACAAATTAAAAGGTGGTATTATTTGTAGCTAAATATTTGCATTTGCATTTTAGGACAGATTGAATTAACCTAATGCAGAAAATGTTAGTATTCTTTACCATAAAACAAGATTCATTTAACCATTGACCCAGTAATTTATAAGGTTTCCAATAACTTTCAAAATATAAAGTTTAAAAAAGTAGGTAACAAATAAGAGCTACAATCCAAGAAATAATTCTGAACTGCACAGGAAGCATATGCAGGGTAGCTAACACAGGGTAATGAGATCTAATTTTTTTTCAGTTTTTAAATTTAATCTTTAGCTGCGGACATCTGTAAGATTAAAGAGAGATATCTACTAAACACTCTTTAAAAGAAATCACAAGCTCTTTCCATCACAATTCTTCTTCCACTTACATTTACCTGAGCACCCATATGTGGCCACACTATTCACTCTCCATTCCAACTCATCTTTGTTAACATCAAATATTACATTCACATTCTTATGAGTCCTCTCCACCAGTGCCCTGAGGCGTCTAAAGTCTCCATCGAGAACAGCCTTGTAGAGATTAATATATCTCTCCTCTATTTTGGAGCTTTTTTCCAGGACAGGCTGCTTGACTTCAGCCTCTGCTAAAGTGTGCCATATATCCAGACATATGGTTTGACAGGCCTCTTCCTGATGTACAGTTCTGGGCATCTCCAGGAGGAACACTGAAGCTTGTTTTATCTCCAAAGAATCAAGAATGCTGTGCTTCCAGTCAGGTATGAGGTTATATAGCCCCTGACCATTTTCACATTCTCCCCTTCCCTCATTGTTTGACTATTAATAACCTATTGTTGTCATTCTCTAGGCTGTAGCTTATTGTGGTTATAATTTTAGCACTTGATGTTTGTGTCAGATGATTCTGGCTGCTTGTCATGTATTTCAGATATGGGGCTGATTTATCTGCACCCTGCCTTGTTTTTCCATGTTTAGGAGCAATTGCTACCTTCCCTGGACACTAACTAATCTGTGATTTTGTACGTGACCACTTCATGATCTTGGCAGGGTCTCAAGGTTAGAGTGCACTGGAAAGGTGGGCCAAATTGGGCCACATTCACAACTTACATAGCATTTGGATTATCTCCCCAGGGAGATTTTCCAGAGTACCCCAAAATATTAAAATAAGAAGGCAGCCCAGCTAGATTCTGTGTACTAAACAACAGCCTGGTGATTCTTTCAGTGGTGAATGCCTCCTGAAAATGTATATGCATCTTGAAAGGATTTATGCAAGGTCTAAATCAACCCATTTCAATAACCTTACAGGTTTCTCTTCTGCTTTTTGTACTCTGATTTATCCTGTCTCATGCGTGTTGCATGTTTGGTGGTCTCTGTAACCCCTGCATGTTGTTATATTGCATCACAACATGAGAAGTCTTGACCTGTCTGCTTCAGCTGGTTCAGTCTTCACTGAAAAGAGCAGTTGCTGTCACCACAGATGTTTTTGAAGTCTGATTTCTCAGTAAGAGCCAAGACAGGGTAATGTTGAGTGAAATTGATATGTTTGTAACAGGAGTACCAGAAAAACTAAGGAGTACAAGATTTTTCTTCTAAGCTTCTGTGTTGTGCCAATTACACAGATATAATTAAAGGAAATGGTTTTAGAAGTTGACGCCATGAGTTTTTAGTTCCATTTTCTGTTTATTTTAACATTACTGAAAGCTGTATTATGCAGGATACGTAATTACGGAGATGGCAATTAAGTTTAAAAAAGGCAAAATAAAGCCAGGATCATGTGAGTGCCCAGAAATTGAATCTCAAGTATTAGTGTCCATTTGGGTAGTTAACCAGGGGAGGGAGCAGCGGGGAAAGCTTTGATGTTCTAATCACAGCTCTTTCAAAGGCGGACAAGAATGACAAACAGCAGCACAAGAGTCACATGAAAACCAAGAAATTATTCTTGTCATACCTAAACAGAACTCTCTCCTATGGTGTTAGGTATAGCAAAGATCCATACCTTAGTATCCATGCATACCTTAGTTTCCATACCTTAATTGTGGTTTGCAGGATAACATAGGTAATACATTATATTTGGCTTATTTAATCATTCTTTATAGTATGACATATGTACCACAATTTCACAGTGTGGCCCTTTGAGGTTTTCTCCTATAGTGCAACATCAGGGCTGAGGTCCAAGTGCTTTCACCTCCAGGATGTGCAATGCTATGAGTTATGAATCTCCCAGAATGCTGTTATTCTGTCCAGGTGGAAGATGGCTGATTTAATATGACCACTATGCTTGCCCTTTACCACTAACCACACAATGAATTTAAAGAAAGTGAAACAACAACAATGTTGTGAGATGGTATTGAAGATTAAAAAACAAATAGCTTCTTTGGATCAGCCTTTAAAGAATCACAGGGACTGCCATTCCCCTGATTTTCTTTGAAGCTAGAGCTTGCATTCTTCTTTTATCAAATTTTGCATGTTATGCACCTTAATGACTTGTCTGAAATAGTTTGGAAGAACCAGTGCCTTTCATGCATGCTTAATGGGAATTTACTGGCAATGCTGTCCAGAATACTGTTCTGACATTTGTTTATACATTGGAAAATCCTGACCTGATGCTTTAATTTTCTGAATGGAACTGCATTCCTTGGGAAGTTGATAATGGTGATAGAGATTTCCTTGCTTACCCAATAGAAGCTAAATATGCTCATTTCCTTACAGACAAACTCGCTGCTAGAGAGTATCTGACTTACCAAATGGATGATTAACTATTTATCCACCAATTATTATCCAAACCTAAAACCAGCCTCACTTCAGTCATAGGACTCCTGAAACCTGATGATGTTACAATATTCGTCTTAATAGCATTGGATCTCCATACAATTGTCAATCAGTATATGAGAAGACAGGATTTTTGCTTAACACCAGAAGACTGAAGTCCTCCATCAGCAAGGTGCAAAGGCATACACCCTGGTGCCATCGAATCGGATTCATGATGGATTTCTGGAGAATGCCAAGCACTTCCCAAACCTTGAAAGTTCTCTTTCCAGCATAGCCTGTAAGTACAACCCCTGCCTGGCTAAGGAGCTGAGTGTTCGAGAATCGTAGCATTAAAACTGAAACCATACGGATGATCTACCATGCAGGCATCATTTTTACTTTACTGTATAGGGATGAAAATTGGATTACTACAGGAGACACTGGATCCACCAATGCCGTTTGTAGATTTTACATGTCAAGAGAAAAGAAACACTGATATTACCGTTCTTTCCCAAGAAGATACCAAAAGCTCTGAAGCTATATGCAATAATGAAGAAATGCCACATCAATATAAAATCTTGGATGTTTATGGACCTAGACTGAAGCAGATGAAAAGATTACCTGGGAAGAAGCCCAGCATTTTGGTTCTTAAAGGTGTCAAGACAAGGAAACAGAAGTGTCAAATGTATCTCACCATGACTGAATAATACGTGACCAGATATCTCTCACTACAACACCTGCTCAGCCTGCGAGAGAGTGTGAAGAACCTTCATTAGCCTTATTAATCATCTTCAGGGTCATGAAAGACAATCACGCTTTACAAATAGGGATAGCCAATGAGTGAATAAAATTATCTTTAGGGAGCTCGATGAAGTTTATGGAATTTAGAGTTGGATTGACAAAATACACAAAATAAAAGTGAAAACAGTGCAGGAGATGTGGGTTCAAATAATTACTTGTATGCGTCATATTCACAAAGCAGTAATGCAAATAAGACACAGATACTGAACTCATAACATTAAGAAGTTAGGACCAGATAAA
Source organism: Lepisosteus platostomus (assembly GCF_059453375.1). Taxonomy (NCBI): domain Eukaryota; kingdom Metazoa; phylum Chordata; class Actinopteri; order Semionotiformes; family Lepisosteidae; genus Lepisosteus; species Lepisosteus platostomus. Next base: position 32,232,482 of record NC_142624.1, on the reverse strand, counting down.
AAAAATCAACTTGTTAAACGGCTCTTTCAAAGGTTGACAGTGCTCTGGCGAAAAAAACCTCCGCGTTCAGCGTGAGATTCATATTAAAGCACTGATATAATTAAAACTTACTTAAGTAATTTCCATAAACTGTTCTGCTCAAAACTCTAGCTAGTCTTTTATTTACAGAAAATAGGATTTCTTTGGGCAGACTGTGCAGAAACGTCTAATACACAACTTTATAATTAATGTGTATGTCTATCAGACCATCTTTATGATGCCCTTACAGTGCCATCACTCCTTTAAATTTCCTACACTCTCTAAATCTCATGTGTCAATTGGCTGGTATTTTGGCCTAGAGGATTTCTTTCTTATTATGCTGAGAGGCTCAAGTGCTCATAGCTAAGCCTGCAATGGTGTTCCAGATTCATGGTCTGCCTGCATCTGTTACTTATTCAGCACTGGACAAGATTGGAGTATGTGTAAATGGTATAGTACACTGTGTCCCTTTCCATGATTTTTCTGGATTTTCTTCCATATATCCAGAGAATTTGAAATGGATCTCATATGTTAGCAAATAAATGCGTTATGGCTCTGAAATGGATCTTATATGTTAGTAAAGACACATTGCAAATTAGAAGGGCATACCATGCTCCAAAACTGGGCCATATTAAAAAAGGTATAATACACAAGCTAACACATTCCATTAAAAACAGATACTCTGTGAAAATGCAATATTAACTTTTTAAGTTGCTGAGTTGAGTTGTTTTAACAAACTAGTTACAGTATGTCAGTGTTATTGTTTATCAGAATTAACTGATTTCCTTTGCACACTACAATGGCAAAGATTGTAATTCTATTAGTAAATCATCATGTTTAAAAGAAATTTAAAGGATTAAGAATTAGTCAATTGCTATCAGAGTCAAATAACAAAGTAGAGAAAACACAGCCCATCCCTATATTATTATTTCGTGACGGAATAATAAAGAGCACATTAAAAAGCACACAGTCTCTTCAAAACATACCATACTTTTTGGATGTCCACTGTAGTTCATCACTCTGAAACTCGATAACTTTGTTCAGCTCTTCAGCGTCGGAATATCCATCTTGCAGATCCTTCCAGTGTTGGGTAAGAAGAGATCTCAGAATGGGTGGACATTCAAATAGTAGCACTGGCTTTCTCACTGCCCTTCTGACTGGCTCCCTGACCACAGTGCTCTCTCTCAAAGCAGCCTGCAGACAACCAGAGCTCTGCATGCTTGTGCTCTGTCCATTGTCATTCTTAGTGCCACTCAAAGAGGCCAGAGTTGAAGAATATGAAGCACATGCACTGCTCCTTCTGGAATACATTGCTTGAATTGTTCCTCTCAAACCTAAGCCACAAATTCAGCTTTCTCTCCTCCAGGTGTACCCCCCAAAACAAAAAACAAAAAACAAAAACAGCTTATTATCTACCACTGACCAAGCCACACAATATTTATATCTGCTGTTCGTATTTGTATTTATAGCCTGAATGGGATTTGATTGGAACCGAATTTCGCATCACAAGGCTGACAGTAACATGGACACAGAACAGGAAAAAAAAGGCTCCCTTGTTGCTTTGTCAACTTGTGAGAGGAGGTGCCAGAGCTGCCAGGTTAGTATTTGTAAACAGGCCAGAGGCAGACTGAGTGCCTGAATACATTTGCAGTGATATCACAGCAATGTGATCTCGAAATAGGACACAGCCTGTATTGGCCAGACATAAAAATAACAAAAGGCTGTAATATTGTATATTCAAGCAGTTTGATTGGATGTAGGATTGTTCGGTAACCTCTGGCTGTATCGCCAAGAACTCTTAACATTCCAGGGTTGCTTAGTGATCCTCATGGTCATAAAAAAACCCATTAATGATAAGAATTGGCTACTATACAATATTAAAGTAATGAATATATATCTTAACATCACAAACCTGCTCTTTCCAGTCTACTGGACTTCCCTGTCAGACCTCCGCTAATTCTTCTTACATATTTCTTACAACAAATGCACTAAAGAGTTTTTTTCCAACCCAGAATCAAATCAGAATTGCTTTTAATCAGAAGCCACTCTGAACAGTTGTTCCCAAACTATTAAATTTGGAGAGTAAGAGTTTTCTTAAATTCTCAGGCATCAACTAACAGACACAGTGAAAACTAACATCTGCATTTCAAATGTATAAAATGTAATTATTTTTATATATTTCTGAAATTATGCAGGATAAATTCTATAATTAGAAAATAATGTACACTGAAAAACTGTAAGATGGTAAGGATTTGCATGAATTCAATTCAGCAGTGGCAGAGTGGTGCAGAGGTTAGCATTATTGCTTTGCAGAGATGGGGCCCTGGGTTCAATTCTGGACTTGGGGTGGTATATCTGTGGAGATTGGATGTTTCCTCCAAGTGCTCTGGTTGTTTCCAACAGTCCAAACACTGGGAAAACTGGCCCTAGGTGTGTGTGTCTGTCCTATGATGGACTGTTGTCCTTTTCAGGGTGTATCCTGCCTTGTAGCCATTGCTTGATAAGATAGGCTCTGGCTCCCCTTCAACCCTGAATTGGAAGCTGTTGAAGAATGGATGGATGGATGGAATTAAATATAGTTTCTGTGCAGCACAGTATGTGGAGGTCAGTACTTCTGCCTCTAGCTCTTGGGTCCAGGATTCAGGATTCCTGGGTGTGGCTGAAATTCTGGGTGCCTTCTGTGTGAAGTGTTCATGTTCTCCTTGTGGCCATGTGGGTTTATTTGATGTCCCTGGGTTCCTTGCACAGTTCAAAGACATGCAGTCTACGTCAGCTGGTATCTCTGACTTGTGCGCCCCATAGCTGTGCGTGTCCTTATGTGAACTGGTGTCCTCCTTTGCTTCCAGAACGGGCTCTGGGTTGCTGTGACCATTACCAGGAATAAACAGTTTTCTGCTAACAGAAGGATGAATGAAGTTCTAATAGATTATATTAAGCATTGAATTTGAAATTGTGATTTTTAGTGTATATTGTGCTTACAGTATACAGTATAAGCAGATCCACGCACAGTCATTTTTTTCTAATGTATAAACATCTATTTTTTGTTGTAGTCATCCATTTTTTGCAATCCACAATGATGTGTTTTTCACATCTCATCTTAGGGCTACAAAGTTTGTTACCACAAACAGGGGAGAATGAGGAAGAGTCCTCCATTCAGCTTTAAGCAAGCCACTTGTCTTTTAACATATCACAAGCAGCATGGCGCCATCCTGGAGTCTCAACGCCAGTTGTAGGAGAGGCACGTCTCTCACTGAACCCACCACGTGTGTGTAAGAGCCCGGGAGGACACAGGTGGTGCTGTACTGCTGATAGTCCATTGTGCCCTGCAGCTTGGGGAACCTAGATCACAGTCAGCTAGAGACACGATCCATGCTTGAACCGCCAGGATCATGGAGCTCAACCTGCAGAATGGGCTGCAGCTACTCAAGAGGACTGCATACCTGGATTTTCTTTCCTTATGGGAAACTGTCCAAAGACCTGTATCTCACTTTCTAACTCAGCACCTCGGTAGCGAAGCCTTGTCTTTTTTAGAATTGAAAAACCTTCAGTTAAATTGCCCCCGGCCCTTTTGTTTCCCACTTAAGTGCTGCTCATAGAGTTCATTGCACTGAGCCCTGGGATCAGTTGTACTTGCTTTGAACCCACTCCAAAAACATCCTGCAGGGAGTCATATTGCCATTTCTAAAGCGACCTGTCCATGTAGACAGTATGGGAAAATAATGACATTAACGAAATGATCACTTTTCAAAAAGAAATAAAACCCTGAAACATTCCAAACTTTTTTTGGGGGGAGTTTCCTTGGCACTGAACAAGATAACTGCATCTGCAATCACAAGTCAAAGGCTATATAGTTTAAAGGCTGCAGTATTGGATGATGTGTTCAACACGTGGTCTGTTGTACCACAATAACTTGCGAAACTTATTTCTTCTGTCCCTGCCAAGACTAACTGTCTTGTCTATTGCAGGAAATGAAATGGGATACACACGACATGCATTAAAATGAACATCTTATCTACCGTGTACCTAACACCACAACTGGAGGGAGAGGAACAGCAGGGTCCTTCATCCAGTCGTCGTTGGAGAGCTCGATGATGGCATTGGCACCCTTTGCTTCCCTTCGGAGCAGCCAGCACACTTCCTCGTGGTCTTCCCTCTCCAGGGCCTGTTTGAGCTTCTCAACAAAAGTGGAATTCAGTGGGTGATCAGGAACAAGTTCTGCACTCATTGTTATAGTCCTCTGTATTGGCAATTATGAATCATGCATACATATACAGTACACACCGATTTCATGTACAGGCACTCCTTTCTTAATCTTAAATAATCAGGCCTCAGTGTGATGTTTGTCAGCTGGGCTATAGATAGAAAAGCCAGAGTGTTCTAGAAATAGATTGTGTTTCCCAACACAGTGCTGAAGCCAGCTTTTCTCAGTCTTTGGCATGTAGTCTTGAGATTATACAGCACTGCAATTAAACCAGCTAACTACCTCAATAGGTATCAGTTAGTCAGTTTGTAAGGCAAGTATTGTGCAAAAGTGTCTGAGGAAGGCATTTTCATTGGACTCCTTTTCAAACATCAGAGACCATCCAAAGGTTTATTCAGGCCAATGTTGTGTGTTTGCAGTGTCTCACACTTGCTTTTCAGCTGAGGAAGATGAAGACAACTGGTACTTTGAATATTTGGCTAACGATTGGTGACAGCGAACACAATATCTAACACATACTGTATACAAAAACTTCACTATCAAAACAGACCAGTTTGCGGCTTTGTGGCTTGTATGAAGACATTCTCTTCTCCTTCTTCATGCTGATCTACCAACCACTATATTTGCAAAATCCAAATGAAAATATAACACATCAGATCACACAGGATAGTCCCGAAAGGGTGATCATTAGGACCAGCTTAGAATAACCCGTACACAATGTGGCTTCATCCTTTGAAAGCAGTAATGTTAGCGACCCTGTGTTTTACCACATGGCTGTAATGATATGGGTTTGTCCCTGGAGGATTCCTGTTCAGAGAGGGAAGAAAGGGAATGCTGAGAGGAAGCTATGCAGGTAATTACCACAGCTTCTGGTTTGGGGAGCAGTAAAAATACACACTGTCAAGTTAATTCTAGACCACCCCTGGCCATGAGGTCTGAACTGCCTTTGATTTACACATTCTCTGCTGTAGCATTTGACCTTCACTAGTCAGTCACCAATTAGCCAGGTCCGACCTAGTGTAATTGTGGGGGAGCACATCTGCACTTTAACGAGAACTTCACCTGGTTCCGTGCTTTTCACCTGCAGAAAATATCAGCTCCTTCACTCACACAGTGGGATCAGAGCGAAGCAAAGATTTTTTTATTTTTTGGGGGCCTTATTTCATCTTTTAAAGGTATGGTACCTTAACCTTGAAGCTGTATTTTATTGTCATGTGTTAGTTTGGGGGGGAGGAGAGCTCTCTATTCCCTGTTCCCTTAAAATGGAATTGGAATTGGTTACTCTTGGATGAAACATTGTTCCAAACAATAAAAATAACATGTTAAACTCCAGCAACAGCTGCACAAGATACTTGGTAAAGCATTTAATATTAGTTACATTGCTTTTCATTCTGATACATTTTGCAGAAGTGGAATTCTCAAGGTTACAAGGAAATAATGAAAAGACTGCTGTTAATTTAAGAGTAAGAGATTCCCAGATAAAGCTCCAGTCCTTATACGTTTGAGGAACATAAATTGTGCATACACAAACCTAATTTGTTTTGTTGTGAATGTTCTGAATGACAGATGAATGATATCTCCTTGGATAAAATCACAAATATCCACCCCCACCTAAATTGCTGTGATTCCAGGGGCTGTACCTCACACCTGGTGGCATTTATCTTCCTGCCATTACAGCAAATCCCAGTTTGCTGTCTCCCCTGAGGCCTGCTGTTGATGGCCCTTGTAGAGTCTGAAACTGTTTTTTTAGATTACTAACAAATTCCATTTTGTCTTGTGTTATACATTTCAGAGTATATACAGTATATACAGTAGTATATAGAGAGGAGAAGATCAAATTCTGGTATTGGAGCAAGCACTTGTTAAGTTTAAGAATATCTCTTGTATTTGTCTTGTTCATTGGATATTTATTCTCTCCTGAAGGCGACTGAAAGGCGGCTGAAGTGTTTATTAAAGCTCTTTTATTTTCTGAGACTCAAGCACGTCAAAGATGCATTATGGCCACTGAAATCCCCAGTTAAAGATACTGTATGTGACTGTTTCTGTACCAGAGATCTGGTAGTCCCAGGTAAAGTAAAAATTCTTCATCAGGGTCTTCAGTCTGCAGGCAAAATGGACATTGTCATCCATTTTCTAACCCATGCAAACATGGGGAGAACATACAAACTTCACACAGGTGTTTCGTATATTTGGCTCTTTGTCCCTTAGTTCCTTCTTACCCTGTTCGGACAGGACAGACTGCCAGGAACTCTGCAAGGGAATTGCAGCTCAACATTAAGTTTGAATTTTACTTGAAGCAGCATCCAAGACTCTACTCTCCAATGAATAGCATGCATATTCATATCCTTACAGGGAGACCCGTTAAGAGAAATGTGAATTATAAAGTAAAATGTATTTTCATCTTAATTATTCCAAGAGGTTTTCACTGCCTTAGAAAAAATGAGTTGTTTTCCCCTGGGAGCTATCCTACTATACCGTCCCTAAATTAGTCACATCTAATTGCAATGTGCATTTGTTTTTCTTACTCAGACATTGAAAAATGAATTTTAGAAACAGCTTTATTTAATTGCATCTCTGCACTAAATACATGCATACTGTACATGCACTTTTTTTCTAAATCAAATATCAAGATACACAGTACCATGGAATTTATAGCTGTTCTGTGCATATTGTACATAGTCAATTTTTAATAGCTGTATTATACATTTAATGCTGACCACCTTAAGAAACTGTAGAACACTGTTAAGCAAACATGTCAGCCATTTAAAGTTCTGCTGAGTGCTGTGGGCAGGCCACAATAGCTATTTTTTTTCAATTTTCTTTGGTTTATAAGAATTATCGACATTCTTGCATCATGCAGAGCAAATATTTACACAATTACCAAATTAAATGGCATTGATATGTTAGATAAGACAACACTTTTAATCATTTGCTTTTATTTGCTTCATTATTGCCTATTTATGTAACATTTGAGCAAAGTGGATTTTTATTAATCAAAAGCTTTGGCTTTTTTTTATCTAAAACAAAAAAATGTTCTCTTTGCCAAACTATTTCCCCTGATTGCTGTACATCAGAAGAGTTTTTTAAATACTAAATTCTGTCAGATTAATCACTCTTGTAATTTGAAGTGATATATTAGGAAGTCAGACTAATTAACCTCAATTAGCAAATGATAGTGAATTGCTTAAAATCCAGCTTATTAGCATAACATTAATTGCTTTGTTTTATAATACCCAGCTGGCTAATTGTTCTTTTTTTCAATAATTATTTTCAAATTGAGGTAACCATTTCCTATTTCCCTGCCTTTCCATGTAGGTGAGACTGTCCCAGCCCTTTGTGCTCCCCAGTAGGGGTTGAACAGTATACCCTGGGGCCACAATGGCTTTGAGATTAAGAAGCGGGATCGATCTCATGGGATCTTTAAGGTTTTTATGTGGTAATACTTAACAGAAATACAATACAGTGCACTCACCCAAAATTGACTGGTGCAAAACAAACATTTAGGCATTTAATGTAATCTGATCTCAGGTTAAGAACATTAACTTAATGATTAATGTTTGCACAACGCACACCTGCAGAAGGCTCCACGGCCGAAACGTTGTGTTCTCTCTCTTCTTTTTTCAGCATGGAATAAACCTATTACTTGTTCCTTTGCAGCCTACGCATGCTGACGCAGCTACCCACCTTAACTTAATGATGAAAACAATGTAAATAATGTAACTCCTGAGTAATACAGCCATTTTTTTTTACAGGAGTGGGATGATGTAGATCTTACTGAAGAACCTTAACATTCTCGTTAGAACAGGTCTGGTAAAGAAAAGAATCAAATGAAGATGAACCAAGGTTTTGAAGCACTCATCAAAGTTACAGGTGTATGTTGCGCCCTAAATTGAGGGCTGTTTCATCATTCTGCAGGGCCCAGGTTTGTGTGCTGTACAGGAAACTGGTCTTGACACTCTCTTGAGGAAATTCACTATTAAATATTTGGCATGAAGTTGACAGTGTAACACTTTCAAACCCAGAATGCACCTGCCTTTCTTCTCCATGTTGGTTCAGCTTAAATCCTAACAAGTAACCCTTCTTAGCTTTTATAGAAGCTGTGCCGGGGGGGGGGTAAGGTTTTGAAGCGTTTTCTCTGGCATCCATGGGAAAATGAATAGGAATGTATCAAACGGGAATGTTTCTTCAAGGCCACCATCTCTCTGACTCACTGTCAACAGATATTTGTTAATGATATTCCTGTACAGCTGTTATGATCAACTGCTAAACCTTCCCAGCCATGCAGCCATGCAAACATACAGTATCAGAGCTTAATAAATCTTAAGGGGTGGTTACAGGATGGCAAAAATAGCCACAGCCTAGGATGGACTTACATAGCACTGAAGAGACAGACAGGAAGTAATCCCTTAAGAGCAGCGGACTTGTGTGTACTGTATGTCACTGTTTTGCTTCAAAGGGTTCAAATAAGCAGGACCAAGGTCAGAGATGGGACATGAGGTTGATGAAAGCATTCTTAAACCACCAAGCATCAAACTAATGTGTACAATCTCTATAGTGTAAGGCTATGAGCTGGTAAAGGTGGTGCTGACATTTTATATCTACAGCCGATAAGCTGAGACAAGGCAAATACAATGCAGAGAACGTAAATACTGCAGATGTTTTATTTTCAAATAACTTAATGAGGGACTATAGCCTTCTTTTAATGGTTATTTACTTTCATTAATGACAGCATAATGGATTGAAGCATGATTTTCTCAGATTTATAAACCGCATGTGTTGCCTTTACTGTATTAAACTGAGATAATCTTAACTATCAGTCTGAACAACCTGGCCTTTTCTCTTTTTGACCAACACAGTCTGGGAGTTGTACTATTTTATTTTTTTAGAGACTTATTAGGCATTCTGAATCCCCGTCACACTTGATTTATAGGCTTAGAACTGGTGTGGTGGTTAGGACTGTTACCTCACAACTCCTGAGTACTGGGTTCGATTCTGGGTAAAATGCCTGAAGGAGTACCTTATGTGTGGAGTCTGTGTGTTCTCTACAGGTTCATGTTCGATTTGCCAAGGGCTCCAGTTTCCTCCAAACTTATAGAGATGTTTAAATTTCTGTCTCTAAACTGTGGGTGCTGAATTAGAGCTCTGGATTTTCTCAAACCTTACCAGAAATTAGTTGCTTTCTGATAAGGGATGTTTGGAAGTGTTTTAGGGCTGAAAACCATGACGTATTCTTATATAATTAAGAACAGCTGCTTTTTTGTTTGTTGATAGGAATTTACTTTCACGTGAGGTGAATGACCCTCCCTCCCAACGCCCTTCTGTCCCCATTAAGTAAGGGTAGAGCATGATTTGCAATTGAGAGGTTTAATTTTGTTTTATTCATTTAAATGTTTTAATGGGAAAGTATGTTGTCAAGATGCCTGCAATAAAGAGACTGTACCATCACAACAAAGAGGAGAATGTGGGTGAACATTAAAAAGAGCTATCATCCCTTCTCTGACAATGGGGTTTCCAGGCTATACTGCTTTTAGTGTTCATCCACATTTCATTTGAAGAGATCTTCTGCCAAATTAGAAAGTTAAATGTGAAATTCTGAAAGAGAAAGTTGGTCAGAGGCCATTACAGTGATGGTTACAAGGCAATAACCAATTGCCAGAACTACAGGCCAGAAGCAAAGCAACATCATTTGTGGAGGTAGGGCAAAGAGTGTTTCTTCAGGCAGATCTGTGGATGAATTAAAGAACAGTCCAAAAGCTGGCAGCAGGCAAGTAAATAACAATTGAAAAGCAAAAGATAAAAGGCTCAATGGGGCAAATGAATTTTTATTTCCAGAGCCAAATGCAGAGTTTTCTTTTATTTGTTGTCACTATTGCAGAAAATGTCAAGTGATGTAGAACTGAAATATATTAAACTCTTATGGACATTATGTTTGATAGAAATACCCCCCCGCCCAACAAACACTACTGTAACTTTGATTGAAATTGTAGATACAGCTCTGAGAAGGATTAATCACTATTTTATTACCATGCACTAAAAACTCCACTCTTCTGTGCTCCATGCAGAAAACGGATTTTGATTGAAAATACCCTTCCCTCTCTCTACGGATGAAAATGTAAACACACATCCACAAATATCCATATGCGCCCCAAATGCTCAAAGCAATGAGGTCCCTTTCATATAATAGGGAAGACACCCCTGGGAGAAGGGAGAAACGTCAGCAAAGCAAATGTAAACCGTCCTCCTGGGACGAGCACAAAGCATGTATAAAACGTACATCAGCAATAATAAATAAATCATAAATAATCATATGATCATATTTGGAGAAAGGCAGATGAGGATGGAAAGGATGGTGTCTGGCTGTCGTGCAACTTTGGAATGAGAGACGCAGGATAGGTGACATTCACGTTTGTTATGCTCTAGATATTCATCTGGTTGCGAGGGAGTTGCACAGGGGGCTCTCCACAGCTCTCGGATGGAGGAGAGGGAGATGGAAAGAAAGTAGATCGCCGTGCTGACTATTTATTTATTGTTAAATTTGATTTAACTTTGGTCTTCTAGGAACAACTGAGCCTTCCTAAGAAGTGGGTCAGCCGCTTGGCAGAGCAGCCTTGCCTGTAAACACAAACTGGAAAAATCAATCCCAGACCTGAGCCAAGGTGGATTAGACCAGCCTCGGGCTATAATTAGAAGCAACAATGAAAATTACATAGGCTAATTAGCAGCTCTCTGGCACAGAAATTAAAAGAATTTTTGCCGGAAGAGTGAAGAAAATCCAGGACAATAATTACTGATACTTATTCTTTCCCCCTCTTGTTTTAAATAAATCTTAAATCGTTAGCCTGTGTACTGTCTGTTGTTATTTAAGTCTTTTGGTCTTCTCTTAATTATATAATAACAGCCCATTTCTGCAAGGGGTGGATTTCAGCAGAGGGTGAAGCTCCAGTTATGACTATAACCCTGACAAAGCTTACTGCCTGAGGTAGCTGCTCTTCTGCATGATGTGGAATTGAAAAGCCTAATTGTTCACTTTTAATAGTGTGCAGATATTGTAGTTTTTTGAAGACCAGAATTGGCTTAGGTTTGTTTTCTCTCATGTATACAGTATAATAGAACAGGAACAACTGCACAATAAATACTAATTGCAGTAGCTAATCACATACAAATCTAAACTGGACAATGTTAATGAAACGTTTGTTCACAGCCTATAAATCACAAATGACACTATTCCCCCAGCTGTGTTTTAGAATAATTTTATTACAGATAATTGGCTTTGGAGATTAAATAAAGAGATTAATAAAGTTTTGGAACAAATTAATGAAATGCAAATAAGAAAGGATGTTCAATAAACATTTACAAGTTTGCACTTGGTATCAGTTTTTGGAATGAGGGAAAGTAATCCTACTACAATATTATGAGACACAGCTGACTGCAACAAAATAAGTCCTTTAGAATGCAAGGTTTTAGAACTTATTTTGCTGAAGACATTTTGGGCATCAGCAAATACATTTATAAGTGTGTGATTTGCAATACAAAGAAAACACTGTTAGATAATAAACAGAAAGGCATTAAAACGCAACATTAATTTTTAGTGCATATTAGGAACTAATTTTTGAGCATATGTTTGGATTTGTTGCATTTTTAATTGCTCTCCGTATTGTGTCCGTGGAAATGTTCTTATTTGAGGACTTGAGAATTCATGCCTACAGCCTTGTTTTAGTGGACGGAAGTCCTGCAGCATTCATTTTATCCCACAGAGGGCAGCAATGTATTCAGCTGAAATGCACCCTTAACCTTTTTTTCCTCTAAAAAACACTTATTTCAGCATTTTTTTCCATTAAAGAATTCTAAGCTACAATCCTCCATACGCAATATTTTAATTTGTAAATCAGATGTTTACCTCAAAGTGGTAAAGAAATAAGGCACTTATTCATACTCCCACTGAAAAAAAAATATTACTATGATAAAAACCTAATCAAAATACATTAGTTTCAAATAAAAAAAAACAAACAAACGATCCTGTAGCAGCAGAGAGCTGAGTGTTCTCCTGTCATGACTCACTGTGAGCTGGCCACCCAGGGCTATTTCTTCTTCTTTTTCTTCTTTCCTTTTTTCCCTTTTCCTTTGCCCTTCCCTTTCTTGGTCTGTCCTTCCTCCTCAGCGCCTCTCGCCGCTTTTGCTCTCTTCCTTCCCAGCGGCGTTTTAGCGTACCACACCTGGAATCACAGAGCAGCTCCACTCGCACACACAGCTTTTTTAAACCGTTTAGGCATTAGCATGAAAGGCAGAGCGGCACAGTGGCTCATTGCTGTCTCACAGTGCTGGGGCCTTGGTTTCAAATTCTGGGGTGCTGTCTGTGTGGAGTTTGTATGTTCTCCCCAGGTCTGCGGGGGTTTCCCTTGGATGTCTGGTTTCCTTGCACAATCCAAAGACAAACTGGTAGATTAACTGGCTTCTGCGAGACATGGCCCTGGTGAGAGTGTGTGCCTATCTGTGTGTCCTGTGGTGGAATAGCACCCTGTCAAAGGTGTATCTCGCCTTGTACCCACTGCTTTTTTGGATAGGCTATGGCTCCCACATGACCCTGTATTGGATAAAGATCTTAGGAAAAGGATGGATGGATGGATGTATACAGGTCATTTATTACAGGGATATTTTTTCAAGCAACACTGCTCTATATAAATTTCTTATATAACAACTGTTTCTTTCTGTTCTGCCTTAGTCTGAAAGTCAGCTATGAGCACAACTGCAGTATGGCTCTGAATAGCATCTATTCTGCTTTTGAAACCAGCGTGAAGGCAGACTAGGCATGTGGGAAGAGATCTCAGGGCACCCTCTCACTGCCTGTCCCTCTATCAAAGCCAAACTGGCAGCCGAGCCCATTTGGATTAAAAACCTTCTCTCAAGGAATGCCTGGCCCTGACAGCTACCACAGCTGCTTTTAGAACTGAGCCATCGATCATGTGAAACCAGGGAAAGGCTCCCACACAAAGGGCTTCGGAGATAAAAATGGAATGGTGCACCGGGAAGTGCAATTCATTTCTTAGAGACACCCAATGACCAAGCTGGCGATTGGTACAGCAATGCCTGGTGAAAAAGTAAGAGTGAACAGAGGTTCTGTTAATAATCAATCAACCTCAGGACTTGACACCACTACATACAAAACATACAGCTGTTAACAAATTTGTAACACTGTGCGCAAATAACAGGGTGTGCAAAGGTTTTTGTGAAAAAAACCCAGTATTGTGTTATTCCTAGCTGTGTGTTTATTCTGCTCTAAGTTTTTTAATATTAATTTATATTCCCAGTGAATTAGAATCTTATTAGCAGCATTAATGAAAATGTGGCTTTGTTTGAGAAGTTGTGCCTGAAAGCAATTGGTTTCGACATACTTTATTTCTATAGCTTCTGGGATCTGATTTGAGACAGGAATTTAGAAGGAGACCAAGCAGATGAAAGTTCAGAACAGTGCAGAAATGGCGAATAGGTTTCTGCCAGAAGGGTTAATCTGCCATCTAGTGGTACCAATTAATATGTCCTCCAGAAAACCACAAGTGCTTTTCATTTAATAATGGACCCAGACCCATGGAAAAAGTAGGGATCTCTTAATGCACCTTTCACAAATTTTCTAAGCTTGGCTATGTCATACTGCATACATATTTAATTATTACATACATTTAGCATCTTAATTGTATTTAATAATAATAGTTATTATAATTCTTGGTTACATAGTGCTTTTCTGGACACTCCACTCAAAGCGCTTTAAAGGTAATGGGGACTCCCTTCCACCATCACCAGTGTGCAGCCCCACCTGGATGATGCAACGGCAGCCATAGTGCTCCAGTACTCTCACCACACATCACCTCTCAGCGGGGAGGAGAACAGAGTAATGAAGTCAATTCAGAGAGGGGGATTATTAGGAGGCCATGATTGGTAAAGGCCAATGGGAAATTTGGCCAGGACGCCAGGGTTACACCCCTACTCTTTTTGAGAAACACCCTGGGATTTTTAATGACCACAGAGAGTCAGGACCCCGGTTTTACGTCTCATCTGAAAGACGGTGCCTTTTTAAAGTATAGTGTTCCCGTCACTATACTGGGGCATTAGAACCCACACAGACCGCAGGGTGAGCGCCCCCAGCTGGCCCCACTAACACCTCTTCCAGCTGCAACCTTAGTTTTTCCCAGGAGGTCTCCCATCCAGGTACTGACCATGATAATTAATCCATACTGGGATCCTAATAGATTATTTTTAGATTTTCCATCTCAGGAGTTCTCTCTAATTGTGTGTATAAAACAATGAAGCAAAGCCCAAGGCAGATGAGAGGCAAAGCAGCAGGCAAGACCATGGGAGAGACGAGACTGTGGAAGGAGTGTGGGGGGTGAGAATCAGGTTCTGCCCCGTTATGACTCCGCTCACCTTGAAGGTCTCCTCTTCCTCCTTGTAGACCGGGTCCTGCCTGGCCAGGGGGGCTACAAACTCCAGGGCCGCCAGCGGCCTCTTGCCCAGCTGCTGCAGGCGCCGCTCGTCCAGCACGGCCTGCACCGCCTGCAGGATGTGGCCCTGGGTGTAGCCATCAGTCACCTTGGCCAGGGAGCTGAGGTCCAGGCTGTTGGTCAGCTGGCCCCCGTGCTCCTGGATCACGTGTCTCCACAGCACTGCAGACAGAGCAGAGGGCAGCAGGGTGCTTACGGGGCTGGCACAGTCTTAAACAGCTTGAGTTTCAGCATCACAAAGATAACCACAGGAACTCAAAAGGTATTGCATTTTTAACAAGGTGGCTATTTCTGGAAAGCTTTTGACGAAGCTCAGTAGAGATAACCAATTGGCAACAAAAAGTAAAGCCATGAATTGCAGGAAAGTGAATCATTTTGAAGGGAGAACTGATTAATGGATAAAAATAAAGAGTACAAATAAGATGTGAATGCTAAAATCGGGCTGACATAAATAGTGGAGTGGATTTGTACTAGGACCACCTCTCTTCCTAATTTATAGTAATAATCTGGATTCTGTTATAGTTAATAAACAAAGCACGGTAGAAGCTGCAAAGGAAATTAAAAAAATATTTAGACAGAATTCAAGACTGAGCAAACACCTGGCAAGTTACATACAGTATAATGCAAACAAGTGCAGAGCATTAAATACAGGTAGCAAAAACTAAAAATGAGAAACACTGATGTTGAAGAAGCTACAGTACTTATGGAAAAGACTTGGGTGTTCACGCTGACACATCATTTTCATGTCCTAGGCAACACCGGGAAGCAATAAAAAGAAAAGCTGTTTATGTCCAATGTACTAGTAAAATGCCATTTAGAATGTCGTGTACAATTTTGGTGTCTACATTATAAAAGGACACTGCAGCATTGGAATCAGTTAAGAGCTAAGCACCCACGGATATTCCAGTACTACAAGGAGTATCCTAAACTGGCAGGCTGAAATGAGGGAACTTTATTCAAGCATTTAAAATTCTGAAGTTAACAATACAGAAAGACATCATGTATATACAAATATCTGTTAAATGAGCTACCAATTGACACAGACAAAATCCTAAGAATTCATTTTGAAAAGCAAATGGGATGTTAAACATTTTACAGTTTCATAGAAGAGAATTTGCATGCCACAAACCATTAGCATCCTTGTCGTGGCAACTAGCTCAGTGTTTCACTTTCTGAGTCAGTCTGTTCCTACACAGTACTTGATAAGAGTCTCACCACCCTGGTCACTGACCTCACACACGGCTCTCACCTAGCCTGGATGCGTAGTCTGGCCGGGGGATGAGGACAATTTTCTTGTAGACTTTACAGAAAGGCTTGAGATCGGCTTCGTAAGGCCGATGCGTTGTGCCCACAATGAGCACGCGGTCTTCAGGCTTGATGGACTTCAGGATTTTCGGGAGGTCTTTCTTCAGCCGCTTGGGTTCCATCTGAAGTGCAGGCGATGGATAAGAGAAAGTGTGTGAAACCTCAGAAACAAAAACCTGCTTTAGGACAAAACAAAAAACGACCTTTCTTGTTGTAAATGCTGTGAAACAGGAAGTGGGCAACTTTGGGTTGCAAAGGACACTCTGATGTTCATACCAATCTTCTCTTTAATTATTCATCAAATTATCTGGACAAGATTCAAATTATTCATTCAAATCACCTGCTTTTGAAGTTGCTATTTCAAAAGCACCTGCGGATCCAACAGGATTCTTCCCAAAAAGGATCCAAGCGCAAGTTAAATACCAAACAACCTTACCACAAGAGGGCAGTGTAACACAACTTTGGAGGTTTCATGACATTGTACCGTAAAACTGAAGAAATCAATGTTGCAAATCAGTAAAAAGTGAGGGTGGGACGGCGCTGTCTGAAAATGGACTGGTCAAGTGTGTTGAACTGCACTCATAGTGAATCTCTAAATTGACCTCCTGTCACAGCAGAAGCAGTGAGTTATTAGACGAGTGACAAAGTCTATAGAAACATTGTAACATACTTGCATCCACTTCTCAATGCAGTCCTGTAGGGCACTTGTTATCGGCTGTATGGGATAATCAACATTGAAAATTGTCCATCTGGACACAGCAGTACAAATTAAATCCAATCCCAGTTCCACACATCTAGGTGTCCTCTGTTTATTTCTCAGCTGAGCTCTCAGTTACTTGAGGAATTAATTGAAGTAGTTACTTACTTAATTACAACCTTTCAATCATTCGCGACTTCTGAAAAGACGCAGATAGAGGACAAGTGAAGAAATTTGGGTAACTACAGTCAGCAATTTTGGAGAAAGCTGAAAATGACTTGAAAGGTCCAATTTAGGAAACAATTACGTTAAATGAGGATCCAAACAAGAAACTGAGAACTCTGCAAAAATGTGAAGCAGAAGAAGCTGGCACCAGGAATGAGAAAGATGACAGAATGTTTTAATGCTATATTTTCTCAGCTGTAGTTAAGGGACAAAATCTTCACCCCCCTCTCTTAAGGTTTTAACCTAGTGCTTACAAAGATGGATTGCCCTAAAACAGCTCCCTCTTTGCCATCTCTGGAGCTTTCTTTCTTTGCAGTCATGGTGATACACTCTTGGGAAGTCACGTGAACATGGGCTGACATTCCCCCTCTGTCCTGGATTCTTGTTTGAACATGTTTTCTTGACATTCTGGTATCACATTCAGGATGATTCTGACATGTCTCATGTAACAGGAGCACTTTTCTGCACAAATACACATTTGACAGTGACTTCCAACACCCTGCCTCATCGTTGACTCACGCAATGTGCATGTTTGAGGCAAAGTTTGAGTAAACAGCGCTCTGAGGGTATAACAGAAGCCAGAAGGCACTTTTCTGTTTTGATCTTGTTAGATTAATGCTGTTCTGACACATGGGCAGCATGTGCTGTGGTCTCTGAAGAAATGATATCATGATAGGTCTAAAACACATTTTAACTTCAAGTGTCTTAGACTTCCAAATTAAACCACATCCCAATTTCCAAATCCCCACTCTAATTTAGCTTTTAAAGAGACCCAGTCTAAATCTAAACAGGCAGTAAATTTACATTTAAGTATGATTTTAATGAGGAGTCTGTTTCAAAATTGCATTGCATCCCAAATTATGAACCATTTCTTATAATTGAATGTTATAATGGCAGTTGTTTTTCATTCTCCACCAAAACAAACAGATTTCACATCTACAAATGGAAAACAATGTGTTTGCAAATGTAGTGCTGAGACAAACTGCCTAAATTTAGCAAGGAGGAGTAAGGTTGTCTGATAAGCCTACCTGCTTTGACAGAAAACATTTCAAATGAAGCATTTCACATAAAACTAATAAGCACTGCTATACTTTGGGGACTCTGTTTATTACAGATTCAAATACTACTTCAACGTGAGCTGTACCTAGATAAGTTTCTTCACAATTTCTTACATCAGCTGCAGTAGGTTCTCAGAAATAGAACTTATTAGGAGGAGAGACTGGAAGAAATTAAGTCTTAACTTAATGTCAAATGGAAA